>NC_059205.1:7456049-8113549 GCF_020615455.1 Coregonus clupeaformis | reverse complement strand
TTTATTGCTTGGCAACACGACGGCAGCCCCAAGCGGCAGCATCTGTGTTGTGGGTGCCAACCGTGGTTCTGACTCAAAGTTGTGGTTTCCCCCCCCCCCTCACTGTGAAAACAAAGCCTGTGTAGTTCTCTGATCTTCTGACGTCCTGGCCTCCTCTCTTCCTCGTGGTGGAGGACAGATGTACACTGGGCAGTCTATTTGATCTCTCAGATGTACTGAGGAGCCTATCAACACTTTAACATTGGAATGTGGTGAAGTGCTGATAAATCATATTTTCTCACATTTGTCGACGATGTGGTAGGCATTACCAGTAGCAGATAGCCTTTTGAAGTGTATGTTGCCTCACCAACCACACGTTGACTGATCCGGAGCAAAGTACAGGATAAATTAGGATTAAGGGCACATTGACAAGATTGTTTTCATCTGGTAGACTCGGGTATTCGAACCAGCAACCTTGCAGCTACTGGGCCAAAGCTCTTCACCGCTGGGCTACCTGCTACAACAACAAAGAAGTTG
Source organism: Coregonus clupeaformis (assembly GCF_020615455.1). Taxonomy (NCBI): domain Eukaryota; kingdom Metazoa; phylum Chordata; class Actinopteri; order Salmoniformes; family Salmonidae; genus Coregonus; species Coregonus clupeaformis. Next base: position 8,113,033 of record NC_059205.1, on the reverse strand, counting down.
CTGCAAACAATAAATACAGGGTTTTTTTTTCACTCAGACCCCTTACTGAAAAAACAGGCTTCTGGCAAACAGCTGAGGCAAACCTTTGGCCAAAAAATTTCCACATGTAAATTAGTTGTGGCAAACAGTTGCGGTACATTTGCGGCAACTTGTGAACTTCTGGCAAACAATTCTGGGAAACTTGTGACGAACCTTATGTTAGCTGGAAACTCAGTATGAAATTAGATCAGGTTTTTTGGTTAAACAACATTGAAATGTATCTACATAAACCAGACCACATAACTTTAAATGAACTGACTTCACAGAGAAAAAAACTAAACATGTATTCAATGTCTTTAACAAAGCTTCGGTGCCCAGGAAACAGTTGTTGTTGGGAGTTAACTGCCTTGGCAGATGTCTCCACCTTGCTGGGTTGGGGATTCGAACCAGCAACCTATCAGTTTCTGGCCCAAAGCTCTTAACTGCTAGGCTTAACCGCTAGAGGGGAGATTGTAAAGGATAGTTTCCCCCACATTTCTAAATTAAATACTTTGAGGGAAGGGTTGATAAGCCAGGTCAAATGGTTGAACAAGGGCAAGGTAGTGAGGAAAGAGCTAAATGAATAGGTGCGGCAGTAGCTTCGAGGTTCGAAAGGCAGGACGATATTCCAACCCCCGAACTGCCTGCTGGGATATCTGCAGGGAGTGATCCGTCAGCCAGAGGGTTACCAGCTACAATATCTCTTTATACTACATACTGCTATTGTGCCCTTGAGCAAGGCACTTTACCCCTAAGTGCCCATGAGCTGCTCCCAGCCTGTGATGTGTGTGTTGTGTGTCAGGTTGGTCACTGTGACAGAATATCTGTGCAAATGACCAATAAAGCAAGGATGGTCAAATGAAGGCCATACTATCTATGGTAGCCATTTTGAAAAGAAGGTTGACGACATCCGATCCTCGTTTGTTAAGTCAAATGACACCGCTGGTCCTGCTCACACTGCCCTACCCTATGCTTTGACTTCTTTCTCCCCTCTCTCTCCAGATGAAATCTTGCGACTTGTGACGGCCAGCCGCCCAACAACCTGCCCGCTTGACCCTATCCCCTCCTCTCTTCTCCAGACCATTTCCGGAGACCTTCTCCCTTGCCTCACCTCGCTCATCAACTCATCCTTGACCGCTGGCTATGTCCCTTCCATCTTCAAGAGAGCGAGAGTTGCACCCCTTCTCAAAAAACCTACACTCGATCCCGCCGATGTCAACAACTACAGACCAGTATCCCTTCTTTCTTTTCTCTCCAAAACTCTTGAGCATGCCGTCTTTAGCCAACTCTCTTGCTATCTCTCTCAGAATGACCTTCTTGATCCAAACCAGTCAAGTTTCAAGACTGGTCATTCAACTGAGACTGCTCTTCTCTGTGTCACAGAGGCTCTCCGCACTGCTAAAGCTAACTCTCTCTCCTCTGCTCTCGTCCTTCTAGACCTATCTGCTGCCTTTGATACTGTGAACCATCAGATCCTCCTCGCCACCCTCTCCGAGTTGGGCATCTCCGGCGCGGCTCACTCTTGGATTGCGTCCTACCTGACAGGTCGCTCCTACCAGGTGGCGTGGCGAGAATCTGTCTCCGCACCACCTGAACCTCGGCAAGACGGAGCTGCTCTTCCTCCCGGGGAAGGACTGCCCGTTCCATGATCTCGCCATCACGGTTGACAACTCCGTTGTGTCCTCCTCCCAGAGTGCAAAGAGCCTTGGCGTGACCCTGGACAACACCCTGTCGTTCTCCGCTAACATCAAGGCGGTGACCCGATCCTGTAGGTTCATGCTCTACAACATTCGCAGAGTACAACCCTGCCTTACACAGGAAGCGGCACAGGTCCTAATCCAGGCACTTGTCATCTCACGTCTGGATTACTGCAACTCGCTGTTGGCTGGGCTCCCTGCCTGTGCCATTAAACCCCTACAACTTATCCAGAACACTGCAGCCCGTCTGGTGTTCAACCTTCCCAGGTTCTCTCACGTCACCTCGCTCCTCCGCACACTCCACTGGCTTCCAGTTGAAGCTTGCATCTGCTACAAGACCATGGTGCTTGCCTACGGAGCTGTGAGGGGAACGGCACCTCCGTACCTTGATCAGTCCCTACACCCAAACGAGGGCATTGCGTTCATCCACCTCTGGCCTGCTGGCCCCCCTACCTCTGCGGAAGCACAGTTCCCGCTCAGCCCAGTCAAAACTGTTCGCTGCTCTGGCACCCCAATGGTGGAACAAGCCCCCTCACGACGCCAGGACAGCGGAGTCACTCACCACCTTCCGGAGACACTTGAAACCCCACCTCTTTAAGGAATACCTGGGATAGGATAAAGTAATCCTTCTATCCCCCCCTTACCCCACCCCCCAACCCAAAAAATATATATATATATATATTTTGTAAAGTGGTTGTCCCACTGGCTATCATTAGGTGAATGCACCAATTTGTAAGTCGCTCTGGATAAATGACGAAAATGTAATGTAAATGTAGCCGTGCATGTAATATATCTAGTCCCAAAGGGGCTGCATGGTTATAAGAGGCGAAGTGAAGTTCAGTCTTTCAAGTTTCCATTAAGGTTGTACTATTCGTTATCGATGACAATGTGGAAGACTGAACCCGTGAGCCCAATGTGGAAGACTTAGCCCCAACGACACAAACTGGATATAACTAGCCTAACGACTCTGAACCTGTTTTACACAGGGTCAATGAAAATCTGTCAGCCCAAACACCCTTAGTCTGTCAAAATAACGTTATCCATTGTCCACTAGTCAGTCACTCAGTCGACACTAGAACTACAATACTTGCAAGTATTCTGGTGGACTTCACACGCTAGTGGTGGGAGAATAAACCCACTGGCTGGTTCAAATATCCATAGCCCAACCTTAATAACCTAGCACCAACAATCCAACCTTGCTTCATTTACAGAAAACAACCCAAGTATTTTACCCAATGTCTGCAACCCAGCAATTGGGTCATCCCATCTCAAAGCCATTCGTGCAAGAAGCCTTGACCATCTCTGGTGCACACATATTTCTGCTAGAAAGAGATGAAGGAACATCACATGATCAAGATGAGCTAGCTACTAGTTTAAAACAATGAAATATCTAACTGAATAATTAATGTATGGCCTACATTTATGAGAATAATACATGCATTTACTTACCTTATCAATCTTGAAGACGATACACTCATTTATCACTAAATAAAAAACGTTTTTTTGAGTCAATGAACCACAAACATATTTCCAGGGTGTTGATGCATCCCTCCATCAATTTACATTCTCTTTCAACACCACCGGTAGATGGGTATCCATCTGCAAAAATGTTGCTCTGATGTAAAATCAACTAGCTAGCTACCTTAGCTGTTGTGCTAGTGTCGTATCGCGTAACTGCTGGCAATTATTGCTGATGAACAAAGGAGTCCGCTCATACTGAACTTTGATCATAAGGTTTATTCGTATCACAAGCTTTCAGCATAAGTTACAGGTGACATGCCCACCCGGAGAGCGACGCCTCAGATTGCAATGGCCGCTCTGCCCTTTCTTTGTCTAGCCCCTACTTATAAACAATGCAAAACGATGGGTGGCTCCCTCTTCTGGCCAATCACCAGTCTCCCCTGGGGCGTCACCCCACAACTGGCTACTCTTGACCTAACATAAACAACATTCAATTTCTTCATGAAAAACATTTAACAAAGGCATAATCCTAATACACGACACTAGCTAACATGCTACTGAACCGTGACACCAGCATATTGACATCCCATATTGGTATTAAAAGACAGAAACGTATTCACCTACAAGTGTTTTGGCAAATCATTAGTTAGCTAGTTACATATCACCTGAACTGAGCAAAAAAAATATATAGCTAAACGCTAGTCAGTCAGTGGCGCTGATCCGATTGAAACTAGACATCATCGCACACATGATAGAACAGCAGAATATGTACTGCTATTTTTTTATTTTTTTACCACACTGCTCACCTCCGTTTCATTCACAAAACAAAAACAATAACAATGCTGCTGGGACGGACACGTGTTCTACTAATGCAGATTCCATCCTTGAAATGAACAATAACTGGTGGTGCGTTGATGAGATCCATAAACCCTTTATAAAGGCCAGATTCTACACAAAATAATTCATAACCAAATATCATGCTATTAAAAAAAGGGTGGCGAAATGGTTATGCCATATTTGCAAAGCACCAGAGGAAGACCTTTAATATCCCACTTTATTTTGTATAACTTTGCTTATTCAGTATTTAACGCTTTATGAAGACTTTAAGAATGCTTTACAAAGCATTTATAAGTTGCTGTACTTTTAAAGTGGGTCTGGAAATAGAAATCCAAGTAAAGCCATGAATCAAGAATCTCTCTGTAGTCTCATCACGACAGTGATGCCAAGTTAGACAGGATATCGCCCATTCACTGTCCCCTCAAGCCCTCACACATACTCACATTCTGAAATAGGCAGGATCCCATCCTTCCATCCTGTTTCTCTGTGTGTTAAAGAGATTACGCATGCAGGGAGAGAATTACTATATTTGGCCCTGGCTGCAAAAGATCACATGTGAGCTCTGTGTCTCTCTCTCTGTCTCTCTCTCTCTGTCTCTCTCTGTGTGTCTCTCTCTCTCTCTCTCTCTCTCTCTCTCTCTCTCTCTCTCTCTCTCTCTCTCTCTCTCTCTCTCTCACACACAGACACACACGCACACGATAGAGAGAGAGAGAGAGAATGAGTGAGGGAGTGTATGTGTGTGTTTTTGTTTAACTATCCTCGTGGCTATCAGAAGTCCTCACAAGGATAGTAAAACAAGGAAAATGCAATACATTTTGCCGGTCCCCACGAGGAAAAAAGTTATTTTAGGCTTAGGGGTTAGGTTTATGGTTAGGGTTACAATTAGGGTTAGGAGTTAGGGTTAGGTATGGTTTTAGGGTTAGGGGTTTGGGGTTAAGGTTAGGCTTAGGGTTAGGGGTTAGGGAAAATAGGATTTTGGATGGGAATCAATTATTTGGTCCCCACAAGGATAGCAATACAAAACTGTGTGTGTGTGGCAGAAGATGTTTGTCATCCTAGCATCATGTGTTACCTTACCTTACCACAGACCTATCCTGAAGACCTGTGTTTCAACTAACAGATAAGCTTTAGGTCATCAGGCCAACATGAAGTTTGAACTATAACATGAACTATAATGTGTTGCTTTTACTCAGAAACCTATACCGTTTTTACCCATGAGCCCTACATTTTTACCCAAGAGCCCTACATTTTTACCCATGAGCCCTATATTTTTACCCATGAGCCCTACATTTTACCCATGAGCCATAAATATTTACCCATGAGCCCTACATATTTACCCATGAGCCCTACATATTTACCCATGAGCCCTATATTTTTACCCATGAGCCCTAGATTTTACCCATGAGCCCTACATTTTACCCATGAGCCCTATATTTTTACCCATGAGCCCTACATTTTACCCATGAGCCATAAATATTTACCCATGAGCCCTACATATTTACCCATGAGCCCTACATATTTACCCATGAGCCCTATATTTTTACCCATGAGCCCTAGATTTTACCCATGAGCCCTACATTTTACCCATGAGCCCTATATTTTTACCCATGAGCCCTAGATTTTACCCATGAGCCCTAGATTTTACCCATGAGCCCTACATATTTACCCATGAGCCCTACATATTTACCCATGAGCCCTATATTTTTACCCATGAGCCCTAGATTTTACCCATGAGCCCTAGATTTTACCCATGAGCCCTATATTTTTACCCATGAGCCCTAGATTTTACCCATGAGCCCTAGATTGACTAAAATGTAATGTTATGAGTGGGAAACTTTCATGTTCTCCAAGCCTTGTATATACAGTATTAGGTCTCTTAGTTGAGCTCATGAGCCCTACATTTTTACCCATGAGCCCTACATTTTACCCATGAGCCATAAATATTTACCCATGAGCCCTACATATTTACCCATGAGCCCTACATATTTACCCATGAGCCCTATATTTTTACCCATGAGCCCTAGATTTTACCCATGAGCCCTACATTTTACCCATGAGCCCTATATTTTTACCCATGAGCCCTACATTTTTACCCATGAGCCCTACATTTTACCCATGAGCCATAAATATTTACCCATGAGCCCTACATTTTACCCATGAGCCATAAATATTTACCCATGAGCCCTACATATTTACCCATGAGCCCTACATATTTACCCATGAGCCCTATATTTTTACCCATGAGCCCTAGATTTTACCCATGAGCCCTACATTTTACCCATGAGCCCTATATTTTTACCCATGAGCCCTAGATTTTACCCATGAGCCCTAGATTTTACCCATGAGCCCTACATATTTACCCATGAGCCCTACATATTTACCCATGAGCCCTATATTTTTACCCATGAGCCCTAGATTTTACCCATGAGCCCTAGATTTTACCCATGAGCCCTATATTTTTACCCATGAGCCCTAGATTTTACCCATGAGCCCTAGATTTTACCCATGAGCCCTACATATTTACCCATGAGCCCTATATTTTTACCCATGAGCCCTAGATTTTACCCATGAGCCCTACATTTTACCCATGAGCCCTATATTTTTACCCATGAGCCCTAGATTTTACCCATGAGCCCTAGATTTTTACCCATGAGCCCTACATATTTACCCATGAGCCCTACATATTTACCCATGAGCCCTACATTTTTACCCATGCACAAGTTTTGCCTCCACTAATGTGGATGTACTGACTCAGTTTCTTCTGACATTGCATTGAGGAAATGTTTTTTGCTCCTCTGTCACCCCATGTCAGTATATCTTTCTCTTGGGCTTGTTGGAACAGTTTGAAAATACATTTTCTGGTGTCCATAGGCTTATTCACAGTAAGATCAAACAGAGGGTACCACACAACTAAGACATTACTGTGCTTAGTTGGCTCAATCACGCAGGCAGACACCCACACACACTCGCCATCTCTGACAGAACTGTCAACACCTCTCCGTCTGTCACTCTGTATGACCTATCCCTGCTATGGAGGAGATGGTGAGGGGGCGGTGAGGTGAGCTAAGTGGGGGGATTCCTCCTGCGTCGTTTTACAACGTGGTTCTCTCTGCGTCGCTTCCCGTCTCTGTCCTCCGTCCACTAGCCTGAAAGAAAGCTGCCCAGTGGGAGGTGTGTTACCTCACAGCTCAACTAATCTTTAGGGGGAAGTTGAAAAATCGTGACACCAGGTGGTCACAATGTGAACTTCTTTTCTGGTGTGGGTGTCTTCCACTTCCTGTGAAAAATAGTAAATGAAATAGACCATTGTTCATGCTTAATGTTGCAGCAGGGGAGAAACACTTTGACTTTCTCCTGAAAATGTGCTAATGTTTGTTTTATTCACATTTTGAGAAAACCTGCGTTCTGTTGAATAATGGGGCGGCAGGTAGCTTAGTGGGTAAGAGCGTTGTGCCAGTAACCGAAAGGTCGCATGGTTCTAATCCCCGAGCCGACTAGGTGAAAAATCAGTCGATGTGCCCTTGAGCAAGGCACTTAACCCTAATTGCTCCTGTAAGTCGCTCTGGATAAGAGTGTCTGCTAAATGACTAAAATGTAATGTTATGAGTGGGAAACTTTCATGTTCTCCAAGCCTTGTATATACAGTATTAGGTCTCTTAGTTGTAAGACCAGTTTCTGTATGTTGAAAACGTTTTTGAACAACAGCAGTCTTTGGTATGTTTTTTTGTGTGTTTTTTTTTGGACTTATATCAGTAGCTTCAACATTCACATCAGATGATAACTATCGAATGGTGCGCTGAGTCCTGTCAGTTCAATTCCCACTTTGGTAAAGTGGCGCAGTGGTCTAAGTCACTAAGTCTTAGTCACTCACTAACTGTAAGTCGCTCTGGATAAGAGCGACTGCTAAATGACGTAAATGTAAAGCCACTTAAACCCAGAGGGTGATTTGACATGATGGGGCTCACTTGCCTGACGACTCTAACTGAATTCTTCCTCTGCTCTGTCGTTCGCTTACATACTTCAGTCTGAGACTGCCGTCGTTGAAGTCGTTTTGTGGTGACGTCAAAATGAGGGGTGTCGCACAAAACAAAGTCTGTAGCTCGGTTGTTAGAGCGTAGCGCTTGCAACACCAAAGATATAGTGGGTTTGATTCCCGGCACCACGCATACACAAAGTGCATGCATGCATGACCGTAAAGTCACTTTGGATGAAAGCGTCTGCTAAATTTACATTTTAGTCATTTAGCAGACGCTCTTATCGAGAGCGACTTACAGTTAGTGAATACATTTAAAAAATAAAAAATATACTGGCCCCCCATGGGAATCGAACCCACAACCCTGCCGTTGCAAACGCCATGCTCTATCAACTGAGCTACATCCCTGCCAGCCATTCCCTCCCCTACCCTGGACGAATTGTGCGCCGCCCATGAGTCTCCCGGTCGCGGCCGAGCCTGGATTCAAACCAGGATCTCTAGTGGCACAGTTAGCACTGCGATGCAGTGCCTTAGACCACTGCACCACTCAGGAGAAATGGCATATTATATTATTATCAGCAGCTGGATCGTCTCTAACCAATCAGAGTATCAAATCCAATGACGAATTTTCAAAACGCCGCTTTACCCACATGTGTTCTGGCTCTGGCCCAAAACCCATCGGTTTCTGGGACCAATCAGAACAGTTAGAATGTGTTTGTGTTCTGGGAAATTGTTGGGGAGGTACTCAGATCCAGACTCGTTGTGGAGAAGAAACGTTAGTGGGCGTGGCATTTGGCCGGGAGCAATGAGTTTGGGGTTTACGCCACTCAGGCTGCGTTTACACAGGCAAACCAATTCTGATCTGTTTTTCACTAATTGGTGTTTTGACCAATCAGACCAGCTCTGAAAAAGATCTGATGTGAAAAGATCTTATGTGATTGATCAAAAGACCAATTAGTGGGAAAAATATCAGAATTGGCCCGCCTGTTTAAACGCAGCCTACAGGCCCCATTCACACTCGGGCTCAACAATGTATGTAGAACAGGGAAATAATAAGAGAATCCTATCTCAATGGGACTCAATGGGATAAATAAAGGACACATCAAATAGAAATATCTTCATTACATAATTTTCCCTCAATTTCTGTAGAATGACATTTACATACATTTTAGTCATTTAGCAGACGCTCTTATCCAGAGCGACTTACAGTTAGTGAATACATATTATTTATACTGGCCCCCCGTGGGAATCGAACCCACAACCCTGGTGTTGCAAACGCCATGCTCTATCAACTGAGCTACATCCCTGCCGGCCATTCCCTCCCCTACCCAGGACGAATTGTGCGCCGCCCCATGGGTCTCCCGGTCGCGGTCGGCTGGACAGAGCCTGGATTTGAACCAGGATCTCTAGTGGCACAGTTAGCACTGCGATGCAGTGCCTTAGACCACTGCGCCACTCAGGAGTCCCAATATAGTGCCACAAATGGTACTACGCCGAGTTGTGCTGAACGTTTTCAAAAACATGAGAAAATCTCAACGCGTAGGTTATGTTTCATCCCCACACAATCAAACACATATTGATCCAAGCAGTTGAATCCAAGCTGTGTAGACCATGATTTAATATCCACCTGTTTTCTATTTTTTTTTTTTATAAACATTTCATTACCACATCGAAGGATGGGAGTCCAACCTGAGGATAAGGCTGCAGCTGACGGGGACGGCACTGGGGTTAAGGGATCTCTGTGCTAATGGTGCACTTCCACTAGAGTACTTGGGCTGTGGGCCTAGTGATGCTCCAATGGAAGAACACCAATAAGAGACATGGTTCCGATTCGAGATTTGATCTTATTATTATAATTGTTTTCATGCATTAGGTCTCTCGTGTCAACTGTTGTTTTGCTATTTTAATTTGTCTCATTTAGAAAACATTTTTATTATTTTATTTGTTAAACCCTTTGAAATTCATCCTCTGTAAGAAATGTGCTCTATAAATAAAGTTGGATTTGATTTGATGATTCTCCCCTACAAAAATGCCCGTTGCTGTTCCCATGATTTCATCCTTTGGAATGACACTCAGGATTACAGGTGTGGGTTTAGATGCTAATCTGTATAAATAGAGAAATCTGTCTCACAGGTCCTCCCCTGTAATCCTCCACTAATGTTTCCAGATGGACCCACAGTATGGTTACCTCATGATGTCTCCTGTACTGCTATCCACGGCATGGTTACCTCATGATGTCTCCTCTCCTGTACTGCTATCCACGGCATGGTTACCTCATGATGTCTCCTCTCCTGTACTGCTATCCACGGTATGGTTACCTCATGATGTCTCCTGTACTGCTATCCACGGTATGGTTACCTCATGATGTCTCCTGTACTGCTATCCACGGTATGGTTACCTCATGATGTCTCCTGTACTGCTATCCACGGTATGGTTACCTCATGATGTCTCCTGTACTGATATCCACGGTATGGTTACCTCATGATGTCTCCTGTATTGCTATCCACGGTATGGTTACCTCATGATGTCTCCTGTACTGCTATCCACGGTTGGTTACCTCATGATGTCTCCTGTACTGCTATCAACGGTATGGTTACCTCATGATGTCTCCTGTACTGCTATCCACGGTATGGTTACCTCATGATGTCTCCTGTACTGCTATCCACGGTATGGTTACCTCATGATGTCTCCTGTACTGATATCCACGGTATGGTTACCTCATGATGTCTCCTCTCCTCTCCTGTACTGATATCCACGGTTGGTTACCTCATGATGTCTCCTGTACTGCTATCCACGGTATGGTTACCTCATGATGTCTCCTGTTGCTATCCACGGTATGGTTACCTCATGATGTCTCCTCTCCTCTCCTGTACTGATATCCACGGTTGGTTACCTCATGATGTCTCCTGTACTGCTATCCACGGTATGGTTACCTCATGATGTCTCCTCTCCTCTCCTGTACTGATATCCACGGTTGGTTACCTCATGATGTCTCCTGTACTGCTATCCACGGTATGGTTACCTCATGATGTCTCCTGTACTGCTATCCACGGTATGGTTACCTCATGATAATTTCATATGGTTTCTACACGTGTTTGGGATATGTTTATAGCCTATAGTTTACACATTGCATCGTGGGTAGTGCAGTAATCTGTCCCTAGTTCCTAGCCTTTAATCAGGTCCTAATGAATCCAGATGGTCCATGATTGTTTTGATGTGGTTTTACACGTCTTTAATCTTTTAATTGGATTTACTAATAAAGTGGACCTCAATATGCCAGTAAGTGATATGCTAATACATGTTGAAGACCTACTAAATCAGACCTGCTAAATCAGACCTGCTAAATCAGACCTGCTAAATCAGACCAGCTAAATCAGACCTGCTAAATCAGACCTGCTAAATCAGACCTGCTAAATCAGACCTGCTAAATCAGACCTGCTAAATCAGACCTGCTAAATCAGACCTGCTAAATCAGACCTGCTTATTTTCATGTAGCCTACACGAAGTCTTGTTTGCTGAAAGATTATTCTCTTAATCAAAAGTTTACGAACGAAACCGTTTCCTATTCATATGTAACGTTGATGGTTTGACGCTAGCAAAGGGCTTTATTTTAATTTATTTTTTAATTTTATTTAACCTTTATTTAACCAGGTAAGCCAGTGGCTTGAGCAGTCGTGAAGAAAACCAAACACTCAAGGTCCAAATGACACAGGAGGGATCCACACAGAGTGGAATAATAATGGGCCCCGTTCACAAGAGCATCGTTTCTGAAGTTCACCACACATCACTAACGGGATATCATTCAAACGTCTTGCCTGAAATAAGAGTCAGTGACATTGCTTTCAGACAAACAACATGTAAGTTCCTTTGATCTAACAATGCAGATTTATGTTGTGGTTTCAGAGTTGGGTCTTTTTCTAATTACCCACAGTTCAAGGTTCAATCCCAGACATAAGTGTTAGAATCATTTCTAGTCACCTCTGCGTTAAAGATGCACTATGGAAGTGTCCAATTCGGTAATTTCTGGACAATATCTCTCTCCATTTAGGGGACCCCTTTTGGTTCAAGAGCACCCCCAGAGACATCAAGTCTGTATAGTCTCTTTAATAGGGGCAAGAGGGAGATTTGGCACCAAACCTCAACTCCCACTTCACTGCATGTTAAAGGTCTCCTGTAGCTCAGTTGGTAGAGCATGGCGCTTGCAATGCCAGGGTTGTGGGTTGGATTCCCACGGGGGGCCAGTATGAAAAATGTATGCACTCGCTAACTGTAAGTCGCTCTGGATAAGAGCATCTGCTAAAATGACTAAAATGTAACCTCTCAACTCCCTCTTCACTGCAAAATAACCTCTCAACTCCCTCTTGACTGTATGCTAACCTCTCAACTCCCTCTCCACTGTATGCTAACCTCTCAACTCCCTCTCCACTGTATGCTAACCTCTCAACTCCCTCTCCACTGTATGCTAACCTCTCAACTTCCTCTTGAAAGCATACTAACCTCTCAACTCCCTCTTGAAAGCATACTAACCTAGCGAGAATCTGAAAGCCAGACCTCCAGCTCGGAAACAAACTACATCCCCATGTCTGTCATTTTTGGTTTTAAATACAAACTACCCCAACACAATGTAACAACCACTGCAACCATATACCCACGACCCCACCATATACCCACCACCCCACCATATACCCACCACCTCACCCATATACCCACACCCCACCATATACCCACCACCTCACCCATATACCCACACCCCACCCATATACCCACACCCAACCATATACCCACCACCCAACCATATACCCACGACCCCACCATATACCCACCACCCACTATATACCCACCACCCCACCATATACCCACCACCCCACCATATACCCACCACCCAACCATATACCCACGACCCCACCATATACCCACCACCCCACCATATACCCACCACCCACTATATACCCACCACCCCACCATATACCCACCACCCCACCATATACCCACCACCCCCACCATATACCCACCACCTCCACCATATACCCACCATCCCACCATATACACACCACCCCCACCATATACCCACCACCACACCATATACCCACCACCCCACCATATACCCACCACCCCAACCATATACCCACCACCACACCATATACCCACCACCCCACCATATACCCACCACCCCAACCATATACCCACCACCTCCACCATATACCCACCACCCCACCATATACCCACCACCCCACCATATACCCACCACCCCAACCATATACCCACCACCCCAACCATATACCCACCACCCCACCATATACCCATATACCCACCACCCCACCAACCAACCATCCAACCATATACACACCACCCCACCATATACCCACCACCCCACTATATACCCACCACCCCACCATATACCCACCACCCCACCATATACCCACCACCCCCACCAACAAACCATCCAACCATATACACACCACACCACCATATACCCACCACCCCACTATATACCCACCACCCCACCATATACCCACCACCCCACTATATACATACCACCCCACCATATACTCATATACCCACCACCCCACCATATACCCACCACCCCACCATATACCCACCACCCCACCATATACCCACCACACCACCATATACCCACCACCCCACCACCCAACCATATACCCACCACCCCACCATATACCCACCACCCCACTATATACATACCACCCCAACCATATACCCACCACCCCACCATATACCCACCACCCCACCATATAATAATAATAATATGCCATTTAGCAGACGCTTTTATCCAAAGCGACTTACAGTCGTGCGTGCATACATTTTTGTGTATGGGTGGTCCCGGGGATCGAACCCACTACCTTGGCGTTACAAGCGCCGTGCTCTACCAGCTGAGCTACAGAGGACCACATATACCCACCACCCCACCATATACACACCACCCCACCATATACCCACCACCCCAACCATATACCCATATACCCACCACCCCACCATATACCCACCACCCCACTATATACATACCACCCCACCATATACCCACCACCCAATCATATACCCACCACCCCACTATATACATACCACCCCAACCATATACCCACCACCCCACTATATACCCACCACCCCCTCCATATACCCACCACCCCAACTATATACCCACCACCCCCACCATATACCCACCACCCCACCATATACCCACCACCCCACCATATACCCACCACCCCACCATATACCCACCACCCCAACCATATACCCACCACCCCACCATATACCCACCACCCCAACCATATACCCACCACCCCACCATATACCCACCACCCCACCATATACCCACCACCCCACTATATACATACCTACCCACCATATACCCACCACCCAACCATATACCCACGACCCCACCATATACCCACCACCCAACCATATACCCACGACCCCACCATATACCCACCACCCCACCATATACCCACCACCCCAACCATATACCCACCATCCCACCATATACCCAATCACCACACCATATACCCACCACCCCACCATATACCCACCACCCCACTATATACCCACCACCCCACCATATACCCACCACCCCACCATATACCCACCACCCCACCATATACCCACCACCCCACCAACAAACCATCCAACCATATACACACCACACCACCATATACCCACCACCCCACTATATACCCACCACCCCACCATATACCCACCACCCCACTATATACATACCACCCCACCATATACTCATATACCCACCACCCCACCATATACCCACCACCCCACCATATACCCACCACCCCACCATATACCCACCACCCCACCATATACCCATATACCTACAAAACCACCATATACCCACCACCCCACCACCCAACCATAACCCACCACCCCACCATATACCCACCACCCCACTATATACATACCACCCCAACCATATACCCACCACCCCCACCATATACCCACCACCCCACCATATACCCACCACCCCACCATATACACACCACCCCACCAAATACCCACCACCCCAACCATATACCCATATACCCACCACCCCACCATATACCCACCACCCCACTATATACATACCACCCCACCATATACCCACCACCCAACCATATACCCACCACCCCACTATATACATACCACCCCAACCATATACCCACCACCCCACTATATACCCACCACCCCTCCATATACCCACCACCCCAACTATATACCCACCACCCCACCATATACCCACCACCCCACCATATACCCACCACCCCACCATATACCCACCACCCCACCATATACCCACCACCCCAACCATATACCCACCACCCCACCATATACCCACCACCCCACCATATACCCACCACCCCAACCATATACCCACCACCCCACCATATACCCACCACCCCACCATATACCCACCACCCCACTATATACATACCACCCCACCATATACCCACCACCCAACCATATACCCACGACCCCACCATATACCCACCACCCAACCATATACCCACGACCCCACCATATACCCACCACCCCACCATATACCCACCACCCCAACCATATACCCACCATCCCACCATATACCCAATCACCACACCATATACCCACCACCCCACCATATACCCACCACCCCAACTATATACCCACCACCCCACCATATACCCAATCACCACACCATATACCCATCACCCCACTATATACCCACCACCCCACCATATACCCACCACCCCACCATATACCCATATACCCACCACCCACCATATACCCACGACCCCACCATATACCCACCACCCCACCATATACCCATATACCCATATACCCACCACCCACCATATACCCACCACCCCACCATATACCCATATACCTACCACACCACCATATACCCACCACCCCACATATACCCATCATCCCAACAATATACCCACCATCCCACCATATACCCACCACCCCAACCATATACCTTAACCACTCGGCTGTGATGGCCGAGTGGTTAAGGCGTTGGACTTGAAATCCAATGGGGTCTCCCCGCGCAGGTTCGAACCCTGCTCACAGCGTAGTGATGGAACTGTCTTTCTTAGTAATATTTTGTGGTCCTCTGTAGCTCAGCTGGTAGAGCACGGCGCTTGTAACGCTAAGGTAGTGGGTTCGATCCCCGGGACCACCCATACACCAAAAAAAATTATAATAATGTATGCACGCATGACTGTAAGTCGCTTTGGATAAAAGCGTCTGCTAAATGGCATATTATTATTATACCCACCACGTCACCATATACCCACCATCCCACCACCCCACCATATACCCACCACCCCAACCATATACCCACCACCCCACCATATACCCACCACCCCACCATATACCCACCACCTCACCATATACCCACCACCCCACCATATACCCACCACCCCACCATATACCCACCATCCCACCACCCAACCATATTCCACCACCCCAACCATATACCCACCACCCCACCATATATCCACCACCCCAACCATATACCCACCACCCCAACCATATACCACCACCCAAACATATACCTACCACCCCACCATATACCCACCACCCCAACCGTATACCCATATACCCACCACCCAATCAAATACCCACCACCCACCATAAACCCACCACCCCAACCATATACCCACCATATACCCACCACCCAACCATATTCCCACCACCCCACCATATACCCACCACCCCAAACATATACCCATATACCTACCACCCCACCATATACCCATACACCCACCAACCCCACCATATACCCACCACCCCACCAAATACCCACTACCCAACCATATACTCACCACCCCACTATATACCCACCACCCCACCACCCAACCATCCAACCATATACACACCACCCCCACCATATACCCACCACCCCACCAACCCACCATATACCCACCACCCCACCATATACCCACCACCCCACCACCCAACTGTATACCCACCACCCCACCATATACCCACCACCCCACCACCCAACCATATACCCACCACCCCACCATATATCCACAACCCCACTATATACCTACCAACCCACTATATACCCACAACCCCACCATATACCCATATACCCACCACTCCACCATATACCCACCACCCCAACATATACCCATATACCCACCACCCCACTATATACCCACCACCCCACCATATACCTACTACCCCCACCATATACCCACCACCCACCATATACCCACCACCCCACCATATACCCACCACCCCACCATCCCAACCATATACCCACCACCCCACCATATACCCACCACCCCAACCATATACCCACCATATATACCCACCACCCAACCATATACCGACCACCCCACCATATACCCACCACCCCAACCATATACCCTTATACCTACCACCCCACCATATAACCATATACCCACCACCCCAACATATACCCACCACCCCAATATATCCACACCACCCAACCATATACCCAAAACATACCCACCACCCAACCATATACCCACCACCCCACTATATACCCATCACCCCACCATATACCCACCACCCCAACCATATAACCATATACCCACCACCACACCATATACCCACCACCCCAACCATATATCCACAACCCCACTATATACCTACCAACCCACTATATACCCAAAACCCCACCATATACCCATATACCCACCACCCCACCATATACCCACCACCCCAACATATACCCACCACCCCACTATATCCACACCACCCAACCATATACCCACAACATACCCACCACCCGACCATATACCCACCACCCCAACCATATACCCACCACCCCACCATTTACCCAATCACCCCACAATATACCCACCACCCCACTATATACCCACCACCCCACCATATACCCCACCACCCCACCATATACCCACCATATAACCCACCACCCCACCCATATACCCATATACCTACCACCCCACCATATACCCACCACCCCACCACCCAACCATATACCCACCACCCCACCATAACCCACCACCCCACCACCCAACCATATACCCACCACCCCACCAAATACCCACCACCCATATACCCATATACCCACCATCCAACCATATACCCAGCACCCAACCATATACCTACAACCCCAACCATATACCCACCATCCCACCATATACCCACCACCCCAACCATATACCACCACCCAAACATATACCTACCACCCCACCATATACCCACCACCCCAACCGTATACCCATATACCCACCACCCAATCAAATACCCACCACCCACCATAAACCCACCACCCCAACCATATACCCACCATATACCCACCACCCAACCATATTCCCACCACCCCACCATATACCCACCACCCCAAACATATACCCATATACCTACCACCCCACCATATACCCATACACCCACCAACCCCACCATATACCCACCACCCCACCAAATACCCACTACCCAACCATATACTCACCACCCCACTATATAGCCACCACCCCACCACCCAACCATCCAACCATATACACACCACCCCACCATATACCCACCACCCCACCAACCCACCATATACCCACCACCCCACCATATACCCACCACCCCACCACCCAACTGTATACCCACCACCCCACCATATACCCACCACCCCACCACCCAACCATATACCCACCACCCCACCATATATCCACAACCCCACTATATACCTACCAACCCACTATATACCCACAACCCCACCATATACCCATATACCCACCACCCCACCATATACCCACCACCCCAACATATACCCATATACCCACCACCCCACTATATACCCACCACCCCACCATATACCTACTACCCCACCATATACCCACCACCCACCATATACCCACCACTCCACCATATACCCACCACCCCACCATCCCAACCATATACCCACCACCCCACCATATACCCACCACCCCCAACCATATACCCACCATATAACCCACCACCCAACCATATACCGACCACCCCACCATATACCCACCACCCCAACCATATACCCTTATACCTACCACCCCACCATATAACCATATACCCACCACCCCAACATATACCCACCACCCCAATATATCCACACCACCCAACCATATACCCACAACATACCCACCACCCAACCATATACCCACCACCCCACTATATACCCATCACCCCACCATATACCCTCCACCCCAACCATATAACCATATACCCACCACCACACCATATACCCACCACCCCAACCATATATCCACAACCCCACTATATACCTACCAACCCACTATATACCCAAAACCCCACCATATACCCATATACCCACCACCCCACCATATACCCACCACCCCAACATATACCCACCACCCCACTATATCCACACCACCCAACCATATACCCACAACATACCCACCACCCCACCATATACCCACCACCCCAACCATATACCCACCACCCCACCATTTACCCAATCACCCCACAATATACCCACCACCCCACTATATACCCACCACCCCACCATATACCCACCACCCCAACCATATACCCACCATATATACCCACCACCCCACCCATATACCCATATACCTACCACCCCACCATATACCCACCACCCCACCACCCAACCATATACCCACCACCCCACCATATACCCACCACCCCAACACCCAACCATATACCCACCACCCCACCAAATACCCACCACCCATATACCCATATACCCACCACCCAACCATATACCCAGCACCCAACCATATACCTACAACCCCAACCATATACCCACCATCCCACCATATACCCACCACCCCACCATATACCCAATCACCACACCATATACCCACCACCCCAACCATATACCCACCACCCCAACCATATACCCACCACCCCACCATATACCCACCACCCCACCATATACCCACCACCTCCACCATATACCCACCACCCCTACCATATACCCACCATCCCACCACCCAACCGTATACCCACCACCCCCACCATATACCCACCACCCCACCATATACCCACCACCCCACCATATACCCATATACCCACCACCCCAACATATAACCACCACCCCACCATATACCCACCACCCCACCATATACCCATATACCCATCACCCCACCATATACCCACGACCCCACCATATACCCATATACCCACCACCCCACCATATACCCACCACCCCCACATATACCCACCACCCCCACCATATACCCACCATCCCACAATATACCCACCACCCAACCATATACCCAATCACCACACCACATAACCCACCACCCCAACCATATACTCACCACCCCCACAATATACCCACCACCCCACCATATACCCACCATCCCACCACACAACCATATACCCACCACCCCAACCATATACCCACCACCCCACTATATACCCACCACCCCACCATATACCCAACACCCCACCACCCAAACATTTACCCACCACCCCAACCACATACCCACCATCCCAACCATATACCCACCACCCCAACCATATACCCACCACCTCACCATATACCCACCACCCCAACCATATACCCACCACCCCACTATATACCCACCACCCCACTATATGCCCACCACCCCACCATATACCCACCACCCCACCATATACCCACCACCCCACCACCCAAACATTTACCCACCACCCCAACCACATACCCACCATCCCAACCATATACCCACCACCCCAACCATATACCCACCACCTCACCATAACCCACCACCCCAACCATATACCCACCACCCCACTATATACCCACCACCCCCACCATATACCCACCACCCCACCATATACCCACCACCCCACCATATACCCACCACCCCACCATATACCCACCACCCCACCATATACCCACCACCCCAACCATATACCCACCACCCCACCATATACCACCACCCAACCATATACCCACCACCCCACCATATACCCACCACCACACCATATACCCACCACCTCACCATATACCCACCACCTCACCATATACCCACCACCCCAACCATATACCCACCACCCCACTATATACCCACCACCCCACTATATGCCCACCACCCCACCATATACCCACCACCCCACCATATACCCACCACCCCACCACCCAAACATTTACCCACCACCCCAACCACATACCCACCATCCCAACCATATACCCACCACCCCAACCATATACCCACCACCGCACCATATACCCACCACCCCAACCATATACCCACCACCCCACCATATACCCACCACCCCACCATATACCCACCACCCCAACCATATACCCACCACCCCACCATATACCACCACCCAACCATATACCCACCACCCCACCATATACCCACCACCCCACCATATACCCACCACCTCACCATATACCCACCACCCAACCATATACCCACCACCCCACCAAATACCCACCACCCATATACCCACCACCCAACCATATACCCAGCACCCAACCATATACCTACAACCCCAACCATATACCCACCATCCCACCATATACCCACCACCCCACCATATACCCAATCACCACACCATATACCCACCACCCCAACCATATACCCACCACCCCAACCATATACCCACCACCCCACCATATACCCACCACCCCACCATATACCCACCACCTCCACCATATACCCACCACCCCACCATATACCCACCATCCCACCACCCAACCGTATACCCACCACCCCACCATATACCCACCACCCCACCATATACCCACCACCCCACCATATACCCATATACCCACCACCCCAACATATAACGACCACCCCACCATATACCCACCACCCCACCATATACCCACCACCCAACCATATACCCATATACCCATCACCCCACCATATACCCACGACCCCACCATATACCCATATACCCACCACCCCACCATATACCCACCACCCCCACATATACCCACCACCCCCACCATATACCCACCATCCCACAATATACCCACCACCCAACCATATACCCAATCACCACACCACATAACCCACCACCCCAACCATATACTC
Source organism: Coregonus clupeaformis (assembly GCF_020615455.1). Lineage (NCBI taxonomy): Eukaryota > Metazoa > Chordata > Actinopteri > Salmoniformes > Salmonidae > Coregonus > Coregonus clupeaformis. Next base: position 8,091,077 of record NC_059205.1, on the reverse strand, counting down.
ACCAACCCCACAATATACCCACCACCCCACCATATACCCACCATCCCACCACACAACCATATACCCACCACCCCAACCATATACCCACCACCCCACTATAACCCACCACCCCACCATATACCCATCACCCCACCACCCAAACATTTACCCACCACCCCAACCACATACCCACCATCCCAACCATATACCCACCACCCCAACCATATACCCACCACCTCACCATATACCCACCACCCCAACCATATACCCACCACCCCACTATATACCCACCACCCCACTATATGCCCACCACCCCACCATATACCCACCACCCCAATATATACCCACCACCCCACCACCCAAACATTTACCCACCACCCCAACCACATACCCACCATCCCAACCATATACCCACCACCCCAACCATATACCCACCACCTCACCATATACCCACCACCCCAACCATATACCCACCACCCCACTATATACCCACCACCCCACCATATACCCACCACCCCACCATATACCCACCACCCCACCATATACCCACCACCCCCACCATATACCCACCACCCCACCATATACCACCACCCAACCATATACCCACCACCCCACCATATACCCACCACCACACCATATACCCACCACCTCACCATATACCCACCACCCCAACCATATACCCACCACCCCAACCATATACCCACCACCCCACTATATACCCACCACCCCACCATATACCCACCACCCCACCATATACCCACCACCCCACCATATACCCACCACCCCACCATATACCCACCACCCCAACCGTATACCCACCATATACCCACCACCCAACCATATTCTCACCACCCCACCATATACCCACCACCCCAACCATATACCCATATACCCACCAACCCAAACATATACCGACCACCCCACCATATACCCACCACCCCACCAAATACCCATCCCCCATATACCCATATACCCACCACATACCCACCACCCCACTATATACCCACCACCCCACCACCCAACCACCCAAACACCCAACCATATACACACCACCCCACCATATACCCACCACCCAACCACCCAACCATATACCCACCACCCCACTATATACCCACCACCCCACCATATACCCACCACCCAACCACCCAACCATATACCCACACCTCCACTATATACCTACCACCCCACTATATACCCACCACCCCACCATATAACCATATACCCAACACCCCACCATATACCCACCACTCCAACATATACCCATATACCAACCACCCCACCGTATACCTACTACCCCACCATATACCCACCACCCCACCATATACCCACCACCCCACTATATACCCACCACCCCACCATCCCAACCATATACCCACCACCCCAACCATATACCCACCACCCCAACCATATACCCTTATACCTACCACCCCACCATATAACCATATACCCACCAACACAACCATATACCCACCACCCCACCATATACCCACCACCCCACCAAATACCCACCACCCATATACCCATATACCCACCACATACCCACCACCCCACTATATACCCACCACCCCACCACCCAACCACCCAACCATATACACACCACCCCACCATATACCCACCACCCCACCACCCAACCATATACCCACCACCCCACTATATACCCACCACCCCACCATATACCCACCACCCCACCACCCAACCATATACCCACCACCCCACCATATACCCACAACCCCACTATATACCTACCACCCCACTATATACCCACCACCCCACCATATACCCACCACCCCACCACCCAACCATATACCCACCACCCCACCCATATACCCACCACCCAACCATATACCCACCACCCCACCATATACCCACCACCCCACTATATACCCACCATCCCACCATCCCAACCATATACCCACCACCCCAACCATATACCCACCACCCCAACCATATACCCTTATACCTACCACCCCACCATATAACCATATACCCACCACCCCACCAAATACCCACCACCCATATACCCATATACCCACCACATACCCACCACCCCACTATATACCCACCACCCCACCACCCAACCACCCAACCATATACACACCACCCCACCATATACCCACCACCCCACCACCCAACCATATACCCACCACCCCACTATATACCCACCACCCCACCATATACCCACCACCCCACCACCCAACCATATACCCACCACCCCACCATATACCTACAACGCCACTATATACCTACCACCCCACTATATACCCACCACCCCACCATATACCCACCACCCCACCACCCAACCATATACCCACCACCCCACCCATATACCCACCACCCAACCATATACCCACCACCCCACCATATACCCACCACCCCACTATATACCCACCATCCCACCATCCCAACCATATACCCACCACCCCAACCATATACCCACCACCCCAACCATATACCCTTATACCTACCACCCCACCATATAACCATATACCCACCACCCCAACATATACCCACCACCCCACTATACCCACACCACCCAACCATATACCCACAACATACCCACCACCCAACCATATACCCATCACCCCACCATATACCCACCAACCCACTATATATCCATATACCCACCAACCCACCATATACCCACCACCCCAACCATATACCTATATACCCACCACCACACCATATACCCACCACCCTACCATTTACCCAATCACATACCCACCACCCCACCATTTACCCAATCACTCCACAATATACCCACCACCCCACTATATACCCACCATATATACCCACCACCCCACCCATATTCCCACCATCCCAACCATATACCCACCACCCCAAAATATACCCACCAACCCACTATATATCCATATACCCACCACCCCACCATATACCCACCACCCACTATATACCCACCACCCCACCATATACCCACCACCCCACTATATACCCACCACCCCAACCATATACCCACCACCCAACCATATACCCACCACCCCACTATATACCCACCATCCTACCCATATTCCCACCACCCCACCATATACCCACCACCCCACCACCCAACCATATACCCACCACCCACTGTATACCCACCACCCCACCATATACCCACCACCCCAACCATATACCCACCACCCAACCATATACCCACCACCCCACTATATCCACACCACCCAACCATATACCCACAACATACCCACCACCCAACCATATACCCACCAACCCACTATATATCCATATACCCACCACCCCACCATATACCCACCACCCCAACCATATACATATATACCCACCACCCCACCATATACCCACCACCCACTATATACCCACCACCCCACCATATACCCACCACCCCACTATATACCCACCACCCCAACCATATACCCACCACCCAACCATATACCCACCATTCCACTATATACCCACCATCCTACCCATATTCCCACCACCCCACCATATACCCACCACCCCACCACCCAACCATATACCCACCACCCACTATATACCCACCACCCCCACCATATACCCACCACCCCAACCATATATCCACCACCCAACCATATACCCACCACCCCACTATATCCACTCCACCCAACCATATACCCACAACATACCCACCACCCAACCATATACCCACCACCCCACCATATACCCACCACCCCACTATATACCCACCACCCCACCATCCCAACCATATACCCACCACCCCAACCATATACCCACCACCCCAACCATATACCCTTATACCTACCACTCCACCATATAACCATATACACACCACCCCAACATATACCCACCACCCCACTATATCCACACCACCCAACCATATACCCACCCACCCCCACCCATATACCCACCACCCCAACCATATACCTATATACCCACCACCACTCCATATACCCACCACCCTACCATTTACCCAATCACATACCCACCACCCCACCATTTACCCAATCACCCCACAATATACCCACCACCCCACTATATACCCACCATATATACCCACCACCCCACCCATATTCCCACCACCCCAACCATATACCCATCACCCCACCATATACCCACCAACCCACTATATATCCATATACCCACCACCCCACCATATACCCACCACCCACTATATACCCACCACCCCACCATATACCCACCACCCCAATATATACCCACCAACCCAACCATATACCAACCACCCAACCATATACCCACCACCCCACTATATACCCACCACCCCACCCATATTCCCACCACCCCACCATATACCCACCACCCCACCACCCAACCATATACCCACCACCCCACCATATACCCACCACCCACTATATACCCACCTCCCCACCATATACCCACCACCCCACTATATACCCACCACCCCACCATATACCCACCACCCCAACCATATACCCACCTTCCAACCATATACCCACCACCCCACTATATCCACACCACCCAACCATATACCCACAACATACCCACCACCCAATCATATACCCACCACCCCACCATATACCCACCAACCCACTATATATCCATATACCCATCACCCCACCATATACCCACCACCCCAACCATATACCTATATACCCACCACCACACCATATACCCAGCACACTACCATTTACCCAATCACATACCCACCACCCCACCATATACCCACCACCCCACCATATACCCACCACCCCACCATATACCCACCACCCCACCATATACCCATATACCCATCACCCCACCATATACCCACGACCCCACCATATACCCATATACCCACCACCCCACCATATATCCACCACCCCCACATATACCCACCACCCCCACCATATACCCACCACCCAACCATATACCCAATCACCACACCATATACCCACCACCCCAACCATATACTCACCACCCCCACAATATACCCACCACCCCACCATATACCCACCATCCCACCACCCAACCATATACCCACCACCCCACCATATACCCACCACCCCACTATATACCCACCACCCCACTATATGCCCACCACCCCACCATATACCCACCACCCCACCATATACCCACCACCCCCACATATACCCACCACCCCCACCATATACCCACCAACCAACCATATACCCAATCACCACACCATATACCCACCACCCCAACCATATACTCACCACCCCACAATATACCCACCACCCCACCATATACCCACCATCCCACCACCCAACCATATACCCACCACCCCACCATATACCCACCACCCCAACCATATACCCACCACCCCACTATATACCCACCACCCCACCATATACCCACCACCCCACCATATACCCACCACCCCACCATATACCCACCACCCCTCCATATACCCACCACCCCAACCATATACCCACCACCCCACCATATACCACCACCCAACCATATACCCACCACCCCCACCATATACCCACCACCCCACCATATACCCACCACCTCACCATATACCCACCACCCCAACCATAAACCCACCACCCCACCATATACCCACCACCCCACCATATACCCACCACCCCACCATATACCCACCACCCCACCATATACCCACCACCCCAACCGTATACCCACCATATACCCACCACCCAACCATATTCTCACCACCCCACCATATACCCACCTCCCCAACCATATACCCATATACCTACCACCCCACCATATACCCATATACCCACCAACCCAACCATATACCCACCACCCCACCATATACCCACCACCCCACCAAATACCCACCACCCATATACCCATATACCCACCACATACCCACCACCCCACTATATACCCACCACCCCACCACCCAACCACCCAACCATATAAACACCACCCCACCATATACCCACCACCCCACCACCCAACCATATACCCACCACCCCACTATATACCCACCACCCCACCATATACCCACCACCCCACCACCCAACCATATACCCACCACCCCACCATATACCCACAACCCCACTATATACCTACCACCCCACTATATACCCACCACCCCACCATATACCCACCACCCCACCACCCAACCATATACCCACCACCCCACCCATATACCCACCACCCCACCATATACCCACCACCCCAACATATACCCATATACCCACCACCCAACCATATACCCACCACCCCACCATATACCCACCACCCCACTATATACCCACCATCCCACCATCCCAACCATATACCCACCACCCCAACCATATACCCACCACCCCAACCATATACCCTTATACCTACCACCCCACCATATAACCATATACCCACCACCCCAACATATACCCACCACCCCACTATATCCACACCACCCAACCATATACCCACAACATACCCACCACCCAACCATATACCCATCACCCCACCATATACCCACCAACCCACCACCCCACCATATACCCACCACCCCAACCATATACCTATATACCCACCACCACACCATATACCCACCACCCTACCATTTACCCAATCACATACCCACCACCCCACCATTTACCCAATCACCCCACAATATACCCACCACCCCACTATATACCCACCATATATACCCACCCATATTCCCACCACCCCAACCATATACCCACCACCCCACCATATACCCACCAACCCACTATATATCCATATACCCACCACACCACCATATACCCACCACCCACTATATACCCACCACCCCACCATATACCCACCACCCCAACCATATACCCACCACCCAACCATATACCCACCACCCCACTATATACCCACCACCCCACCATATACCCACCACCCACTATATACCCACCACCCCACCATATACCCACCACCCCAACCATATACCCACCACCCAACCATATACCCACCACCCCACTATATCCACACCACCCAACCATATACCCACAACATACCCACCACCCAACCATATACCCACCACCCCACCATATACCCACCACCCCAACCATATACATATATACCCACCACCACACCATATACAGTGGGGAAAAAAAGTGTTTAGTCAGCCACCAATTGTGCAAGTTCTCCCACTTAAAAAGATGAGAGAGGCCTGTAATTTTCATCATAGGTACACGTCAACTATGCCAGACAAATTGAGTAAAAAAATTCAGAAAATCACATTGTAGGATTTTATATGAATATGTTTTTTAAATTATGGTGGAAAATAAGTATTTGGTCACCTACAAACAAGCAAGATTTCTGGCTCTCACAGACCTGTAACTTCTTCTTTAAGAGGCTCCTCTGTCCTCCACTCGTTACCTGTATTAATGGCACCTGTTTGAACTTGTTATCAGTATAAAAGACACCTGTCCACAACCTCAAACAGTCACACTCCAAACTCCACTATGGCCAAGACCAAAGAGCCGTCAAAGGACACCAGAAACAAAATTGTAGACCTGCACCAGGCTGGGAAGACTGAATCTGCAATAGGTAAGCAGCTTGGTTTGAAGAAATCAACTGTGGGAGCAATTATTAGGAAATGGAAGACATACAAGACCACTGATAATCTCCCTCGATCTGGGGCTCCACGCAAGATCTCACCCCGTGGGGTCAAAATGATCACAAGAACGGTGAGCAAAAATCCCAGAACCACACGGGGGACCTAGTGAATGACCTGCAGAGAGCTGGGACCAAAGTAACAAAGCCTACCATCAGTAACACACTACGCCGCCAGGGACTCAAATCCTGCAGTGCGAGACGTGTCCCCCTGCTTAAGCCAGTACATGTCCAGGCCCGTCTGAAGTTTGCTAGAGTGCATTTGGATGATCCAGAAGAGGATTGGGAGAATGTCATATGGTCAGATGAAACCAAAATATAACTTTTTTGGTAAAAACTCAACTCGTCGTGTTTGGAGGACAAAGAATGCTGAGTTGATTCCAAAGAACACCATACCTACTGTGAAGCATGGGGGTGGAAACATCATGCTTTGGGGCTGTTTTTCTGCAAAGGGACCAGGACGACTGATCCGTGTAAAGGAAAGAATGAATGGGGCCATGTATCGTGAGATTTTGAGTGAAAACCTCTTTCCATCAGCAAGGGCATTGAAGATGAAACGTGGCTGGGTCTTTCAGCATGACAATGATCCCAAACACACCGCCCGGGAACGAAGGAGTGGCTTCGTAAGAAGCATTTCAAGGTCCTGGAGTGGCCTAGCCAGTCTCCAGATCTCAACCCCATAGAAAATCTTTGGAGGGAGTAGAAAGTCCGTGTTGCCCAGCGACAGCCCCAAAACATCACTGCTCTAGAGGAGATCTGCATGGAGGAATGGACCAAAATACCAGCAACAGTGTGTGAAAACCTTGTGAAGACTTACAGAAAACGTTTGACCTGTGTCATTGCCAACAAAGGGTATATAACAAAGTATTGAGAAACTTTTGTTATTGACCAAATACTTATTTTCCACCATAATTTGCAAATAAATTCATTAAAAATCCTACAATGTGATTTTCTGGATTTTTTTCCCTCATTTTGTCTGTCATAGTTGACGTGTACCTATGATGAAAATTACAGGCCTCTCTCATCTTTTTAAGTGGGAGAACTTGCACAATTGGTGGCTGACTAAATACTTTTTTTCCCCACTGTACCCACCACCCTACCATTTACCCAATCACCCCACAATATACCCACCACCCCACTATATACCCACCATCCCACCATATACCCACCACCCCACCATATACCCACCACCCACCATATACCCACCACCCACTATATACCCACCACCCCCACTATATACCCACCACCCAACCATATACCCACAACATAACCACCACCCAACCATATACCCACCACCCCACTATATACCCACCACCCCAACCCTATACCCAATCACCACCCCAACCCTATACCCACCACCCAACCATATACCCACCACTCCAACCATATACCCACCACCCCACCATATACCCACCACCCAACCATATACCCACCACCCAACCACCATATACCCACCATCCAACCACATAATAATATGCCATTTAGCAGACGCTTTTATCCAAAGCGACTTACAGTTATGTGTGCATACATTTTTACGTATGGGTGGTCCCGGGGATCGAACCCAGTACCCTGGCGTTAAAAGCGCCATGCTCTACCAATTGAGCTACAGAGGACCACATATACTCACCACCCCAACCATTAGAGGCAGCGCTTTCAATCAATGGCTCTTTTTCCCTCACGCCCTCCACTGACCTCCAGAAGAGACGTCCCTCACGCCCTCCACTGACCTCTAGATGTTTAAGGTGAGCTAACTGCCCCCTTTGGTCATGACAGAAATTAGTCCCAGTCGAAGGAAGAAGAAAGGGTCTGCACTTTCCCCAACAGCAGTATTTCTCCTATTTTTACCATAACTACAGGACCACAATCTCACCATGTACGTACGATGCCAAAAGACAACATAACCTAGGTAATAGTCAAGGGCAGTTAGACAATCTTGTTCCTCTGATACACTCAAAGAGATCAACTGAAAATGCCTTTGCAACTGGTCTGCGGTACGGTGTACATTTTAGGGCACCCACAGCCCTCAAACCTCACCCCTCCTTGCTGAGGAGGTCCTAAAATGTGCACCGTACTACAGACTCAGCACGTCTCGGACATCAGAGGCTCACATCTGGAAACCCTCGCTACTTTATTAAACATTTCCCCGTTAAGTGATTGCTCTCTGGTGGTTTAGCCTTTTCCTTTCTACTAGAACTTCAAAAACTACATTTATTAATTTTCCCAGCGTTTTTTTCCACAGGGCAGATGTGAAAATGGTCCCATTTTTAATCCACATGTGTTTTGAGTCACGTGAAAAGAGTTCACAGTGTGTTCTTTTTGAGTATGTGTGTTAAAATCCTTTTGTTTCCCCAGCATGATAAGGATATGTCATTTTCAACCTTAAACGTTTCACCATCACTGCCACAGACAATAAAGCTCTGACATAATAATTTGGCATCAGTGGGGGGAAATATCATTTTAGTACAGGGGATGGGCAACTCCAGTCCTCTGGGGCCTGATTGGTGTCGCACCCCCAGCTAACACACCTGGCTCCAATAATCAACCTATCATGAACTTCAGTTTAGAATGCAATTAGTTTAACCCGAGGACTGCCGTTGCCCATCCCTGCTTCAGTACTAAGGGGATTTTAATGTCTGTCTGCAGGCTGTTTTAATTTATTTCCCTCAAGTGTTACACTGTAATAGAGGAGGTTGGGCCAAAACCAACTCCACTCAGCGTGGACCCCTGGTTGACCCCTGGTTGACCCCTGGTTGGCCCCTGGTTGACCCCTGGTTGACCCCTGGTTGGCCCCTGGTTGGCCCCTGGTTGACCCCTGGTTGGCATGACACCATTCACATCTGACAAAAAATGGGGAGCTTGAGATATTCTGTGCCCAATCAAAACCAATGGAATAGTCACGAAAGTGCATTCCCGCCCACCTGGCCTCCCAGACTGACCCGATGCTGATGATCTGTTCTTTGTTTATAACTTCGATTAACAAGTTAAATATATACTCCTTAGTTGAAACAATAACAAAGCGCCATCCCGCCTCTGTTTTGGTAAAAAAGCTGAGGGTTGGGCCTGGAGAAATGTAACCACTCTCAGATCTATAGACAGAGCTATGGACGCAAGGACTGACAATCCATGATATCTAAATTAGAGTTTTAATCATGTTTTGAGGCTAATATAATGTTTGTTTTACGTAGCACATGGGGACGTGTGAAACATATTCCTCAGCCTCAAGTGTCCCGTTTGCGTCGCCTCATTAGCTAGCTTTTGAGGTGGCGCGATTGGCTAAGACGCTTGAGGGAGGGCGGTCACTTGTGTTTGTGAGGCAGGGGTCCCGAGTTCGCACCAGATATGGGCCGAATCAGGAGGAAGTGGTACTCGCTAAACAAGCAGCGGTGACGTTCTTTACAGTGGTGCCGTGACCCGGATCTACAGTTGTGCTGTGGTCGCTGTTGAGTAAGTTTGAGGGGTGAATGTAACACATTACAGTTACATTTTAGTCATTTAGCAGACGCTCTTATCCAGAGCGACTTACAGTTGCATTTTTTTTTCATACTGGCCCCCCATGGGAATCGAACCCACAACCCTGGCATTGCAAACGCCATGCTCTACCAACTGAGCTACATCCCTGCCGGCCATTCCCTCCCCTACCCTGGACGACGCTGGGCCAATTGTGCGCCGCCCCATGGGTCTGAAGCGTCCCGCTTACGTCGCCTCATTAGCTAGCTTGGGATATTCTCTGCCTTATTTACAAACTATTAGCACGTACTGTTGCGGGTGTTGAAAATTGTTGCAATGCGTGTCTGCAAAAATTAGGATGCCCCCTTTTAATATGCATGGAGATTTCATACATTTGGGCACACATAGGGTTGCAAAATTCTGGGAACTTTCAATAAATTCCCAGGTTTTCCAGAAATTCTGGTTGGAGGATTCCGGATTTCCTGCTGATTCCCTCCTGATTCTGGGAATCGTCCAACTGGGATTTCGGGAATACCAGGGAATTTATTGAAAGTTCCCAGAATTGTGCAACCCCTAGGCATACAGAACTCACACAGACGTTTAGAGCTGTTGTCAGTTAATTGATTTGATGAATCAAGCATTTTATATGTATTTTATATGACTGGGATCCTAATGACCTTAGGGACCCTTACTATAACGAGCTACCGGAGGACGCAAGGCCGGAAATTAAACTGGCCAAGACCGCATCTGGGGGTAACAGTTAGGTTTTCAAATCTGCACACTGCTGAGAGTAAGAGTCCTAAGCAGAAAACCGTGGGACAGTCATATCCTGTATGAAAACCTGGGTTCAAATAGTATTTGTTTCCATTCAAATATTTTCAGTGTTTGATCACGCCTGCCTGGAGTCCCAGATGTGTGGGGTTTGAACCTTTGGGACTATTCCATTGTTTCTGTTACACCAGGCTAGCTTTAGCAAGCAATGCTAACGAAAACAAAGAAAACAAATACTACTTAACCCCAGGTCTGATGAAAAGCATGTGGGAATCCAGGATGAAATGTAGAAAAACAGCAGAGCAGCCAAGAGATAGATGCTGATAAGTGCACTTGATGGGCTGCAGATGCTGCTGTTGTCAATGAAGGGATGAAGACTGAACGGAAATCCCCCTACAGGCTCGACATATCTGTTGAAAGGAGAGCACACGCTTCTTACAAATGTGGAAAGATAAGGTGTTCCTTCCCCCACCGATCAGATCTGTTTACGAAATGTGTCCAGTTAGGTAAGTTAACATGCCCTTTCAGGTTCAGGTTTTTCCATTGAGATGAGAAGTGTTGAAATAAAGATCCCTCCAAAAACACCCGGGTTGTGTTCATCAGGCCCCAGACAGAAGAAAAAAAAGGTCAGAAATGAAGTGAAACGGGAAGGTACTACCTGAACATGTCAAATTAGAAAAACCCGTTTTTGTTTTCCGTTGCAAAACATTTTGGTTACAGCTGCCCTAATGAACACGACCCCAGTGCAGCAGACCTGAATTCAATTAGTGTTTAATTTTCTTTCAGTGACTTAAGCTGCACTCTAGTAGTGACCTTGTCTGAACCCAATCAAACCAATGGAATAGTCACAAAGTGCAATCCCGCCCATCTGGCCTCCCAGACAGGCCCGATTCTACTGATCTGTTCTTTACGGGCCGAATCGTGAGGAAGTGGTACTCGCCAAGCAAGCAGCGTGACGTCATTTACATTTACAAACATTGGAGTAAAACAAGCTTGTATTTTGGTTTCAGTGGGGAACGACCGTTGAACTAAGCTCATGAGGCATTTATAAGTTATATTCTTCAAGAATCAATGGGTATATATAATGAATTTATAAGTCCAAAAATGGATGTAGCAACTAAGAATTCTAGCTTTAAGGACAATCAGTTAGTCACTGTGACAGTCACATACTGTATATCCTGCTCAATGTCCCAAAAATAAGTGAGAAATGGAGAGTGAACAAAGTGTTTTTTGACAAACGCACACAAAGTCCACGGAAACAAATCAAATCAAATCATATTTTATTTGTCACATACACGTGTTCAGCAGATGTTATAGCGGGTGTAGCGAAATGCTTGTGCTTCTAGCTCCGACAGTGCAGTAATATCTAACAAGTAATATCTAACAATTTCACAACATATACCCAATACACACAAAACTAGTAAGGAATGGAATTTAAGAATATATACATATATGGACAAGCAATGACAGAGCGGCATGGACTAAGATACAGTAGAATATTATAGAATAGAATACAGTATATACATATGAGATGAGTAGTGAAAGATATGTAAACATTATTAAAGTGACTAGTGTTCCATTTCTTAAAGTGGCCAGTGATTTCAATAGGCAGCAGCAGCCTATAATGTGCTAGAGATGGCTATTTAACAGTCTGATGGCCTTGAGATAGAAGCTGTTTTTCATTCTCTCTGTCCCAGCTTTGATGCACCTTTACTGACCTCGCCTTTTGGATGATAGCGGGGTGAACAGGCAGTGGCTCGGGTGGTTGATGTCCTTGATGATTTTTTGGGCCTTCCTGTGACATCGGGTGCTGTATGTGTCTTGGAGGGCAGGTAGTTTGCCCCCGATAATGCGTTTGGCAGACCGCACCACCCTCTGGAGAGCCCTGCGGTTGCGGGCGGTGCAGTTGCCGTACCAGGCGTTGATACAGCCCGACAGGATGCTCTCAATTGTGCATCTGTAAAGGTTTGTGAGGGTTTTAGGTGCCAAGCCGAATTTCTTCAGCCTCCTGAGGTTGAAGAGGCTCTGTTGCACCTTCTTCACCACACTGTCTGCGTGGGTGGACCATTTCAGTTTGTCGGTGATGTGTACGCCAAGGAACCTGAAGCTTTCCACCTTCTCCACTGCGGTCCCGTCGATGTGGATAGGGGGGTGCACCCTCTGCTGTTTCCTTAAGTCCACGATCATCTCCTTTGTTTTGTTTGACGTTGAGTGAGAGGTTATTAACACACTAGCAAACGGCGTGCATCTATGGGTGGGAGTCCTGAGACTAAAGGAAATCCTTATATGAAGTTTCATCGGCTGACAGAAATGATTAGGCCCTCTCTCTTCACAGATGTCTGACCTGCGAAGTCGCTCAGGTGCGATTAAAATGGTAATGGATAAAAAACAGCCCTCATATTGCTCTAACAAACCCCATGTGTTGCGGTATTCGGTCCGACTGTTTCCTGAGTCAATAACATAAACACACAAGGAGACTTAAGGGCTTGAGCTGTTTTAAGTTGCGTTGGGTAACTAACTTCCAAAACAGATGCTCTCTCCTTCCTTGTACTCTCATGCACCATCTATGGGAGAATCCCAATTGGTTTTGGTCGGCTGCTCTCCTCCGTTCCTTTCCCCGACACTTAGAAAAAGGTCAAAGGTAATTTGAGGAGCGCAAGGAGGCAAGGAGGCAAGGAGAGGAAACGTGGGAAATAATGTGCTTGTATGAAATTAGACTCTCCTTCTTCAGTCATGCATCATCAGCCCCCCCCACATTTTTTTTTGTAAAGTGATAAAAACTAATTTAGCTAGTTGTGCAAGCATTTTATAGATAAAAGGATAGGTCGTGTATACTTTTGAAATGTGTGCATATGTTTCTCCTCCGAGAAAACAATAGCCGATTCAAAGGGTGTGTGGTGGATTTTAAAACTCTGCAATAGGGAGCCGAGAGCATACACTTGTGCTTCCTCGGTGGGAGGAGCTATCGAGGAGAAGAGGACACTCCTTTGTTCGCCTACTAATGACTTGGCACTCTCCTCGACCACTCAACCACTTATCGGTTTCCGGAGGAGAGGAGGACGAAAGAGTCAAGAAGAGGACAGACTTTAGCCCAATTGGGATTCTCCCTATTTTACAGTGTAGTCTGGGGGGAAGCCCCGACCAGAACATTACCATACTATCTCAAGTCCCTCACGCCAAGGGATGCTTCCGATGGCCTCACAGTAGCCCAATCCCACTACTGACACCAATACAGTGAATATGGACTGGCAATCCAACGCCTTAGCTGTTAAGCCAAGAGATGAGGTTGCCCTGCTTTGTAGCTGAGCTCTCCAGCCCAGAGGCTAAAGGCAGAGGCTAAAGGCAGAGGCTAAAGGCTAAAGGCAGAGGCTAAAGGCTAAAGGCAGTGGCTAAAGGCTAAAGGCAGAGGCTAAAGGCTAAAGGCTAAAGGCAGAGGCTAAAGGCTAAAGGAGTATTGAGACTTTTAGTTTCACGTCTTTGAAATGTCAAAAGGCATCCCTGGACAGTGCATCAAAAACAGTGTAACAATTTTGACGTTTTGACCCACTACGGGGAAAACGAGGGGTCTGGTTTCGATATTTCTCATGTCGTGCTTTGTACCTAACATGCATATCTAATCAAAATCTAATTTTATTTGGCACAATGCTTGGTAAACAACAGGTGTAGACTAACAGTGAAATGCCTTCCATAACCTTGTCTGTTGGTGAACACACTGGCTGGTGGGTGTACAGGCCTCCCTTTGGCACATTTACATTATATTTACGTCATTTAGCAGACGCTCTTATCCAGAGCGACTTACAAATTGGTGCATTCACCTTATAGCCAGTGGGATAACCACTTTACAATGTTGTTGTTTTTTGCCACATGCTCTACCAATTGAGCTACAAGGAGGCCCTATAGTTTTAATGTTATGGAATACCTTATGGAATACCTTATGGAATACCTTATGGAATACCTTACAAAACAAATTACACCTGGATTCCCTGGTGCCGATAGGGCAGTTTATAACTCTGTTGTTAAATGAGTTCACTGAAGTGTGCAATTGTTTCAGTCGATTATTAGAAATTGTTGTAAAAACCTGATGTTATATGTCTTGCAGTTCTTATCTTTTTGGTTATTGTTGTATTGATAGATTTTTTGTTGTTGTTGTCCTCAGGGCACCATTGTAAACATTGTTCTCAAATTGGGTTACCCTGAATAAATAAAAGTTAATAATAAAAAATAATGAAACTCTGAATTAGAGTACATTTATCTAAATGTCAACTTTGAACAAAGCTACGATGATAATGCCCGCAAAACGTAAATCTGTCAGTTATCTCTTTAATTCTCTGAAATATAACCTAAGTAAGTTCTCTGAACGAAAACTAGAAACACCAAATCTGGAGGTTTACCAAATGTCAAGCTTTTGCCGCCTTCGATTCTTTGACGTTGTTCTCCCTCAATGTGTTGTGTACCTGAAGGATTTGGGGTCTGGCTATTACATTTCCTTTCAAAGTAGCTACATGTATTCATAGAAAAAGGAAGGCACTATAGGTCATGGACGAAGTCCAAACAATTGTACAGTGATATTAAAATGAACCATAGGGGTTTTAGGAAATCTCTCAAACAGCTGGGTTTATGCCTGGTTAGCGCTAGCAGTCATCAGATACAGATATTATAATACCGTAAGACACTTAACTGCGGGTGAACGTCCTCAAAACAATTTTGTGCCGGTTTTCTTCCTTTTTCGGCTCAAAAAGGAGCTCTTTGTCCTGTTTTATACAACGGGGTGGTTCTAATCCTGAATGCTGATTGGTTAAAGCCGCATTCCAGCCTGTGTCTATTTCACAAGTTACCACGGGCTAAATCTATGACATTAAAAAAGCCTATTTACTCTGTTCCATCTGACTGTGCAATCCACTGTCTCAGGCAATTTATAAACTTGATCTCCACTATAAAAAGCATCTAGACATTATCTCACATTTCTTTTAGACTAACATTTAGTTTTCAACAGCGGAGATTTGTATAAACCTTGCTGTCTGTCTCTCCGACATTTGCAACATTGTTTCAATATTCAAATTATATCTCCAGCTGTCCCATAGTAATGAACGTGTTGGGAGTCGGGACGAGACAGACAGGCAGGCAGCGTTTCTCAGCCTGTCGAAATCATGAATCAGCTGGCATCATTTTTATGGATATATACAAAGAAATGTCAGTTGAAAAAAGGTTAAACGAAACGAAGTACAGCGAGTTTGCAGTCTTTCCAGCTTCAGTTTGAAGTGATTGTTTTAGATGTGTTGTTGGCTAGCTCCTCTGAACAACAGTGTCCTGACGAGAGAGTACATTTTCTATGCCAGGCGAAATCGCGCCTCATTAGCTCATTGTTATGGATTATGGATGCGTCCAAATAAATGTCACTAGAAAACAGCTTAAACAAACGCAAATTCAGCCACTGTTGTTATTCTGGCTGCACTTTTTGACATCACTGCAAGTTAGCCGTAGTTGGCTAGCTAGCAAGCAAGAGATAAGAACGTTGCCAGCCAGTATGGCAATAGAACATTTAGAACGAACGATTGGGTTGCGTCCATAGATACAGAACAAAAAGACTGAACGACTGGGCCGCACCTATAGCAACCGAACCGATGGAACAAACGTCCAGCCAGCTTGGGTAGCTACCCTTGATTTGTGTCGGGACGATATCTTGTGGAAGGATTAAATAGTATGAATAAATTCATCAAAATAATGTTTTTAATGATAATATGTCAATCATTATTTGGATATGTTGGTAACCCGTTGTATAAAAGTGATAATGCCCTCGAAGCAGTTGTTTGGAGGATATATTGGAGCGGTTTGCCGTTCGTCTCGGCCCTAACAACACCCGGACCAATATATCCTCCAAACACCGGCTTCCAGCGGTCTAAGGCACTGCATCTCAGTGCTTGAGGCTTCACTACAGACACCCCTGGTTCGATTCCAGGCTGTATTACAACCGGCCGTGATTGGGAGTTCCATAGGGTGGTGCACAATTGGCCGGTGTAGGCCGTCATTGTAAATAAGAATTTGTTCTTAACTGACTTGCCTAGTTAAATAAAATAAATGCATTATCACTTAAACATGCCACTTTATAATATTCTGCTGTGTTTTTTTTTTTTTTTATGGTTTTTGGAATGCCATGGTTGCTATGGGTAACAGTGCTGTCACAATGGATATGATGTATGCATTTGTAGGCCAATTTTGAAACTGTACAATAAAAATATTTCCCATAATGCTCATTGACTGGACATTCGAAATTAGCATGGCAATAATGCATCACAATAGTAAACCATGGCAATTATGTAATTCTGTTTCTATTGTATAGGGCAGGCCAGTAACTTTTGCAAACAAATTATTTTACTGTGCCTGGTCGCATAGAGACTTTGATTCCCATATCTGATACTGGATATAATGTTGAAGAACTGGCGTTGTTTAAAAGGTACAAATTCAACCTATTTTATTTTATATATAAGGTTTGTCTATATTGAAAATTGGTTAACATGATGACATAACCCTGTGGTCAAAAATGGTACTCTCGAAACAACAGTTGATGACTTTTTGGAAATCATATGTATTTTACACGTCACATTACATTGACAAATTATGTTGAAACAACGTTGATTCAACTAGTTTGTGCCCCGTGGGTAGCTAGATCTACACAACAGATCTACAGTGCCTTCAGAAAGTATTCACACCCCTTAACTTTTTCCATATTTTCTTGTGTTACATCTTGAATTTTAAATGGATTAAATTGAGATTTTGTGTCACTGACCTTACACACAATACCCCTTAATGTCAAAGTGGAATTATGTTTTTAGATATTTTTACAAATCAATTAAAAATGAAAAGCTGAAATGTCTTGAGTCAATAAGTATTCAACCCCTTTGTTATGGCAAGACTAAATAAGTTCAGGAGTAAAAATGTACTTAACAAGTCACACAATAAGTTACATGGACTCACTCTGTGTGCAATAGTAGTGTTTAACATGATTTTTGAATGACTACCTCATCTCTGTACCCCACACATGCAATTATCTGTCAGGTCGCTCAGTCAAGCAGTGAATTTAAAACACAGATTCAACCACAATGACCAGGGAGGTTTTCCAATGCCTCGCAAAGAAGGGCACCTATTGGTAGATGGGTAAAAATACAAAGCAGACATTGATTAACCCTTTGAGCATGTTGAAGTTATTAATTACACTTTGGATGGTGTATCAATAAACCCAGTCACTACAAAGATACAGGCGTCCTTCCTAACTCCGTT
Organism: Coregonus clupeaformis; assembly: GCF_020615455.1. Taxonomy (NCBI): domain Eukaryota; kingdom Metazoa; phylum Chordata; class Actinopteri; order Salmoniformes; family Salmonidae; genus Coregonus; species Coregonus clupeaformis. Next base: position 8,072,126 of record NC_059205.1, on the reverse strand, counting down.
GTCAGAGAGGAAGATAACCACTCTGGGATTTCACCATGAGACCAATGGTGAGTTTAAAACAATAACGGAGTTTAATGGCTGTGATAAGAGAAAACTGAGGATAGATCAACGACATTGTAGTTACTCCACAATACTAACCTAAATGACAGAGTGAAAAGAAGGAAGCCTGTACAGAATAAAAATAAAAATAATAAAATAAAAATATTCCAAAACATGCATCCTGTTTGCATTAAGGCACTGAAGTAAAACTGCAAAAAAATGTGGCAAATAAATTAACTTTATGTCCTGAATACAAAACGTTATATTTGGGGCAAATCCAACACAACACATCACTGAGTACCACTCTTCATATTTTCAAGCATGGTGGTGGCAGCATCATGTTATGGGTATGCTTGTCATTGTCAAGGACTAGGGAGTTTTTTGTAAATAAAAAGAAACGGAGTAGAGCTGAGCACAGGCAAAATCCTAGAGGAAAACCTGGTTCAGTCTGCTTTCCACCAGACACTGGGAGATGAATCCACCTTCCTGAGTGGCCTAGTTACCATTTTGACTTAAATCGGCTTGAAAATCTATGGCAACACTTAGCAATGACACTGTATAGCAATGATCAACAACCAACTTGACAGAGTTTGAAGAATAAAAAAATAATAATAGTGTGCAAATATTGTACAATCCAGGTGTGCAAAGCTCTTCGAGACGTACCCAGAAAGACTCACAGCTGTAATCACTGCAAAAAGGTGATTCTAACAACTAGTGACTCAGGGGTGTGAATACTTATGTAAATTAGATATTTCTGTATTTCATTTTCAATAGATTTGCAAATATTTGTATATATGTTTTTTTGTCGTTATGGGGGTATTGTGTGTAGATTGGTGAGATTTTTTATTTATTTATTTAATCTATTTTTAATTCTGTCACAAGCCGGGCTAGAACTTCGGTCTCAAATGTGTAGAGCTGGGGGTACTACCCCTTGCCACAGAGGAGATGTTGTAGGACCCAAATGAAACACCCCAGGCAATACTCCAGGTAAGTAGATTTAATGTTCAAAACAGGAGGCAAAACAAAACAACTCCCCGAGGAGAAAAACAAACTAAAGATAACTTTGAATAACTTACTAGGACTGATACGGTGGGACAAAGCAGGAGACACATAGACAGGACGCAATAACCAAGTGAGAAACAAGGGGAAAACACACAGCTAAAATACTCAAGGGGAAACAAGGCACAGGTGACATAGATAAGCTAATTAGGACACATGAGGAAAAACTAAGGCAAAGGGAACACAGCTGACCTCTAGAGGCCAGGAGACAAACAGGGGAAGCAGGAAGCTGACAGGACCCCCTCCTCTAGGAACGACTCCTGACGTTCCTTCCAGAACACCCTGGCCCCAGGGTGCGAAAATCTCGGATCAACCCTGGGTCCAGGATGTCCCTGGCCGGAACCCAGGGAGCGCTCCTCTGGCCCGTAGCCCTCCCAGTCCACCAGATACTGCAGAGAGTTCTGGACCCTCCGGGAGTCCAGTATCCGGCGACTGTGTAGGCTGGCTGGCCGTCTATGATCCTGGGAGGTGGGGGTCTGTGTGGGGGGCAAAAGGAGAAGACAAGACAGGTTTAAGGAGTGAAACATGGAAAGTGGGGTTAACTCTAAGGGAGCGAGGCAGAACTAAACGATACGACACAGGGGTTAACCTTTCTAGAAATGCGGAAAGGGCCGATGTATCTCTGGGAAAGCTTCTTGGATTCGACCCGAGGGCAAGTTCTTAGTGGCCAACCAAACTCTCTGACCAGCTCGGAAACTAGAGCCGTCCGGCGGTGGCGATTAGCCTGACTTTGGTATCTCTGGGAGGTCCGAAGGAGGGTACACCTGGCCCCTTCTTCCAGGTCCGCCTACAGCGTTGGACAAAGCGCTGGGCGAGGGAACACCAACTTGCGCCCTTCCTCTGGAAACAAAGGAGGGTTGTAACCGAACTGGCATTCAGAGGGACAATCCGGTGGCTGAGGACTGGAGGGTGTTGTGGGCATATTCAGCCCAAATGATATAGGTGGCCCAAGACGTGGGATTGCTGGCCGCCATACACCCGCAGGGTGGTCTCCAGATCCTGATTAATCCGTTCCGTTTGGCCATTAGACTCTGGATGGAATCCTGACGATAGGCTGGCTGAGGCCCCAATAAGCCTGCAGAAGGCCCCCCAAAACCGGGACGAGAATTGGGGACCTCGGTCAGAGACCACGCCCAGGGGAATGCCAAATATCCGGAAGACATAGTTCATGAGGAGCTCCGCAGTCTCCTTAGCCGAGGGGCAGCTTGGGCAGGGGAATAAACCGGGCAGCCTTAGAGAAACGGTCTACCACCACAAGGATGACGGTGTTGCTCTGGGATAGAGGAAGTCCCGTAACAAAGTCCAGAGAAAGGTGTGACCATGGCCTTCGAGGAACAGGTAAGGGATGGAGCAGTCCCTGGGGTCGCTGGCGTGTCGACTTTCCCTGGTTGCACACAGGGCAGGCCTCAACATAGACCTGCACGTCCTTCTTGATGGACGGCCACCAAAACCGCCGTCGGAGGAACTCCAGTGTGCGAGCACTGCCAGGATGGCATGTCAAGGGCGACTCATGACCCCACTGCAAGACGCGGGCCCGAACCGAGAGAGGAACGTACAGGCGACCGGCAGGACCACCGCCTGGATCGGGCTCATGGGCAAGAGCTTCTCGTACCCCTCTTTCTAGTTCCCACTGAAGAGGTGCGACGATCCTAGACCTCGGAATAATCGATGCCAAGGGCTTCTCTTGTACCTCGGGAGAATAGACTCGAGACAGAGCATCCGGCTTGACGTTCTTGGTGCCAGGTCGGTAAGTCAGGATGAACTGGAATCGATTAAAGAAAAGGGACCATCGTGCTTGCGAGGGTTCATCCGCTAGCCTGTTGGAGATATTCCAGGTTCTTGTGGTCTGTGAGAACCTGGAAAGGGTGCTGAGCCCCCTCAAGCCAATGGCGCCACTCTTCCAAGGCCAGTTTAACCGCAAGCAACTCTAGATCCCCCACGTGATAGTTGCGCTCGGCCTCCCAGACAGGCGCGAGACATGAAGGCACAAGGGTGTAATCTCCCATCCGCACCCCCCTCTGAGACAGGACGGCTCCCACCCCCCACCTCTGAGGCGTCCACCTCCACCACGAAAGGTCTCTCTGGGTCAGGGGTCACCAGAATCGGAGCAGAAGTGAAGGGCGCTTGAGATCCTCGAAGGCCCCTGCTGCTTCCGGACCCCAGTGAATCTTGGTCCCTCCTCCCTTTGTAAGCGTCGTCAAGGGGGCTACCACCGAGCTGAAATTCTTAATGAACTTCCGATAGAAGTTAGAAAAGCCAATGAACCGTTGAACCTCCTTGACCGGTGGCCGGGTGTGGGCCAATCGTGACCGCCTTGACCTTCTTGGGATCCATCTCTAGGTGCCCGGGAGTGACAATAAACCCGAGAAACTGAGTCTGAGAAACATGAAATTCACACTTCTCAGGCTTAACGTAGAGGTGATTGTCAAGGAGCCTCTGGAGAACCCGGCTAACATGCCCCTCATGCTCCTTCAGTGACCTCGAGAAGATGAGGATATCGTCCCAGGTACACGAAGACGAACAGATTAAGCATATCCCGGAGAACACTCATTAATCAGGGCTTGGAATACTGCGGGGGCATTGGTGAGCCCGAACGGCATCACCCGATATTCATAGTGTCCCGTGGGCGTGTTGAACGCCGTCTTCCATTCGTTTCCTGGCCGGATCCGCACGAGATGGTAAGCATTGCGGAGATCCAGCTTAGTAAAATGGAAGCCCCTTGAAGCAGCTCAAAAGCAGTGGCCATGAGAGGAAGAGAGATCGATTCCGAACCGTGATCTTGTTGAGTCCCCGGTAATCAATACAAGGCCTCAGACCCCTGTCTTTCTTTTCAACAAAAAGAAGCCCGCCCCAGCCGGGAAGTAGAGGCATAGATGAGGCCGCTGCCAAGGACTCTTAATGTAGGTGTCCATAGCTGCGTGCTCGGGGAGGACAAGGAAAAGATCCGACCTCTAGGAGGGCAGCACCCAGGGAGTAGATCAATGGCACAGTCATAAGTGCGATGAGGCGGTAAGGCAGTAGCCCGGGCCTTGCTGAACACTGCTTTGAACCGATGGTAAACACTGGGGGACTCGGGAGACGTCAAACAGACTCTTGAAACTGGGTACTAGGGCTGAGGAACTCTGAAGCATGCAGGTGAGTTGTAGCAAGTGGGACCCCAGCTAAGAATGGTGCCAGTAGGCCAGTCGATCTGGGGATTATGTCTGCATAGCCAAGGGTGACCCAGGATAATAGGATACTCGGGAGAGTCAATGAGATAGAAGGTCTCCTCCTGCTGGTGTTGAGAGATGGTAAGTCGCAGGGACTGAGTCGCCTCAGTAACTTTCCCCGGTTCCAGAGGTCTGCCATCTAAGGCTGTAACTGCCTGGGGTTGAGGGAAGTAGTTGGGTAGGGATCTTAAGTTCCTTAGCCAAGGTTACATCCATAAAATCACCTGCGGCACCGGAATCGATCATAGCCTGGACCCGATGCTGGTGGCCCTCCCAGGACAGAGTGGCTGGAATAGCTAGGACCGCGTTAGTAGGAGGAGCTCTAATTTTCCCCATCACAACCCTCCTGTAGCTGGGCGGGACAGGCGTTTCCCGAAAGCTCGGGGCAAGTGGAGCGGAAGTGGCCGGCAACCCCGCGAGTAGAGGCACCGACGCTCCCCTCATGCGACGTCCCTTTCGTTGGAAGAAAGCCTGGAACGGCCCTAACTGCATGCTCTCCGGGGAATCCTGGGGCAGTTCAGGAGCCGGGGCAAGCTCTGAATGACGGAGTCCAAACAGGAGAAACAGAGCTGCTCAGAGGAACTTGGGACTGAGACACCTGACGGCGAGCCGTTCTCCGCTCTCTTAGACGATTGTCCAGGCGGATGGCCAAGGCTAGAGGGACTCGAGATCTTCAGCTGGTTCACGGGTGGCTAACTCATCTTGAAGGGGCTCAGATAACCCTCCCTGAAAGCAGACCCTCAGCGCTTCATCATTCCATCCGCTCCTTGCTGCTATGGTTCGAACTCAATGGCAAAATCTGCCGTGCTTCGGGGGGCCTCTGACGGAGAGACAGTAGGCGCTTGGAAGCCTCCCGCCCACTGACAGGATGATCGAACACCCGCTTGAACTCTTCTACAAATGCAGCGTGGGAGTCACAACAGGCCTCCTGGGACTGCCACACCGCAGAGGCCCAGGCGAGCGCCTTGTCTGAAAGAAGGGTAATGAGGTAGGCAATCTTGGAACGGTCTGTGGGAAAACTTGAGGGTTGGAGCTCGAAGGTGAGGGAGCATTGGGTGAGGAAACCCTGACAAGAGCTTGGATCCCCAGAAAAGGGCTTGGGAGGTGGTAGTCGGGGCTCCGCCAACCGAGAAGGCCTGTCGTCACTGGGAGGTGACCGGGGGAAGGGGGAGAACCAAGGAGGCGTTCAAAGAGCTGGTGAAGGGAACTCATCATTTCGGCCAGGAGTTGAGAATGTCTAGCCATCAGCTCCTCTTGTCGGCTGAGAACGGCTTCATGGCGCTGGAAAGAAGCCTCATGTCGAATGATCACCGCCAACAGGTCCTGGGAACTGAGTGTTTCTGGGTCCATGATTGACTTGGTTATTCTGTCACAAGCCGGGCTAGAACTTCGGTCTCAAATGTGTAGAGCTGGGGGTACTACCCCTTGCCACAGAGGAGATGTTGTAGGACCCAAATGAAACACCCCAGGCAATACTCCAGGTAAGTAGATTTAATGTTCAAAACAGGAGGCAACAAAACAACTCCCCAAGGGAGAAAAACAAACTAAAGATAACTTGAATAACTTACTAGGACTGATACGGTGGGACAAAGCAGGAGACACATAGACAGGACGTAATAACCAAGTGAGAAACAAGGGAAAAACACACAGCTAAAATACTCAAGGGGAAAACAAGGCACAGGTGACATAGATAAGCTAATTAGGACACATGAGGAAAAACTAAGGTAAAGGGGGAACACAGCTGACCTCTAGAGGCCAGGAGACAAACAGGGGAAGCAGGAAGCTGACAAATTCAGGCTGTATCACAACAAAATGTGGAATAAGTCAAGGGGTATGAATACTTTCAGAAGCCCCTGATCATTAAATTAGACTACATTTGTGGTCTGACAAATGTCTATTTTAGAGTTATTTGGCAGCCTTTGACGTCATCATGGCCTACTCTGCTCGGTGCCTCTCCTCCCTGTTCTACTCACAATCATAAGGTTTTAATTGATGTGATTTAGACTCTACTCATGCCTCTCTGCAGGTCTGCACGTCCTTGACCGTTCTGTTGCAGGACAGGGGAGTTGCCCTATTCATCTTGCACAGACTCAGATAAAAAAAACACCAGACTTGTCCAAGGTAAATTGGGAAATTCGTCTCTGTAAACTTCCACAAGGAGGTGTGAATGTTATCCCTCACTCTAGGATCGTTACTCTGGACTGCTTTACTTCCCCTCGCTATCTAACGGAGGGAGACACCCTCTGACATGGGGTGAAGGAATCTATGCTGGTGTAAAACTATGAAACTATGCTGGTCTAAAACTATGAAACTATGCTGGTGTAAAACTATGAAACTATGCTGGTGTAAAACTATGAAACTATGCTGGTGTAAAACTATGAAACTATGCTGGTGTAAAACTATGAAACTATGCTAAACTATGAAACTATTAACTATGAAACTATGCTGGTGTAAAACTATGAAACTATGCTGGTGTAAAACTATGAAACTATGCTTGTGTAAAACTATGAAACTATGCTGGTGTAAAACTATGAAACTATGCTGGTGTAAAACTATGAAACTATGCTGGTGTAAAACTATGAAACTATGCTGGTGTAAAACTATGAAACTATGCTGGTGTAAAACTATGAAACTATGCTGGTGTAAAACTATGAAACTATGCTGGTGTAAAACTATGAAACTATGCTGGTGTAAAACTATGAAACTATGCTGGTGTAAAACTATGAAACTATGCTGGTGTAAAACTATGAAACTATGCTGGTGTAAAACTATGAAACTATGCTGGTGTAAAACTATGAAACTATGAAACTATGAAACTATGCTGGTGTAAAACTATGAAACTATGCTGGTGTAAAACTATGAAACTATGCTGGTGTAAAACTATGAAACTATGCTGGTGTAAAACTATGAAACTATGAAATTTGCTGGTGTAAAACTATGAAACTCTGCTGGTGTAAAACTATGAAACTATGCTGGTGTAAAACTATGAAACTATGCTGGTGTAAAACTATGAAACTAAGTAAAACTATGAAATTATGCTGGTGTAAAACTATGAACATAGAAACTATGCTGGTGTAAAACTATGAAACTATGCTGGTGTAGAACTATGAAACTATGCTGGTGTAAAACTATAAAACTATGAAAACTATGAAACTATGCTGGTGTAAAACTATGAAACTATGCTGGTGTAAAACTATGAAACTATGACTATGGTGTAAAACTATGAAACTATGCTGTTGTAAAACTATGAAACTATGAAACTATGAAACTATTAAACTATGAAACTATGCTGGTGTACAACTATGAAACTATGTTGGTGTAAAACTATGAAACTATGCTGGTGTAAAAATATGAAACTATGCTGGTGTAAAACTATGAAACTATGCTGGTGTAAAACTATGAAACTATGCGGTAAAACTATGAAACTATGCTGGTGTAAAACTATGAAACTATTCTATGCTGGTGTAAAACTATGAAACTATGCTGGTGTAAAACTATGAAACTATGCTGGTGTAAAACTATGAAACTATGCTGGAACTATGAAACTATGCTGGTGTAAAACTATGAAACTATGTATGCTGGTGTAAAACTATGAAACTATGCTGGTGTAAAACTATGAAACTATGAAACTATGACTATGCTGGTGTAAAACTATGAAACTATGAAACTATGGCTATCTGGTGTAAAACTATGAAACTATGCTGGTGTAAAAGCTATGAAACTATGCTGGTGTAAAACTATGAAACTATGCTTAAACTATGAAACTATGAACTATGAAACTATGAAACTATGCTGGTGTAAAACTATGAAACTATGCTGGTGTAAAACTATGAAACTATGCTGGTGTAAAACTTTGAAACTATGCTGGTGTAAAACTATGAAACTATGCTGGTGTAAAACTATGAAACTATGCTGGTGTAAAACTATGAAACTATGCTGGTGTAAAACTATGAAACTATGCTGGTGTAAAACTATGAAACTATGCTGGTGTAAAACTATGAAACTATGACACTATGCTGGTGTAAAACTATGAAACTATGCTGGTGTAAAACTATGAAACTATGACACTATGCTGGTGTAAAACTATGAAACTATGCTGGTGTAAAACTATGAAACTATGCTGGTGTAAAACTATGAAACTATGCTGGTGTAAAACTATGAAACTATGCTGGTGTAAAACTATGAAACTATGCTGGTGTAAAACTATGAAACTATGCTGGTGTAAAACTATGAAACTATGCTGGTGTAAAACTAAAAACTATGAAACTATGGAACTATGCTGGTGTAAAACTATGAAACTATGCTGGTGTAAAACATGAAACATAAACTATGAAACTATGCTGGTGTAAAACTATGAAACTATGACTATGAAACTATTAAACTATGAAACTATGCTGGTGTAAAACTATGAAACTATGACTATGAAACTATGTAAAACTATGAAACTATGCTGGTGTAAAACTATGAAACTATGCTGGTGTAAAACTATGAAACTATGCTGGTGTAAAGCTATGAAACTATGAAACTATGCTGGTGTAAAACTATGAAACTATGCTGGTGTAAAACTATGAAACTATGCTGGTGTAAAACTATGAAACTATGCTGGTGTAAAACTAATAAACTATGAAACTATGCTGGTGTAAAACTATGAAACTATGCTGGTGTAAAACTATGAAACTATGCTGGTGTAAAACTATGAAACTATGAAACTATGCTGGTGTAAAACTATGAAACTATGAAACTATGGATCTATGCTGGTGTAAAACTATGAAACTATGCTGGTGTAAAACTATGAAACTATGAAACTATGAAACTATGTAACTATGAAACTATGCTGGTGTAAAACTATGAAACTATGAAACTATGCTGGTGTAAAACTATGAAACTATGCTGGTGTAAAACTATGAAACTATGCTTGTGTAAAACTATGAAACTATGCTGGTGTAAAACTATGAAACTATGCTGGTGTAAAACTATGAAACTATGCTGGTGTAAAACTATGAAACTATGAAACTATGAAACTATGAAACTATGAAACTATGAAACTATGAAACTATGAAACTATGAAACTATGCTGGTGTAAAACTATGAAACTATGAAACTATGAAACTATGCTGGTGTAAAACTATGAAACTATGCTGGTGTAAAACTATGAAACTATGCTGGTGTAAAACTATGAAACTATGCTGGTGTAAAACTATGAAACTATGCTGGTGTAAAACTATGGAACTTTAAAACTATGGAACTATGGAACTATGCTGGTGTAAAACTATGAAACTATGCTGGTGTAAAGCTATGAAACTATGAAACTATGCTGGTGTAAAACTATGAAACTATGCTGGTGTAAAGCTATGAAACCATGAAACTATGCTGGTGTAAAACGATGAAACTATGAAACTATGGAACTATGCTGGTGGAAAACTATGAAACTTTGCTGGTGTAAAACTATGAAACTATGCTGGTGTAAAACTATGAAACTATGAAACTATGCTGGTGTAAAACTATGAAACTATGCTGGTGTAAAACTATGAAACTATGCTGGTGTAAAACTATGAAACTATGCTGGTGTAAAACTATGAAACTATGCTGGTGTAAAGCTATGAAACTATGAAACTATGGAACTATGCTGGTGGAAAACTATGAAACTATGCTGGTGTAAAGCTATGAAACTATGAAACTATGAAACTATGCTGGTGTAAAACTATGAAACTATGCTGGTGTAAAACTATGAAACTATGCTGGTGTAAAAATATGAAACTATGCTGGTGTAAAACTATGAAACTATGCTGGTGTAAAACTATGAAACTATGCTGGTGTAAAACTATGAAACTATGAACTATGGAACTATGAAACTATGCTGGTGTAAAACTATGAAACCATGAACTATGAAACTATGAAACTATGCTGGTGTAAAACTATGAAACTATGCTGGTGTAAAACTATGAAACTATGAAACTATGCTGGTGTAAAACTATGAAACTATGCTGGTGTAAAACTATGAAACTATGCTGGTGTAAAACTATGAAACTATGAAACTATGCTGGTGTAAAACTATGAAACTATGCTGGTGTAAAACTATGAAACTATGCTGGTGTAAAACTATGAAACTATGCTGGTGTAAAACTATGAAACTATGAAACTATGCTGGTGTAAAACTATGAAACTATGGAAACTATGGATCTATGCTGGTGTAAAACTATGAAACTCTGCTGGTGTAAAACTATGAAACTATGAAACTTTGAAACTATGCTGGTGTAAAACTATGAAACTATGCTGGTGTAAAACTATGAAACTATGCTGGTGTAAAACTATGAAACTATGGAACTATGAAACTATGCTGGTGTAAAACAATGAAACTATGCTGGTGTAAAACTATGAAACTATGCTGGTGTAAAACTATGAAACTATGAATCTATGCTTGTGTAAAACTATGAAACTATGCTGGTGTAAAACTATGAAACTATGAAACTATGCTGGTGTAAAACTATGAAACTATGCTGGTGTAAAACTATGAAACTATGCTGGTGTAAAACTATGAAACTATGAAACTATGAAACTATGCTGGTGTAAAACTATGAAACTATGCTGGTGTAAAACTATGAAACTATGCTGGTGTAAAGCTATGAAACTATGAAACTATGCTGGTGTAAAACTATGAAACTATGAAATTATGCTGGTGTAAAACTATGAAACTATGCTGGTGTAAAACTATGAAATTATGCTGGTGTAAAGCTATGAAACTATGCTGGTGTAAAAGCTATGAAACTATCAAAACTATGAAACTATGCTGGTGTAAATTAACTATGAAACTATGCTGGTGTAAAACTATGAAACTATGCTGGTGTAGAACTATGAAACTATGCTGGTGTAAAACTATAAAACTATGTAAACTATGAAACTATGCTGGTGTAAAACTATGAAACTATGCTGGTGTAAAACTATGAAACAATGACAATGAAACTATGAAACTATGCTTTTGTAAAACTATGAAACTATGAAACTATGAAACTATTAAACTATGAAACTATGCTGGTGTACAACTATGAAACTATGCTGGTGTAAAACTTTGAAACTATGCTGGTGTAAAACTATGAAACTATGCTGGTGTAAAACTATGAATCTATGCTGGTGTAAAACTATGAAACTATGGGTTAAACTATGAAACTATGCTGGTGTAAAACTATGAAACTATTAAATTATTAAACTATGCTGGTGTAAAACTATGAAACTATGAAACTATGTAAAACTATGAAACTATGCTGGTGTAAAACTATGAAACTATGGACTATGGAACTATGAAACTATGCTGGTGTAAAACTATGAAACTATGAAACTATGCTGGTGTAAAACTATGAAACTATGCTGGTGTAAAACTATGAAACTATGAAAATATGGAACTATGCTGGTGTAAAACTATGAAACTATGAAACTATGAAACTATGCTGGTGTAAAACTATGAAACTATGAAACTATGAAACTATGCTGGTGTAAAACTATGAAACTATGAAACTATGAAACTATGAAACTATGCTGGTGTAAAACTATGAAACTATGCTGGTGTAAAACTATGAAACTATGAAACTTAACTATGCTGGTGTAGAACTATGAAACTATGCTGGTGTAAAACTATGAAACTATGCTGGTGTAAAACTATGAAACTACGGAACTATGAAACTATGCTGGTGTAAAACAATGAAACTATGCTGGTGTAAAACTATGAAACTATGCTGGTGTAAAACTATGAAACTATGCTATCTGGTGTAAAACTATGAAACTATGCTGTTGTAAAACTATGAAACTATGAAACTATGCTGGTGTAAAACTATGAAACTATGCTGGTGTAAAACTATGAAACTATGCTGGTGTAAAACTATGAAACTATGCTGTTAAAACTATGAAACTATGCTCGTGTAAAACTATGAAACTATGCTGGTGTAAAACTATGAAACTATGCTGGTGTAAAACTATGAAACTATGAAATTATGCTGGTGTAAAACTATGAAACTATGCTGGTGTAAAACTATGAAATTATGCTGGTGTAAAACTATGAAACTATGAAACTATGAAATTATGCTGGTGTAAAGCTATGAACATATGAAACTATGCTGGTGTAAAACTATGAAACTATGCTGGTGTAGAACTATGAAACTATGCTGGTGTAAATCTATAAAACTATGAAACTATGAAACTATGCTGGTGTAAAACTATGAAACTATGCTGGTGTAAAACGTGAAACATGAAACTATGAAACTATGCTGGTGTAAAACTATGAAACTATGCTGGTGTAAAAACTATGAAACTATGCTGGTGTAAAACTATGAAACTATGAAACTACGGCTATGCTGGTGTAAAACTATGAAACTATGCTGGTGTAAAACTATGAAACTATGCTGGTGTAAAACTATGAAACTATGCTGGTGTAAAACTATGAAACTATGAAACTAGACTATGCTGGTGTAAAACTATGAAACTATGACACTATGCTGGTGTAAAACTATGAAACTATGCTGGTGTAAAACTATGAAACTATGACACTATGCTGGTGTAAAACTATGAAACTATGCTGGTGTAAAACTATGAAACTATGCTGGTGTAAAACTATGAAACTATGGTGTAAACTATGAAACTATGCTGGTGTAAAACTATGAAACTATGCTGGTGTAAAACTATGAAACTATGCTGGTGTAAAACTATGAAACTATGAAACTATGCTGGTGTAAAACTATGAAACTATGCTGGTGTAAAACTATGAAACTATGAAACTATGCTGGTGTAAAACTATGAAACTATGCTGGTGTAAAACTATGAAACTATGCTGGTGTAAAACTATGAAACTATGCTGGTGTAAAACTATGAAACTATGCTGGTGTAAAACTATGAAACTATGCTGGTGTAAAACTATGAAACTATGCTGGTGTAAAACTATGAAACTATGAAACTATGCTGGTGTAAAACTATGAAACTATGAAACTATGCTGGTGTAAAACTATGAAACTATGCTGGTGTAAAACTATGAAACTATGCTGGTGTAAAACTATGAAACTATGCTGGTGTAAAACTATGAAACTATGCTGGTGTAAAACTATGAAACTATGCTGGTGTAAAGCTATGAAACTATGAAACTATGCTGGTGTAAAACTATGAAACTATGCTGGTGTAAAACTATGAAACTATGCTGGTGTAAAACTATAAAACTATGAAACTATGAAACTATGCTGGTGTAAAACTATGAAACTATGCTGGTGTAAAACTATGAAACTATGAAACTATAAAACTATGCTGGTGTAAAACTATGAAACTATGCTGGTGTAAAACTATGAAACTATGCTGGTGTAAAACTATGACACTATGCTGGTGTAAAAATATTAAACTATGCTGGTGTAAAACTATGAAACTATGCTGGTGTAAAACTATGAAACTATGCTGGTGTAAAACTATGAAACTATGCTGGTGTAAAACTATGAAACTATGCTGGTGTAAAACTATGAAACTATGCTGGTGTAAAACTATGAAACTATGAAACTATGCTGGTGTAAAACTATGAAACTATGAAACTATGCTGGTGTAAAACTATGAAACTATGGAACTATGCTGGTGTAAAACTATGAAACTATGCTGGTGTAAAACTATGAAACTATGCTTTAAAACTATGAACTATGCTGGTGTAAAACTATGAAACTATGTAAACTATATGCTGGTGTAAAACTATGAAACTATGCTGGTGTAAAACTATGAAACTATGCTGGTGTAAAACTATGAAACTATGTAAACTATGAAACTATGAAACTATGTTAAAACTATGAAACTATGCTGGTGTAAAACTATGAAACTATGCTGGTGTAAAACTATGAAACTATGACACTGAAACTATGCTGGTGTAAAACTATGAAACTATGCTGGTGTAAAACTATGAAACTATGCTGGTGTAAAACTATGAAACTATGAAACTATGCTGGTGTAAAACTATGAAACTATGCTGGTGTAAAACTATGAAACTATGCTGGTGTAAAACTATGAAACTATGAAACTATGCTGGTGTAAAACTATGAAACTATGCTGGTGTAAAACTATGAAACTATGAAACTATGCTGGTGTAAAACTATGAAACTATGCTGGTGTAAAACTATGAAACTATGCTGGTGTAAAACTATGAAACTATGTGTTAAAACTATGAAACTATGCTGGTGTAAAACTATGAAACTATGCTGGTGTAAAACTATGAAACTATGCTGGTGTAAAACTATGAAACTATGAAACTATGCTGGTGTAAAACTATGAAACTATGCTGGTGTAAAACTATGAAACTATGCTGGTGTAAAACTATGAAACTATGAAACTATGCTGGTGTAAAACTATGAAACTATGAAACTATGCTGGTGTAAAACTATGAAACTATGCTGGTGTAAAACTATGAAACTATGCTGGTGTAAAACTATGAAACTATGAAACTATGAAACTATGCTGGTGTAAAACTATGAAACTATGCTGGTGTAAAACTTAAAATGTAAACTATGAAACTATGCTGGTGTAAAACTATGAAACTATGAAACTATGACTATTAAACTATGAAACTATGCTGGTGTAAAACTATGAAACTATGAAACTATGAAACTATGAAACTATGAAACTATGCTGGTGTAAAACTATGAAACTATGCTTGTGTAAAACTATGAAACTATGCTGGTGTAAAACTATGAAACTATGAAACTATGCTGGTGTAAAACTATGAAACTATGCTGGTGTAAAACTATGAAACTATGCTGGTGTAAAACTATGAAACTATGCTGGTGTAAAACTATGAAACTATGAAACTATGCTGGTGTAAAACTATGAAACTATGCTGGTGTAAAACTATGAAACTATGCTGGTGTAAAACTATGAAACTATGAAACTACATCTATGCTGGTGTAAAACTATGAAACTATGGTTAAAACTATGAAACTATGCTGGTGTAAAACTATGAAACTATGCTGGTGTAAAACTATGAAACTATGAACTATGAACTATGTAAACTATGAAACTATGCTGGTGTAAAACTATGAAACTATGCTGGTGTAAAACTATGAAACTATGGTAAACTTTAAACTATGCTGGTGTAAAACTATGAAACTATGCTGGTGTAAAACTATGAAACTATGCTGGTGTAAAACTATGAAACTATGGAACTATGAAACTATGCTGGTGTAAAACTATGAAACTATGCTGGTGTAAAACTATGAATCTATGCTGGTGTAAAACTATGAAACTATGAATCTATGCTTGTGTAAAACTATGAAACTATGCTGGTGTAAAACTATGAAACTATGAAACTATGCTGGTGTAAAACTATGAAACTATGCTGGTGTAAAACTATGAAACTATGCTGGTGTAAAACTATAAAACTATGAAACTATGAAACTATGCTGGTGTAAAACTATGAAACTATGCTGGTGTAAAACTTACTGAAACTATGAAACTATGCTGGTGTAAAACTATGAAACTATGAAACTATGTAAACTATTAAACTATGAAACTATGCTGGTGTAAAACTATGAAACTATGAAACTATGACTATGAAACTATGAAACTATGCTGGTGTAAAACTATGAAACTATGCTTGTGTAAAACTATGAAACTATGCTGGTGTAAAACTATGAAACTATGAACTATGTTGGTGTAAAACTATGAAACTATGCTGGTGTAAAACTATGAAACTATGCTGGTGTAAAACTATGAAACTATGCTGGTGTAAAACTATGAAACTATGAAACTAAGGAACTATGCTGGTGTAAAACTATGAAACTATGAAACTATATGCTGGTGTAAAACTATGAAACTATGAAACTATGCTAGCTGGTGTAAAACTATGAAACTATGCTGGTGTAAAACTATGAAACTATGAAACTATGAAACTATGTAACTATGAAACTATGCTGGTGTAAAACTATGAAACTATGCTGGTGTAAAACTATGAAACTATGCTGGTGTAAAACTATGAAACTATGCTTGTGTAAAACTATGAAACTATGCTGGTGTAAAACTATGAAACTATGCTGGTGTAAAACTATGAAACTATGCTGGTGTAAAACTATGAAACTATGAAACTATGAAACTATGAAACTATGAAACTATAAAACTATGAAACTATGCTTGTAAAACTATGAAACTATGCTGGTGTAAAACTATGAAACTATGTAAACTATGAAACTATGCTGGTGAAAAACTATGAAACTATGCTGGTGTAAAACTATGAAACTATGCTGGTGTAAAACTATGAAACTATGCTGGTGTAAAACTATGAAACTATGCTGGTGTAAAACTATGACAACTATGAACTATGAAACTATGCTGGTGTAAAACTATGAAACTATGGCTGATGTAAAACTATGAAACTATGAAACTATGCTGGTGTAAAACTATGAAACTATGCTGGTGTAAAACTATGAAACTATGAAACTATGCTGGTGTAAAACTATGAAACTATGAAACTATGAAACTATGCTGGTGTAAAACTATGAAACTATGCTGGTGTAAAACTATGAAACTATGCTGGTGTAAAACTATGAAACTATGAAACTATGCTGGTGTAAAACGATGAAACTATGCTGGTGTAAAACTATGAAACTATGCTGGTTTAAAACTATGAAACTATGCTGGTGTAAAGCTATGAAACTATGAAACTATGGAACTATGAAACTATGCTGGTGTAAAACTATGAAACTATGAAAATATGGAACTATGCTGGTGTAAAACTATGAAACTACGCTGGTGTAAAACTATGAAACTATGAAAATATGGAACTATGCTGGTGTAAAACTATGAAACTATGCTGGTGTAAAACTATGAAACTATGCTGGTGTAAAACTATGAAACTATGCTGGTGTAAAACTATGAAACTATGCTGGTGTAAAACTATGAAACTATGCTGGTGTAAAACTATGAAACTATGAAACTATGGAACTATGGAACTATGCTGGTGTAAAACTATGAAACCATGAAACTATGAAACTATGAAACTATGCTGGTGTAAAACTATGAAACTATGCTGGTGTAAAACTATGAAACTATGAAACTATGCTGGTGTAAAACTATGAAACTATGCTGGTGTAAAACTATGAAACTATGCTGGTGTAAAACTATGAAACTATGAAACTATGCTGGTGTAAAACTATGAAACTATGCTGGTGTAAAACTATGAAACTATGCTGGTGTAAAACTATGAAACTATGCTGGTGTAAAACTATGAAACTATGAAACTATGCTGGTGTAAAACTATGAAACTATGAAACTATGGAACTATGCTGGTGTAAAACTATGAAACTATGCTGGTGTAAAACTATGAAACTATGAAACTATGAAACTATGAAACTATGAAACTATGCTGGTGTAAAACTATGAAACTATGCTGGTGTAAAACTATGAAACTATGAAACTTTGAAACTATGCTGGTGTAAAACTATGAAACTATGCTGGTGTAAAACTATGAAACTATGCTGGTGTAAAACTATGAAACTATGCTGGTGTAAAACTATGAAACTATGAAACTACGGATCTATGCTGGTGTAAAACTATGAAACTATGAAACTATGCTGGTGTAAAACTATGAAACTATGCTGGTGTAAAACTATGAAACTATGAAACTATGAAACTATGTAACTATGAAACTATGCTGGTGTAAAACTATGAAACTACGAAATTATGCTGTTGTAAAACTATGAAACTATGCTGGTGTAAAACTATGAAACTATGCTGGTGTAAAACTATGAAACTATGCTGGTGTAAAACTATGAAACTATGCTGGTGTAAAACTATGAAACTATGCTGGTGTAAAACTATGAAACTATGAAACTATGAAACTATGAAACTATGAAACTATAAAACTATGAAACTATGAAACTATGAAACTATGCTGGTGTAAAACTATGAAACTATGAAACTATGAAACTATGCTGGTGTAAAACTATGAAACTATGCTGGTGTAAAACTATGAAACTATGCTGGTGTAAAACTATGAAACTATGCTGGTGTAAAACTATGAAACTATGCTGGTGTAAAACTATGGAACTTTAAAACTATGGAACTATGGAACTATGCTGGTGTAAAACTATGAAACTATGAAACAATGCTGATGTAAAACTATGAAACTATGAAACTATGCTGGTGTAAAACTATGAAACTATGCTGGTGTAAAGCTATGAAACCATGAAACTATGCTGGTGTAAAACGATGAAACTATGAAACTATGGAACTATGCTGGTGGAAAACTATGAAACTTTGCTGGTGTAAAACTATGAAACTATGCTGGTGTAAAACTATGAAACTATGAAACTATGCTGGTGTAAAACGATGAAACTATGCTGGTGTAAAACTATGAAACTATGCTGGTTTAAAACTATGAAACTATGCTGGTGTAAAACTATGAAACTATGAAACTATGGAAAACTATGAAACTATGCTGGTGTAAAACTATGAAACTATGAAACTATGGAACTATGCTGGTGGAAAACTATGAAACTATGCTGGTGTAAAACTATGAAACTATGAAACTATGCTGGTGTAAAACTATGAAACTATGCTGGTGTAAAACTATGAAACTATGCTGGTGTAAAAATATGAAACTATGCTGGTGTAAAACTATGAAACTATGCTGGTGTAAAACTATGAAACTATGCTGGTGTAAAACTATGAAACTATGAAACTATGGAACTATGGAACTATGCTGGTGTAAAACTATGAAACCATGAAACTATGTAAAACTATGAAACTATGCTGGTTTAAAACTATGAAAATATGCTGGTGTAAAACTATGAAACTATGAAACTATGCTGGTGTAAAACTATGAAACTATGCTGGTGTAAAACTATGAAACTATGCTGGTGTAAAACTATGAAACTATGAAACTACGGATCTATGCTGGTGTAAAACTATGAAACTATGCTGGTGTAAAACTATGAAACTATGCTGGTGTAAAACTATGAAACTATGCTGGTGTAAAACTATGAAACTATGAAACTACGGATCTATGCTGGTGTAAAACTATGAAACTATGAAACTATGAATCTATGCTGGTGTAAAACTATGAAACTATGCTGGTGTAAAACTATGAAACTATGAAACTATGAAACTATGTAACTATGAAACTATGCTGGTGTAAAACTATGAAACTCTGCTGGTGTAAAACTATGAAACTATGAAACTTTGAAACTATGCTGGTGTAGAACTATGAAACTATGCTGGTGTAAAACTATGAAACTATGCTGGTGTAAAACTATGAAACTATGGAACTATGAAACTATGCTGGTGTAAAACAATGAAACTATGCTGGTGTAAAACTATGAATCTATGCTGGTGTAAAACTATGAAACTATGAATCTATGCTTGTGTAAAACTATGAAACTATGCTGGTGTAAAACTATGAAACTATGAAACTATGCTGGTGTAAAACTATGAAACTATGCTGGTGTAAAACTATGAAACTATGCTGGTGTAAAACTATGAAACTATGAAACTATGAAACTATGCTGGTGTAAAACTATGAATCTATGCTGGTGTAAAACTATGAAACTATGCTGGTGTAAAGCTACGAAACTATGAAACTATGCTGGCGTAAAACTATGAAACTATGAAATTATGCTGGTGTAAAACTATGAAACTATGCTGGTGTAAAACTATGAAATTATGCTGGTGTAAAACTATGAAACTATGCTGGTGTAAAGCTATGAAACTAAAAAACTATGAAACTATGCTGGTGTAAAGCTATGAACATATGAAACTATGCTGGTGTAAAACTATGAAACTATGCTGGTGTAGAACTATGAAACTATGCTGGTGTAAAACTATAAAACTATGAAACTATGGAACTATGCTGGTGTAAAACTATGAAACTATGCTGGTGTAAAACGATGAAACAATGAAACAATGAAACTA
This sequence comes from Coregonus clupeaformis, assembly GCF_020615455.1. Taxonomy (NCBI): domain Eukaryota; kingdom Metazoa; phylum Chordata; class Actinopteri; order Salmoniformes; family Salmonidae; genus Coregonus; species Coregonus clupeaformis. Next base: position 8,051,913 of record NC_059205.1, on the reverse strand, counting down.
TGAAACTATGCTTTTGTAAAACTATGAAACTATGAAACTATGAAACTATTAAATTATGAAACTATGCTGGTGTACAACTATTAAACTATGTTGGTGTAAAACTATGAATCTATGCTGGTGTAAAACTATGAAACTATGAAACTATGAAACTATGCTGGTGTAAAGCTATGAAACTATTAAATTATTAAACTATGCTGGTGTAAAACTATGAAACTATGAAACTATGAAACTATGAAACTATGCTTGTGTAAAACTATGAAACTATGGAACTATGGAACTATGGAACTATGCTGGTGTAAAACGATGAAACTATGGAACTATGCTGGTGTAAAACTATGAAACTATGCTGGTGTAAAACTATGAAACTATGAAACTATGGATCTATGCTGGTGTAAAACTATGAAACTATGAAACTATGGATCTATGCTGGTGTAAAACTATGAAACTATGCTGGTGTAAAGCTATGAAACTATGCTGGTGTAAAACTATGAAACTATGAAACTATGAAACTATGAAACTATGAAACTATGAAACTATGCTGGTGTAAAACTATGAAACTATGCTGGTGTAAAACTATGAAACTATGCTATGAAACTTTGAAACTATGCTGGTGTAGAACTATGAAACTATGCTGGTGTAAAACTATGAAACTATGCTGGTGTAAAACTATGAAACTATGGAACTATGAAACTATGCTGGTGTAAAACTATGAAACTATGCTGGTGTAAAACTATGAAACTATGCTGGTGTAAAACTATGAAACTATGGAACTATGCTGGTGTAAAACTATGAAACTATGCTGGTGTAAAACTATGAAACTATGAAACTATGCTGGTGTAAAACTATGAAACTATGCTGGTGTAAAACTATGAAACTATGCTGGTGTAAAACTATGAAACTATGAAACTATGAAACTATGCTGGTGTAAAACTATGAAACTATGCTGGTGTAAAACTATGAAACTATGCTGGTGTAAAGCTATGAAACTATGTTCTGGTGTAAAACTATAAAACTATGCTGGTGTAAAATCTATGAAACTATGCTGGTGTAAAAGCTATGAAACTAAAAACTATGAAATTATGCTGGTGTAAAACTATGAAACTATGAAACTATGCTGGTGTAAAACTATGAAACTATGCTGGTGTAGAACTATGAAACTATGCTGGTGTAAATCTATAAAACTATGAAACTATGGAACTATGCTGGTGTAAAACTATGAAACTATGCTGGTGTAAAACGATGAAACAATGAAACTATGAAACTATGCTGGTGTAAAACTATGAAACTATGAAACTATGAAACTATTAAATTATGAAACTATGCTGGTGTACAACTATGAAACTATGAAACTATGAAACTATGAAACTATGAAACTATGCTGGTGTAAAACTATGAAACTATGCTGGTGTAAAACTATGAAACTATGCTGGTGTAAAACTATGAAACTATGAAACTATGTTGGTGTAAAACTATGAAACTATGCTGGTGTAAAACTATGAAACTATGCTGGTGTAAAACTATGAAACTATGCTGGTGTAAAACTATGAAACTATGAAACTATGGAACTATGCTGGTGTAAAACTATGAAACTATGCTGGTGTAAAACTATGAAACTATGCTGGTGTAAAACTATGAAACTATGAAACTACGGATCTATGCTGGTGTAAAACTATGAAACTATGAAACTATGGATCTATGCTGGTGTAAAACTATGAAACTATGCTGGTGTAAAACTATGAAACTATGAAACTATGAAACTATGTAACTATGAAACTATGCTGGTGTAAAACTATGAAACTATGAAATTATGCTGTTGTAAAACTATGAAACTATGCTGGTGTAAAACTATGAAATTATGCTTGTGTAAAGCTATGAAACTATGCTGGTGTAAAACTATGAAACTATGCTGGTGTAAAACTATGAAACTATGCTGGTGTAAAACTATGAAACTATGAAACTATGAAACTATGAAACTATGAAACTATGAAACTATGAAACTATGAAACTATGAAACTATGCTGGTGTAAAACTATGAAACTATGAAACTATGAAACTATGCTGGTGTAAAACTATGAAACTATGAAACTATGCTGGTGTAAAACGATGAAACTATGCTGGTGTAAAACTATGAAACTATGCTGGTTTAAAACTATGAAACTATGCTGGTGTAAATCTATGAAACTATGAAACTATGGAACTATGAAACTATGCTGGTGTAAAACTATGAACCTATGAAACTATACTATGCTGGTGGAAAACTATGAAACTATGCTGGTGTAAAACTATGAAACTATGAAACTATGGAACTATGCTGGTGTAAAACTATGAAACTATGCTGGTGTAAAACTATGAAACTATGCTGGTGTAAAACTATGAAACTATGCTGGTGTAAAACTATGAAACTATGCTGGTGTAAAACTATGAAACTATGCTGGTGTAAAACTATGGAACTATGAAACTATGGAACTATGGAACTATGCTGGTGTAAAACTATGAAACCATGAAACTATGCTGGTTTAAAACTATGAAAATATGCTGGTGTAAAACTATGAAACTATGAAACTATGCTGGTGTAAAACTATGAAACTATGCTGGTGTAAAACTATGAAACTATGCTGGTGTAAAACTATGAAACTATGAAACTATGCTGGTGTAAAACTATGAAACTATGCTGGTGTAAAACTATGAAACTATGCTGGTGTAAAACTATGAAACTATGCTGGTGTAAAACTATGAAACTATGAAACTATGAAACTATGAAACTATGTAACTATGAAACTATGCTGGTGTAAAACTATGAAACTATGAAACTATGCTGGTGTAAAACTATGAAACTATGCTGGTGTAAAACTATGAAACTATGCTGGTGTAAAACTATGAAACTATGCTGGTGTAAAACTATGAAACTATGCTGGTGTAAAACTATGAAACTATGCTGGTGTAAAACTATGAAACTATGAAACTATGAAACTATGAAACTATGAAACTATGAAACTATGAAACTATGAAACTATGAAACTATGCTGGTGTAAAACTATGAAACTATGCTGTGTAAAACTATGAAACTATGCTGGTGTAAAACTATGAAACTATGAAACTATGCTGGTGTAAAACTATGAAACTATGCTGGTGTAAAACTATGAAACTATGCTGGTTTAAAACTATGAAACTATGCTGGTGTAAAACTATGAAACTATGAAACTGGAACTATGAAACTATGCTGGTGTAAAACTATGAACCTATGAAACTATGGAACTATGCTGGTGGAAAACTATGAAATTATGCTGGTGTAAAACTATGAAACTATGAAACTATGGAACTATGCTGGTTTAAAACTATGAAATGATGCTGGTGTAAAACTATGAAACTATGCTGATGTAAAAATATGAAACTATGCTGGTGTAAAACTATGAAACTATGCTGGTGTAAAACTATGAAACTATGCTGGTGTAAAACTATGAAACTATGAAACTATGGAACTATGGAACTATGCTGGTGTGAAACTATGAAACCATGAAACTATGAAACTATGAAACTATGCTGGTGTAAAACTATGAAAATATGCTGGTGTAAAACTATGAAACTATGAAACTATGCTGGTGTAAAACTATGAAACTATGCTGGTGTAAAACTATGAAACTATGCTGGTGTAAAACTATGAAACTATGAAACTATGCTGGTGTAAAACTATGAAACTATGCTGGTGTAAAACTATGAAACTATGCTGGTGTAAAACTATGAAACTATGCTGGTGTAAAACTATGAAACTATGAAACTATGAAACTATGAAACTATGAAACTATGCTGGTGTAAAACTATGAAACTATGCTGGTGTAAAACTATGAAACTATGCTGGTGTAAAACTATGAAACTATGAAACTAGGGATCTATGCTCGTGTAAAACTATGAAACTATGTCTAGCTGGTGTAAAACTATGAAACTATGCTGGTGTAAAACTATGAAACTATGAAACTATGAAACTATGTAACTATGAAACTATGCTGGTGTAAAACTATGAAACTCTGCTGGTGTAAAACTATGAAACTATGCTGTGTAAAACTTTGAAACTATGCTGGTGTAAAACTATGAAACTATGCTGGTGTAAAACTATGAAACTATGCTGGTGTAAAACTATGAAACTATGGAACTATGAAACTATGCTGGTGTAAAACAATGAAACTATGCTGGTGTAAAACTATGAATCTATGCTGGTGTAAAACTATGAAACTATGAATCTATGCTTGTGTAAAACTATGAAACTATGCTGGTGTAAAACTATGAAACTATGAAACTATGCTGGTGTAAAACTATGAAACTATGCTGGTGTAAAACTATGAAACTATGCTGGTGTAAAACTATGAAACTATGCTGGTGTAAAACTATGAAACTATGCTGGTGTAAAACTATGAAACTATGCTGGTGTAAAACTATGAAACTATGCTGGTGTAAAGCTATGAAACTATGAAACTATGCTGGTGTAAAACTATGAAACTATGAAACTATGCTGGTGTAAAACTATGAAACTATGCTGGTGTAAAACTATGAAACTATGCTGGTGTAAAACTATGAAACTATGCTGGTGTAAAGCTATGAAACTAAAAACTATGAAATTATGCTGGTGTAAAGCTATGAACATATGAAACTATGCTGGTGTAAAACTATGAAACTATGCTGGTGTAGAACTATGAAACTATGCTGGTGTAAAACTATGAAACTATGAAACTATGCTGGTGTAAAACTATGAAACTATGCTGGTGTAAAACTATGAAACAATGAAACAATGAAACTATGAAACTATGCTTGTGTAAAACTATGAAACTATGAAACTATGGAACTATGTAAATTATGAAACTATGCTGGTGTACAACTATGAAACTATGCTGGTGTAAAACTTTGAAACTATGCTGGTGTAAAAACTATGAAACTATGCTGGTGTAAAACTATGAATCTATGCTGGTGTAAAACTATGAAACTATGTAAACTATGAAACTATGCTGGTGTAAAACTATGAAACTATTAAATTATTAAACTATGCTGGTGTAAAACTATGAAACTATGAAACTATGAAACTATGAAACTATGCTGGTGTAAAACTATGAAACTATGGAACTATGGTAACTATGAAACTATGCTGGTGTAAAACTATGAAACTATGGAACTATGCTGGTGTAAAACTATGAAACTATGCTGGTGTAAAACTATGAAACTATGGAACACTATGCTGGTGTAAAACTATGAAACTATGAAACTATGGACTATGCTGGTGTAAAACTATGAAACTATGCTGGTGTAAAGCTATGAAACTATGCTGGTGTAAAACTATGAAACTATGAAACTATGAAACTATGAAACTATGAAACTATGCTGGTGTAAAACTATGAATCTATGCTGGTGTAAAACTATGAAACTTTGAAACTATGCTGGTGTAGAACTATGAAACTATGCTGGTGTAAAACTATGAAACTATGCTGGTGTAAAACTATGAAACTATGAAACTATGCTGGTGTAAAACTATGAAACTATGCTGGTGTAAAACTATGAAACTATGCTGGTGTAAAACTATGAAACTATGAATCTATGCTGGTGTAGAACTATGAAACTATGCTGTTGTAAAACTATGAAACTATGAAACTATGCTGGTGTAAAACTATGAAACTATGCTGGTGTAAAACTATGAAACTATGCTGGTGTAAAACTATGAAACTATGAAACTATGAAACTATGCTCGTGTAAAACTATGAAACTATGCTGGTGTAAAACTATGAAACTATGCTGGTGTAGAACTATGAAACTATGCTGGTGTAAATCTATAAAACTATGAAACTATGGAACTATGCTGGTGTAAAACTATGAAACTATGCTGGTGTAAAACGATGAAACAATGAAACTATGAAACTATGCTGGTGTAAAACTATGAAACTATGAAACTATGAAACTATTAAATTATGAAACTATGCTGGTGTACAACTATGAAACTATGAAACTATGAAACTATGAAACTATGAAACTATGCTGGTGTAAAACTATGAAACTATGCTAGTGTAAAACTATGAAACTATGCTGGTGTAAAACTATGAAACTATGAAACTATGCTGGTGTAAAACTATGAAACTATGCTGGTGTAAAACTATGAAACTATGCTGGTGTAAAACTATGAAACTATGCTGGTGTAAAACTATGAAACTATGACACTATGCTGGTGTAAAACTATGAAACTATGCTGGTGTAAAACTATGAAACTATGCTGGTGTAAAACTATGAAACTATGAAACTATGCTGGTGTAAAACTATGAAACTATGAAACTATGGATCTATGCTGGTGTAAAACTATGAAACTATGCTGGTGTAAAACTATGAAACTATGAAACTATGAAACTATGTAACTATGAAACTATGCTGGTGTAAAACTATGAAACTATGAAATTATGCTGTTGTAAAACTATGAAACTATGCTGGTGTAAAACTATGAAATTATGCTTGTGTAAAGCTATGAAACTATGCTGGTGTAAAACTATGAAACTATGCTGGTGTAAAACTATGAAACTATGCTGGTGTAAAACTATGAAACTATGAAACTATGAAACTATGAAACTATGAAACTATGAAACTATGAAACTATGAAACTATGCTGGTGTAAAACTATGAAACTATGAAACTATGCTGGTGTAAAACTATGAAACTATGCTGGTGTAAAACTATGAAACTATGCTGGTGTAAAACTATGAAACTATGCTGGTGTAAAACTATGAAACTATGCTGGTGTAAAACTATGGAACTTTAAAACTATGGAACTATGGAACTATGCTGGTGTAAAACTATGAAACTATGAAACAATGCTGATGTAAAACTATGAAACTATGAAACTATGCTGGTGTAAAACTATGAAACTATGCTGGTGTAAAGCTATGAAACCATGAAACTATGCTGGTGTAAAACGATGAAACTATGCTGGTGTAGAACTATGAAACTATGCTGGTGTAAAACTATAAAACTATGAAACTATGGAACTATGCTGGTGTAAAACTATGAAACTATGCTGGTGTAAATCTATAAAACTATGAAACTATGGAACTATGCTGGTGTAAAACTATGAAACTATGCTGGTGTAAAACGATGAAACAATGAAACTATGAAACTATGCTGGTGTAAAACTATGAAACTATGAAACTATGAAACTATGAAACTATTAAATTATGAAACTATGCTGGTGTACAACTATGAAACTATGAAACTATGAAACTATGAAACTATGAAACTATGCTGGTGTAAAACTATGAAACGATGCTTGTGTAAAACTATGAAACTATGCTGGTGTAAAGCTATGAAACTATGAAACAATGTTGGTGTAAAACTATGAAACTATGCTGGTGTAAAACTATGAAACTATGCTGGTGTAAAACTATGAAACTATGCTGGTGTAAAACTATGAAACTATGAAACTACTGATCTATGCTGGTGTAAAACTATGAAACTATGCTGGTGTAAAACTATGAAACTATGCTGGTGTAAAACTATGAAACTATGAAACTACGGATCTATGCTGGTGTAAAACTATGAAACTATGAAACTATGGATCTATGCTGGTGTAAAACTATGAAACTATGCTGGTGTAAAACTATGAAACTATGAAACTATGAAACTATGTAACTATGAAACTATGCTGGTGTAAAACTATGAAACTATGAAACTATGCTGTTGTAAAACTATGAAACTATGCTGGTGTAAAACTATGAAATTATGCTTGTGTAAAGCTATGAAACTATGCTGGTGTAAAACTATGAAACTATGCTGGTGTAAAACTATGAAACTATGCTGGTGTAAAACTATGAAACTATGAAACTATGAAACTATGAAACTATGAAACTATGAAACTATGAAACTATGAAACTATGCTGGTGTAAAACTATGAAACTATGAAACTATGCTGGTGTAAAACTATGAAACTATGCTGGTGTAAAACTATGAAACTATGCTGGTGTAAAACTATGAAACTATGCTGGTGTAAAACTATGAAACTATGCTGGTGTAAAACTATGAAACTATGAAACTATACTGGTGTAAAACTATGACACTATGCTGGTGTAAAGCTATGAAACTATGAAACTATGCTGGTGTAAAACTATGAAACTATGCTGGTGTAAAGCTATGAAACCATGAAACTATGCTGGTGTAAAACTATGAAACTATGAAACTATGGAACTATGCTGGTGGAAAACTATGAAACTTTGCTGGTGTAAAACTATGAAACTATGCTGGTGTAAAACTATGAAACTATGAAACTATGCTGGTGTAAAACGATGAAACTATGCTGGTGTAAAACTATGAAACTATGCTGGTTTAAAACTATGAAACTATGCTGGTGTAAAGCTATGAAACTATGAAACTATGGAACTATGAAACTATGCTGGTGTAAAACTATGAACCTATGAAACTATGGAACTATGCTGGTGGAAAACTATGAAATTATGCTGGTGTAAAACTATGAAACTATGAAACTATGGAACTATGCTGGTTTAAAACTATGAAATGATGCTGGTGTAAAACTATGAAACTATGCTGATGTAAAAATATGAAACTATGCTGGTGTAAAACTATGAAACTATGCTGGTGTAAAACTATGAAACTATGCTGGTGTAAAACTATGAAACTATGAAACTATGGAACTATGGAACTATGCTGGTGTGAAACTATGAAACCATGAAACTATGAAACTATGAAACTATGCTGGTTTAAAACTATGAAAATATGCTGGTGTAAAACTATGAAACTATGAAACTATGCTGGTGTAAAACTATGAAACTATGCTGGTGTAAAACTATGAAACTATGCTGGTGTAAAACTATGAAACTATGAAACTACGGATCTATGCTGGTGTAAAACTATGAAACTATGCTGGTGTAAAACTATGAAACTATGCTGGTGTAAAACTATGAAACTATGCTGGTGTAAAACTATGAAACTATGAAACTACGGATCTATGCTGGTGTAAAACTATGAAACTATGAAACTATGGATCTATGCTGGTGTAAAACTATGAAACTCTGCTGGTGTAAAACTATGAAACTATGAAACTTTGAAACTATGCTGGTGTAGAACTATGAAACTATGCTGGTGTAAAACTATGAAACTATGCTGGTGTAAAACTATGAAACTATGGAACTATGAAACTATGCTGGTGTAAAACAATGAAACTATGCTGGTGTAAAACTATGAATCTATGCTGGTGTAAAACTATGAAACTATGAATCTATGCTTGTGTAAAACTATGAAACTATGCTGGTGTAAAACTATGAAACTATGAAACTATGCTGGTGTAAAACTATGAAACTATGCTGGTGTAAAACTATGAAACTATGCTGGTGTAAAACTATGAAACTATGAAACTATGAAACTATGCTCGTGTAAAACTATGAAACTATGCTGGTGTAAAACTATGAAACGATGCTGGTGTAAAGCTATGAAACTATGAAACTATGCTGGTGTAAAACTATGAAACTATGAAATTATGCTGGTGTAAAACTATAAAACTCTGCTGGTGTAAAACTATGAAACTATGCTGGTGTAAATCTATGAAACTATGCTGGTGTAAAGCTATGAAACTAAAAACTATGAAATTATGCTGGTGTAAAGCTATGAACATATGAAACTATGCTGGTGTAAAACTATGAAACTATGCTGGTGTAGAACTATGAAACTATGCTGGTGTAAAACTATAAAACTATGAAACTATGGAACTATGCTGGTGTAAAACTATGAAACTATGCTGGTGTAAAACGATGAAACAATGAAACAATGAAACTATGAAACTATGCTTTTGTAAAACTATGAAACTATGAAACTATGAAACCATTAAATTATGAAACTATGCTGGTGTACAACTATTAAACTATGTTGGTGTAAAACTTTGAAACTATGCTGGTGTAAAAATATGAAACTATGCTGGTGTAAAACTATGAATCTATGCTGGTGTAAAACTATGAAACTATGAAACTATGAAACTATGCTGGTGTAAAGCTATGAAACTATTAAATTATTAAACTATGCTGGTGTAAAACTATGAAACTATGAAACTATGAAACTATGAAACTATGCTGGTGTAAAACTATGAAACTATGGAACTATGGAACTATGGAACTATGCTGGTGTAAAACTATGAAACTATGGAACTATGCTGGTGTAAAACTATGAAACTATGCTGGTGTAAAACTATGAAACTATGAAACTATGGATCTATGCTGGTGTAAAACTATGAAACTATGAAACTATGGATCTATGCTGGTGTAAAACTATGAAACTATGCTGGTGTAAAGCTATGAAACTATGCTGGTGTAAAACTATGAAACTATGAAACTATGAAACTATGAAACTATGAAACTATGAAACTATGCTGGTGTAAAACTATGAATCTATGCTGGTGTAAAACTATGAAACTATGAAACTTTGAAACTATGCTGGTGTAGAACTATGAAACTATGCTGGTGTAAAACTATGAAACTATGCTGGTGTAAAACTATGAAACTACGGAACTATGAAACTATGCTGGTGTAAAACAATGAAACTATGCTGGTGTAAAACTATGAAACTATGCTGGTGTAAAACTATGAAACTATGAATCTATGCTGGTGTAGAACTATGAAACTATGCTGTTGTAAAACTATGAAACTATGAAACTATGCTGGTGTAAAACTATGAAACTATGCTGGTGTAAAACTATGAAACTATGCTGGTGTAAAACTATGAAACTATGAAACTATGAAACTATGCTCGTGTAAAACTATGAAACTATGCTGGTGTAAAACTATGAAACTATGCTGGTGTAAAGCTATGAAACTATGAAATTATGCTGGTGTAAAACTATAAAACTATGCTGGTGTAAATCTATGAAACTATGCTGGTGTAAAGCTATGAAACTAAAAACTATGAAATTATGCTGGTGTAAAGCTATGAACATATGAAACTATGCTGGTGTAAAACTATGAAACTATGCTGGTGTAGAACTATGAAACTATGCTGGTGTAAATCTATAAAACTATGAAACTATGGAACTATGCTGGTGTAAAACTATGAAACTATGCTGGTGTAAAACGATGAAACAATGAAACTATGAAACTATGCTGGTGTAAAACTATGAAACTATGAAACTATGAAACTATTAAATTATGAAACTATGCTGGTGTACAACTATGAAACTATGAAACTATGAAACTATGAAACTATGAAACTATGCTGGTGTAAAACTATGAAACGATGCTTGTGTAAAACTATGAAACTATGCTGGTGTAAAGCTATGAAACTATGAAACTATGTTGGTGTAAAACTATGAAACTATGCTGGTGTAAAACTATGAAACTATGCTGGTGTAAAACTATGAAACTATGCTGGTGTAAAACTATGAAACTATGAAACTACGGATCTATGCTGGTGTAAAACTATGAAACTATGCTGGTGTAAAACTATGAAACTATGCTGGTGTAAAACTATGAAACTATGAAACTACGGATCTATGCTGGTGTAAAACTATGAAACTATGAAACTATGGATCTATGCTGGTGTAAAACTATGAAACTATGCTGGTGTAAAACTATGAAACTATGAAACTATGAAACTATGTAACTATGAAACTATGCTGGTGTAAAACTATGAAACTCTGCTGGTGTAAAACTATGAAACTATGAAACTTTGAAACTATGCTGGTGTAGAACTATGAAACTATGCTGGTGTAAAACTATGAAACTATGCTGGTGTAAAACTATGAAACTATGGAACTATGAAACTATGCTGGTGTAAAACAATGAAACTATGCTGGTGTAAAACTATGAATCTATGCTGGTGTAAAACTATGAAACTATGAATCTATGCTGGTGTAAAACTATGAAACTATGCTGGTGTAAAACTATGAAACTATGAAACTATGCTGGTGTAAAACTATGAAACTATGCTGGTGTAAAACTATGAAACTATGCTGGTGTAAAACTATGAAACTATGAAACTATGAAACTATGCTGGTGTAAAACTATGAAACTATGCTGGTGTAAAACTATGAAACTATGCTGGTGTAAAGCTATGAAACTATGAAACTATGCTGGTGTAAAACTATGAAACTATGAAATTATGCTGGTGTAAAACTATAAAACTCTGCTGGTGTAAAACTATGAAACTATGCTGGTGTAAATCTATGAAACTATGCTGGTGTAAAGCTATGAAACTAAAAACTATGAAATTATGCTGGTGTAAAGCTATGAACATATGAAACTATGCTGGTGTAAAACTATGAAACTATGCTGGTGTAGAACTATGAAACTATGCTGGTGTAAAACTATAAAACTATGAAACTATGGAACTATGCTGGTGTAAAACTATGAAACTATGCTGGTGTAAAACGATGAAACAATGAAACAATGAAACTATGAAACTAAGCTTTTGTAAAACTATGAAACTATGAAACTATGAAACTATTAAATTATGAAACTATGCTGGTGTACAACTATTAAACTATGTTGGTGTAAAACTTTGAAACTATGCTGGTGTAAAAATATGAAACTATGCTGGTGTAAAACTATGAATCTATGCTGGTGTAAAACTATGAAACTATGAAACTATGAAACTATGCTGGTGTAAAGCTATGAAACTATTAAATTATTAAACTATGCTGGTGTAAAACTATGAAACTATGAAACTATGAAACTATGAAACTATGCTGGTGTAAAACTACGAAACTATGCTGGTGTAAAACTATGAAACTATGCTGGTGTAAAGCTATGAAACTATGAAACTATGAAACTATGAAACTATGAAACTATGCTGGTGTAAAGCTATGAAACTATTAAATTATTAAACTATGCTGGTGTAAAACTATGAAACTATGAAACTATTAAATTATGCTGGTTTAAACTATGAAACTATGCTGGTGTAAAACTATGAAACTATGCTGGTGTAAAGCTGTGAAACTATTAAATTATTAAACTATGCTGGTGTAAAACTATGAAACTATGAAACTATTAAATTATGCTGGTTTAAAACTATGAAACTATGCTGGTGTAAAACTATGAAACTATGCTGGTGTAAAGCTATGAAATTATGAAACTATGAAATTATGCTGGTGTAAAACTATGAAACTATGAAACTATGCTGGTGTAAAGCTATGAAACTATGCTGGTGTACAACTATGAAACTTTGAAACTATGGAACTATGCTGGTGTAAAACTATGAAACTATGCTGGTGTAAAACTATGAAACTATGCTGGTGTAAAACTATGAAACTATGCTGGTATAAAACTATGAAACTATGCTGGTATAAAACTATGAAACTATGCTGGTGTAAAACTATGAAACTATGTAACTATGCTTGTGTAAAACTATGAAACTATGCTGGTGTAAAACTATGAAACTATGCTGATGTAAAATTATGAAACTATGCTGGTGTAAAACTATGAAACTATGAAACTATGAAACTATGAAACTATGAAACTATGAAACTATGAAACTATGCTGGTGTAAAACTATGAAACTATGCTGGTGTAAAACTATGAAACTATGCTGGTGTAAAACTATGAAACTATGCTGGTGTAAAACTATGAAACTATGCTGGTGTAAAATTATGAAACTATGCTGGTGTAAAATTATGAAACTATGCTGGTGTAAAACTATGAAACTATGCTGGTGTAAAACTATGAAACTATGCTGGTGTAAAACTATGAAACTATGCTGGTGTAAAACTATGAAACTTTGAAACTATGGAACTATGCTGGTGTAAAACTATGAAACTATGCTGGTGTAAAACTTTGAAACTATGCTGGTGTAAAGCTATGAAACTATGAAACTATGAATCTATGCAACTATGAAACTATGAAACTATGCTGGTGTAAAACTATGAAACTATGAAACTATAAAATGATGCTGGTGTAAAACTATGAAACGATGCTGGTGTAAAACTATGAAACTATGCTGGTGTAAAACTATGAAACTATATAACTATGCTGGTGTAAAACTATGAAACTATGCTGGTGTAAAACTATGAAACTATGCTGGTGTAAAACTATGAAACTATACTGGTGTAAAACTATGAAACTATGAAACTATGCTGGTGTAAAACTATGAAACTATGCTTGTGTAAAACTATGAAACTATGCTGGTGTAAAACTATGAAACTATGTAACTATGCTGGTGTAAAACTATGAAACTATGCTGGTGTAAAACTATGAAACTATGCTGGTGTAAAATTATGAAACTATGCTGGTGTAAAGCTATGAAACTATGAAACTCTCTGTGAGATAATAATAATAATAATAATAGTAATAATAATAATAATAATAATAATAATAATAATAATAATAGTAAACTTAATAGAACAAGGGGAGAAAAATGGCCACATAAATATTTTGTTATATATTAATATTTAATATTTAATGTTTAATATTACTATTTTGCTGAAAATATTGCATTATGCGCTTTGGTCATTCAATGCATCCCAGTTATGTATTATAAGGTTGTCATACCTGTGTATGAGTTGTTATGACGGCTTATAGCAAGCGTTACAATGCTCAACAAGGTATTACGTGTGTGCCTCATAGAAAGTGTTACCCCTTTTTCGTTCATTGTCTTCCACGATGAGCTTTCTATTTCTAACAGCCGACAGCGTTATTTAATAGGAGCATTGTTTTTTTTCAGTTAGGCAAGAGAAGAAGCACATCGGTGTTGGAACAGCCGTGGGTATTACATAAGGCCATAGCCATTACAGGATGGCAGTCAGTCAAGACCAAAGCTATCTCATTATGTCATGTTTACTGATCTATTCTCTGCTAGCATCTAATGGCATCCAATTTAGCATCCTTTTGTTTTCAGGAATGTCAGCATTCCCCCCCAATTCTTCTTATGGCCCCCCTATAAGACAATGGGACAAGCACCAGACCGGAATAAGTTTTCCATCATCGCTATTCGCAAAAAAATATTACCATACGACAAAGCCTGAGGGATAAAATACTATCTATTCAGGACGTTTCTAAATAAGCCTACACTGCCAATCCGTTTCTAAATAAGCCTACACTGATTGTGATAGATCAATGTGCTTCTGTAGCACGTCGTAGTTATCCCCTTTCATATTAAAATAACTCAAGAATACATTACATATTTTACTGAGGACTTGTGAACTATTGACTGAGCTCAGATGAAAACAACTGAATGCATAAGCCTGCTGTAGGTAAAGAAAAAAGAGTGGCTATTAGTTTTAATGTGATTGGATGAGCTGGATTTTTATTTTTTGGGGGGCAGGTTCATTTCTACACCTTTTCAGATGTATTTCCCTCCAACACAGTACCTGTCAGATCTGACGCCATTAGTAACAGAGACTGCAGGTGTGTAAGTCTTAGAAACGTTCCGTATGTTTGACAGGAGAGAGCTCAATCTGGCTTCTATGTTTGAAACTACACTAGAGTAAGACCATAATCCCCCAGTGTTAAGGGAAACCCCACCAGTCTAGCAGCATCATACCGGCTCCATGTCTGTATTTTGAAAGTTACACAGTATTTCTAGAAAACTTGATCGCCTGACATGCAAAACACTTTGGGACAATATCAACTATAGACTAATACAACTAATTCTAAAAGGCAGGTTTTGGGTGGAGTTTTCCTTTTAAGGGAAAAATAAAATATTTGTTTGTCCATTCGCTGCACTCTATTTACGTTTGTTATTAACTGCCATAGAGCACTTTAACATCAAGGCCCTGATGCATAACTCGGTGTGCTACTCTGAATGGCTTCAAAAAGGGCCCTTCCTTCTATTCTACTTATCTAAGAAGGTAGGACTGGTGAGAGTTAATACAGTGGAAACAATACCGTCACTTATCCAATCACTTACTGAATTCACTGTAACAATTACCCCCCCCCCTCACTCTCCATGCAAAGAAGACCATGTTACCTGGGGATCGTCTATTCCGTAAAAGATACATAGCATATTATGGCCGTGGCGGCTACTGTGTAGGCCGAAGTACAAACCCACAGCGTCGATGGCTATCCATCTTGTACTGTGTCCATATTAGGACTGTCTCCGTCTCAAGAGCACTTCTTGAGGCTGTCCTAATATGGACACCTTAAACCTGATTTATACTTCACCAGTGATTCAGAGTCTGTCAACGTACAATATATATATATATATATATTTTTTTTTAGGTACACCAACACAGGGGAACATGTCATGTAGAAGCACATTCCCGACAGCGGACCTGTGCTCATATACCCCTTCACGATGACTCATTAAAAAGGTGCTGGGTCCCAATGGCATGATGACTCAATTTGATTATTAGAGCATGAATCTGCTCTTGTGCTGAGACTCGCTGCTTTAAATAAACTGTCTGTACTTTGGGGGGGCCCAGACAGGGAGCCTCCGCTCAATATTGGATCGTATCTGGGGTACAGACCGTCCAGTGATAGGACACACACAGTGACACACACACACACAGACACACACACACACAGACACACACACACACAAGGCACAGTGGACCCAACACCAGGAAGCTAAGCTAAATGCCTTCAATCCCTCCGTCTTAGGAAGTGCTTTGAAACAAAGGCACCATCCTTCTGTTATGATTGACCAACAATCGAGTTTGACTGGTGGCTGCACTGCTCACCTACTTTTGACAGAACTGACTTAGGGGTGACAAAATGGCGTAGAGTTTACATGACTAATTCTGATTGTGTAGGCGTTATGCCAAGCCACTTCCTGTTCAGTGGTACTGTTATGGTATGGTGAGAGCAGCTTTCAGTCTGTTTCAGCCGGGCTACCGCAATAGAGACAGCATAGAAATGGTTCCTATGACCACAAAGTTCATCTTTTTTACGAGCACAAAGAAATATTAAAGTCCCAATCTGTAATTTCAACAGCCTGACCTTGCCACTGTGTTTGGTGAGATGATGAATGGGGCTAGGGAAACGGGGCTAGGGAAACGGGGGGCAAACACTCTCAAAAAGAATTCATAGACAGAGCTACGAATGCAAGGGTTGACAGTCAATGAGATGGACATAATATTTTGAAGCTATACATTGTATACATAAACTGAGTGAACAAAACATTAAGAACACCTGCTCTTTCCATGACATAGACTGACCAGGTGAATCCAGGTGAAAGCTATGATCCCTTATAAGCATTGAAACAATTGAGACATGGATTGTGTATGTGTGCCATTCAGAGGGTGAATGTGCAAGACAAAATATTTAAGTGCCTTTGAACAGGGTATGGTAGTAGGTGCCCAGGCGCACTGGTTTGTGTCAAGAACTGCAACGCTACTGTGTTTTTCACACTCAACAGTTTCCTGTGTGTATCAAGAATGGTCCACCACCCAAAGGACATCCAGCCAACTTGACACAACTGTAGGCAGCATTGGAGTCAACATGTGCTCGGCCAGCATCCCTGTGGAACGCTTTCGAAACCTCAAGTCAATATTAGAAAGGTGTTCCTAATGATTTGTACTCTCAGTGTATATATCGGCTTCATGAAAACCTGGCAACCCGTGTGAATGTTCACTTTTCTGTTGACTTCTCACGGTTCTATGAAGTCTAGACAACGGCTTGCTGATTGCCCATTGGGCCAGGTGTGAATGTTCTGGGAGGCCTAAACCCACCCAACCAGTTTCCATCCATTGTCGATTGGGCCATCAACAGGTCCATCGTTGGTTAGCCAATCAGTCAGTTATGGTTTTTGGTGGGCGAGTTTGACCTATAAAACATCCTGTTCTGTTGTTTTGTGACAGGAAGACAAAAGGACAAAGGGGAGGTTGCATGTCTGTTGTGTTTATGTTGTATGCCCAGATCAGACAATGAGACTGCTATTGACCTTTGGCCCAGTAATGGGCTGTTTTTGTGGTTTCTCCTCAGGATGGGAAAATCCAGTGTACTTTCTAATGAGAACAGCTTTGTTGTCACGAAGGCAGTGTGAGTAATGCTGAACCTCAAAAGGATGAGATCTAGGTCACCTAAATAGGGAAATATCCCTAATTCCTTCCTAATTACAGTGTTGGAAGTGTTATATAAAGTTACAAGTTGTTCTGAAAATATGAAATGGTTAAAAAGTTAACTCCTTTATGACGTTATGAAATAGGGAGGGAAGACAGTGACAGTGTCCCAAATATCACCTTATTCCCTACATACTTATGACCAGGCCCCCCCCATAAAGGCCAATGCATTTCCTTCTACATCCACATGACCTTGTCCTCCACATGCGCAGTTCAGCTAGCTCATCATTTACAATGGGAAAAGTGAATGGGAAAAGACATTAGCAGTTTCCTCACCTGTCTGTGTTTAAAAAAAAATTTGAATCCATAACTTGAAAGCTGATTGCTGCGGTCCATTCAGCCATTTTGGCACAGTGACTCACTACCCAAACCAATCACAACCGGTTTCAAGTGGCCAAGAGAGGTCATGCGATCTCCTACTGCCATCTAGTGGACAAACTGAGAATCACACAGGCGATATATTTACATCAATGGATAGGTAGAGGCTTCAGCTTTCTCCTCATATCTATAGCATTCCTGTAAGACGATAAATGGCACGTTGCGCAAGCCCTGCACTTTTAAAATGTCTGTGTTCCTATTGGAATTTGCATTTTAGAGAGCCACCATTAGGTAAACTTTTGACTAAAATCCTTTTGGAACAGTAATTGGTGACATGTGTTATTTCAAACCTTGACTTTCAAACCTCTCATTCTCCAACATGGGGACAATTGGGGGACCCCAAACCCCCCAAACGGTACATTTCTGGGGGTTTTGGCCTGCTGTATCTTGGGCTCTGTAGCAGTCACATTGTTTCGACAGCCATCACATTGTTTTGACAGCCTTCACATTGTTTTTGACAGCCTTCACATTGTTTTTGACAGCCTTCACATTGTTTTTGACAGCCTTCACATTGTTTTTGACAGCCTTCACATTGTTTTCGACAGCCTTCACATTGTTTTGACAGCTTTCACATTGTTTTGACAGCTTTCACATTGTTTCGACACCTTTATCGGAATCCCACACTTCTTACCTTTGTAACACTACTAAGCATGTGTTTGTAGGCCATATCGTTTTTAAACTGAAATGTACTTTATGAGGGTAGTATAAAATATGATGCATCGTTTAGAAAATGCCACCAGAGGGTGTCAGAGTTAAAGAGATTACTGTAGATCAGTGTTCTGATGTGAGGTCAGAGTTAAAGAGATTACTGTAGATCAGTGTTCTGATGTGAGGTCAGAGTTAAAGAGGTTACCGTAGCTCAGTGTTCTGATGTGAGGTCAGAGTTAAAGAGGTTACCGTAGCTCAGTGTTCTGATGTGAGGTCAGAGATAAAGAGGTTACCGTAGCTCAGTGTTCTGATGTGAGGTCAGAGTTAAAGAGGTTACCGTAGATCAGTGTTCTGATGTGAGGTCAGAGTTAAAGAGGTTACCGTAGATCAGTGTTCTGATGTGAGGTCAGAGTTAAAGAGGTTACTGTAGATCAGTGTTCTGATGTGAGGTCAGAGTTAAAGAGGTTACTGTAGCTCATCATTTTAATGGAACGTACCAGCACTACTTACATCACCAGGACATTTTAAAGATATCATTTGCACCACTTTATTGTAATTAGAGAGGGGAAATCACACATTTTGCAATTCAATATTTATCTTAACCATATAGCAATCAGCAATTCTCTGTTTGTTTCAGGAATAGTGTTGCTAACCATGGTGAAAATTCCCATACTGGAGTTTCTCAGCATATCCCGTTTTTTTAGGGCCTTGTTAGGGCAGCCATAGCACACACAGCTAGCCTAGCGCTCTCAGTCCCAATGGAAAATCAAAACAACGGGGCTGATGATATAGGCGTGACACGAGTCAGGACCAAATCAGAACACTGCTTTATTTCACTATATATGTCCATTATTATGTTACTAATATATCATACACTACATTA
This sequence comes from Coregonus clupeaformis, assembly GCF_020615455.1. Lineage (NCBI taxonomy): Eukaryota > Metazoa > Chordata > Actinopteri > Salmoniformes > Salmonidae > Coregonus > Coregonus clupeaformis. The sequence goes on along the minus strand of NC_059205.1, from coordinate 8,032,000 downwards.
CCAAAAGTATGTGGACACCTGCTTGTCATGCTGAAACAGGAAAGGGCCTCATCCAAACTGTTGCCACAAAGTTGGATGCACAGAATCGTCTAGAATATTATTGTATGCTGTAGCGTTATGATTTCCTTTCACTGGAACTAAGGGGCCTAGCCCGAACCATGAAAAACAGCCCCAGACCATTATTCCTCCTCCACCAAACTTTACAGTGTGCACTATGCATTGGGGCAGGTTGCTTTCTCCTTGCATCCGCCAATCCCAGATTTGTCCGTCGGACTGCCAGATGGTGAAGTGTGATTCACAAATCCAGAGAACGCGTTTCCACTGCTCCAGAGTCCAATGGAGGCAAAATCTCATAAATCTACACACAATACCCCATAATGACATAGCGAAAACAGGTTTTGAGATTTTTTTGTAAATGTATTAAAAAGAAAAAACAGATATACCTTATTTACATAAGTATTCAGACACTTTGCTATGAGACTCAAAATTACAGCTTGGGTGCATCCTGTTTCCATTGATCATCCTTGAGATGTTTCTACAAGTTAATTGGAGTCCACCTGTGGTAAATTCAATTGATTGGACATGATTTGGAAAGTTACACACCTGTCTATATAAAGGTCCCACAGTTGACAGTGCATGTCAGAGAAAAAACCAAGCCATGAGGTCGAAGGAATTGTCCGTAGAGCTCCGAGACAGGATTGTGTCGAGGCACAGATCTGGGGAAGTGTACCAAAACATTTCTGCAGCATTGAAGGTCCCCAAGAACACAGTGGCCTCCATCATTCTTAAAAGGAAGAAGTTTGGAACCACCAACTCTTCCTAGGACTGGCTGCCCGGCCAAACTGAGCAATCGGGGGAGAAGGGCCTTGGTCAGGGAGGTGACCAAGAACCCGATGTTCACTCTGACAGAGCTCCAGAGTTCCTCTGTAGAGATAGGAGAACCTTCTAGAAGGACAACCATCTCTGCAGCACTCCACCAGTCAGGCCTTTATGGTAGAGTGGCCAGACAGAAGCCACTCCTCAGTAAAAGGCAAATGACAGCCCGCTTGGAGTTTGCCAAAAGGCACCTAAAGGACTCTGACCATGAGAAACAAGATTCTCTGGTCTGATGAAACCAAGACTGAACTATTTGGCCTGAATGCCAAGCGTCATGTCTAGAGGAAACCTGGCACCATCCCTACGGTGAAGCATGGTGGTGGCAGCATCAAGCTGTGGGGATGTTTTTCAGCGGCAGGGACTGGGAGACTAGTCAGGATCGAGGGAAAGATGAACGGAGCAAAGTACAGAGAGATCCTTGATGAAAACCTGCTCCAGAGCACTCAGGATCTCAGACTGGGGCAAAGGTTCACCTTCCAACAGGACAACGAACCTAAGCACACAGCAAAGACAACGCAGGAGTGGCTTCCGGACAAGTCTGTGAATGTCCTTGAGTGGCCCAGCCAGAGCCCGGACTTCAACCTGATCGAAAATCTCTCGAGAGACCTGAAAATAGCTGTGCAGCGACTCTCCCCATCCAACCTGACAGAGCTTGATAGGATCTGCAGAGAAGAATGGGAGAAACTCCCCAAATACAGGAGTGCCAAGCTTGTAGCGTCACACCCAAGAAGACTCAAGGCTGTAATCGCTGCCAAGGTTGCTTCAACAAAGTACTGAGTAAAGGGTCTGAATACTTATGTAAATGTAATATTTCCATTTTTTATCTTTTATAAATTTGCAAAAAATTCTAAAAACCTGTTTTTGCTTTGTCATTATGGGATATTGTGTGTAGATTGATGAGTAAAACATTTTTTAAAATCAATTTTAGAATAAGGGTGTAACGTCACAAAATGTGGAAAAAGTCAAGGGGTCTGAATACTTTCCGAATGAACTGAATATAGTGTGCGTGTCAAAAAAATTGAGAATTTCCTCACTACACACAAATACGAGCGTTTCTGCATCTCACTGGTTGAATTGGGCCAGCTACATTGCCTTGTTGTACGCAAACCACAATATCCAGAATTCATAGCGATTTCAAGATGTGGAGATGTGAGAAATATCAAAATGTCATACTCTCATCACTCATACGTAGGGAGACTGGAAAAACCGCCCCAAATAGTGTCTAGTGGTGAAGTTTCCCTTTAAAAGCAAACAGCCTTTCCCGAAGCGTAACCGTTAGCAGGGACCACTATGCATGCGTCTCAAATGGCACCCTAATCCCATGAGCCCTGGTCAAAAATAGTGCACTATATAGGATATAGGGTCCCATTTGGGATGCATCCTATGTCCAGCTTCTCTGAGCCCGACCTAGTTTTCCTCAAGTACGTCGTCCATTAATGAATCGCTCTCTGTTGACAAAGATTGAAAGTTAATAATAAGAGTTGGATGACTTCAGCAGGGGACAGTTCGGGGCAGGAAGTCTGTGTTTCTTTGCCTCCCGTCTCCCCCCCTTCAACCCCATTCCTCCCTCTGGGTTCTCTCACTTACCACCCCACTTTACAAGTCCCAGGTCCCCCTCCCCTCCCAATAAGCCTTGGGTGGGAAATCCGAATGTGTTGTTGTTGGGGTTTTTTTTTCAAATATAGGCCTACTTTTGTTGAAAAGGGTGACATAGATGTATTTAAACTAGGGCTGTCAAAAATAGCGCGTTAACGACGTTAATTAGTTGTTTGCTGTTAATTACGTCAATTTTTTTAACGCATTTCACGCATGCGCAGTGTGACAAATTATTCAGGTCAGGAAAGTGGTTGGGAGCTAGAGGCGAGATGGAGCAAGGTGAGCAAAGTGGGCCTATTGACGGATTCAAATATAAAAAGAATGATGATGGTAAAGTACAAGGTTATTTGCAAGATTTGTAAGGAGTTTCAATTTCACCGGAGCTGTTCAAGCTTGAAGTACCATGTCAACGCCAAACATGCGTTTGCTGGGCCGTCAGATTCAGCAAGTGGTTTGCGCCAGACCACGCTGAATGTTTGCAGGCAATTAACAAAATCAACCTCAGATAATTTGACCAACACAATAGCAAAATGGATTGCAAAGGATTGTAGACCCATTAGCATTGTAGAAGACTCAGGTTTCCTTGATGTTTTGCAAGTGGCGTCTCAAGACTCATTCTACAAGCCACCGTCAAGAGCCACAGTTATGAAGAAAATCCACGAGCTCTATGAAAACGAAAAAGAAAAAAGGAAAGAGGTCTTGGCTCAAGTAAATCATATCGCCCTGACAGGAGACCATTGGACATCAGTGAGTAACAACAATTACCTCGGAGTAACTGCACATTTAATCAGTGACACGTGGGAACTGAAGTCTTTGCGCTGACTATATTAAAAACTGAGGAGCGTCATTTTGCGGAGGCTTGTAAAGAACAGTTCCTGTCTGTTGCACGTGAGTGGGACATCGTATGCATTTCAGAAAAAAAATGGTTAGGATTCAGGTGTAATTGCAAATAGTGATTAATCATGATTAATCCACTGAAAATTCTGATTAATTTGATTAAAAATGTTAATCATTTGACAGCCCTAATTTAAACTAAGCGCCTTCTCATGGTCTGTTCTAACCAGGCCTCCCAGGTCGAAGGTTAAGGGGAGGGACCAGGTGAAACAAGAGAACTTAGAGAATCACATTTCATGAGGATTCTGTTATAACAAACATCAGCCCCATCAGAACAAATGGTCTCAAGCGAAGGCATTGGACACCCAGCACGGCACAGGAGAAGCTTATTTTTTTTAAGTTTTCATTTCAAATTACTTTCTGAATTGACTGACTTAAATTTGAGTTGACCCAATCCCTGTTGCACATGGGGGATCATGGCGTAGTGTGAGAATAATTGAACATGCACGTGTTTGATTACATGGGTTAGCCGTGTGCATGACAAGGGCTCTAGCCCCCGTTCTGCCGTTGGAGCAGATCAACCCTGGGTTGGGTAGCATTTTGTAATCATTTAATCCAATCCAGGGAAAGGGGACTTTGACTTTATTTTACCTTTATTTAACTAGGCAAGTCAGTTAAGAACAAATTCTTATTTACAATGACGGCCTACACCGGCCAAACACGGACGACGCTGGGCCAATTGTGCGCCGCCCTATGGGACTCCCAAACACGGCCGGTTGTGATACAGCCTGGAATCGAACCAGGGGGGTCTGTAGTGACGCCTCAAGCACTGAGATGCAGTGCCTTAGACCGCTGCACCACTCGGGAGCCCAGCTCGGGACTGATCAGATTAGATTCCAAAATGGGCTCAATTAAGGCGCCACAAATCTTTTTTTTTTCATCTAAAACCAATAGCTTTTTTTCGGCATGGTTTGAATACGGTGGGTGGGCAAAATATTGTTTTATCCTCAACGTCTGGGAATACAACACAGAAACAAATGGAATGGAATAGTGAGAGAAATAATGGTATGCCCTTGTTGAATTTGAAAAATAAAATACCAATTATCATTTTTTAGGGGATAAACACGACAAACAGCTCAAAAACATCACTGTTACAACATCGCTGTCACAACATCGCTGTCACAACTTCAATGTCACAACATCACTGTCACAACATCCCTGTCACAACATACCTGTCACAACATCCCTGTCACAACATCACTGTTACAACATCACTGTCACAATATCCCTGTTACAACATCCCTGTCACAACATCGCTGTTACAACATCACTGTTACAACATCACTGTCACAACATCACTGTTACAACATCACTGTCACAACATCACTGTTACAACATCACTGTCACAACATCACTGTCACAACATCACTGTTACAACATCACTGTCACAACATCACTGTCACAACATCACTGTTACAACATCACTGTCACAACATCACCGTCACAACATCACCGTCACAACATCACTGTTACAACATCACCGTCACAACATCACCGTCACAACATCCCTGTTACAACATCACTGTCACAACTTCAATGTCACAACATCAATGTCACAACATCACTGTCACAACATCCCTGTTACAACATCCCTGTCACAACATCGCTGTTACAACATCACGGTTACAACATCACTGTCACAACATCACTGTTACAACATCACTGTCACAACATCACTGTCACAACATCACTGTCACAACATCACTGTCACAACATCACTGTCACAACATCACTGTCACAACATCACTGTCACAACATCGCTGTTACAACATCGCTGTTACAACATCACTGTTACAACATCACTGTCACAACATCACTGTTACAACATCACTGTTACAACATCACTGTCACAACATCCCTGTTACAACATCACTGTTACAACATCACCGTCACAACATCACTGTTACAACATCACTGTCACAACATCCCTGTTACAACATCACTGTCACAACATCACCGTCACAACATCCCTGTCACAACACCTTTCCAGACGTGTTGTACTGATTATTTGAATTAGGGTCAGAGTTAGTATGCAAGATATATGTATGCAAAATAACTTCCAATAAATACAATCTGAGGAAATGCACATATCTGCTGAATCTGAGTCCTTTTTCTGTCTTGTTCTTTAGTTGTCTACAGAAACAACATGTCATTATGTTGCATCTCCATCTTCAGGTTCCAGATTCATCTTAACATATGTTAGAAATACGTATGGCTTGAATATTGTACTACAATGTATTTAAACACATTCTCACCAAGTCTGCACTTCAGTAAACATAGTCTACTAAGCTGGTTGGATAATTTTACATTGACAACAAAGTGAACGATATATTGCTTCTGCAATGCCATTGAATAAACAGGATCATAATACATTGATTAAACTGTCAAATGTTATTTTTTATTTACAGTGCCTCCAGAAGGTATTCACACCCCTCGACTTTTCCAAAAAATTTTTGTGTTACAGCCTGAATTTAAAATGGTTTAAATTGAGATTTTGTGTCACTGGCCTGCATACAATACCCCACAATGTCGAAATTGAATAGTTTTTAGAATTTTTTACAAATGTATTAAAAATGTCTTGAGTCAATAAGTATTCAACCCCTTTGTTATGGCAAGCCTAAATAAGTCCAGGAGCAAAAATGTGCTTAACAAGTCACATAATATGTTGCATGGACTCACTCTGTGTGCAATTATAGTGTTTAACATGATTTTTGAATGACTACCTCATCTCTGTACCCCACACATACAATTGTATGTAAGGTGCCTCAGTTAAGCAGTGAATATTAAACACAGATTCAACCACAAAGACAAGGGAGGTTTTCCAATGCCTCGCGAAGAAAGGCACCTATTGGTAGATGGGTAAAAATACAAAGCAGACATTGAATATCCCTTTGAGCATGGTGAAGTTATTAATTACACTTTGGATGGTGTATCAATACACCCAGCCACTACAAAGATAAAGGCGTCCTTCCTAACTCAGTTGCGAGAGAGGAAGGAAACCGTGCAGGGATTTCACAGTGAGGCCAATGGTGACTTTAAAACAGTTACAGAGTTTAATGGCTGTGATAGGAGAAAACTGAGGATGGATCAACAACATTGTAGTTACTCCACAATACTAACCTAATTGACAGAGTAAAAAGAAGGAAGCCTGTACAGAATACAAATATTCCAAAAAATGCATCCTGTTTGCAATAAGGCACTAAAGTAAAACTGCAAAAAAATGTGGCAAAGAAATTAACTTTATGTCCTGAATACAAAGCGTTATGTTTGGGGCAAATCCAACACAACACTGAGTACCACTCTTCATATTTTCAAGCATGGTGGTGGCTGCATCATGTTATGGGTATGCTTGTCATCTTGTTTTTTAGGATAAAAAGAAACGGAATAGAGCTAAGGCTTAATCCTAGAGGAAAACCTGGTTCAGTCTGCTTTCCAACAGACACTGGGAGACAAATTCACATTTCAAATGGCCAAACACATTACCAAGACGACATTGAATGTTCCTGAGTGGCCTAGTTAAGAGTTTTGACTTAAATTGGCTTGAGAATCTATGGCAAGACTTGAAAATGGCTGTCTAGCAATGATCAACAACCAACTTGACAGAGCTTAAATAATTTTTTTAAAAGAATAATGTGCAAATATTGTACAATCCAGGTGTGCAAAGCTCTTAGAGACTTACCCAGAATGACTCACAGCTGTAATCGCTATCAAAGGTGATTCTAACATGTGTTGACTCAGGTGTGTGAATACTTATGTAAATTAGATATTTCTATAAATGTGCAAAAATTTCTACAAACATATTTTCACTTTGTCATTATGGGGTACTGTGTGTAGATGGAGAAGAAAAAAATATTTAATGCATTTTGAATTCAGGCTGTAACATAAGAAAATGTGAAATAAGTCAAGGGGTATGAATACTTTCTGAAGGCACTGTATAATATTATAATAAATTACAATGATAAATTAATTATAATAAAAATATCCCCATCAAAATCTGTCAATTTAAGCTAGAGATATCAGTTTTTTGCATGGGCTGATTCTCAATGCACCGCATCCGCCGATGGCGGCCGTCCGTATCTGCGGTGGAAGGTGGCCGAGCTACAGCGGTGTTTGTCAGACCATGAGATCGGTCTTCACACTACAACGTCTGTAGTGTCCTAACGGTTTGCCCTACAAACTAGTATGACCACTAGTATGACCACTAGTATGACCACTCTATGGACTCCTCAAAAAAAATGAATGGAAGTATGGAGGTCGTTTTGTGCCTACCCCCAAAAAAGGGGTTAAATACACTGCTCAAAAAAAATAAAGGGAACACTTAAACAACACATCCTAGATCTGAATGAATGAAATAATCTTATTAAATACTTTTTTCTTTACATAGTTGAATGTGCTGACAACAAAATCACACAAAATGGAAATCAAATTTATCAACCCATGGAGGTCTGGATTTGGAGTCACCCTCAACATTAAAGTGGAAAACCACACTAGAGGCTGATCCAACTTTGATGTAATGTCCTTAAAACAAGTCGAAATGAGGCTCAGTAGTGTGTGTGGCCTCCACGTGCCTGTATGACCTCCCTACAACGCCTGGGCATGCTCCTGATGAGGTGGCGGATGGTCTCCTGAGGGATCTCCTCCCAGACCTGGACTAAAGCATCCGCCAACTCCTGGACAGTCTGTGGTGCAACGTGGCGTTGGTGGATGGAGCGAGACATGATGTTCCCAGATGTGCTCAATTGGATTCAGGTCTGGGGAACGGGCGGGCCAGTCCATAGCATCAATGCCTTCCTCTTGCAGGAACTGCTGACACACTCCAGCCACATGAGGTCTAGCATTGTCTTGCATTAGGAGGAACCCAGGGCCAACCGCACCAGCATATGGTCTCACAAGGGGTGTGAGGATCTCATCTCGGTACCTAATGGCAGTCAGCCTACCTCTGGCGAGCACATGGAGGGCTGTGCGGCCCCCCCAAAGAAATGCCACCCCACACCATGACTGACTGGAGGATGTTGCAGGCAGCAGAACGTTCTCCACGGCGTCTCCAGACTCTGTCACGTCTGTCACGTGCTCAGTGTGAACCTGCTTTCATCTGTGAAGAGCACAGGGCGCCAGTGGCGAATTTGCCAATCTTGGTGTTCTCTGGCAAATGCCAAACGTCCGGCACGGTGTTGGGCTGTAAGCACAACCCCCACTTGTGGACGTCGGGCCTTCATACCACCCTCATGGAGTCTGTTTCTGACCGTTTGAGCAGACACATGCACATTTGTGGCCTGCTGGAGGTCATTTTGCAGGGCTCTGGCAGTGCTCCTCCTGCTCCTCCTTGCACAAAGGCGGAGGTAGCGGTCCTGCTGCTGGGTTGTTGCCCTCCTACGGCCTCCTCCACGTCTCCTGATGTACTGTCCTGTCTCCTGGTAGCGCCTCCATGCTCTGGACACTACGCTGACAGACACAGCAAACCTTCTTGCCACAGCTCGCATTGATGTGCCATCCTGGATGAGCTGCACTACCTGAGCCACTTGTGTGAGTTGTAGACTCCGTCTCATGCTACCACTAGAGTGAAAGCACCGCCAGCATTCAAAAGTGACCAAAACATCAGCCAGGAAGCATAGGAACTGAGAAGTGGTCTGTGGTCACCACCTGCAGAACCACTTCTTTATTGGGGGTGTCTTGCTAATTGCCTATAATTTCCACCTGTTGTCTATTCCATTTGCACAACAGCGTGTGAAATGTATTGTCAATCAGTGTTGCTTCCTAAGTGGACAGTTTGATTTCACAGAAGTGTGATTGACTTGGAGTTACATTGTGTTGTTTAAGTGTTCCCTTTATTTTTTTGAGCATGTGTTTATCCTTTTTGCTATTTATGAATGTGTTATTCAATGCGTTTCTATGGGATTTGGTACTAAAGGCCAAATTCAATATTTTATCATATTTTTAAATAATAATAATATTTATTTTTATACCTAAAGGGGTTCTAAAATTCCAAATCAAATGATGAATGATCAATGGTATGACCCCCAACGTCTTAGACTAGAGAAATAATTGCTTGATGACCTTTACTCTCTTTGGTTGCTTGCTGTTGATCACTTTCCACCTCAAGGTGGCAGTGCACAACTAAATGTTGGTATTGTTTTTTCCGCCAACGACGAAGAAGGAAGCGTTTTCCCTTTCCTGTTTATAGTATTTCCTGTTCCGGTTTTCTAAACGCGTAAAGTGGTTTGAAAACATATATATAGCGTTTGCTTTCAAGAGAGCAAAGGTCGTTTTTTTCTCTTAGCTAATAGCTTAGGTTTAGATTTTGGTAATGCATAGACCGGATTTCAGACAACCCAGTCCGGGCGGAATGGGGTCCCGAGGAGGTGGTTTCAGAAGCCCGACAGGATTCGACAACAGCGGGGTGGGAATGCTTCCTTCGCCGCCGTGGGGATTCCGTGGTGGTCCCCCTCCGTCTTATGGACCACCTAGATTTGGGCAGTTTGATAATGCCTCTCCAAATACTCCTCCGAGAGACTTTGGTGGTAACGGTAATAGGGGTTATCACGGTGGAAGTGGGGGTAAAGGGAGATTTAACAACAACGGCTCATCTCCGGCGTATACACCGCGTCGACAGAATCCGAGTCCTCGTGGCGCTTCTTACAGAAATTCTCCATACCATTCACAAAGTCCTGGACAACATATGGGTTATCAGGTAACTATTGAATGTTTTTGCTGCTTAGACTTGGTGACTAAGTAACCCTTTGTTATAAATTGTCATATTTTCTTAGCGCATCGGGTCTGTGTACTCGCAGCTCCTGCTTTGTGTCGCCTATTTCCCCACAATTGACACTTGCACGGTGTAATTAACGTTACACATTTGATATAACAAATATATGTCTGTCCAACGATAACATAACATAAATAATTAGTGAGTAGAAGACTGAAACGCCACTATTTAACATCAGTATGATTTTGAATAACTAGTGTGTTTTGTCATTTTTTTAGTTTCGATAACACGACGCTCGTCTTTCTCTTTTTCACACGTTTCTGTAATTGACCTCGACGCCCCACCATGTATTTATTTCTGATAATTCGTTTAGTTTCGATGTCTCATAACATGGTGGTTCTTTCCTGAAGGGTTCCCCTCGGCATTCCACTCCGTTTGGGTCGCGTGGTGGCAGGGGCGGCCAGGGGGCACAAGGTGGTGTGGAGAAGTTTTACAACCCGTCTATGCTGCAGGACCCATGGGCTAGCCTACAGCCAGTGGCGGTCACAGACACAAGCAGCTCCCAACAGCAAGCCACACATACAGGCAGGCCAGGGAGGTATTTCAACTAGGACCCCCCCCCTCAAAAACCATGCGGATGAGGCCTCAATCCTTTCCTTTCATATTTACCCTATTCTTTCTTCGTTTCGGACTATTACCAAAACCATTTGATGTATGGTAAAGTTGCCTATAACACAGACAATATAGTACAGCAGTCTTTGAAGATGTCAGAGGATTCACCAGCAACTGTTAGTGGACATGGACTGTCCACTATCTGAAGGTCTTTTCCAGCACACCTTGACTCACACCGTTACTTTTTTAAACCCTGAGCGTGAGACTTCTCAATTTTCAGGGCAATGGCAGCAAACTAAAGCCAAACAGGGAATGCAGTGTACTCAAATTCTTTTAGTGGATTTATTTTATCCATCTGCAAGGTAGTTTAATACGGACATGGTCTGTCTTTTTATGATATGTTAATATATGATATGTTTCCCGTTTTTTAAACATTGTGTCAGTATAAAGTGTCGAAAAGAAAGGGGGGCTTTTTTTTTATTTGATTTAGTTTTACCCCTCAGAACTACAGCGGTGAATCTCTGGGTCCGTATTCACAAAGCATATCAGAGTAGGAGCGCTGATCTATAATCCGTTTTGCCTTTTCAATCATTTAGTGAATAAGATTATGTGGACAGATCCTAGATCAGAACTGCTACTCTGATGCTTTGTGGATACGGGCCCTGATCTCCACAGGGTTAGCGTTGCGTTTTAAGAACTGATGGATTAGTTGGTCTAGCCTGTTGTAGACTGTGTAAACCTCATTCTTGTTCTAGGCTTATTTCTAATGAAATTACACGTTAAATGTATTTTTATTGGTATTTCAAAATGGGCAATATAAACCAGTGACTTGTCACTGCCTCAGGTTTCTACATCTGTAAATATGTATTCTAAAGGATATGTTTTCTTATTGGCAAGAAATAGAATTTGGAAGTTTGATGTAAGTGTTTTTTGTAGTAAATTCAAAAATGGTACAGACGTTTGTGATTTTAGTTTCACTTAAGACAATTGCCAGCAGCATACCACCCTGCATACGACTGCTGGCGTGCCTCTGAAACTAAGCAGGGTCGGTCACTGGATGGGAGACCAGGTGGTGTTGCATGGCCAGTAGGGGGAAGTCTTCCCTCTGGTCTAAGGCGATCTTACAGCCCCAGGGCAGTGAAGGGGACATTGCCCTGTGTAGGGTGCAGTCTTTCGAATGGGACGTTAAATGGGTGGCCTGAATCTGGTCATTTAAAAATGGCACTTTATCTTAAGAGTAGGGGTGTTAACCCTGGTGTCCTGGCAAAATTCCCAACCTAGCCCCATTTCCATCATGCCCACCTAATCATCCCCCTCATTCTTAATTGGCATATGTCACTCCTCACCTCTCCACCTGATGTGTGGTGAGCGTTCTGGCACAAAAATGGTCGCCATGCATCGCTGAGATGGGTGCTACACATTGGTGGTGGAGTCAGTGATTTATTTCCCTCCTACTATGTAAAGTGCTTTGAGTACCTCAGTTGGTAGAAAAGCGCTATATAAATTGAATCAATTATTATTTATGATTGGCCAAGGAGATTATTATTGATTATGTAAATGCACGAGTGGCTTCCTTTATATAATCTGTTAACTTTAAATCTCAAGATATGATTTTACAAATTGACATGGTGCTTGTCCCTTATGCAACAGGCAAGCATGTTGTACTATGTGTACACATTATCACTCACATGTGAACATTTTTTAGTTTACTCTGGTTTGAAATTTGTATTAAACATTGGTTTAACTTTTTATAGCTGTTCATCTAAGGTTGTCCAAGAACAAGCCGAAACATTCACATTAAGATATTTATTTAATTCAGTCAATTTACACAATTCCATATGTTACGAGTTGAAAGGACCTCTGCTACCAGCGGGCAGCACAGACTGAATGATAGCGTCATTGCTCCTAGGTACCAAGCCTCACACAAACCCAACAATAGCATGGGATCCCATGGGGCGTGTTCATTAGGGGCACAGAATGGAAAATGTTTTTCAAACGGGGAAACAAGTCTCTTGACAAGTTCACGCAGTTCCTAACAGTTTTCATTCCATTCCGTGCCTGATGAACAAGACCCAGGTTACAATAATTGTCTTGGTAAAACAAAAAATGTACTATGCTAAAGCTTCTGTTACACTGGAGAGGAGATACTAAAACATAGGTAGGGAATGGTTTTAAAATATTATTTGCAGTGTGCGAATATGTTCACTTCATCTTCATTTTGTAATTTGTGGCAGCTCGTCCTCCTTGTTCTTGAATTTTCAAACAAGATGTTGGAGCCTCGAGCATAGTGGGCCATTTTGATTTTAAGGGGACATTGGCGCAAATTGTTTCCCATTCAGTTTGGCTCCTCCTTTCAGAACCTTTCATTAAGTTCATAGGTACATTCCGTCCGAAGGGCTAGAGTCTATATGTCCAGGACTGACACGGCAACAGTTTACATGACTGGGGATATGAGCACTACATGTGCTATGTTCATGTCGTCATTTTCTGAAATGCATTTCCCATGTTAACTGTCTTCAATATCAAAAGTATTATTATTATAAAAGTAGCCTATTTGAAATTAAAGGGACTATGTAAACGTACATAAGTGTATATATTGTAAATCAGTACATGGATTAATCAGTCGTGTTTATTGGTCTGTATTACCTTGCCTTCGCTCTCAATGGCACGATAGACATTTGTCTAATGGCAAGGTTTTCGGTCATGAGAAAATCCCAATGCCTTAAGGCGCTTGCATACTAGGTTCAGGTTTCTCCTAGCAGAATTCGGCTAGGCGACGTGAACGTATGTGCCTTGTATACTCCATCAAAAAGACCTTTGCTTGAGAGAAAGAAAAAAACAGAAACAGTTATCTTTGTCCCTCTTGAGACGCCGTAGCCAATATTCCTAATAATATAAGATATCTGTATTTCATTTACACGTTTTTGCCAAGGTCTGTCGCGCAATTTCACATCTGAAATGTTTTGTGCAGTATTTCCCAAGTGAAAACAATTAGAATGAAAACGAGTCGTCTCTCAAATGACAAACACTTAATTGAAGAATCCCTACTATTGACCAATAACCGACGAAGGGGCGCAGACTCCGGCTACCGAACTTCGGCTTGCCTCAGGGGGGGGAAAAAAAGTTGTGCACAAACGTCAGGGAAAAAAAACCTTGCAGATGGAAAAACGTCAATGTTACTTCTCAGACTCTACTGAGGACCTCTGTAACATAAGGTATAAGTAATGGGACAGGTGTAACATTTGTGAAGGGGATATAGGTGTTCCTTTGGATAGAAACCTAAATGACATTTTCCAATTGCATGTTCTACACAGATGTGTTACACAATGCTCTGATTTTAAAGGTGTGCGATGATCATCATAAATCAAATTGGGCGTATCTTTAAGGGGCCCCGGGGTTGAGCTGTAAGTCCATAATCCACATGGGTTGGGTACAAACCACAATCCAAAGTAATGATTCCCAAATCATTTTGGATGGAGGGCCTGGCCGCACATTTCTCCTACATTTTTATAGCAGGATCTTAAACAAGTGGAATGTGGACTCAGCAGTTACAGAATGTACTGGTTTCTTGTTAAGTGAAAATGGCGACTTTACTAAAGTAGCCATCCGTAATCATTTTACAGTAAACGGATTGTGCCACAGGGCTAATTTGATCACTTTGGTCATTTCTCAGGGGAGTCATTGGAAATTACCTCCTTTCTGTTGTCGGTCTTGATACTGAGGCCAGGCTGAAAGAGAACATTTAGATACTCTACCAATTTCTAAAAACAACCTCTGGTTTAGATTACCAAACTTTTTTTCTTTTAATAAACAATGCCTTACTCCTCTGTATATTATGTAACTATGGTCTCCAAAAGACTACCCTCTTAAATTAAGGCAGATATATTGGGCCGGTTTCCCAGACAGAGATCAAGTCTAGTGCTGGACTATAACGCATGCTCAGTGAAACTTAGAAAAAACCTGTTTAGTGACTAAGGCTTCATGTGTCCAGGAAAGCAGCGTATCGCGTAATCTTTAGTATAAGCCCCTCAACAACTGGCCTGTTTAGTAAATTATAAGCCCCTCAACAACTGGTCTGTTTAGTAAATTATAAGCCCCTCAACAACTGGCCTGTTTAGTAAATTATAAGCCCCTCATCAACTGGTCTGTTTAGTAAATTATAAGCCCCTCATCAACTGGTCTGTTTAGTAAATTATAAGCCCCTCAACAACTGGTCTGTTTAGTAAATTATAAGCCCCTCAACAACTGGTCTGTTTAGTAAATTATAAGCCCCTCAACAACTGGTCTGTTTAGTAAATTATAAGCCCCTCATCAACTGGTCTGTTTAGTAAATTATAAGCCCCTCAACAACTGGTCTGTTTAGTAAATTATAAGCCCCTCAACAACTGGTCTGTTTAGTAAATTATAAGCCCCTCATCAACTGGTCTGTTTAGTAAATTATAAGCCCCTCATCAACTGGTCTGTTTAGTAAATTATAAGCCCCTCAACAACTGGTCTGTTTAGTAAATTATAAGCCCCTCATCAACTGGTCTGTTTAGTAAATTATAAGCCCCTCATCAACTGGTCTGTTTAGTAAATTATAAGCCCCTCAACAACTGGTCTGTTTAGTAAATTATAAGCCCCTCAACAACTGGTCTGTTTAGTAAATTATAAGCCCCTCAACAACTGGTCTGTTTAGTAAATTATAAGCCCCTCATCAACTGGTCTGTTTAGTAAATGATAAGCCCCTCAACAACTGGTCTGTTTAGTAAATTATAAGCCCAACAACTGGTCTGTTTAGTCAATTATAAGCCCCTCAACAACTGGTCTGTTTAGTAAATTATAAGCCCCTCAACAACTCGTCTGTTTAGTAAATTATAAGCCCCTCAACAACTGGTCTGTTTAGTAAATTATAAGCCCCTCATCAACTGGTCTGTAAATGCACTGTGTGACTATGGGATTGCCTACGTATTTCCCACCTTCATATCCTAACCTCTTTGTATGACTCCTCCCCTGTCTTCTGAACAAGTACCCGTGGTTTGTTAGATACAACACCATTGACCTGTATGACATGATACCATGTCACATTGCACAGCAGACTATCCAGATGGCAGAGACATTCCAGTGCAAGAGAGTTTAAGTTCGACTGTGGGATCCCATTCAATTCCTTCAATTAAACCCCTTCGTTCAAGTCTCTTCTGTGTGAAGTCGAACTTCCTGGAGTGACATTTTGAATGTAGCAGCATTTGAAATCGGCCATGACACATAATAAATAATATGCAGACGCTTTTATCCAAAGCGTCTTAGTCATTTGTGCATACATTTTTACATGTGGGTGGTCCCAGGAATCAATAATAATATAATAATATGCCATTTAGCAGACGCTTTTATCCAAAGCGACTTACAGTCATGCGTGCATACATTTTTTTGTGTGTATGGGTGGTCCCGGGGATTGAACCCACTACCTTGGCGCTACAAGCGCCGTGCTCTACCAGCTGAGCTACAGAGGACCACATCAATCAGACTACCCCGGCGTTACAGGTTCCCTTCTCCGCACTCATCAGCTACCCCTTCAGTCACTACCAGCTGAGCCAGACCACCCTACCCCGGAGGTTCCACTACCAGCTGAGCTACAGAGGACCACATCAATCAGACTACCCCGGCGTTACAGGTTCCCTGATCTACCAGCTGAGCTACAGAGGACCACATCAATCAGACTACCCCGGCGTTACAGGTTCCCTGATCTACCAGCTGAGCTACAGAGGACCACATCAATCAGACTACCCCGGCGTTACAGGTTCCCTGATCTACCAGCTGAACTACAGTGATTTATTATCACGCTGATACAGCACTGAAAACAAATCGCGTGAGCGTTCCGATAGCATCTATTTTTTGTGACTGCTACACCAGTGGCATAACAGGGACGGACGTCAGAAGAGCCAGCCACTAAGTTTTCCTAAATTGACTGTCTCTCAAGAACGATAATTAAGGGGGGGGGGGGGTCATTGCTGTTCTTAGGATAAAATATTACAATTGAAAGTAAATGTAAAGTGTCAATGTCTTGTGGCCTCAAATTCCTTAGTTGGTTTCAGTTGTAGTCTTTCCATTTTAGTGTTTACTATAATTGGACAACAAACTCCCCTTTTTAGTGAACTCGCCTCTTCAAAAAAACTAAAATGACAGGAATTAGTCTCCCTTGGCCATGGCTTCTGAGATGGAAACCTGGGTAATGTTCATTACAGAACGCAACAGATAATATTTAGTAACTTCTTGCAACAAAGCTAAAATTTAAGCAATTTGTTATTGGCCAAGTCCAGGTAGTCCCTCCCTGTTTCAGTCCATTTTCTTCCATTCGGTACCAAATGAACACGACACAGAGGACTCGGCAGGGTGGAGGAGGAGGAGGAGGAGGAGGACTCGGCAGGGTGGAGGAGGAGGACTCGGCAGGGTGGAGGAGGAGGAGGAGGACTCGGCAGGGTGGAGGAGGAGGACTCGGCAGGGTGGAGGAGGAGGACTCGGCAGGGTGGAGGAGGAGGAAGAGGACTCGGCAGGGTGGAGGAGGAGGAGGAGGACTCGGCCGGGAAGCCACTATAAAACACAGCATCGCTCTCTGATCCGCTTAGCCAGGCTCTTCCTCTTCTTCTTTCCGTTCTTCTCCTTGCCGTCCTCCATTTTTCTGGCTCTGATCTCACGCATCAGGTCAAAAAAGACCTGTAAGGAAGAGAGCATTTGATTGGTCATTGATTTTTCCACTGGGGGGGGGTCGCCAAATAATTTCACTGAGCATAGCTTCATGAGCAGATACAGAACAGGCCTAGTTATGATACTGTAAACCTACTCCTACTATGTTTCTGTACACAAGTTTAGCATTTCTTTGGCAGTTTGCCTCCCCTCTATCCCCATTGTATGACCTCACCCGGCACGAACAACCACATATCACAAACAATTGTTATGGCCAAAAATGACACACTGGTTTCCTACCCTGTAAGCAGTCTAATGACAAGGTATGACAGCAATCCATTTTTTTTTTTTTTTTCTGGCACTGTTTCCAAATGCTAACTTTAGGAAACTAAACCAAAGCATGGATTGCTTTCATACTTGGTCCATAGACGGCTTACAGGGTAAAGAAACCAATGTGTCATTTTGTAATTTAGGTAAACTATCCCCTTTTTAAATTAAATCATAACCTAAATCAGGTCTGTCTCACGGTTGTTGGATGCATTGCTAAGAACAATCATGAGTTGTCCAACCACACCCCACTATTTGCTGCCTGGAGCAGTGATGTCATGGAGACGTGGGATTGCTTCAACACAATGAATCGATGATCAACAATGAATCCACAAATGCAGGTGATAACGGCCACTTGACTATCTGCCACCAGACTGCATTTACATTTAGGTGGAGAGGGACAGGTAAGTGTTCTATTGAGGATCTTACATTTTTATTTTATTTTACATTTTTTGTCATTTAGCAGACGCTCTTATCCAGAGCGACTTAGTGAGTGCATACATATTCATATTGTGTTTGTCAGTAAGGCTGCAATTCAATACAAATTTAAGTTGTCACGTGCACAAGTACAGTGAAATGCCTTTCTTGCTAGCTCTTTCCCAACAATGCAGTAATCAATCAGTAGTACTATAAGGTAAAGTAAAAACAAAAAACACATGAGAAATAGAAATAAGAACTCTAGAGAGTAACTATATACAGGGTCAGTTACAATGTTCAGGGATACTGGAGGGGTAGATGTGTATAGGGGTAAGGTGACTATATACAGGGTCAGTTACAATGCCATATTAACAATGTGCAGGGATACTGGAGTGATAGAGGTAGATATGTATAGGGGTCAGGTGACTAGGCATCAGGATATGATAAACAGAGTAGCAGCAGCTTGTACAGTGAGGGGAAAAAAAGTATTTGATCCCCTGCTGATTTTGTACGTTTGCCCACTGACAAAGACATGATCAGTCTATAATGTTAATGGTAGGTTTATTTGAACAGTGAGAGACAGAATAACAACAACAAAAATCCAGAAAAACACATGTAAAAAATGTTATAAATTGATTTGCATTTTAATGAGGGAAATAAGTATTTGACCCCTCTGCAAAACATGATTTAGCACTTGGTGGCAAAACCCTTGTTGGCAATCACAGAGGTCAGACGTTTCTTGTAGTTGGCCACCAGGTTTGCACACATCTCAGGAGGGATTTTGTCCCACTCCTCTTTGCAGATCTTCTCCAAGTCATTAAGGTTTCGAGGCTGACGTTTGGCAACTCGAACCTTCAGCTCCCTCCACAGATTTTCTATGGGCTAGGCCACTCCAGGACCTTAATGTGCTTCTTCTTGAGCCACTCCTTTGTTGCCTTGGCCTTGTGTTTTGGGTCATTGTCATGTTGGAATACCCATCTTCGACCCATTTTCAATGCCCTGGCTGAGGGAAGGAGGTTCTCACCCAAGATTTGACGGTGCATGGCCCCGTCCATCTTCCCTTTGATGTGATGAAGTTGTCCTGTCCCCTTAGCAGAAAAACACCCCCAAAGCATAATGTTTCCACCTCCATGTTTGACGGTGGGGATGGTGTTCTTGGGGTCATAGGCAGCATTCCTCCTCCTCCAAACACGGCATGTTGAGTTGATGCCAAAGAGCTCGATTTTGGTCTCATCTGACCACAACACTTTCACCCAGTTCTCCTCTGAATCATTCAGATTTTCATTGGCAAAGTTCAGACGGGCCTGTATATGTGCTTTCTTGAGCAGGGGGACCTTGCGGGCGCTGCAGGATTCCAGAATTTCCAGTCCTTCACGGCGTAGTGTGTTACCAATTGTTTTCTTGGTGACTATGGTCCCAGCTGCCTTGAGATCATTGACAAGATCCTCCCGTGTAGTTCTGAGCTGATTCCTCACCGTTCTCATGATCTTCGCAACTCCACGAGGTGAGATCTTGTATGGAGCCCCAGGCCGAGGGAGATTGACAGTTCTTTTGTGTTTCTTCCATTTGCGAATAATCGCACCAACTGTTGTCACCTTCTCACCAAGCTGCTTGGCGATGGTTTTGTAGCCCATTCCAGCCTTGTGTAGGTCTACAATCTTGTCCCTGACATCCTTGGAGAGCTCTTTGGTCTTGGCCATGGTGGAGAGTTTGGAATCTGATTGATTGATTGCTTCTGTGGATAGGTGTCTTTTATACAGGTAAAAAACTGAGATTAGGAGCACTCCCTTTAAGAGAGTGTGCTCCTAATCTCAGCTCGTTACCTGTATAAAAGACACCTGGGAGCCAGAAATCTTTGATTGAGAGGGGGTCAAATACTTATTTCCCTCATTAAAATGCAAATCAATTTATAACATTTTTTACATGCGTTTTTCTGGATTTTTGTTGTTGTTATTCTGTCTCTCACTGTTCAAATAAACCTTCCATTAAAATTATAGACTGATCATTTCTTTGTCAGTGGGCAAACGTACAAAATCAGCAGGGGATCAAATACTTTTTTCCCCTCACTGTATGTGAGTGAGTGTGTGTGTAGAGTCAGTATGAATGTGTGTGTGTTGGAGTGTCAGTGTGTGAGTGAGTAGAGTACTGGGAGTGTGCATAAAATCAGTAAAAAAAAAAATACAAGGGTCAATGCAGACAGTCCGTGTAGCCATTTTGTTAGCTATTTAGCAGTCTTATAGCTTGGGGATAGAAGCGGTTCATGAGCCTGTTGCTCCAGTACCGCTTGCTGTGCGGATACCGAGAGAACAGTCTATGACTTGGGTGATTGGAGTGTAACAATTTTCCAGGCCCCAGTGATGTACTGGGCTGTCCACACCACCCCCTGCAGCGCTATGTGATCGAGGGCGGTGCTATTGCCATACCAGGCGGTGATGCAGCCAGTCAATATGCTCTCAATGGTGCAGCTGTAGAACTTTTAGGATTTGAGGGCCCCATGCCAAATCTTTTCAACCTCCTTTTCAACCTCCTGAACCTTCTTCACAACTGTGTGTGTGGACCATTTTTAAGTCTTAAGTTCCTTGGTGTCCAAATCACTAAACTCTCGACCCTCTCAACTGCAGCCCCGTTGATGTAGATGGGGGTGTGCTTGTCCCCCCCCCCTTTCCTGTCGTCCACGATCAGCTCCTTGCCTTGGTCTTGCTCACGTTGATGGAGAGGTTGTTGTCCAGGCACCACACTGCCAGGTCTCTGACCTCTTCCCTGTAGGTGGTCTCATCGTCACCGGTGATCAGGCCTACCACCGTCGTCTTGTCAGCAGTCGTAGATGGCCACGCAGTCGTGGGTGAACAGGGAGTACAGGAGGGGACTAAGCACACACCCCTGTGGGGCCCCCGTGTTGAGGGTCAGCGTGGCGGAGGTGATGTTGCCTACCCTCCTCACCACCTGGGGTCGGCCCGTCAGGAAGTCCAGGTATCCAGTTGCAGAGGGAGGTGTTCGCTTGGAGGGCACTATTCTGTGTTCACTATGAAGTGTTCAGTCCAAGGGTCCCCGGCTTGGTGACGATGGCAGTGTGGAGTGCAATTGACATCGGATCTGTTGGGGCGGTATGCAAATCGGAGTGGGTCTACGGTGGAGATGAATGAGTTGACGTGTGACATGACCAGCCTTTCAAAATCACTTCATGATTTACTGATGAGTGCTACAGGGCGGTAGGCATTGTGGCAGGTAGCTTTAGAGTTCTTGGGAACAGGAATGATGGAGGTCAGCTTGAGACGTGGGGATTACAGACAGACTGGGGACAAGGAGAGGTTAAATCATTTGTGAATATGCCCTGCCAGCTGTTCTGCGCATGCTCTGAGAACGTGGCCTGGAATACCGTCCGGCCCCGCGGCTTTGAGTGGTGACCTCATGTTGGCCTCGGAGAGCGAGATCGCCCAGTCAGTTGGGTTGGTGGGGGGCCCTTAAACACAGCGCCGTGCATTTTGACGAAGCATGCACAAACTGCATTGAGTTTGTCTGGTAGAGAGGCATCGTTGGGCAGATCACGGCTGGGTCTTCCTTTGTAATCCGTAACGGACTGTAGCCCCCTGCCACATACGGCAGAGCTAATAATAATAATAATAATCATAATAAAAATAATAATACGATTCCATCCTTGTTCCTATGTTGTCCGTTTGATGACTCTGCGGAGGTCGTAGCAGGACTTCTTGTAGTTGTTCCTGTCCTCATCCGTAGCCTCGGAATTGGCTGCGATAGCCCTGTGTGCGATAGCCACGTCCTTTAGCTTAGCGCCGACAAGGTTTCTGCAGCGTGTGCACTCACTGGCGCCCACACAAACACGCGTCTTCTGTATAGCATAATATGTCAGTAAGCCTAGAATTCAATAGATAATCACCATAGCAACATTGTCTTTGTTTACAGACTACTTCCTACACACTTTCTTTTTGTGATCTGTTGTTTCGCAAAAGACATTGAACAAAGACAACCCAGTACATTTTGAACACTTTCTCTTAAAACTGGAAACGTGAGGGTAGTCTACCTGAAGGCTTCTGGTTTTATAGTACCCAAAACACGCAGTTTTTTTTATTATTCAATAACTAAATAATGCAATGCAAATTCAATTGAATTGAGCCGATGTAAAACAACTATTACAATCGCATTCCTTCCTGTTTTTAAGAAAGACTGCACCACCGTGTGAATAAAAACAGACTAGTCCTGGAACAAAAAACCTCAACTGAAAGGGCTTTTTAGTCCTGGACTAGGCTTTAGTCCGTGTCTGAGAACCCCCCCGTATGTAAAAAATAAATAAATATCATCACCTTGTCAACATTGGCCCGAGTCTTGGCGGAGGTCTCCACGTAGCTGACGCCCCACTGCTCGGCCCGGGCCTTGGCCTCCTCGCCGCTCACCTGCCTCCGCTCCTCCAGGTCTGACTTATTACCCACCAGGAGGAAGGGAACATTCTCATCCTCCTTCACTCGCAGGATCTGTTCTCTGGAGAGAGGAGAGAGGGAGGTCATGTCATCCTATAGATTTCTGGAGAGAGGGAGGTCATGTCATCCTATAGATCTCTGGAGAGGAGAGAGGGAGGTCATGTCATCCTATAGATCTCTGGAGAGAGGGAGGTCATGTCATCCTATAGATCTCTGGAGAGAGTGAGGTCATGTCATCCTATAGTTCTCTGGAGAGGAGAGAGGGAGGTCATGTCATCCTATAGATCTCTGGAGAGGAGAGAGGGAGGTCATGTCATCCTATAGATCTCTGGAGAGGAGAGAGGGAGGTCATGTCATCCTATAGATCTCTGGAGAGGAGAGAGGGAGGTCATGTCATCCTATAGATCTCTGGAGAGGAGAGAGGGAGGTCATGTCTTCCTATAGATCTCTGGAGAGGAGAGAGGGAGGTCATGTCATCCTATAGATCTCTGGAGAGGAGAGAGGGAGGTCATGTCATCCTATAGATCTCTGGAGAGGAGAGAGGGAGGTCATGTCATCCTATAGATCTCTGGAGAGGAGGTCATGTCTTCCTATAGATCTCTGGAGAGGAGAGAGGGAGGTCATGTCATCCTATAGATCTCTGGAGAGGAGAGAGGGAGGTCATGTCTTCCTATAGATCTCTGGAGAGGAGAGAGGGAGGTCATGTCATCCTATAGATCTCTGGAGAGGAGAGAGGGAGGTCATGTCATCCTCTAGATCTCTGGAGAGGAGAGAGGGAGGTCATGTCTTCCTATAGATCTCTGGAGAGAGGATGGAATGAATTCCTGAACTGACCCCAAACCTGGTCTCTCCTTTTCACTTCAAAGCCCGCTCTTATTACCTGAAGTCAGCGGTGGCGGCGAACGACTCGGCCTCGGTGATGGAGAAGACGCAGAGGAAGCCCTCACCGCTGCGGAAGTAGTTGTCTCGGATGGCGGCGTAGTCCTCCTGGCCCGCTGTGTCCAGGATGTCGATCTGCACCTCCTCTCCGTCCAGCACCACCTTCTTCCTGTAGCTGTCTGCCTTGGTGGGCTCGTAGTCCTCCACAAACTGATGGGAGGGAGAGAAGTAGGAGGAAGAAGTTTCTTTATAAGACGAGGTTACATTATATAATAAAATGTTTGAAGATTAAACCACAGTGTCATTTTGGCCTAAGCAGACCATCACCTGACAGAATTGAGGAAGAGAGAAGTCCTTTTGAGAGTGGACAATTGGGGCCTTAGTGGGGAGTGGCACTCTGCCCAGACAGATCAACAGTTAGTTATAGGTTATTGACGTGCTACCAAGTTTCCACTGCATTGATATCAGTGACCAGGAGTGTCCATTTTCAGGACATGTTGGTCCTGTTAGAATATTCTTAAAAAGCTTCCTTCCTTCCTTGAAGTAATCACTGATCTGACTGGCTCGGTGTATGCAAGCTTTTCCACTGCATTGATTTCATTTTTTACATTTTTAATAATTTAGCAGACGCTCTTATCCAGAGCGACTTACAGGAGCAATTAGGGTTAAGTGCCTTGCTCAAGGGCACATCGACAGATTTTTCACCTAGTCGGCTCGGGGATTAGAACCAGCGACCTTTTGGTTACTGGCACAACGCTCTTAACCTGCTGCTTTCACTGGTTATGTCGTGTCAGAACAGTGATTACTTCAAGGAAGGAAGAAAACATTTTGAAGAGTATTCGAACAGGCCACCGATGAGTGGAGAGCAGGAACGATGATGGGGTTTGACACGCGTTAACGTCTCACCTCGTCGTACATGAACTGTAGGGTGAGGGCTGACTTGCCCACTCCTCCGCTCCCCACCATGATCACCTTGTGGAGGGCCAGAGAGTTCTGCCCCTTGGGCTTGTTGGCCGTCATGACCGCTCACTCACAGGAAGAAGGGAAAGAAAGGGGGGGGGGCGAGAGAGAAAGGGGGAGACGTGACGTTTGAAAGTCAGAGAATCAGGAGAGGGAGGTAAAGTCCCAGCATTAAGGGTGATCCGACAGTCCCTGTGAATACAAAAACAAAACAAAGAATTGTTTTTAAAAAGTCACTGTTCATAGTAGCAGTCTAGTGATAAAATCTAATGCTTTGAAAAACGTTCCATCTCGCAAATAAAAAAATCCCCAGACAAGGCAACAGTAGGCCAATGTTGCCATGGATAATTTAGATTACCTGCACTTTGAAATACAGTAAATTCAATTCCCCCAGCGTTTCATTCATGTCCACCTTGCATTTTATGATGCTCCTCTACAATGACGTAACATTAAAGTCACATGACCAGCTGGGTGGCGGCTCAGTTCAGGGTAAGAAAAATAAAGTCATTGTCTTGTGACGTCTAGGCCTACTTGTAACAAACTAAAAAGGACGATAAGTCATATTTCAGTTGAGGACCTGTCCATAAAAAGATGTAAAAAGAAGCTAGTGGTTATTTAGCCATTTACAAAAGCAAGCAGATATTC
Organism: Coregonus clupeaformis; assembly: GCF_020615455.1. Classification (NCBI taxonomy): domain Eukaryota; kingdom Metazoa; phylum Chordata; class Actinopteri; order Salmoniformes; family Salmonidae; genus Coregonus; species Coregonus clupeaformis. The sequence goes on along the minus strand of NC_059205.1, from coordinate 8,006,998 downwards.
ATAGAAATCAGCTGCAAGGTCCTCATTCTCAGACACCAGTCGATGCATCCGAGGCCAAACCAGTTCTCCTAGCCATTGGTGATAGGCTAAAAGGGATGGCATTGTTTTATGCAGTTGGTTTGTTTATGCAAACACTGTTTTAGTGCTACATCAGAACACAATCAGTCTTTTCTAAAGCCAGAGGGAGAGAGGGAGAGAGGGAGGGAGGGAGGGAGGGAGGGAGGGAGGGAGGGAGGGAGAGGGCCATTCCTCATCGAAATTTCACATCAGTCCGAAGTGTAGTTTTAAGGGGGGGGATTTCAACAAGAAAATCCTTTAGCTATTTCAGTGTTTACTGTCCTTTTTTGAACATATACAGGCCATTGGTTTTTGCCTCGGACCCAAATTGAACCAGGTTGTCTGTCGCGATCTGGAAAAATATTTGTAACGCTATATTGATAGTAAATGTTCCAATTATATGACAAGGGAACAACAGTCACACCTTTTTTCCATTGCCAATAATTCCATTTTGCCCATAATTTTGATGAAGAATGTTAAGCTCACTGGTTTGAGACCACAAAATCCAAAATCTGACAAATAGTGCTGCTAATATCTATTGAAAATACAGTGATAAGAAAAATAGTTTCCAAGGTAAAATTATTTTTAAAAATATATAGGTTCATTATTTCTACACAACCTACCTGGGTTTTAGTCAGTTTAGGGTCAGACTGGAGTATTTTTATTTTATAACATCACTACTAGCTACAGTGGTTAGCTTAGCTAGCTCGGAGGAAGTATTTACTGTTGTGTGGATAGCTAGCTACCATCCCATAGCCTGCATATGAAGTGTGACTGTCTCATGACATTTAACCGTGGATGTATGGAGAAAAGAACCCCTTTTTTTTCTTGTCAACCCTGTTGGCTCCCACATGTGGGGGTTCATGCTCTCTGATTGGCGCAAAATCAAGTTGTTGGCCAATGACGCACAACCGGTAGGTTCGTCGCCACCGGGGTCAACACGCAGCAGGTACCGCTTCTGTTCTAGCAAGAGAAGGAACGGCCTTCCCGCTGCGATAAGCACCCATCGGCGATGAGATTCTCGGTGTGTTTCATGCGGCGCCTTCTAATAATGCAGCACAAGCGATTTTAGGCTAATATAGTATAGCCTAGAATGGTATATAGTATTATTATTATTATTATTATTATTATTATTATATTATTATTATTATTATAGTAGCCTGTAGTGTGAGGGCACTGTTGAGGGCAGCATACCATGAAAGGGTGGTTCAGCCTAGGTCCTCACAGACAGAGAGGGGACTGGCAGAACAGATGCGATGACATCACTCATGTGGGTGACGGATCAGTGTTCAGAGGCGTCGCTCATCTCTCACATTTAGGACAAAGGCCTATGTTAGAATCTACAGTACAAGAAAAGTATGACATTCCATGGGCCATCACATCATCTAGGCCTAGGCTGTTTCTGGTGGTGGGCTAATGGCCAATTTGATCAACACATGCCTTGAATAATCCTAGTCAATACAATAAAGAATCTACCAAAAAAAGACTTAAGCATACTGATATCGGTTGCTCAGTCACCTCAACCGAGGCCTAGCTGTGTTCAAATCTGCACTAGGCAGAAATCGTTCCGCCATTCCCTGGTTGCTAAAATTCTAATAGTATACCTAATTTCAGTTGATGTGACAAAACAAGCAAGTACAGTGTAGAGAATCATTGTTTCCATAACCAAACATATTGTATTTTCAACTGTACAAAACCGAAAGACATGAAACCGAAACTTAAGAACGGGAAGCATAGAAATAGCGCCCATAGAACAGATCTACCGCTTCTTAGACCTGCTTTTCAATGCGAATGACAGATCTATAACTGACATTTCTTTGTGAATTTGGACAGGTCTCCCAAACAGTTACATATTGCAGCTTTAAACAATTGGCCAAAAGGCCCTACTGGGTCATGTTCTGTACGAAACGGCAGAAAAGGCTCCGAAACTGGAAAGTATTGGCCCATCTGTACATGTCCAATTACAAAACAACTCATTTTTCTGTTGCAAGAAAAGTTTTGCCTAAATGAAATGACCCTGAACATTGTTACAAAACAAAATGTTTTTAAAAAAAAGGCCATTTGGCCAACTGTAAAACTAGAGGTAGGCCTATTTCTTGAACTGGACCGAGTTGAACTAGGGTGTCATCACTCGCTCTAACATCACAGCGTCATCGATGGAATTCCAGCACCTCCCTGAGTTTTTAAAGCTGGCCCTCGAAATGTGCGAGGGAGTGCCGCAATATTGGCAATGCATGCCACATCGGTCTGCCTTTTTTTAGGCTGTTTTCTCTTCATTTGATTAGCTATAGACAGTGATGTCATCTGATTACCATGTTCGTATAGACATTGATCTATACAGCAGCGATGGAATGGAGGACAGGATCTGGAGGTAGCTCCCACCATAGAATAGCAATAGTTGAATCAGGAGTTGGAATCTAGCAAATATGTGGAAACGCGGGGGGGTAAACAGGGGTGTCCCAAGGACCAGTTTGGGAGGAGGAAGAAGTATTCTTAACTTGCCTAGCTATCTGCTGGAAAAATCAGAGCCCACTTTATCAGCTTCATTCATCAGCCATTTAAAGTTGTCCATACACACTGATCCTGAGTAAGTTTAGCATTTCCCCCACTAAGGGTTAAGATAACTGGGGTAGCAGATCCTAGATCTGCACCTAGTTGAAACTTTTTTTTTTTTTTTCATTTAGCAGACGCTCTTATCCAGAGCGACTTACAGGAGCAATTAGGGTTAAGTGCCTTGCTCAAGGGCACATCGACAGATTTTTCACCTAGTTGGCTCGGGGATTAGAACCAGCGACCTTTCGGTTACTGGCACAACGCTCTTAACCACTAAGCTACCTGCCGCCCCATAAAACTTCAGCCCGGAGAGGTGAGAAATAGGGATCCCTTGGATCACGAACCCCCGAGGGCAGTGCACGGATCTCCGTAGGGCTGGGCGATATAGCGTGAATCCCTGTATGGATTTTTACAATACCGTCTATAACGATATTTTGATTCGATGTTAAATGCAATTAAATGTTCTACAAATTGGACTACTTCACTGTCAGTTTTGTCCTAGTTTGAGTATAAAACCCGTCAGAATGGAGAAATCACTTAGAATGTAATGTGCTGCTATTCAAGGGCCACGTAATTATAACTTTTATTATTCAGAAACATAAAATACTGTCATACCGGCAACAATTTAAAAAATAATTGTGATATGAAAAAAAAAAATATATATATATAGATATGATATTTTGGCCATATCTCCCAGCCCTACCCTGACGGCAGTGAGTGGATCTCCGTCTGAACAACACTGCAAACACAGCCAAACCCAGATGGCAAACAAGCTCAACTCAACTGACAGCCTGTCATTAGCCTGTATGCCAACGACGTTTGTGTGACGTGTCCCCACTCCCCGGCCTTTGCGTAGGCCTAAGCATGAACGGTCGTGCCCGAATCCGTCTTGCCTTCCCTCTTACTAAAAACGACACACCGTCTACTAAACATACTACATACTATTTAGAATGCGCTGTTTAGTAAAAAAATGTATGCAGTTGCAGTAATGAATAAACATACCAGGCTCACGCATACTGAGAATGCGTTATCTAATGCGCAATTCATTCGTTCATTTTTGCCCGTCCCCTTTATCTGATTTATCAGCTGTTGTCAAACACAAGTGGGTCTGAAAAATACTTACCTTCCTCACTAGCATGCAGCGAATTCGTAACTAGATGAAAAGCCGAAATAATAAAATGACATCCTGGCATTTTAAAGCATACTCGATCGTTTTAATTTCGCATACTATAAAACGTTATATTTTTGCGTACACAATCAGTGTACTATTTAGAATGCAAGTACGGGTACCTATTCAGACACTGACGATGTTGTTGCGCGTTGTTTTTAAATAAATTGTAGGCCAAAGGAGCCCATCTACCATCAAAAATAATATTTGCCTTTCTTGAACTAACACTTGTACCTTTCTTTTCTTACTAGTTAAATTTGTGACTTTGCCGATGGCTTTGAGGAACATTTTGCTTACTATGACCGATGTGGTTGTCTCGCCTAGCTATCTTAGTGCATTCACCTTGACTAAGTCGCTCTGGATAACAGCGTCTGCTATGCTAAATGACTAAAACGTGTATGGCAGCTGTGGCCTCCAAGCTTCACTGTAAAGAACATATTGTACTGATGCAGGTAGTTCTGTGGGTATTGTTACCAGCTGAACGGTGTGATGGACATTCCAGATGCACCTCCTTTTGTTATTTCAATGACTGCCAGAAGTAGCTAGCTAGCTTTGTCCCGTTTTAGAAAAAGGTGAAGTGACTAAACATCCTGTTAGAAACACTACCCATCGGTTGCATCCCAAATGGCACCCCATTCCCGACATAGTGCACTCATAGCCCATAGCCCTCTGGTCAAAAGTAGTGCACTATAAAAGGAATAGTGTGCCATTTAAGTTTCCTTGTTGGGAAAAGGACTCTCCCTGACCAATTATTTCCCCCAACACACCCAAAACAACAGCCACACAAACACACCCAAAACAACAGCCAAGTTTCGAAGTTTTAGCCCATCCTCGATTTGTTTTCATGTTGACTTGCAAATTATTTATTTATTTTATTACCCTTTTTACCTGGTAAGTTGACTGAGAACACATTCTCATTTACAGCAATGACCTGGGGAACAGTTCCAGTGGAGAGGGGGATGAATGAGCCAATTGGAAGCTGGGGATGATTAGGTGGCCATGATGGTAAGAGGGCCATGGGATCTTTAGTGACCACAGAGAGTCGGAACACCCGTTTAACGTCCCATCTGAAAGACTGCACCCTACACAGGGCAATGTCCCCCTCACTGCCCTGGGGCACTGGGATCTCCTTAGACCAGAGGAAAGACTGCCTCCTACTGGCCCTCCAACACCACTTCCAGCAGCATCTGGTCTCCCACCCAGGGACCGACCAGGACCAACCCTGCATAGCTTCAGGAGGCAAGCCAGCAGTGGGATGCAAGGTGGTATGCTTCTGGCAATCAGCTCAAAGTTATTTTTATTTAGGAAATCTGTAAATATAAGCAACCACAAGCACGGTAGGCTCATGCTCAAATTCACACTCGCCTAATCACACAGACAAGCTAGACACTACCTTTAAGATTACTAGGCCTTATGAGTCCACAAACTAAATGTTCTGTATTCTGAAACCAAGTCTTCCTCTACACAAAGACAACCTCCGAAACAAGTCACTGTCATTTCAAACTGACATCTAGTAGCCTCAGTGACACTATGTAGGACTGTTCTGGGTTCGTCGGTGACATATTATATAAATATTTTTTTTATTACAAAAATTACAAGGCGCACGTGTGCTCCTAAGTTGAAAAATGTTGGAGCACACAAATAAATGTAGGAGCACAATGAAAAATACTTGATGTATTAAAGAGGCAAATCAGCAGTTAACTCTGTCTGGGCCACTCAAGGACATTCAGAGACTTGTCCCGAAGCCACTCCTGCATTATCTTGGCTGTGTGCTTAAGGTCGTTGTCCTGTTGGAAGGTGAACCTTCGCCCCAGTCTGAAGTCCCGAGCACTATGGAGCAGATTTTCATCAAGGATCTCTCTCTGTACTTTGCTCCGTTCATCTTTCCCTCGATCCAGACTAGTCTCCCAGTCCCTGCCGCTGAAAAACATCCCCACAGCATGATGCTGCCACCAACATGCTTCACCGTAGGGATGGTGCCAGGTTTCCTCCAGACATGACGCTTGGCATTCAGGCCAAAGAGTTCAATCTTGGTTTAATCAGACCAGAGAATCTTGTTTCTCATGATCCGAGAGTACGTTAGGTCCATTTTGGCAAACTCCAAGTGGGCTGTCATGTACCTTTTACTGAGGAGTGGCTTTCGTCTGGCCACTCTACCATAAAAGGCCTGATTTGGTGGAGTGCTGCAGAGATTGTTGTCCTTCTGGAAGTTTCTCCCAGGTCCACAGAGGAACTTTGTCAGAGTGACCATCGGGTTCTTGGTCACCTCCCTGACCAAGGCCCTTTTCCCCTGATTGCTCCGTTTGGCCGGGCGGCCAGCTCTAGGAAGAGTCTTGGTGGTTCCAAACTTCTTCTATTTAAGAATGATGGCGGCCACTGTGTTCTTGGGGACCTTCAATGCTGCAGACATTTTTTGGTACCCTTCCCCAGATCTGTGCCTCAACACAATCCTGTCTCTGAGCTCTACGGACAATTCCTTCGACCTTGGTTTTTGCTCTGACATGCACGGTCAACTGTGGGACCTTTATATAGACAGGTGTGTGCCTTTCCAAATCATGTCCAAACAATTGAATTTACCACAGGTGGACTCCAATCAAGTTGTAGAAACATCAAGGATGATCAATGGAAACAGGATGCACCTGAGCTCAATTTCGAGTCTCGTAGCGAAGGGTCTGAATACTTATTTACATAAGGTACACTACCAGTCAAAAGTTTTAGAACACCTACTCATTCAAGGGTTTTTCTTAATTTTTACTATTTTCTACATTGTAGAATAATAGTGAAGACATAAACTATGAAATAACACATATGGAATCATGTAGTAACCAAAAACAGTGTTCAATCAAATTATATTTTATATTTGAGATTCTTCAAAGTAGCCGCCCTTTGCCTTGATGACAGCTTTGCACACTCTCGGCATTCTCTCAACCAGCTTCATGGAATGCATTTCAATTAACAGGTGTACCTTCTTAAAAGTTAATTTGTGGAATTTCTTAAGCAGAACATACCGGTGGGTCAATGCCTAAGACTCCGAGGCAACTCTAGTACAGACAGAGGTAATGGGTAATGATTTGCTCACCAGTTTCCTGCAACCCGGGTATGAAACAGTAAGTACGCCTTGATCACACCGACCGCGTCATTACGCCAAATGGTACGCAGCATCATCTGGATGTGTGCAACAAAAGTTCAACATTCATCTTCTGCTGCCATTTCTGTCAAGCCGTCTACACATAGTTTGACGCATACGTTCAATAAATCCAATGTACGCACCACACAGAACGCACTGCAACTGCCTCTGCAACGCAATGCTGCAAGGCAAACGCAGTGTTCCATTGGAAATGAATGTACTTCTGGTGTACCAAAATGCAATGACGCTGTCGGTGTGATCGAGGCGTTACGGAATCGGCTAGATTGCGCGCACGGCGAAAACAAATGCGATGGGGAAATATTTTGAACGCTTGTTGATTTTTGATCACTTGAGGATGTTCCAAGTCATGACCGCGTCATTGCGTTTTGGTACACCAGAAGTACATTTCCAGTGGAACGCTGCGTTTGCCTTGCTACTTTGCGTTGCAGAGGCAGTTGCAGTGCGTTCTGTGTGGTGCAGACGTTGGATTTATTGAATTTATGCATCAAAATGTATGCGTAGACGGGTTGACAGAAATGGTAGCAGAAGATGAATGTTGAACATTTGTTGCACACATCTAGATGATGCTGCGTACCATTTGGCGTAATGACGCAGTCGGTGTGATCAAGGCGTACTTACTGTATCATACCCGGGTTGCAGGAAACTGGTGAGCAAATCATTACCCATTACCTCTGTCTGTCCTACAGTTGCCTCGGAGTCTTAGGAATTGACCCACCGGTATGTTCTGCTTAAGGTGTACCGGGTGGTTACTGACTGTGTAAAAGTGTATTCCTACTCTGCGGCTTGCAGAAGATGGTAGACTCCAACTTGTTTTCTTTATTTTTGTGGATTGTAAGATCCAAGACTTCTATCTGCTGTGAATTTGAGGTTGGGGTCAGATAAGTTCATAATAAATTACATCTGAGAGAAGAGCGTCAGTACCGTTCCATACCAGTAGGACATCTATGCATCTTTGCCAAAGGGCGACGTTCTGGAAATATGTTTTTTTTTTGTGGACATCATAAATGGTCTCCTCCCAGTGTCCCATAAATAAATGAGCATAGTTTGGCGTGAATGCAGCCCCCATCGCTGTCCCCAGAGTCTGTTGGTGGAAACTGCCAGCATATTGGAAGTAATTTCACGTGAGGACTTTTTGGTGAGAGTTAGAATGAGGTAAGATACCCTCCGGTCTAGTGTTGAGATGGCGAGAGAGCGCTCGTTGGCCTGCGTCATACGGGATATTAGTGTAGAGAGACTGAACGCCAAGTGTAACCAAGTTGCTTTCGGTGTCGCATCAATAGTTATTGATGATCTCCTGAAGAAAAAAACTGGCAATGCTGGCACAATTTTAGAGATTAAAGAAATCAACATACTGATATAGGGGTTCAACAGGGCTACTTTTACCTGACACTCGCGGACGGAAAATAGGTTTTTCCACACTTATGTATTTTCGGTATGCCCCAATGTAATCAAGGTTTGAAATTATTCTGTTTGGGATTCCTGCAGTCAATTTGCAGTATACATAGTATTTATAGCCTACATTGGGTCTATACGAATCCTAGCTACTTTTGAAGCTCATCTCCTGAACAAGCTCTTCCCTTTTCCTGTCTGTGCCACCACATATTTGCATACTACCGAGGCAGTGGGACAGCGAATAAATAATTACAACACTTATTACCGTGGTGATTTTTTCCCCCTATGGCCACCTGGTGCTCCCAAATAAAAATTCCAGGTAGCGCAGCAAAATATTTAAGAGGACACACTGTTCTCATTCCCCCAGACAAATGTCAAGTCATTGTTTTCCATGCACCTAGCCAGGTGCAAAGACCTTATCCATTAGAAACCTGCCTCTTCAGTCGAATGGGTATGAATGCAAAAGGTAAGAGAATAAAAAAAAAAAGGTGGATCTGATTCCACATAACTGAGTAGCTTCGATCCACCACTTGCAAGACATTTTAGCTAACCACCACAATTAAATTATGGGAAGAGCGCACAACGTCTTCGTCCTGAGCTTCACATACAACAAGTGTCAAATCACCAGCCATTTGTATAACAAGTTGGCATCATGTAACTTATGCGCATATATAGGAATGGGTGTGGTTGGTATGTTTACCAAGTGTAAGAGGCAGACGTGTCTAGGAGATTAATATCTAAATACTTATCCTATCATCTAGCCTGTCAACTGGTTTGTTGGTGCATGCGTTCAACAATATGGTCCTCTGTAGCTCAGCTAGTAGAGCACGGCGCTTGTAACGCCAATGTAGTGGGTTCGATCCCCGGGACCACCCATACACAAAAATGTATGCACGCTTGACTGTAAGTCGCTTTGGATAAAAGCGTCTGCTAAATGGCATATTATTATTTATATGGGTTGGAAACCATACATCACAATTTGTACTGCCCACAATTAGCTGAAGCTTCGTGATGTTAAATTTGGTCATTTCATCAAATAGATTAAAACATTAGCTATTGACAAGTGCATCAGCTTACTATTTACTAGCTAAGCCATGGGGATGACCACATCGCCAGCTAATAAAAGCATCCATTCATTGGCTACACATTTCTAAATGGCTAGTTAGCTAGCTATTACTGTAGTTAGCTAGTAATGTGTACTTAGTGTTATGATTTGCCATAATTGATCAACATGAAAACAAACTGCTTTTACGTAGCTAGCTCACTAGTTATAGCGAGGCACCTGCTTACCAGAATGAAGGTGTCGTGTACGGTGTAAAACACACTTGCTGCTCGGTTGTCTCGGCTAACGACGTTAGTTAGCTACTGTAACTAACTGGATTAGTTGGTCGCCAAAAGACGACACTACGCACCAGTAGCTATTGTGGGATATGCTACGTTTTGTACCGCAGTATATGTCTTACAGGCTCTCAAGTCTCTTCAAGTCAGTTTTGATTCAAAACCCCTCTGTCAGTCCATCATATTTAGCGAGCTAGCTAGCGCTAAAAAAAGTGTTCAGCTAGCTAGCCGTGTTCTGCCCGGCCGGTGATGCTGTCCAAGCTGTCCACTAACGTACGTCGAATAAAAATAAAATAAAAGCCAATACATCAAAATCACATAGGCCTATAGCTTTTTTCGTTCACCTTCTTGGACTATGCTCATGCGGGCATTTCTTCCAAATTGCTTCTAAAACAATCCTTTGCTCCTCGGCTCGGCAGACAGGTGTTTGGGGTGAAAGATGACTACAGGCCAGGGGTGTGGCCATGGTTTGTAATCATCACTAAAATCATTCACCAGCAAAGTTTCTCCACTAAATATGACGATGCCAGTATACATGGATACACCGCATGTAGCTAGTGTTTTATAATATTATTTTGTAGGCTGTAATGTTGAAAAACCCCGGGAAAAAATACTAATAGTTTCTTCCCTCTCCCACTATTTGACTGACGAGGGGGCGATGTTTTGAATCCCCCCCCGCACCTCCATCTTGGCACTCCCCCACCCATTCTAAATAATATTTTGAAAGCAATAAAAGCATTTAATGTCTACATTTGTTTTTGAAACGTTTATTCTATTAGACACCTTAAATGCATACTTTTTAAATTATGTGAGAAAAATAAAAACATTTTCCTTAAAGTATAATTTTTATAAACCACTGTTACTATCCCCACAACAAAAAAATACTTCAATACATGTAATTTTGTCCCTTAAACATTTAATTGAAATACTGTATATAGTGCTATCTATATAGTTAAAAAACATTTGATTTCACTTACCCCTGCATGTTGGAACTCGGAGCCTAAGATTTTCACTGTACCCTGCAATCAAACCTGCAACCCTGTAAATGTGACTATTAAAACACTCTGAATCTATAGAATTTCATTCGTTCTTATGGAGGCTTCTTCTGGGGAGTTCCAATATGGCCGACCAGTGGCTTCAAAGCCTCTCATTGGCAAAAACATAGCATCAGCAATCCAGGGTTTATATACATCACTGCTCCCAACTAAATGATCCTTCCACATTTACATTCTAGTCATTTAGCAGCCGCCCTAGCGTTTATCCAGAGTGACTTACAACAGTGAGTGCATAGATTTTCATACTGGTCACACGTGGGAATCAAACCCACAACCCTGGCGTTGCAAGCGCCATGTTTTTATAGTAAAATAAAAAGGTTAAAAAAATAAAAATAAATGCTCTACCAACTGAGCCACAGACTGTAGTGATGTCAACTAATGATGTCAGATGTTTTGCTTTACAACATCCCATACACTAATTATAAGAGCTTCGTGTAGCTACAGATAACAGTATGACACATTTTTCCTTGGCCCTCCACATCATTATTGAATGGATTTAATATAACGCTGGATTTATGAGTTAGCCAGCGAACTTTGATTAACAACCAGAAAGCTAAACTTAGATATGTGTTTTTGGTTGCCCATTTCGAGTCATCTTTCTAAAAAACCTTTTAGTTATTTCAGACCATTTAGGATAGTTTGCTGGCTAACTCAATGATCCCGTTTTGCAGTATACCCCTCTGCTGTCTCAATATTAGCACTTGAGTTGTTCCATGTACTCAAAATAACAATTTCAACCTGACCCAAAAGACACCCCACCTGGGAAAAATATGCACCCTTTCCAATCATATCCCCAAAATATAGACACACAAGACAAAACATTTCCCCCTCAAAAGCAAGTAGATTGAGGTGCATTCGGAAAGTATTCAGACCCGTCAGGTTGGATGGGGCGTGTCACTGCACAGCTATTTTCAAGTCTCTCCCTCTTCGATCGGGTTCAAGTCCGGGCTCTGGCTGGGCCACTCAAGGACATTCAGAGAATTGTCCCGAAGCCACTCCTGCGTTGTCTTGGCTGTGTGCTTAGGGTCGTTGTCCTGTTGGAAGGTGAACCTTCGCCCCAGCCTGAGGTCCTGAGTGCTCTGGAGCAGGTTTTCATCAAGGATATCTCTGTACTTTGCTCCGTTCATCTTTCCCTCGATCCTGACTAGTCTCCCAGTACCTGCTGCTGAAAAACATCCCCAAAGCAGGATGCTGCCACCACCATGCTTCACCGTAGGGATGGTATTGGCCAGGTGATAAGCGGTGCCTGGTTTCCTCCAGACATGACGCTTGGCATTCAGGCCAAAGAGTTCAATCTTGGTTTCATCAGACCAGAGAATCTTGTTTGTCATGGTCTGAGAGTCCTTTAGGTGCCCTTTGGCAAACTCCAAGCGGGTTGTCATGTGTCTTTTACTGAGGAGTGGCTTCTGTCTGGCCACTCTACCATAAAGGCCTGATTGGTGGAGTCCTGCAGAGATGGTTGTCCTTCTGGAAGGTTCTCCCATCTCCACAGAGGATTCTTGGTCACCTCCCTGACCAAGGCCCTTCTCCCCCGATTGCTCAGTTAGGCTGGCTGCCAGCTCTAGGAAGAGTCTTGGTGGTTCTAAACTTCTTCCAATGAAGAATGATGGAGGCCACTTTTCTTGGGGCCCTTCAATGCTGCAGAATGTTTTTTGGTACCCTTCCCCAGATCTGTGCCTCAACACAATTCTGTCTCGGATCTCTACGGACAATTCCTTTGACCGCATGGCTGTCAACTGTGGGACCTTGTTTAGACAGGTGTGTGTGCCTTTCCAAATCATGTCCAATCAATTGAGTTTACCACAGGTGGACTCCAATCAAGTTGTAGAAACATCTCAAGGATGATCAACGGAAACAGGATGCACCTGAGCTAAATTTCTATTCTCAGAGCAAAGGGTCTGAATAATTATGTAAATAAGCTATTTCTGTTTTAAATTGAATACATTTGCAAAAATGTCTAAACCTGTTTTCGCTTTGCCATTATGGGGTATTGTGTGCAGATTGATGAGGAAAAAATGTAATTTAATCCATTTTAGAATAAGGCTGTAACTTAATAAAATGTGGAAAAAGTGAAGGGGTCTGAATACTTTCTGAATGCACTGTAGGTCCTATATTAACCAGTAGGCCTAGGTGATTGGTAATAAAGAGAGGTTAAGTATCTAACAGGTTTGTTTTCAGCATAACTCTTAAAATGTGTAGGACTACACAAGAATATTGCATAATGGCTTTGCCTTCAAAAGGTTAATTGGATAAAATTCTGCACTGGCCTAACATGATTGCAATAGTTACAAAGAAGCGCCATAGCAGTTTAGAGCCATCCACAAAATGTTTTCTAATGAAATAGCTTCATTCAATAAATAGCATTTTTTTTTATTTAAAGATGCTTTATTTACATCTAATTCCGACTTGCAATACAGAAAACAAATATACTTCACCCTCAGCACATTGGGCCAAAGCCGTTTAATTGCCCTAAAATACAAAGCGGTACTGAGAAAGCTGATATTTCATCATATCATAAACTAATTTTGCATATACAGTATGTAGGCGACACAGCCATCACCACTGTACTGTCTGAGTGTTAAACTAAACCAGTAGTGCTTTTCCAACTGAGCACAATGCCTTTACATTGCAGTGACACATTGAAATGGCACATAGCAAAAAGCTGTGATAAATATTTGATTTATACGAGGTGTCTCAACGACAACAAAAATGTATACGCATCCTCTGTTTTGCAGAAGTGTTCTCTGTTCTGGCAGTCACCCAACCCGTTTAATTACTGTTCCGTGGTATATTCCACACCCACACCCCTTTAATGTCTGTTTAGTGGTATATTCCACACCCTTTTTAAATGTCTGTTCAGTGGTATATTACACAAACCTTGTCTAGTCTTTTTTTTTCGCTGTCGGAGCCCTTCTTCACTCCTCACCCTCGTCATCAGTCTTCTTCCTCCTCCTTCCACTGTGGGTGTTGGTTCTCCCTCTCTCATATGGGCGTGGCCCTCCACTCCTTGCCCTCCGTCAAGGCACGCGGTTGGTGGATGAACACGCTGTACCGCACGCCCTGATTGGCTGCCGCTCTCACAAAGCCACTGTTGGCCGTCATTGTGACTGCCCGTAGTGTGTCGCCCGTGCCGAAAATCATGAGCGAGCGGGGGTTCACCTTGGAGCTGGACGTGAGACGCTGCGTGCGTTCTGACGGCTGGTCGGGCACCACTCGCAGCCGCCTCAGCAGCTCGTCGGCACGCGCCTTCTCGCCGGGGCCGCCCAGCGTGTCCAGGATGACGCGGAAGTCGTGTACGGCCGACTGGCACGCGTACAGCTCCTTGCCCGCCATGAACTCCTGGAGGCGGGGGAGGACCTTCTCTTGCCGCTCCTGGGCTGCCTGCTCAGTCAGCACCTGCTCCTTGAAGGCCAAGCGGCAGTGGCCGTGGCTCAGTGACGACACGTACGTGATGAGTGTTGTGATGTCCAGGTTGGCCCGCCGGCACACATCCACCTTGACCTCGGTGGGGAAGGCCAGGCTAGCCACGACGGTGTCGCGGTCCACTCGCGTGTGCTCGACGTCTTCTTCTTCGACAAAGTTTTCATCGTCTTCATCTTCCTCCGCAGCCTTGCCTTCTCGCTCTTCCTCTTCGTAGCAGTGTTCCTTGCCCCCCTCGTTTGCTCCCTCCCTCTCTTCCCCCTCCTCGCTTCCTTCCTCCTCCTCCTCATCCGCCATCACCAAGTTTACCGCCACGATGTCCCCGCGCACCGAGATGCCCATCTCCCGCAGGCGGTCGGCCATGGGGCTGGAGACGCCGTTGTAGAAGGCAAAGATAATGTGTGGGTTGCTGTACTGCACAGGCTGCTGGCGGCTGGCCTGCAGGAAGTCCTCAGCCTGCTCCACCACGCTCTTGTCTCCGTACTGGCCCCGGCCCTGCCAGATGTTGTGCAGTGCCTCTGCCTTGCGCCCAATGGCCTTGACCCAGGTGTGCCCGCCGTTGGCCACCACATCCACCACCAGCGTCTGCTTGATGCCGCCGGCGTCCTCGTAGGCGAACACATGCAGCACGCTCACCACCATCTCTAGGGACTCGGCCGACTCCACGATGGCCTGTTTTTATTGGAAAGGGTCAAAATTCAAATACGAGTTGATGTGAACACAACAACACACACAGTAAAAACCAGTGAGGATTACAACAACAACACACAGTAAAAACCAGTGAGGATTACAACAACACACAGTAAAAACCAGTGAGGATTACAACCAAAAAGTCAACCAACATATTTCCAATATGGTCCTCATTGTCAGATGGGTAAAACAATGGACAGCAAGAGCAGGACTAACTGTCCATTGGAACCTAAATTGGAACTAAAGGAACCTTTTCAACATATAATTCCATTGGAAAATACAATATATACAAGACTCACCTTCAGGTGGGTGAGGTTGGTGCTCTGCAGGTGGGACTCCTTGATGAGCACCTTGCCCGCCTCCACCTTGGTCAGGAACTTGAGCTCGGCGCGCAGCTTGCTGCAGAGCTTGGCCCGGCCCTCCACATCGCGCGCCTGCCTCGCACAGAGCAGGTCCACACGCTTGAGAAGCTCTTGGGCCACCTGGATACGCTCCTGCAGCATGGAGTGTGTGGCGGCCATCTTTGGTGCATTATTCCTGAAGAGACAGACCAAGTAAAGACTTGCAACACCAATAACATAATTTACAACTATATTTCGACGTTCTTTAGCATGCAGAGACTCTGCATTGATCTAGAAATGTAGTAATAGAACCATTTGGATTTCAAAAACATGATACGATCAACTACACAATCGTTTTTTTTTTGTGTATCAACACATACTACTAGTTCTAACCTTACTCAACATTCAATTTAACCAAAACTCCTCAATATACCTTTTGTTTCAGCAAGTGATGGAACATTCAAAATACTCATATTGGGCTATGTCACCTTACATAATGTCATTACTGAGTGTTAGAATCACATGTGGACTTTCAGAGGGCCTAGCGTAATCCCAAACGAGTCAAACAGAGCCGCAATTCAGCTGGGTAAACACACATCAATATCCAAACCATATTATTATTTGTAATAGTTAAGAGAATACATTTACAGGTAGCAGTAGATTGCCAGTTGTCTTAGATACAGTGCCATAAGAAAGTATTCATACCACTTGACTTATTCCACATTTTGTTGTCTTACAGCCTGATTTCAAAATGGATTTAAAATAATTCTCACCCATATACACACACACTCTAAGATAACCTGCCTAAATGACTACCGACCCGTAGCACTGACGTCTGTAGCCATGAAGTGCTTTGAAAGGCTGGTCATGGCTCACATCAACAGCATTATCCCAGAAACCCTAGACCCACTCCAATATGCATACCGCCCCAACAGATCCACAGATGATGCAATCTCTATTGCACTCCACACTGCCCTTTCCCACCTGGACAAGAGGAACACCTACGTGAGAATGCTATTCATTGACTACAGCTCAGCATTCAACACCATAGTGCCCTCTAAGCTCATCACTAAGCTAAGGATCCTGGGACTAAACACCTCCCTCTGCAACTGGATCCTGGACTTCCTGATGGGCCGCCCCCAGGTGGTAAGGGTAGGTAACAACACATCTGCCACACTGATCCTCAACACGGGGGCCCCTCAGGGGTGCGTGCTCAGTCCCCTCCTGTACTCTCTGTTCACCCATGACTGCATGGCCAGGCACGACTCCAACACCATCATTAAGTTAGCCGACGACACAACAGTGGTAGGCCTGATCACCGACAACGATGAGACAGCCAGAGGGAGGAGGTCAGAGACCTGGCCGTGTGGTGCCAGGACAACAACCCCTCCCTCAACGTGACCAAGACAAAGGAGATGATTGTGGACTACAGGGGGAAAAAAAAAGAGGACTGAGCACGCCCCCATTCTCATCGACGGGGCTGTAGTGGAACAGGTTGAGAGCTTCAAGTTCCTTGGTGTCCACATCACCAACGAACTATCATGGTCCAAACACACCAAGACAGTCGTGAAGAGGGCACGACAAAGCCTATTCCCCCTCAGGAGACTGAAAAGATTTGGCATGGGTCCTCAGATCCTCAAAAAATTATACAGCAGCACCATCGAGAGCATCCTGACTGGTTGCATCACCGCCTGGTATGGCAACTGCTTGGCCTCCGACCGCAAGGCACTACAGAGGGTAGTGCGTACGGCCCAGTACATCACTGGGGCCAAGCTTCCTGCCATCCAGGACCTCTATACCAGGCGGTGTCAGAGGAAGACCCTCAAAATTGTCAAAGACTCCAGCCACCCTAGTCATAGACTGTTCTCTCTGCTACCGCGCGGTACCGGAGTGCCAAGTCTAGGTCCAAAATACTTCTCAACAGCTTCTACCCCCAAGCCATAAGACTCCTGAACAGCTAATCATGGCTACCCGGACTATTTGCACTGCCCCCCCACCCCATCCTTTTTACGCTGCTGCTACTCTGTTAATTATTTATGCATAGTCACTTTTACTCTACCCACATGTACATATTACTTCAACTACCTCAACTAGCCGGTGCCCCCCTGTATATATAGCCTCCCTACTGTTATTTTATTTTACTTCTGCCCTTTTTTTCTCAACACTTTTTTTGTTGTTGTTTTATTTTTACTTTCTTTGTTAAAAATAAATGCACTGTTGGTTAAGGGCTGTAAGTAAGCATTTCACTGTAATGTCTGCACCTGTTGTATTCGGCGCATGTGACCAATACAATTTGATTTGATTTGATTTGACAATACCCCATAAAGTGATAACATGTTTTTAGATTTTTTTGCAAATCTATTGAAAATGAAATACATAAGTATTCACATCCGAGTCAATCGTTTTTTAGAATGACCTTTGGCAGCGATTACGGCTGTGATTCTTTCTGGGTAAATTTAAGAGGTTTCCACACCTGGATTTTGTAACATTTGCCCATAATTTATTTAGAAATTCTTCAAGCTGTCAAATTGGTTGTTGATCATTGCTAGACAACCATTTTTAGGTCTTGCCATAGATTTTTTAAAGTATATTTAAGTCAAAACTGTTACTCGGCCACTAAGGAACATTCACAGTCTTCTTGGTAAGCAACTCCGGTGTAGATATGGCCTTGTTTTAGGTTATTGTACTGCTGACAGGGGACTTAATCTCCCAGTGTCTGGTGGAAAGCAGACTGAACCAGGTTTTCCTCTAGGAATTTGCCTGTGCTTAGCCCCATTCTGTTTCTTTTTTTTTTATCCTGAAAAACTCCAGTACTTAACAATTACAAGCATACCCATAACATGATGCAGCCACCACTATGCTTGAAAATATGGAGAGTGGTACTCAGTAATGTGTTGTATTTGCCCCAAACATAACACTTTGTATTCAGGACTAAATGTTAATTACTTTGCCATATTTTTTTGCAGTATTACCTTATTGTCACTGTCATTTAGGTTCGTTTTGTGGAGTAACTACATTGTTGTTGATCCATACTCAGGTTTTCTCCAATCACAGCCTCATGGTGAAATCCTTCCTCTCCGGCAACGGAGTTAGAAAGGATGCCTGTATCTTTGTAGTGACTGGGTGTATTGATACACCATCCAAAGTGTAATTAACTTCACCATGCTCAAAGGGATATTTAATGTCTGCGTCTTAATTTTATCCCATCTACCAATATATATATTTTTTTTTTCCCACCTTTATTTAACCAGGTAAGCCAGTTGAGAACAAGTTCTCATTTACAACTGCGACCTGGCCAAGATAAAGCAAAGCAGTGTGATAAAAACAACACAGAGTTACATATGGGGTAAAAAAAACATAAAGTCAAAAATACAACAGAAAATATATATACAGTGTGTGCAAATGTAGCAAGTTATGGAGGTAAGGCAATAAATAGGCTATAGTGCAAAATAATTATAATAGTATTAACACTGGAATGCTAGATGTGCAAGAGATTGTGCAAATAGAGATACTGGGGTGCAAAAGAGCAAAATAAATAACAATATAGGGATGAGGTAGTTGGGTGGGCTAATTTCAGATGGGCTGTGTACAGGTGCAGTGATCGGTAAGGTGCTCTGACAACTGATGCTTAAAGTTAGTGAGGGAGATAAGTGTCTCCAGCTTCAGAGATTTTTGCAATTCGTTCCAGTCATTGGCAGCAGAGAACTGGAAGGAATGGCGGCCAAAAGAGGTGTTGGCTTTGGGAATGACCAGTGAGATATACCTGCTGGAGCGCAGACTACGGGTGGGTGCTGCTATGGTGACCAATGAGCTAAAATAAGGCGGGGATTTGCCTAGCAGTGATTTATAGATGACCTGGAGCCAGTGGGTGGCCTTCTTTGCAAGGCCTGGCGCCAGTAGGTGCCCTTCTTTGCAAGGCATTGGAAAACCTCCCTGGTCTTTGTAGTTAAATCTGTGTTTGAAATTCACTGCTCGACTGAGGGGACCTTACAGAATTATATGTGCGGGGTACAGAGATTAAGTAGTAATTCAAAAAATAATGTTAGACACTATTATTGTACACAGTGAGTCCATGCAACTTATTATGTGACTTGTTAAGCACATTTTTACTCCTTTACATTTCGACAAACATAATTCCACTTTGACATTAAATGTAATACATTTTAAATTCAGGCTGGAACAAGTCAAGTGGTGTATACCTGTAGTTACAGCACCAGTTGCTTGTCGAGTTCCTAGTGCTATACGGAATGTTTTCCCTGATGCACCGCCTGTGACACCCAGCTAACTTTGTATAACAAATTAACACCAGTTGTGAAGAAGCTCGTTATTGCAGTCAGCTATGTGTTATAAAAAAAAACGCCCTTACAACAAGCAACAACTAGTATCTCGTTCGTTTCCCGTTTTACTAGTGGCTGTCGTTAGCTAGCATATGGTTTCATTAGCAACATTAGCCAGCTAGCTAACGCGCAGCTAGCTAGCTAGCTAAAGTTTCGCTTGCTACCGACTGTTTTTGTGCCTGTTAAATTAGAGATTATGTTTTGGGTTTTCATTTTAACAAACGGAAACACCGCACAGTATGAGAATGTATCATAAGTATTCAAAAACACTTACGAAAAAGCCGGTAAATTAGTATGCTGCGTTGCAGCTACCTTGCTACGTGTACCACTGGCCCGGTGACAATGCTTGTTCGCCTCTCAGCTGCCTGGTCGGTGGTGGCGCTTGGCTCTCATATTAAGCAGAATGCTGTGAAACAGAGACAATACCTCTGTCGCCATCTACCTTGGAGTTGAAGTAGGCCTACTCTCGCCCTATTTCTTACTTTATTTGAATCCACAAGTGAAAGCTTTTTCATCAACGTATGTACCGATTGCACCGCAAATTCAGCCTCTCTTTTGAAATTTCAGAATAATCTCAACTACACATTTGACACACAATAATTAAATCAAATCAAATGTTATTGGCCACATGCGCCGAATACAACAGGTGCAGACATTACAGTGAAATGCTTACTTACAGCTCTTAACCAACAGTGCATTTATTTTTAATAAAAAAAGGTAAAATAAAACAACAACAAAAAAGTGTTGAGAAAAAAAGAGCAGAAGTAAAATAAAATAACAGTAGGGAGGCTATATATACAGGGGGGTACCGGTGCAGAGTCAATGTGCGGGGGCACTGGCTAGTTGAGGTAGTTGAAGTAATATGTACATGTGGGTAGAGTTAAAGTGACTTTGCATAAATAATTAACAGAGTAGCAGCAGCGTAAAAATATGCGGTGGGGGTGGGTGGCAGTGCAAATAGTCTGGGTAGCCATGATTAGCTGTTCAGGAGTCTTATGGCTTGGGGGTAGAAGCTGTTGAGAAGTCTTTTGGACCTAGACTTGGCACTCCGGTACCGCTTGCCGTGCGGTAGCAGGGAGAACAGTCTATGACTAGGGTGGCTGGAGTCCGTGACAATTTTGAGGGCCTTCCTCTGACACCGCCTGGTATAGAGGTCCTGGATGGCAGGAAGCTTGGCCCCAGTGATGTACTGGGCCGTACGCACTACCCTCTGTAGTGCCTTGCGGTCGGAGGCCAAGCAGTTGCCATACCAGGTGGTGATGCAACCAGTCAGGATGCTCTCGATGGTGCAGCTGTATAATTTTTTGAGGATCTGAGGACCATTGCCAAATCTTTTCAGTCTCCTGAGGGGGAATAGGCTTTGTCGTGCCCTCTTCACGACTGTCTTGGTGTGTTTGGACCATGATAGTTCGTTGGTGATGTGGACACCAAGGAACTTGAAGCTCTCAACCTGTTCCACTACATCCCCATCGATGAGAATGGGGGCGTGCTCAGTCCTCTTTTTTTTCCTGTAGTCCACAATCATCTCCTTTGTCTTGGTCACGTTGAGGGAGAGGTTGTTATCCTGGCACCACACGGCTAGGTCTCTGACCTCCTCCCTATAGGCTGTCTCATTGTTGTCGGTGATCAGGCCACTGTTGTGTCGTCGGCAAACTTAATGATCGTGTTGGAGTCGTGCCTGGCCATGCAGTCATGGGTGAACAGGGAGTACAGGAGGGGACTGAGCACGCACCCCTGAGGGGCCCCTGTGTTGAGGATCAGTGTGGCAGATGTGTTGTTACCTACCCTTACCCCCTGGGGGCGGCCCGTCAGGAAGTCCAGGATCCAGTTGCAGAGGGAGGTGTTTAGTCCCAGGATCCTTAGCTTAGTGATGATCTTTGAGGGCACTATGGTGTTGAATGCTGAGATGTAGTCAATGAATAGCATTCTCACGTAGGTGTTCCTCTTGTCCAGGTGGGAAAGGGCAGTGTGGAGTGCAATAGAGATTGCATCATCTGTGGATCTGTTGGGGCGGTATGCATATTGGAGTGGGTCTAGGGTTTCTGGGATAATGGTGTTGATGTGAGCCATGACCAGCCTTTCAAAGCACTTCATGGCTACAGACGTCAGTGCTACGGGTCAGTAGTCATTTAGGCAGGAAAGGGTCATACAGTGGGGGAAAAAAGTATTTAGTCAGCCACCAATTGTGCAAGTTCTCCCACTTAAAAAGATGAGAGAGGCCTGCAATTTTCATCATAGGTACACGTCAACTATGACAGACAGAAGAAGAAAAAAAATCCTGAAAATCACATTGTAGTATTTTTTTATGAATTTATTTGCAATTTATGGTGGAAAATAAGTATTTGGTCAATAACAAAAGTTTTTCAATACTTTGTTATATACCCTTTGTTGGCAATGACACAGGTCAAACGTTTTCTGTAAGTCTTCACAAGGATTTCACACACTGTTGCTGGTATTTTGGCCCATTCCTCCATGCAGATCTCCTCTAGAGCAGTGATGTTTTGGGGCTGTCGCTGGGCAACACAGACTTTCAACTCCCTACAAAGATTTTCTATGGGGTTGAGATCTGGAGACTGGCTAGGCCACTCCAGGACCTTGAAATGCTTCTTACGAAGCCACTCCTTCGTTGCCCGGGCGGTGTGTTTGGGATCATTGTCATGCTGAAAGACCCAGCCACGTTTCATCTTCAATGCCCTTGCTGATGGAAGGAGGTTTTCACTCAAAATCTCACGATATATGGCCTCATTCATTCTTTCCTTTACACGGATCAGTCGTCCTGGTCCCTTTGCAGAAAAACAGCCCCAAAGCATGATGTTTCCACCCCCATGCTTCACAGTAGGTATGATGTTCTTTGGATGCAACTCAGCATTCTTTGTCCTCCAAACACGACGAGTTGAGTTTTTACCAAAAAATTATATTTTGGTTTCATCTGACCATATGACATTCTCCCAATCCTCTTCTGGATCATCCAAATGCACTCTAGCAAACTTCAGATGGGCCTGGACATGTACTGGCTTAAGCAGGGGGACACGTCTGGCACTGTAGGATTTGAGTCCCTGGCGGCATAGTGTGTTACTGATGGTAGGCTTTGTTACTTTGGTCCCAGCTCTCTGCAGGTCATTCACTAGGTACCCCGTGTGGTTCTGGGATTTTATCTCACCGTTCTTGTGATCATTTTGACCCCATGGGGTGAGATCTTGCGTGGAGCCCCAGATCGAGGGAGATTATCAGTGGTCTTGTATGTCTTCCATTTCCTAATAATTGCTCTCACAGTTGATTTCTTCAAAACAAGCTGCTTACCTATTGCAGATTCAGTCTTCCCAGCCTGGTGCAGGTCTACAATTTTGTTTCTGGTGTCCTTTGACTGCTCTTTGGTCTTGGCCATAGTGGAGTTTGGAGTGTGACTGTTTGAGGTTGTGGACAGGTGTCTTTTATACTGATAACAAGTTCAAACAGGTGCCATTAATACAGGTATCGAGTGGAGGACAGAGGAGCCTCTTAAAGAAGAAGTTACAGGTCTGTGAGAGCCAGAAATATTTCTTGTTTGTAGGTGACCAAATACACATTTTCCACCATAATTTGCAAATAAATTCATTAAAAATCCTACAATGTGATTTTCTGGATTTTTTTTCTCCTCAATTTGTCTGTCATAGTTGACGTGTACCTATGATGAAAATTACAGGCCTCTCTCATCTTTTTAAGTGGGAGAACTTGCACAATTGGTGGCTGACTAAATTCTTTTTTTCCCCCACTGTAAAAACAAGCTAGGACTGATGGTTTGGTTAGCTAAACTGTGAGCTAAGCCAGCGGTTCTCAGAGTGGGCAGCGGAAGTATGCAGGGGGTCCTTAGCCAGATCTCAATAAATAAAAAAATGTAATGACATTTTTTTTCTTTTTTCTTAATTAATATTACTAACAACAGATTTAACACATTTTGGCCAAGGGATCCGTGGAAAATGTTTAGAGGGTACAATAAAATACAATACAATGGGTCGTTCAACGAAAAGAGAGCCTTTTGCGTCCCTTTGATATTTTAGGTAGAAACTACGCACTAATATTGAATTTTAAAAGCCTGGTATTGAAGTGCCCTTTAATTTAGACCACATTGAGAATTCAATCAATCTAATTTTTATTACAAATAAAGGCCTGCTAAAGTGCCAAAACTCGACGGAGGGACGTCAAGCCTGTGTCACTTCTAGGAGGATTTTAACTTCATCCCAACACTTCTCAAAGTTTCACCATCATTGTAAAGCCCCAGTAAGTTTGTTGCTTTGACAAAGTCATTTCTGAAGATTATTTATTTAATGTGATTCAAATCAAATCAAATTGTGTTCGTCACATGTGCCGAATACAACAGGTGTAGACCTTACCATGAAATGCGTACTTACGAGCCCTTAACCAACAATGCAGAGTATTTAAAAAAAGTAAGTAAGACAAATTTGCTAAATGAACTAAAAGAACAATAGTAACACAATAAAATAACAATCACAAGGCTATATACAAGGGGACCGGTACCGAGTCAATGTGCAGGGGTACGGGTTAGTCAAGGTAATTGAGGTAATACAGTGCCTTCGGAAAATATTCAGACCCCATGACTTATTCCACATTTTGTTGTGTTACAGCCTGAATTCAAAATGGATTAAATACATATTTTTCTCACCCATAATGACAAAGTGAAAACATGTTTTTAGAAATCTTGGCAAATTTATTGAAAATGAAATACAGAGATATCTAATTTACATAAGTATTCACACCCCCTGAGTCAATACTTTGTAGAAGCACGTTTGGCAGCGATTACAGCTGTGAGTCTTTCTGGGTAAGTCCCTACGAGCTTTCAACACCTGGATTGTGCAACATTGGACAATTCTTTTTTCAAAATTCTTCAAACTCTGTCAAATTGGTTGTTAAACATTGCCATTTTCAGGTCTTGCCATAGATTTAAGTCAAAACTGTAACTCGGTAACCCAGGAACATTCACTGTCTTCTTGGTTAGAAACTCCAGTGTAGATTTGGCCTTGTGTTTTAAGGTATTGTCCTGCTGAAAGATGAATTCATCTCCCAGTGTCTGGTGGAAAGCAAACTGAACCATGTTTTCCTCTAGGATTTTGCCAGTGCTTAGCTCCACAGCCACCACTATACTTGAAAATATGGAGAGTGGTACTCAGTAATGTGTTGTATTAGATTTGCCCCAAACATAACACTTTGTATTCAGGACAAAAAGTTAATTGCTTTCCCTCATTTCTTGCATTATTAGTTTTAGTGCCTTGTTGCAAACAGGATGCATGTTTTGGAATATTTGTATTCTGTACAGGCTTCCTTCTTTTCACTCTGTCATGTAGGTTAGTATTGTGTAGTGTGAGAGTTCAGTGACCAGCCGGAGGAAGACGACACGACAGCACCCTCCTCAGGGGATAGGTACTCAGTGTAAAGCCAATTAGCACACAGCTGGGCCCACTAATTGCTTTGTCTTCCTCTACAGTCGTGGTCAAGTTTTGAGAATGACACAAATATTAATTTTCACAAAGTCTGCTACCTCAGTTTTTATGATGCCAATTTGCATATACTCCAGAATGTTATAAAGAGTGATCAGATGAATTGCAATTAATTGCAAAGTCCCTCTTTGCCATGAAAAGGAACTTAATCCCCCAAAAAACATTTCCACTGCATTTCAGCCTGCCACAAAAGGACCAGCTGACATCATGTCAGTGATTCTCTCGTTAGAATCACTCTGTCATGCTGATTGAGTTAGAATAACAGACTGGAAGCTTTAAAAGGAGGGTGGTGCTTGAAATCATTGTTCTTCCTCTGTTAACCATGGTTACCTACAAGGAAACACGTGCCGTCATTGCTTTGCACAAAAAGGGCTTCACAGGCAAGGATATTGCTGCTAGTAAGATTGCACCTAAATCAACCATTTATCGGATCATCAAGAACTTCAAGGAGAGAGGTTCAATTGTTGTGAAGAAGGCTTCAGGGCGCCCAAGAAAGTCCAGCAAGTGCCAGGACCATCTCCTAAAGTTGATTCAGCTGCGGGATCGGGGCACCACCAGTGCAGAGCTTGCTCAGGAATGGCAGCAGGCAGGTGTGAGTGCATCTGCACGCACAGTGAGGCTAAGAATTTTGGAGGATGGCCTGGTGTCAAGAAGGGCAGCGAGGAAGCCACTTCTCTCCAGGAAAAACATCATGGACAGACTGATATTCTGCAAAAGGTACAGGGATTGGACTGCTGAGGACTGGGGTAAAGTCATTTTCTCTGATGAATCCCCTTTCCGATTGTTTGGGGCATCCGGAAAACACCTTGTCCGGAGAAGACAAGGTGAGCGCTACCATCAGTCCTGTGTCATGCCAACAGTAAAGCATCCTGAGACCATTCATGTGTGGGGTTGCTTCTCAGCCAAGGGAGTGGGCTCACTCACAATTTTGCCTAAGAACACAGCCATGAATAAAGAATGGTAACTTCTCCCAACCATCCAAGAACAGTTTGGTGACGAACAATGCCTTTTCCAGCATGATGGAGCACCTTGCCATAAGTGGCTCGGGGAACAAAACATCGACATTTTGGGTCCACGGCCAGGAAACTCCCCAGACCTTAATCCCATTGAGAACTTGTGGTCAATCCTCAAGAGGCGGGTGGACAAACAAAAACCCACAAATTCTGACAAACTCCAAGCATTGATTATGCAAGAATGGGCTGCCATCAGTCAGGATGTGGCCCAGAAGTTAATTGACAGCATGCCAGGGCAGATTGCAGAGGTCTTGAAAAAGAAGGGTCAACACTGCAAATATTGACTCTTTGCATAAACTTAATGTAATTGTCAATAAAAGCCTTTGACAGTTATGGAATGCTTGTAATTATACTTCAATATACCATAGTAACATCTGACAAAAATATCTAAAAACACTGAAGCAGCAAACTTTGTGAAGACCAATACTTGTGTCATTCTCAAAACTTTTGACCACGACTGTAGATATTCCATTAAAAAAATCTGCCGTTTCCAGCTACAATAGCCATTTACAACATGAACAATGTCTACACTGTATTTCTGATCAATTTTATGTTATTTTAATGGACAAAAAAAAAAGATTTTCTTTCGAAAAACAAGGACATTTCTAAGTGACCCCAAACTTTTGAACGGTAGTGTATATATGTAAGGGATAATCAACGAGGGGCTATGCGTTCTCAGGAAAATAATGCATAACGTGGAAGGTGTGTTCCATGATGTGCTAGAAAAGTGGAACTAACCTTCCACGGAGTTGCATTAATTTCCACAGAGCCTGAGTTATCAAATACCAGAGCTATAATTTAACACATTTGCTGCTAGAAATGTTAGCATGAATGTGTTAAACATCCACTCAAGTAGCTAGCAAGTTTACTAGATAGCTACAGTGGTTGCCTTGGTAACCAAACAAGACCTCTATACCAGGCGGTGTCAGAGGAATGCCTAAAAAATTGTCAAAGACTCCAGCCACCCAAGCCATAGACTGTTCTCTCTGCTAACGCACGGCAAGCGGTACCAGTGCACTAAGTCTGGAACCAACAGGACCCTGAACAGCTTCTACGCCCAAGCCATAAGACTGCTAAACTAAACTGCTAAATAGCTAATCAAATGGCTACCTGGACTACCTGCATTGACCCTTTTTTTGCACAACTCTCTTGCACTGACTATGCACACACACACCCACACACCCACACACCCACACCCACACACACACACACACACACCCACACTAGAACCAGCTCACTTGTTTTTACTCTATGATTTGACTATTAGACGTTCAATGTTTTATTTAGAAGAAAAAAAATATTTAAAGACGCATTATGCAGAAATTGCTCTGCCATTTCCTGGTTGCAACAATGTTAATAGTTTGGTTAATTTCAGTTTGTGACAAAACAAGCAAGTATAGTGTAGAGAATCATTATACCATCTAAAAAGGTTTTTATCTTAAAATGAGGGACAGATGTAAATTAATCACTAAGAATAGCGCCAGAGGGGGATGTTTTTTTTGCACTGTTTTTTTACTTTTTTGTTATGTTATGTTATGCCATAGTTTCTTATAACCGAAAAGAGCTTCTGGAACAGAAGAATCAGAACAGCGATTACTCACCTCGAACTGGACGAGGATTTTTTCCATTAATGGATATACTGCTCTTCCCGGACCAGGCCCAAATCCCTGTCATTCGTATGAAGAGGAGACGCCGATACAGCCGGATGCCTGGCGGGACCGCGTCGGGGAGTGGATAATACGCCTTTACCCTCCGTTCTACTGGCAAACGTGCAATCTCTAGAGAATAAACAGGATGAGCTCCGTTCCAGACTATCCTATCAACGGGACATAAAAAAAAAAAAAAAAACTGTAATATCCTATGTTTCACCGAGTCGTGGCTGAATAACGACATGTATAATATACAGTTAGCTGGGGTTTTCTGTGCGGAACAACGGCCTCCGGTAAGATCGGTGGGGTGGAGAGTGTCTCTTTGTCAACAACAGCTGGTGCACAGTCTCTAATATTAAGGAAGTCTCTGGGTTTTATTCGCCTGAGTTAAAGTACCTCACGATTAAACTGTAGTCCACACTATTTACCAAGGGAGTTTTCATCTGTATTCTTCGTAGCTGTCTATTTACCACCACCAAACCAAGTTTTTATTCAGCACTGTCAACACTTTTGTATTCAAAAGTTTTTTAATAAGCCTAGAAATGCGCTTCTCCACTCGCCCTGCAACCAGCCAAGCAGCTGAAAATGAGTAGCAAATTGTATCAATCGGCTGGAGTTGTTATTAGCGGCTGTGTGTGTTTTTTTCCTTTATCTGGTCATAGTGTATACAGCCGAGTACGACGAGCATCCTGACTGGTTGCATCACCGCCTGGTATGGCAACTGCTCGGCCTCCGACCGCAAAGCACTACAGAGGGTAGTGCGTACGGCCCAGTACATCACTGGGGCCAAGCTTCCTGCCATCCAGGACCTCTATACCAGGCGGTGTCAGAGGAAGGTTCTCAAAATTGTCAAAGACTCCAGCCACCCTAGTCATAGACTGTTCTCTCTGCTACGCGCACGGCAAGCGGTACCGGAGTGCCAAGTCTAGGTCGAAGAGGCTTCTTAACAGCTTCTACCCCCAAGCCATTAGACTCCTGAACAGATCTGATCTATTTTTTACTTAACACTTTTTTTTCTTAAAACTGCATTGTTGGTTAAGGGCTTGTAAGTAAGCATTTCACTGTAAGGTCTACAACCTGTTGTATTTGGCACGTGGCAAATACAATTTTATTTGAATTTGTGCATGAGGCAGAAATACTGTGGTGTGACTCGAGTTTCACCATCAGCTCGAAGACTGTCTCCTTTTTGGTCAGTCTTATCGGAAGGAGGAGCGCTGAAGGACTGTCCAATGGTGAGAGGCGGACCCTCTGATGCTCTGCTAAATGCTAACTCTAAATGCTAACTCTAAATGCTAACTCTAAATGCTAACTCTAAATGCTAACTCTAAATGCTAACTCTAAATGCTAACTCTAAATGCTAACTCTAAATGCTAACTCTAAATGCTAACTCTAGGCATATAGAAATCTGTGGTACTTTTTTAAAGTGTAATGTAGTTGATTGGCGACTGTGACATGAACATGTATTTGGGTTGACATCCATACAAGCATTATACTCAGATTCTTACCCCCAAATTGTGTGAAATACACATATAAACAATAGCCTTAATCATAGCCAATTACCAGTAATACAACAAATGATGATCTATTACCAGTTTGACCAAATAGCTCAAGTTTTGAAATATAATTTTTTAATCGTCTGAGAAGAACACAGGCAGGGCAATTCAAGCATAGTCAATATGCAATGACTATGTATTGGGCCTATAGCCTACTGCACAAACATAACTGTTTTTAATAGGTTAATGTTGCATAGGCTTACATTTTTCAAGTCCCAAAAAAATCGGAGCGGTAGATCTCTGCCTGCATTTTGACTCAAAGTGATCTCGGCTCAGAAAAGGTTGGTGACCACTGCTTTACCGCATCTATCTAGGCCTACGAAAAGGGGAGACGCATGTTGTACAACATAATGTCCATCTACACGGGTGGAGGAAATGATTGTCCTAAACTTTCAAGTGGCATGACTCACCCAATGATAAAGACAGTGAAAATGCGCACTCACCAGGGATATGGCAGAAACTCTCTGCTGTGCCAAGATATTAGTCCTGAGGGGTGTACTACGAAGTAAGCTAGACGTACTCAGTGTTTTTTTTAAAGCTAGCCAGCTTCATTTAGCTTCACATTCCAGCTCATGAAAAGTGGCGGAACGCCCTTTTAAGTTCACAGCTTTCGTATCACATTAAGTGAAATACATTTTAAGATACTCAAGACAAATGATTCAGCCTGAAAAGTAGCTGAATTTGTCGCTAGGCTATTTTACAAATAAACGTCGCTGTAGAGGCCTGAAAACTCGCTAAATATAGCAACAAAGTCGCTAAGTTGGCAACACTGGGCAGCAGGCTAGCACAGAGAACTACTCTAGAGAACGAGCACTTGACACAACCACTAGAGCGAGCGGCCCCCCCCGTTGGCCGAAAACCACAACAACATCTCTTTACTACAAATGGACCAGGACCGTACAGTTCACATACTTTTTCAACACAGATTTTTAGCAGGCTGTGGGCATAGTGGTGATGCTGCTGCACCATTGTTGGACACGCCAGCATTTCGACTGTGACACTGACGGTCAATAAGTGGTGGTAAAGGTCCTCTCTGAGGACTCCCTTCACCAGTTTCCCTGTCTATAGAAGAAACTGGCGGAACTCGGTTGCCTTCCATCTCTCAAGGTCATCCAGGCCTTGGGGGGGTGCGGGAAAGATGGAAGATGGAAGGATTGACGACCTCAACTGTAGAAGCGTGTTATCTCCACAGCCAGCGTGTTACCAGGCCTGAAAAAATAAATAACGTGTGTTGAATAAAGAATAATGCACAATTAACCTCATATGTTTTAATTTAGTAATTTCAATGGCGAAGATGCATAAAGATGGAGGAATTCAGATACGAAGTAATGGTTTGAGCATTATCCAGACTTTTTCAACATGGTTCAATGTGCCTATAAATCAGCACAATCTACTTTTCTGTTTTTTTTCCAATTGCATCCATCTTGGAGCTAGAATTGGGATCATGAATACTGTGCTAATGCCAATACAAAAAAAAAAAAGAGTAATGGAGAGCACTGTACCAATAGGCCAAATTTAGCAAATGAGGCGTTTGTGGTAAGTACATGGAGGCCGCCATCTTTATGCACCTTCGCCATTAGTATGAATTTACCACAGAGCTCATCATGGCGGTCTCTTGTGTAGCCATAGCGTCTTCTGTTCGTCCTCTGTCGGCCCTTGGCTCACTCCTTTAGGCGCCTTCGATCTACTGTACTTTTGTCCACAACTTAGCCCAACCGTCGATTGAGATCCGTCAAAAGACAGGTAAATAGCGCCCACTAGCGGCTGTCCAGGCTAGCCACAACTACTATGCCCCCTCCATTTTATTTCCTCCTTCAAATGTGTATTCCTGGAGACTTCCAGCAACTGCGCTAAACTAATGATATCCTTCAACTTTTTTTTCAAACTGCACGCAGACATAAAAATGGTATCCATGACTTCGTCTGACTTTGTGTAAGTAGGAAAAAATTAATTCCCAAAATTCCATATCCCTTTAATAGTTAAGAAGAGCTCAAGGACAGAACTACACACATTTAAAAAGGCACACGCAGCCTACACATCAATACACACACACAAAATATCTAGGTCAAATAGGGGAGAGGCCTAATGTACCATCAATTTTAAATTCTAGGGGCAGTGGAAATGCAATTCGGCTGACAACCATGTTAGCTAGTTAAAATCATTTTTCTCATCATTTTGTGTGTTGTTTCTGAATTGATTTTTCGACTATACGAAGAATATTATTTTTTAATTTGTTAAAATCACAATCTTATCGTTCTACCCATAGATACAGAACCCTAGATATAATAAAGGTATTGTTTAGTTATGTCGGCTATAGGCTTTCATTAGGGAAGGAGGCTAATTAGAAGGCTCTTTTTCAAAGACATTTGAGTTGTCAATGTGCCACATTGCATTGTGAAAATGAGAAGACAGGCCTATCGTTCTTAATTCATGGCATGGTTTCCTTTAATCCAAATGTTGAATAGACATGCAGACACATTAATTCATGCAGGGAAGGCATATCCTAATAGTACAATTAAATGAATTGATGTTATTTGGCGGGTCACGGATTCGCTCTCGGAACAATTTCATGTGGGTGGATTGCGGAGAAAAAAATCTGTCCTAATGTGGGTATCGGGTGGGGCTCGGAATTGATGTGGCCGGGGCGGCTTCAGAAAACGGACCCATACAGGACTCCACTCTGCACCAGATGATCAAGAGTTTCTTGGTGACCCCCCAGGCAGGCCTGGTGCATGTAAATTAATGGGGAAACTCTGAACCATGTCAACCTGGAGGTCAGACAGTGGTGTGGTGGTGCTCTGGATGCATCTGAACTTGGAATTACGCATCCGGTTTAGGTTAGATGCCTCCTGGTACGTCACTCCATTGAACCAGACCCCTCTGGGTGCATCGTTCACACCCATAGTACCCCCGAGTAACATTTGGTGTTTTTGACCATTTGCTCCTGATGGGGCATCGCACACAAAGCATCTAACCATCACTCTAATCTTCCTCCCTCTGTAGTCCAGATCTCTGCTAGGTCAGCCACCGTATCCTCCAGGAACGCAAGGTCAGTCGGCCTTTTCAATCCACAGGTCAATAAAAGGTCACCGGACTAAGCATGGCCGCACAGAGGGCAGACCTCATCTTCCTGTTGGTCCAAGAGCTTAATCTCCTCTTCAGAGGGTTCTGACCTTGTATCTTCAGAGGTCAACGCTGACAACCACAGGCTTATGGCATCTTCAGAGGTCAACGCTGACAACCACAGGCTTATGGCATCTTCAGAGGTCAACGCTGACAACCACAGGCTTATGGCATCTTCAGAGGTCAACGCTGACAACCACAGGCTTATGGCATCTTCAGAGGTCAACGCTGACAACCACAGGCTTATGGCATCTTCAGAGGTCAGCTCTGACAACCACAGGCTTATGGCATCTTCAGAGGTCAACGCTGACAACCACAGGCTTATGGCATCTTCAGAGGTCAACGCTGACAACCACAGGCTTATGGCATCTTCAGAGGTCAACGCTGACTACCACAGGCTTATGGCATCTTCAGAGGTCAACGCTGACAACCACAGGCTTATGGCATCTTCAGAGGTCAACGCTGACAACCACAGGCTTATGGCATCTTCAGAGTGTGATTGGTTCTGAGTGTCGCTGCGCAGTGGCACATCAAAGAGCTGCATCTGACATCCCATACCAGTCATACCGTGACGTTCTCCATGGGTATAATCGGGAAGGGGGACACCTAGTCAGTTCCACAACTGAATGCATTCAACCGAAATGTGTCTTCCGCATTTAACCCAACCCCTCTAATATGTAACATTATGAAATCTTAGCAAAACAATCATGCATTCTGTGATAAAAGCACCAGATTTGGCACATATGCAAATGTATGTACCCTGAAAAGATGTAGGTATGGAGCCCCCCAGAAATGGCCCCCAGGGGGGCGTGGCAGGAATT
Organism: Coregonus clupeaformis; assembly: GCF_020615455.1. Classification (NCBI taxonomy): domain Eukaryota; kingdom Metazoa; phylum Chordata; class Actinopteri; order Salmoniformes; family Salmonidae; genus Coregonus; species Coregonus clupeaformis. Next base: position 7,973,848 of record NC_059205.1, on the reverse strand, counting down.
TATTTTAGCACTGCAAGCATAGTGTGTTAACTGTGGCGCATGCCATTATTCAATGCGCCAAAAAATCAACTTTTTCAGTTTGTCAGATTGAATGGCTAAAAGCAATGAGTGGCTCTGACCGATCCTTCCGCACCGAACCAACGTTTAAAAAAATATATATATCTTGAAGAGTACATCAACTGACCGCACATGCAGGCTCTTCCTGATGTCCCACACCTGACTCTCCCTATCACGTATATGGAGACTCTCCCTCATGTTGGTCACACAGGCCCCGACAGATTGACCACTGGTTCAGCTCTGCTTGATACCGGACCTTGGCCTGGATGTCTGGATCGCTGGATGAGCAACTGTCCATCAGGTGGCGCAGATCCCAGCGAGACCCCAGAAATCTGTTACATACTTTGCTCTCACGTAGTCACACAGTATCTGCGCATGCACACGGGTGCACTTCACTCTGCTACAACGTGCAATGAGTTGCAAGTAAGTTGCAGGCATTTTTTTTTTAAAGAGACACAGGGGGCAACCAATGATTGGGAGCAACCCAAATGCAACTTTGTTGCAAACAACCGTCCAAGTTGCTTCATGTGGTGCACCTCTGCAGCTACGCCAAAAACACCAATGAATATCATAACAATCTTTAGGTCACTTTCCAAGGTTTTATTTAGGTCTCGGGAGAATATCAACGTAATCATGGGTTTTTACATTTTGTGTCCACTGTCTCTTTAAAACTGTAGCCTACCTCTCGTCAGTCCTATGGTAGGTTACTGACATGCTCCGTGGAAACGGGGAGGATTTAACAGCAAATCCCCGTTGCCTCTCGCGGCCGCCGAAAGGATGTCTACATGGTAACGGTTCCATACTTAGCAGGAGTGGATGCATTCGGTCTTGGCGCAACAAGTTTCGGGTTTAGTTTATATCAAACTAAAGCTGGATGCGAATAAGTTTCCGTTTGTAACACTCGAAGATAAAACCGTTTTTGTTCGCCTTCAACAGCCGTTAGAATAGTGTACTGTTACCTGCACTTCTTGTAAGAATTTAGTTTGAAATCAAAAATTTTATTCAGTAAAAAATATCTCTAATGACATGCAGACTATGTTTGGATTTATGGTTTGAGAATAACGGTTTTTGGGGACTATCTTCCGCAGGAAAAAAAGAGGAACCACGCGAATTTCCCTCATCTAACGCGCAAGTTTTTTAGGAATACTTTTTATTTGATGGATACCTCGGAGCTCTGTAAATAGATAATGCATTACACAGGATGGGTGCGAACAATGGGAAACAAAGTGGGAGTGAGGGTAAGTGCAACTGGAGAAAATGAACGAGTTTTTTACAGTACGTTCTACAGCCATAATTGTGGCAACCTCATACCATTTGCAGACTACATTCTTTCAGTAACATAATCATACAGGCAACACAATTGCCCTGATCGTTGTTCATACAGTGTCACCAGTTGTATGTGTAGCTATGAAATATTGCTATACCCCCCCAAAAAAAAAGAAGAAGCTGATTTGATCTGAAACTGTCTGTCCTCAATATGTCCATCTAAATTGGATTTCTTGCACAGCACATACGTTATTCACATTACATTGGGCCATTGGTAGCCTTGTGCTTGTATGCTCAGGTATAACCTACTAAAACTTCTATGCATTTTAAAGAGGTTGAATAATTGATTTAAAGAAAACAGATCACGCTGAAAAGTTTAAGCTTTCCCACTAGAACTCCGTGTTCTGCTGTGATGGTGGAAATGATCTGACCTGTTCTGGTGGTGGAAATTATACAGTTCAGTTACACGGCAAAAGGATAAACGCACACAGATTCAGAAATACACTTTTGTATAAATTAAAACATTAAGACTATACATGTTATCTTCTTAAAGTTGACCTTTTCTAACCATTATTAATAATATCAACGAGATCCAAACCACTTTGGAGCTACTTTGAGGACATGTTCATGCTTTATACGGTCTTCTTGGCTTCAATCATGTTTGGTCCTGTATATGGTAATGCTAACCAGAGGCTGCTGTAAGTAACTAAATGACACAAATATGAAGAAACGGTCTAGTGTTTGACAACAGCCAAGTTAAATGTGGAAAACCGTATAGGCCAATTTTTTTGAAGCCAAGATTAGTGGCTCAAGCGCTCTCATTCTACTTGTATGCAGGGAAAACTTAAAATAACAGCTTTGAAACAACAGCAAAAAAAGAAAGAAATATGCTTCACTGTTGGCATCTTTTTTTTTTGGGGGGGGGGACACATTTTCAATGGTCTCATTATCTGTCATACGTTTTAGGGGAGTGTTATTGTCACCTGTTTGCCTCTGTGCTCTGATTTTTGCTTGGCATCACAACATGAGAAAAGTGTGCTTAGTGCTACATAAGCTGCCCTTACGGGGGAAAAAAGAAGATTGCCGTCAGAGTGCATTAGAACTTCAGTATGCTGCAAATACTGCGTCCAAAATAACAGTTTTCTTTTTTTTTACTGCAGTAATTTTGCAGTATAACTGCAGTTCAATTATTGCGTCCAAAATACCACAGTCGAAAATACCACAGTTACTGCACTTTTGCTGCAGTTTTCAAAACTGCAATCTTTTTTTTTTGGAAGGCTGATCAGCAAGTCAGTTACCTTTTGTTTGTCCCAGCACAAGGACAACGTTCTTGGTACAAATAACTTTGACAGCTGCATCACGAGCGCAAAGCTCATTTTGGTAGTGAGGAAGGTTTGACTCACGAACAGCAGTAATGTCATGTTATGAAACCTCATGCCGTTTACAAGACGGTGGCTATTGGCAACATTAATTGAGGTGTGAAAGAGAAAATGACAGCTCTGGTGACCAACGTTGTTTTCTGTGTAATGAGGTGCGATAAACACCAGCTTAAGATGTCATTCCCTACTCCTGCACAGGCCATGTGGCCAAATGCGACTCATACTGGAGGTGTTATTACCAGCCTCTTATGCAAGGCTGTAGATACAGTAGATGCCATAGAAGTAGAGTTTCTAGAACAGGTATCCCCGTTCAAGTCAACGTTCCGTAATTATATTTCTATGGTGCGGTTAGTTCTTCTTCCGCTTTTAGTGTGTTGGCATTAGCCTTGCGAGACAGCCTGATCTGACCTGGTTCACTACCACGGAATCGCAGCGGTAATCAGTCTGGTGTATGTATATATATATATATATATATGAGGCTGTATTGGTATATATTCACCTTTGTGGAGTTCAACATTGTGTGTTATTAGTTAGATGAGAATAAGGACTTACAGTAGGCTAGATTCTGACCATAGGCTGTTGTGCCTCACCTGGGAATGAAATCTTGGTCGTTCACAAATCCACCTGTGTGTGGCTCAGGTTCACACTACATACTATAGAAGATGAGAGAGAGAGAGAGAGAGAGAGAGAGAGAGAGAGAGAGAGAGAGAGAGAGAGAGAGAGAGAGAGAGAGAGAGAGAGAGAGAGAGAGAGAGAGAGAGAGAGAGAGAGAGAGAGAGAGAGAGAGAGAGAGAGAGAGAGAGAGAGAGAGAGAGAGAGAGAGAGAGAGAGAGAGAGAGAGAGAGAGAGATGTTTAGTTTCTCATTTGTTGTCAAATGCAAAAACTCAGAGCAGAGCCTATTTTTTTTTTTTAGGTAATATGCCTCTGCCACATTCTTCTCCCACTGACTGACTTGTTGGCTGGAGTTTTAAACCTGCGGTAAGCAAACCAATAAACCAGCGCCTTCTTATAAGGTTACGCTTTGGGATGTCCTCCCAACTGGCTCACGTTGATGACACCAGCACATTTCCAACGGAGCAATAGCTTGAGGTATAAAGATGCCCATAACCACAGATCTAGGATCAGATTAACTTACCTTAACCATTTGAACCATGAGAAAATATCGAACCCTGTATCAGTAGTTAGGGGCATAGAATTACATAGAGAACTCCTTCTTCCTTCTACCTCAAAACTAGACATAGATAATACGGCCCAGGGTGGGTTAATAGAATTAGCTACTTGAGTTCAAATGTGCTTTTCTTAGAGGCAAGACAAGTCATTCTAATTACTGTAAGCTGGAAGGGAAACCGGGAGTAGGACAAATCTGAAAGAGGGAGAGAGAGAGGTGGTAACATAATTTAATATGTCAGATCTGAAACAAAGTTATCATCCAGATCACTGATCTACACTAGGTCAAATGGTTCCATATCACTGATCTACACTAGGTCAAATGGTTCCAAATCACAGGTTCCATATCACCTATCATACTACTATGGCTGACCCTGTAAACCAACACATTACACTGCACCTATCATACTACTATGGCTGACCCTGTAAAACAACACATTACACTGCACCTATCATACTACTATGGCTGACCCTGTAAAACAACACATTTCACTGCACCCATCATACTACTATGGCTGACCCTGTAAAACAACACATTTCACTGCATCTATCCGCTGTATGTGACAATATAACATCGTATTACTTCAAATGTATTTGTGCAGAGTTTGTGGGCTGTGGAGAGTTTGGGCTGTGGAGAGTTTGTGGGCTGTGGAGAGTTTGAGCTGTGCAGAGTTTGTGGGCTGTGGAGAGTTTGAGCTGTGGAGAGTTTGTGGGCTGTGGAGAGTTTGAGCTGTGGAGAGTTTGTGGGCTGTGGAGAGTTTGAGCTGTGGAGAGTTTGTGGGCCATATATTTGTAGTCTATAAGTCGTTTGCGACAGACTGAACACGTTTTTCATCTCCACAATGCAAAACCATACGGACTATTCTGACAACACAGGATGGACTGAGAAAGAGAGAGAATGAGACAGGAATGTCACCTGGAAGTAATTCCGCTCTCTTGTGCAAAGGCCACTTCCTCCTGCCTGTCTGTCCTTGACTCCTCCCTTATGTGATTGTTCCTTGAAGGTAAAATAGGCCTTATAGCCATTATAGAAGCAATGTAATGCATATTACTAAATATTTTCTCATCAATATCATCATCAGTCTTGATGCTGTGTGAACATTTTTATTTATTTCTTCCTTAGTTTGTCCTTTTAAAGAATGGATTGAAACTGCAACTAAATGTACGTTTCACTTGACAGAAAGTTGTACTGCGGGTTAGTTGTACTGCGGGTTAGTTGTACTACATTTTAGTCATTTAGCAGACGCTCTTATCCAGAGCGACTTACAGTTAGTGAGTGCATACATTATCATACTGGCCACCCGTGGGAAACGAATCCACAACGTTGCAAGCGCCATGCTCTACCAACTGAGCTACAGGGGACTACGGGTGGTTAGTTGTACTGTGGGTTAGTTGTACTATGGGTTAGTTGTACTGTGGGTTAGTTGTACTATGGGTTAGTTGTACTATGGGTTAGTTGTACTATGGGTTAGTGTACTGTGGGTTAGTTGTACTATGGGTTAGTTGTACTGTGGGTTAGTTGTACTATAGGTTAGTTGTACTGTGGGTTAGTTGTACTATGGGTTAGTTGTACTATGGGTTAGTTGTACTATGGGTTAGTTGTACTATGGGTTAGTGTACTGTGGGTTAGTTGTACTATAGGTTAGTATGGGTTAGTTGTACTATGGGTTAGTTGTACTGTGGGTTAGTTGTACTATGGGTTAGTTGTACTATGGGTTAGTATGGGTTAGTTGTACTGTGGGTTAGTTGTACTGTGGGTTAGTTGTACTGTGGGTTAGTTGTACTGTGGGTTAGTTGTACTATGGGTTAGTATGGGTTAGTTGTACTATGGGTTAGTTGTACTGTGGGTTAGTTGTACTGTGGGTTAGTTGTACTATAGGTTAGTATGGGTTAGTTGTACTATGGGTTAGTTGTACTATGGGTTAGTTGTACTGTGGGTTAGTTGTACTATGGGTTAGTTGTACTATGGGTTAGTTGTACTGAGGGTTAGTTGTACTGTGGGTTAGTTGTACTGTGGGTTAGTTGTACTGAGGGTTAGTTGTACTGTGGGTTAGTTGTACTGTGGGTTAGTTGTACTGAGGGTTAGTTGTACTATGGGTTAGTTGTACTATGGGTTAGTTGTACTATGGGTTAGTATGGGTTAGTTGTACTGTGGGTTAGTTGTACTATGGGTTAGTTGTACTGTGGGTTAGTTGTACTGTGGGTTAGTGTACTGTGGGTTAGTTGTACTATAGGTTAGTATGGGTTAGTTGTACTATGGGTTAGTTGTACTATGGGTTAGTTGTACTGTGGGTTAGTTGTACTATGGGTTAGTTGTACTATGGGTTAGTTGTACTGAGGGTTAGTTGTACTGTGGGTTAGTTGTACTGTGGGTTAGTTGTACTGAGGGTTAGTTGTACTGTGGGTTAGTTGTACTGTGGGTTAGTTGTACTGAGGGTTAGTTGTACTATGGGTTAGTTGTACTATGGGTTAGTTGTACTATGGGTTAGTATGGGTTAGTTGTACTGTGGGTTAGTTGTACTATGGGTTAGTTGTACTGTGGGTTAGTTGTACTGTGGGTTAGTGTACTGTGGGTTAGTGTACTATGGGTTAGTGTACTATGGGTTAGTATGCGTTAGTTGTACTATGGGTTAGTTGTACTGTGGGTTAGTTGTACTGTGGGTTAGTTGTACTGTGGGTTAGTTGTACTATGGGTTAGTTGTACTGTGGGTTAGTTGTACTATGGGTTAGTTGTACTGTGGGTTAGTTGTACTATGGGTTAGTTGTACTGTGGGTTAGTTGTACTATGGGTTAGTTGTACTATGGGTTAGTTGTACTGTGGGTTAGTTGTACTGTGGGTTAGTTGTACTATGGGTTAGTTGTACTATGGGTTAGTTGTACTGTGGGTTAGTTGTACTGTGGGTTAGTTGTACTATGGGTTAGTTGTACTGTGGGTTAGTTGTACTATGGGTTAGTTGTACTATGGGTTAGTTGTACTATGGGTTAGTTGTACTATGGGTTAGTTGTACTATGGGTTAGTGTACTATGGGTTAGTTGTACTATGGGTTAGTATGGGTTAGTTGTACTATGGGTTAGTTGTACTGTGGGTTAGTTGTACTGTGGGTTAGTTGTACTATGGGTTAGTTGTACTGTGGGTTAGTTGTACTATGGGTTAGTTGTACTATGGGTTAGTGTACTATGGATTAGGATGGGTTAGTTGTACTATGGGTTAGTTGTACTGTGGGTTAGTTGTACTGTGGGTTAGTTGTACTATAGGTTAGTTGTACTATGGGTTAGTTGTACTATGGGTTAGTGTACTATGGGTTAGTTGTACTATGGGTTAGTTGTACTATGGGTTAGTTGTACTATGGGTTAGTTGTACTATGGGTTAGTGTACTATGGGTTAGTTGTACTGTGGGTTAGTTGTACTGTGGGTTAGTTGTACTATGGGTTAGTTGTACTGTGGGTTAGTTGTACTATGGGTTAGTTGTACTATGGGTTAGTTGTACTATGGGTTAGTTGTACTGTGGGTTAGTTGTACTGTGGGTTAGTATGGGTTAGTTGTACTATGGGTTAGTTGTACTATGGGTTAGTTGTACTGTGGGTTAGTTGTACTGTGGGTTAGTTGTACTATGGGTTAGTTGTACTATGGGTTAGTTGTACTGTGGGTTAGTTGTACTGTGGGTTAGTTGTACTATAGGTTAGTATGCGTTAGTTGTACTATGGGTTAGTTGTACTATGGGTTAGTTGTACTGTGGGTTAGTTGTACTGTGGGTTAGTTGTACTGTGGGTTAGTTGTACTATGGGTTAGTGGTACTATGGGTTAGTTGTACTATGGGTTAGTTGTACTATGGGTTAGTTGTACTTTGGTTAGTATGGGTTAGTTGTACTGTGGGTTAGTTGTACTGTGGGTTAGTTGTACTGTGGGTTAGTTGTACTATGGGTTAGTTGTACTATGGGTTAGTTGTACTATGGGTTAGTTGTACTATGGGTTAATTTGACTATGGGTTAGTTGTACTATGGGTTAGTATGGGTTAGTTGTACTATGGGTTAGTTGTACTATGGGTTAGTTGTACTGTGGGTTAATTGTACTATGGGTTAGTTGTACTATGGGTTAATTGTACTATGGGTTAGTTGTACTATGGGTTAGTGGTACTATGGGTTAGTTGTACTGTGGGTTAGTTGTACTGTGGGTTAGTGTACTATGGGTTAGTGTACTATGAGTTAGTTGTACTATGGGTTAGTTGTACTATGGGTTAGTTGTACTGTGGGTTAGTTGTACTATGGGTTAGTGTACTATGGATTAGTTGTAATATGGGTTAGTTGTACTATGGGTTAGTTGTACTATGGGTTAGTTGTACTATAGGTTAGTTGTACTATGGGTTAGTTGTACTATGGGTTAGTTGTACTATGGGTTAGTGTACTATGGGTTAGTTGTACTATGGGTTAGTTGTACTGTGGGTTAGTTGTACTGCGGGTTAGTTGTACTATGGGTTAGTTGTACTATGGGTTAGTTGTACTATGGGTTAGTTGAACTGTGGGTTAGTTGTACTGTGGGTTAGTTGTACTGTGGGTTAGTTGTACTATGGGTTAGTTGTACTATGGGTTAGTTGTACTATGGGTTAGTTGTACTGTGGGTTAGTGTACTATGGGTTAGTTGTACTATGGGTTAGTTGTACTATGGGTTAGTTGTACTGTGGGTTAGTGTACTATGGGTTAGTTGTACTATGGGTTAGTGTACTATGGGTTAGTTGTACTATGGGTTAGTGTTAGTGTAGACAGATGATGAGATTGTCTCTTGAAGATGCTCATTGCAGTTAACCCCTTTACTTACTAACTGACTTATTGGCTGACTGACTGGATGACTGACTGACTGACTGGATGACTGACTGACTGGATGGCTGACTGACTGACTGACTGACTGACTGGCTAGCCCATCACTTCTTAGGGAACATAGACCATCAATGACTGTTCTCCCCAGGGAACATAGACCATCAATGATTGTTCTCCTCAGGGAACATAGACCATCAATGACTGTTCTCCACAGGGAACATAGACCATCAATGATTGTTCTCCTCAGGGAACATAGACCACCAATGACTGTTCTCCTCAGGGAACATAGACCATCAATGACTGTTCTCCTCAGGGAACATATACCATCAATGACTGTTCTCCTCAGGGAACATAGAACATCAATGACTGTTCTCCTCAGGGAACATATACCATCAATGACTGTTCTCCTCAGGGAACATAGAACATCAATGACTGTTCTCCTCAGGGAACATAGACCACCAATGACTGTTCTCCTCAGGGAACATAGACCACCAATGACTGTTCTCCTCAGGGAACATAGACCACCAATGACTGTTCTCCTCAGGGAAAATAGACCACCAATGACTGTTCTCCCCAGGGAACATAGACCACCAATGACTGTTCTCCCCAGGGAACATAGACCACCAATGACTGTTCTCCCCAGGGAACATAGACCACCAATGACTGTTCTCCCCAGGGAACATAGACCACCAATGACTGTTCTCCCCAGGGAACATAGACCACCAATGATTGTTCTCCCCAGGGAACATAGACCACCAATGACTGTTCTCCTCAGGGAACATAGACCACCAATGACTGTTCTCCTCAGGGAGCGTATACCTCCAATGACTGTTCTCCTCAGGGAACGTAGACCACCAATGACTGTTCTCCTCAGGGAACATAGACCACCAATGACTGTTATCCTCAGGGAACATAGACCACCAATGACTGTTATCCTCAGGGAACATAGACCACCAATGACTGTTCTCCTCAGGGAACATAGACCACCAATGACTGTTCTCCTCAGGGAACATAGACCACCAATGACTGTTCTCCTCAGGGAACATAGACCACCAATGACTATTCTCCTCAGGGAACATAGACCACCAATGACTGTTCTCCTCAGGGAACATAGACCACCAATGACTGTTCTCCCCAGGGAACATAGACCACCAATGACTGTTCTCCCCAGGGAACATAGACCACCAATGACTGTTCTCCCCAGGGAACATAGACCACCAATGACTGTTCTCCCCAGGGAACATAGACCACCAATGATTGTTCTCCCCAGGGAACATAGACCACCAATGACTGTTCTCCTCAGGGAACATAGACCACCAATGACTGTTCTCCTCAGGGAGCGTATACCTCCAATGACTGTTCTCCTCAGGGAACGTAGACCACCAATGACTGTTCTCCTCAGGGAACATAGACCACCAATGACTGTTCTCCTCAGGGAACATAGACCACCAATGACTGTTCTCCTCAGGGAACATAGACCACCAATGACTGTTCTCCTCAGGGAACATAGACCATCAATGACTGTTCTCCTCAGGGAACATAGACCACCAATGACTGTTATCCTCAGGGAACATAGACCACCAATGACTGTTATCCTCAGGGAACATAAACCACCAATGACTGTTCTCCTCAGGGAACATAGACCACCAATGACTGTTCTCCTCAGGGAACATAGACCACCAATGACTGTTCTCCTCAGGGAACATAGACCACCAATGACTGTTCTCCTCAGGGAACATAGACCACCAATGACTGTTCTCCATTGTGCTCATTGTTTAGATCTTAAATAGTCTCAATGAAGCTCAGGTTTGATCACTGTATTGTCAGATTCCTACACACACATACATAACTAGGAAACAATTGACAATTAACAATTGGGATGATGTCATGAGAGATGGTGATGAAGCAGGAACAGGAAGTTGTTGTCTTTGTGGGACAGTGACAGCTCCGTTCACATGGACTGACTGTCAAAGTTCAATAAAGTTGTGTTCGAACCCACTGACTGAATCCATGCTTCAAAAACAATCCGGCTGAGCTGCAAAAATGTGTAAAGCCCTGAGGCTGTAATGATTATTATTATTTTATTTTTTATGGGGACCAGAAAGTGATAGTTTTATCATGTTAGAGGTGCAGACTCTCACCTTTTATGGTAAAATATAGAGAGAACTGTTTTGTTTGTGTTGTGAACGGGATTATAAACATGCTGCATAACTGACCTTAGATCCTGTGGCGTGTTCCAAATGGCACCGTACTTTGGACCATGGCCCATAGGGGACTATCCCTGGAGTGGATCCCGTGACCTGGTGTCTCAGATGGGAACATAACCCAGAGTTTCTTCTTTAATGTAGTGCTTTACCTGAAATGTCCACTGCAATGCTTATGTATGGTGGTAATGTACACCACGTGATTTAACATAGTGGTGTTCCAAATAAAGTATAACGCGAGCATTCAGTATAACAAGGTGTAATGAGTCAATGTCAAGGTACACCATCTATTTCAAGTTGACATACCGGTGTCACTCGTTCAGACTTATGTCAGTTGCCCAAAAAAAAACAGATCTGGGTCCAGGCTACACTCTTAGAAACAAGGGTTCTTAGGCTGTCCCCATAGGAGAAGCCTTTTTGGTTCCAGATAGAACCCTCTGTGGAAAGGGTTCTACCTGGAACCAAAAAGGACCTTAGGGACTTTGGTTTAAAACAGCTGAAAAGACTACTGGGTGTAAAAACAGTGTACCCATCCACTGTTGATTTCGGTGGGATTGGTTTGTCTGTCTGTCTGTCTGTCTGTCTGTCTGTCTGTCTGTCTGTCTGTCTGTCTGTCTGTCTTTTTGGTGGTGTGTTCCACTGTGCTACGTCCTGTCCTGATTTGTCCTGTGTCCTGTGTTCCTCTAGGTAAAGGCAGTTCCAGTATTTCCTCCGACCTGAGTTCAAGTACGGATCAGACGTCGTCCAAAGCTCCCAAGAATGCAGCTACCAGCGAAGGTAGGGCATCTGGACCTCGTTAGGCTGTTTACATCTTCTCATTTTCGCCCTCTGTTTTTCCTGCACTGTTGACTATTTTTGGACGAAACCACGTTTTTTTGAGAGATGCTTTATGTTGGAAAACAAAACTTCCATCACTGCTGTTGTGAGTTGTTCTCTTTCTCTGGTTTGTTAAAGTAAAGTCTGGCCCTGTGGAGGGAGAATACTGACACCAACTCTGTTGTTAACAGTAAAATCTGGCCCTGCGGAGAGAGAATACTGACTCCAACTCTGTGGTGCTGCTTTGGAAAGAGAGAGAGAGTGTAGAGAGAGAGAGTGTGTGTGTGTGTGTGTGTGTGTGTGTGTGTGTGTGTGTGTGTGTGTGTGTGTGTGTGTATGTGTGTGTGCCAGCGTATGTCTGTAGAAGGGAGGAGAGACCAGAACTGTTTCCCAAGATTAGAAGAGGCGTCTGCCTGTCTGCCTGCCTGTCTGCCTGCCTGCCTGCCTGTCTGCCTGCCTGCCTGCCTGTGCCTGCCTGCCTGCCTGTCTGTCTGTCTGTCTGTCTGTCTGTGTCTGCCTGCCTGTCTGTCTATTCTTCTTCAGTGTAGACACTCTCTTACACACTCAAGCCATAGTTTGTCTTCCTGAATTTACAGCCGCCAAAATAATAGCAGGGAGGGCTGTCCTCTCCTTTCTAAAATAACAATGGTGTAGCAAGGCCAGAACAGCCTGCATTCTAGAGAAGGCACCCTCAGCACTGGCCTGTGGTGACTGTGGTCTTGGCCTGTGGCTCCAATTCAGCCACAAAATGGCGACTGTTGCAGGCTTGTAGCTACTTACGACTGTAGCTATCAGGAATGGATTCCCAACGAGAAAAACTGGTTTAAATGACGTCATAAAACGTTTTTTATAACCAGTTTCCATTTGAACACTTCCGCCCCCCAGGATCAAATCGATTAGCTAGCGAGATGTGGTTCCTTCACGAGATGAAAGTGTCTGTAGCCATAGCGTATATCCCAGGAAAAAAATCTGATAAACCATCATTCGTCTCCATGAGCTGAGACGGAACATTTTGGGAATGGCAGCAATTGTAACACAGGCAATGTGTGACCTGGTTAGCGCTCTCTGTGAGATAACATTGATGGGCTCTATTGAAATGGCAGTGTGTGTAAAACCAGATCTAAAGTGCGTAGAAAAGATAATGGACCTATATATTTTTCAATATGATCATCTTTGAGAGCTAACAATCACCTAAATAAAAGCTAGACAGTCAGGGAGAATCTCAAATTCAAAAAATGATGCATTCAGGAGTATTTTTGGCATGGCATGGGGCCCCCATTTGATTTTGTTATAATGTTGAAGTCACTCAGATGGCACAAGCCATGGCAGAAGTGTGTAGAATTGCAGGAAATTAGCTTTAAAACAGCTTTTTTTTTCTTCAGTTGGCCAACAGAAGGGCCTCTGAAATGTTTGATCGGCAACCGCACCATTGGTCACGCCCATGGCCACGCCCCCCCAGCACGCCCATCACCTAAGCCCCATTTTGATCCAGAAAAAAACTGTGATGGGCTCTATTGAAATGGCAGTGTGTGACCTGGTTAGAACTCTGTGTGAGATAACATTGTTCCTAGTGGGGCCTCTCCTTTTACCGTTGCCCTTGTGATAAACCTAAAAGGATGTGTGTGTGTGACTGTGTGTGTGACTGTGTGTGTGTGTGTGTGTCTGTGTGTGTGTGTCTGTGTGTGTGTGTGTGTGTGACTGTGTGTGTGTGTGTGTGTGTGTGTGTTAGTGATGTGCAGATCTTTTTGAACGACTCTTTTTACTGACCCGAGAGTCATGATTCGTTTTTTTCTGAGTGACTCTTTAATTTTAGTAATTCGTTTGACCTGCTTGCGCTGGCCCAATGAGTCCTACAGCAGGATGGATACACGCTGCTCCTCCGGCTCAGCGGCTCCAGAGACGTGCTTCCAGGGCAGGCCCGCCCATTAGGCAGGATTAGGCGGCCACCAAGACCGTGTGTAAGAGGTGTGAAATGGCTAGCTAGTTAGCGGTGCGCGCTAGTTAGCGGTGCGCGCTAGTTAGCGGTTGCGCGCTAGTAGCGTTTCAAATCGGCGACGTCACTCGCTCTGAGACCTTGAAGTAGTTGTTTCCCTTTGCTCTGCGAGGGTCCCGCGGCTTTTGTGGAGCGACGGGTAACGGTGCTTCGAGGGTGACTGTTGTTCGATGTGTGCAGAGGGTCCCTGGTTCGAGCCCAGGTAGGGGCGAGGAGAGGGACAGAAGGAACATTGTTACACATGGATGGGCATTCATAACATCCCACTGCTGGCTGACAAGGTAGGCTACACCCCAGTAAGCACAGACCGACGCCAACGTCTTTTTTTTTTTTTGGTTCTGGTCTGGACGTCCTTTCTAAAGGATGTCTTTTCAACTTTCATTCAGATTCTGAAAATGTACCTGATTTTCAACATCGGAAAAATATGTATTTTCAACTTTCATTCAGAACCGAAAAAATTTATCTGATTTCAAAGTCCGGAAAATACGTATCGTGAACGATATTGTGCTTATCACCCTCTACGGCAGTCAAGCGATGCATTTCGGCATTTCACAATCTAATCCGGTTGTGGCCGCAACTTTGGTCTCGTTTCAAAGGAATAAATAAAAAATCGTATGTGTATGCCTAGCAATCAACAAATGTACATTGTTTATAAATCTCAGTCAATAATGACAGCTCCAATAAGCCCCCTATGGTGAACGAGAGGCTTGTAGAGTTATGACTCTTTTGAGTTTTCAGTTCATCGTTCACCTGTGTGAGTCTGGGCATTACTGAATCAAATGAACGAAATGAGTCGAAATATTTGTTATTTTGATTGAACGAGTCAAAGATCAGAGTCAGTAAAAAGAGCCGAACTTCCCATCGCGTGTGTGCGTGTGCGTGTGCGTGTGCGTGCGTGCGTGCGTGCGTGCGTGTGCGTGTGCGTGCGTGTGCATGTGCGAGCTGTAATATGCACATCGAATAGGCGATCTTGATAGCGTGCGTGAGTAACGCTATAATCAACCTTATCCATCCTGGAAACTATATTTAAGTAGCATAATGATCCTCGAGATAGATAGTCATAGAAATATAAAGTATTCAAAAATCAAATTCAACAATGTTTATTGTGATGTTGGAACCGTGTCAACCCGAGGAACATGTGTATTGAACAGTCAGCCGGTAGCTTGTTCCAGGAAATGGGTCGTAGTAAAAAAAGAGGTTGACCGCAACTTGACCGTGCCTTTACGCTCAGCCCAGTGGCCAGCCCAGAGGTCAGCCCAGTGGTCAGCCCAGTGGTCAGTCCAGTTTTGTTCTTTTCTGTGTGTTCAAATATTGTGACCTCACACCAGATTTGTACACTTGGCACTACCTCGCTCTGCACTTGAGTCTGTGTTCAAGCTCACTGCTATGATTTCATTCACATTCCTCACATACTTGTTCAGTATAGAAAGGAGTCAGGAACAGAGCTATTTTTTCCTCAAAGGAGTCAATATCTTATGCTTATGTGCCTCTTGACCTCAGCTAATATTGCCCACGTGGCATTTAAAGCCATTTGGAGTAACGTAACACAATGGAATGGACTAGGCTCATTTAAAGCCATTTGGTGTATCGTAACACAATGGACTAGGCTCATTTGCAGTTGTGCTGAAAATAGTGAGGGAGATTTTCTTTGTATCACGTCGAATGCTCAGTTCTTTCACCAATCCTTTGAAAGTGATTTGTTTTGGGGGGGGAACTGTGTGGTTGAGTTTGCAGAACAGTCGACGTACAACACATAGCAGCAAATGCATTTGCCAAATGTAGAATGTCAAACCTGCAGGTAAAATGCTTTATAACTTGTTATAGGCATGTTTGAGCCTTTTTATAATGTCAGAACATTTCGGAAGGACTAGTCAGTCACCATTGTATTAGTGATAGTGGACAAAACCTATACAGTAGAGTATCACAATATTATTTTTGCTGATTTTTATATCGGATACTGTGATTATAAATTTTTTTTGCTAGTTAACGTTGGCTAGCGCTGGTTGGCTGAACCGGTTAACACCACCTTTTCACTTGAGGAGGATAAGATGTTTGCGGTTTCACCATGTTAAAAACTTTCACGTGAGAATTGGATATGCAGTTTCACAAAAACCTCCACGTGTAATCTCACTTTCTCATGTGGAATTGCATTTTCACATGTGAAAAACATTCACATTTGAAAATCACATTTGCCGTTTCACATGTAAAACAGCTACACATGTGAAAAATCACATTTTCTCATGTGGAATTGCAAGTTCACATGTGAAACAAGTCACATGTAAAAAAAATCTTATTTGTGAAAAAACTTGCAATTCAACATGTGAAGGTGAAAAATGTATTTTACAGTTTACTTCAATGTTTGTAAACAAAGTAAATGTAAGCAAACACTGCTTAAATAACATGGTTTAAAACTATCATTTTGATATCATGGATGGTCAGTCCTTGCATCCATAGCGTAAACTATGGATTTGAGAGTGGTTGCATTTCTCCAGTCCCATCCCTCAGCTTTTTACCGAAACTGTGGCAGGGAGAACACTTTGTTTATGTTTTAATTAAGGATTGCCGCTTTAAACACCTTTTTAATAGAGTAATAGTGTTATTATATGGTGCAATCCTATAGTAAGTGAGTTACTTCTGTACCATTTAGTATCAAGCAAAACTTCTGAAGTCAAAATGTGTAGAATTGCAAACAGAAATAATGATATTGAAAGCAAAACATAAACCCAAAAGTATTGATAGCGAAACAAAATATTGCAAGGAAATATTTTTTTTTAAATGCGAGAGCAAATGATTTTTATTTTTTATGATGACGCAATTAAATAAAATGCCTCCCTCTTTCCTGCAATTTTCCCTATATTCGGTTATGTTACCCTGGCCTTTTGCTTTCGCCGCCTTTTTTCCCAGTTGCAAGTTTTTACTCATTCATTCCAGCAACATAGCACCCTGCATCCCACTGATGGTTTTCCTCTGAAGCTAAGCAGGGTCGGTCCTGGTCGGTCCCTGGATGTGAGACCAGATGTAGCTGGAAGTGGTGCAAAATAATCATGTGAGGGGAAAAAAAAAAATTTGTAAAAGAAAAAAAACTTTACATGTCCGAAAACCACGTGTCTGACTTTGTTTTTGTAAGGGCGTCGTTGGCGGTTCTAGTATTAAGTCCCTGGGTATTACCACGGGTATTGCGATAATATTGAGGTGTGTGTGTGTTTGGTGAAAATATGAGCACACGCAGTAAATCACACACATAGATAGTGAGAAACAGAAAGTGCATGTTTTTGTTTCTAGGGTTGGAATTTGCCTTGTTAATGTTTGTGTAAGTGCGCGTGTATGTTTGTGTGGTCCGCATTAGTCGTTTGTTTTTCTGCCTTCCCAAAAGGAGGAGACAGAGAGGGAGAGAGGGAAGGAGGGAGAGAGAGGGAGAGAGAGGGAGGGAGGGAAGGAGGGAGAGAGAGAGAGAGAGAGGGAGGGAGGGAGGGAGGGAGGGAGATATTTCACTTGCTTTGGCAATGTAAACATATGTTTCCCATGCCAATAAAGCCCCCTTTAATTGAAATTGAGAGAGAGAGAACAAGCCAAGGCAATGTCGGTCTGATTTGATCAGATGTAATTAGCTAGGTTGGCTTTGCTACCCCGTAGTAATTAGCTAGGTTGGCTTTGCTACCCCGTTATTGTAATTAGCTAGGTTGGCTTTGCTACCCCGTTGTTGTAATTAGCTAGGTTGGCTTTGCTACCCCGTTGTTGTAATTAGCTAGGTTGGCTTTGCTACCCCGTTGTTGTAATTAGCTAGGTTGGGTTTGCTACCCTGTTGTAATTAGCTAGGTTGGGTTTGCTACCCCGTTGTTGTAATTAGCTAGGTTGGGTTTGCTACCCCGTTGTAATTAGCTAGGTTGGCTTTGCTACCCCGTTGTAATTAGCTAGGTTGGCTTTGCTACCCCGTTGTAATTAGCTAGGTTGGCTTTGCTACCCCGTTGTAATTAGCTAGGTTGGGTTTGCTACGCCGTTGTAATTAGCTAGGTTGGGTTTGCTACCCTGTTGTATTTAGCTAGGTTGGGTTTGCTACCCCGTTGTTGTAATTAGCTAGGTTGGGTTTGCTACCCCGTTGTAATTAGCTAGGTTGGCTTTGCTACCCCGTTGTAATTAGCTAGGTTGGCTTTGCTACCCCGTTGTAATTAGCTAGGTTGGCTTTGCTACCCCGTTGTAATTAGCTAGGTTGGCTTTGCTACCCCATTGTAATTAGCTAGGTTGGCTTTGCTAC
Source organism: Coregonus clupeaformis (assembly GCF_020615455.1). Classification (NCBI taxonomy): domain Eukaryota; kingdom Metazoa; phylum Chordata; class Actinopteri; order Salmoniformes; family Salmonidae; genus Coregonus; species Coregonus clupeaformis. Next base: position 7,955,901 of record NC_059205.1, on the reverse strand, counting down.
CCGTTGTAATTAGCTAGGTTGGGTTTGCTACCCTGTTGTAATTAGCTAGGTTGGGTTTGCTACCCCGTTGTTGTAATTAGCTAGGTTGGGTCTGCTACCCTGTTGTAATTAGCTAGGTTGGCTTTGCTACCCCGTTGTAATTAGCTAGGTTGGCTTTGCTACCCCGTTGTAATTAGCTAGGTTGGGTTTGCTACCCCGTTGTAATTAGCTAGGTTGGCTTTGCTACCCCGTTGTAATTAGCTAGGTTGGCTTTGCTACCCCGTTGTAATTAGCTAGGTTGGCTTTGCTACCCTGTTGTAATTAGCTAGGTTGGGTTTGCTACCCCGTTGTAATTAGCTAGGTTGGGTTTGCTACCCCGTTGTTGTAATTAGCTAGGTTGGGTTTGCTACCCCATTGTAATTAGCTAGGTTGGGTTTGCTACCCCGTTGTTGTAATTAGCTAGGTTGGGTTTGCTACCCCGTTGTAATTAGCTAGGTTGGGTTTGCTACCCCGTTGTAATTAGCTAGGTTGGGTTTGCTACCCCGTTGTAATTAGCTAGGTTGGCTTTGCTACCCCGTTGTAATTAGCTAGGTTGGCTTTGCTACCCCGTTGTAATTAGCTAGGTTGGGTTTGCTACCCGTTGTAATTAGCTAGGTTGGGTTTGCTACCACGTTGTAATTAGCTAGGTTGGGTTTGCTACCCGTTGTAATTAGCTAGGTTGCGTTTGCTACCCCGTTGTAATTAGCTAGGTTGGGTTTGCTACCCCGTTGTAATTAGCTAGGTTGGGTTTGCTACCCCATTGTAATTAGCTAGGTTGGGTTTGCTACCCCGTTGTAATTAGCTAGGTTGGGTTTGCTACCCTGTTGTAATTAGCTAGGTTGGGTTTGCTACCACATTGTAATTAGCTAGGTTGGGTTTGCTACCCTGTTGTAATTAGCTAGGTTGGGTTTGCTACCACGTTGTAATTAGCTAGGTTGGGTTTGCTACCCTGTTGTAATTAGCTAGGTTGGGTTTGCTACCACGTTGTAATTAGCTAGGTTGGGTTTGCTACCACGTTGTAATCAGCTAGGTTGGGTTTACTACCGCGTTGCTGGAAGTCCTCATTAGACTCATGTTCTTCACATCTTTAAAGCAGCATATGTTCTCCCCTGTAATCCCCTGCTGAAAACAACCAAGCACTTCAGTAGGGTTGCCCGGTGAGGCCGATGCCAGGCTTATGACCTGTCCCATCCCATTAGAGAACAATGAGGCTACCACATTGTAATTAGCTAGGTTGGGTTTGCTACCCTGTTGTAATTAGCTAGGTTGGCTTTGCTACCCCGTTGTAATTAGCTAGGTTGGCTTTGCTACCCCGTTGTAATTAGCTAGGTTGGCTTTGCTACCCCATTGTAATTAGCTAGGTTGGCTTTGCTACCCCGTTGTAATTAGCTAGGTTGGGTTTGCTACCCTGTTGTAATTAGCTAGGTTGGGTTTGCTACCCCGTTGTTGTAATTAGCTAGGTTGGGTCTGCTACCCTGTTGTAATTAGCTAGGTTGGCTTTGCTACCCCGTTGTAATTAGCTAGGTTGGCTTTGCTACCCCGTTGTAATTAGCTAGGTTGGGTTTGCTACCCCGTTGTAATTAGCTAGGTTGGCTTTGCTACCCCGTTGTAATTAGCTAGGTTGGCTTTGCTACCCCGTTGTAATTAGCTAGGTTGGCTTTGCTACCCTGTTGTAATTAGCTAGGTTGGGTTTGCTACCCCGTTGTAATTAGCTAGGTTGGGTTTGCTACCCCGTTGTTGTAATTAGCTAGGTTGGGTTTGCTACCCCATTGTAATTAGCTAGGTTGGGTTTGCTACCCCGTTGTTGTAATTAGCTAGGTTGGGTTTGCTACCCCGTTGTTGTAATTAGCTAGGTTGGGTTTGCTACCCCGTTGTAATTAGCTAGGTTGGGTTTGCTACCCCGTTGTAATTAGCTAGGTTGGCTTTGCTACCCCGTTGTAATTAGCTAGGTTGGCTTTGCTACCCCGTTGTAATTAGCTAGGTTGGGTTTGCTACCCCGTTGTAATTAGCTAGGTTGGGTTTGCTACCACGTTGTAATTAGCTAGGTTGGGTTTGCTACCCCGTTGTAATTAGCTAGGTTGCGTTTGCTACCCCGTTGTAATTAGCTAGGTTGGGTTTGCTACCCCGTTGTAATTAGCTAGGTTGGGTTTGCTACCCCATTGTAATTAGCTAGGTTGGGTTTGCTACCCCGTTGTAATTAGCTAGGTTGGGTTTGCTACCCTGTTGTAATTAGCTAGGTTGGGTTTGCTACCACATTGTAATTAGCTAGGTTGGGTTTGCTACCCTGTTGTAATTAGCTAGGTTGGGTTTGCTACCACGTTGTAATTAGCTAGGTTGGGTTTGCTACCCTGTTGTAATTAGCTAGGTTGGGTTTGCTACCACGTTGTAATTAGCTAGGTTGGGTTTGCTACCACGTTGTAATCAGCTAGGTTGGGTTTACTACCGCGTTGCTGGAAGTCCTCATTAGACTCATGTTCTTCACATCTTTAAAGCAGCATATGTTCTCCCCTGTAATCCCCTGCTGAAAACAACCAAGCACTTCAGTAGGGTTGCCCGGTGAGGCCGATGCCAGGCTTATGACCTGTCCCATCCCATTAGAGAACAATGAGTCTCACCCTTTTAGCTAAACTCAACGAGCTCTTAAAACCATTGTCAAAGAGGTTTACAGGGAACTAGCAGATTGTCTGAAAGAGTAACCTAGCGTAAATGGCCTTGGTCTTGTCTGTGTTAAGACCCTGATACGTACAAACTCTGCTTTTACCAGGGTTTAGAAACACAGGTCTTTTCCAATTCTACACCCATTTATACAGGATTTATAGAACATCTAAGGAAGTGTTTTGATCAAGTCAAAACCGCTTGCTTTGTTTGAGAATGCATGTAGAAGATTTATTTTTCCAATTTGCCGGTTTCCCCATCAGTGCGGGCTTGATTGAATTCAGGTTTTTTCACTGACTTTGTGTCAGATAGAAGTAGAAGTTCTTCAAGTCAGAATTAGAAGTTAATACAGTACGGCAGCATGGAAGGAGTTATATATTCATACACGCTCTCTCTCTCTCTCTCTCTCTCTCTCTCTCTCTCTCTCTCTCTCTCTCTCTCTCTCTCTCTCTCTCTCTCTCCTCTCTCGCGCTCTCTCTCGCGCTCTCTCTCGCGCTCTCTCTCGCGCTCTCTCTCGCGCTCTCTCTCGCGCTCTCTTTCTCTCTCTCTCCTCTCTCTCTCTCTCTCTCGCGCTCTCCTCTCTCTTTCTCTCTCTCTCTCTCTCTCTCTCTCTCTCTCTCTCTCTCTCTCTCTCTCTCTCTCTCTCTCTCTCTAGCAAATGGAGGCCAGGCTGGCTTACTGTTTGAGTAAGAACTCCTACGCTCCTAGTTTAACTACCTTATGTTTACAGCGTAGTTGACTCATAATCATCATAATCGGTTGAAATTCAGTACCATGCTCTTATTGACCGTTTATAAAGTCACTTTTCATAAATAACAGCATTGAATCCAGCTGTTGATACTCAGTCATTTCAATTTCCTAAACCCCCAACCCACAGCATTTGTGAGTATAGTAGTATGTTCAGTCAGGTATTTGGGATTCCAAAGAAGATTAAGGAAGTCAAAGGCAAATTGCCAGGATAGGGAAATGACATGATATTTGTTGGGAGAATTCTAACATTTCTACACAAGAGATGGATAGTTATTACACACACAGGGTGGGAGTGAGGAGGGAGGGAGAGAGAAAAGGGAGGGTGGGAGGGAGAGAAAAGGGAGGGGGGTGGGGGAGAGAAAAGGGAGGGGGTGGGGGGAGAGAAGGGGGGTGGGGGAGAGAAGGGAGGAGAGAGAGAAAAGGGAGGGAGGGAGAGAGAGAAAAGGGAGGGTGGGAGGGAGAGAAAAGGGAGGGTGGGAGGGAGAGAAAAGGGAGGGGGGGGTGGGGAGAGAGAGAAAAGGGAGGGTGGGAGGGAGAGAAAAGGGGGGGTGGGGGGAGAGAAGGGGGGGTGGGGAGAGAAAAGGGGGGAGAGAGAAAAGGGGAGGGTGGGAGGGAGAGAAAAGGGAGGGGGGGTGGGAGAGAGAAAAGGGAGGGTGGGAGGGAGAGAAAAGGGGGGTGGGGGGAGAGAAGGGGGGGTGGGGGAGAGAAGGGGGGGAGAGAGAAAAGGGAGGGTGGGAGGGAGGGAGCGAAAAGGGAGGGTGGGAGCGAGGAGGGAGGATTGGAGAGAGAAGGCGGTGGGAGAGAGAAGGGGGGTGGGGGAGAGAAAAGGGAGGGGGTGGGGGAGAGAAGGGGGGTGGGGGAGAGAAAAGGGAGGGGGGTGGGGAGAGAAGGGGGGTAGAGAGAGAGAAAAGGGAGGGTGGGAGGGAGGATTGGAGAGAGAAGGGGGGTGGGGGAGAGAAGGGGTGGGGGAGAGAAGGGGTGGGGGAGAGAAGGGGAGGGAGAGAAAAGGGAGCGAGGAGGGAGGATTGGAGAGAGAAGGGGCGTGGGGGAGAGAAGGGGTGGGGGAGAGAAGGGGGAGGGAGAGAAAAGGGAGGGTGGGTGGGGAGAGAAGGGGGGTGGGAGAGAGAAGGGAGGGAGGGTGGGAGAGAGAAGGGAGGGTGGGAGAGAGAAGGGAGGGTGGGAGAGAGAAGGGAGGGGGGTGGGAGAGGGAGAAGGGAGGGTGGGAGAGAGAGAAGGGTGGGTGGGAGAGAGAGAGAAGGGGGGGGTGGGAGAGAGAAGGGAAGGAGAGAGAGAGAAGGGAGGGTGGGAGAGAGAAGGGAGGGGGGTGGGAGAGAGAGAAGGGAGGGTGGGAGAGAGAGAAGGGAGGGAGAGAGAGAGAAGGGAGGGAGAGAGAGAGAAGGGAGGGAGAGAGAGAGAAGGGAGGGTGGGAGAGAGAAGGGAGGGGGGTGGGAGAGAGAAGGGGGGTGGGAGAGAGAAGGGGGGGGTGGGAGAGAGAAGGGAGAGAGAGAGAAGGGAGGGAGGGAGGGAGGGAGGGAGGAGGGAGGGAGGGAGGGAGAGAGAAGGGAGGGTGGGAGAGAGAGCACTGGTTTGTGTTCTGCGAGGTCCTCCCTGCTAGAATCTGCAGGAGAAATCTGATCTGTGTCTGGGGCTGGACCCAGCGCATAGTCGGAGGTGAGCAACAGTTCACAGAGAGACACACACGCTACCGCCACCCACCCATCTCAGAGGAGAGTGCAGCCACCAAGGCTCCTCCATCTACGCCCCAAGGCCTGGCTCAAACTTAAATAAGCAAGGCCTGTAACACACACTGTGTTTCTCAGCACTCAAAGATTCTCTTTGATTCACAGGATATGCATGTTTTAACGTTTACATTTTTGTCATTTAGCAGACGCTTTTATCCAGAGCGACTTACCGTTTAGTGCATTCATCTTAAGATAGCTAGGTGGGACAACCACATATCTCAGTCGTAGTACTTTTTTTTTCTTCTCAACAAAGCATCTGTGTTCTTTCGACAAAAAAACATACCAAAATGGTTGACTTTAGTTTATGTATTTCTACAGTTGTTCATCTGAAGCCCCTGAAGTCCAAGTACAGTGCATTCAGAAAGTATTCAGACGCCTTCACTTTTAACACATTTTGTTAAGTTACAGTCTTATTCTAAAATGGATTAAATTAAAACATTTCCTCATCAATCTGCACATAAACCCCATAATGACAAAGCGAAACCAGTTTTTAGACATTTTTGCAAATGTATTCAATTTTAAAACAGAAATACCTTATTTACATAAGTATTCAGACCCTTTGCTATGAGGCTCGAAAAATTGTGCTCAGGTGCGTCCTGTTTCCTTTGATCATCCTTGAGATGTTTCTACAAGTTGATTGGAGTCCACATGTGGTAAATTCAATTGATTTGACATTATTTGGAAAGGCACACACCTTGTCTTGATCTAATATTTTTATTTTTTTTCTTAGTCCAAATTTGTTAATTCCCTTTTGACAAAAGGTGCAAGCGCTTAGTAAATCCGGCCCTTGGTGTCTCCCAGTGTGTGGGGTGATGAGACCGAGCTAACACCTACTCGTCATCCTCAGGCCTATGGACGGAGTTTGGTATCCTTAGTAAACTCTCAGACCCTAAATGCTGAAATGTGTGGCTGATATAGTAACTGAGAGCTCATCCCCACAAGCCTCCAGGAGGTCTGTTGAAAACCATCCATGGGTTTGCATCCCAATTGGCACCCTACCTATTTCATATCAAGTGCCACACAGGGCTCTGGTCTAAAAGTAGTGCACTACGTAGGGAATAGGGTGCCATTCTCTGGTCTAAAGTAGTGCACTATATAGGGAATAGGGTGCCATTCTCTGGTCTAAAGTAGTGCACTATATAGGGAATAGGGTGCCATTCTCTGGTCTAAAGTAGTGCACTATATAGGGAATAGGGTGCCATTCTCTGGTCTAAAGTAGTGCACTATATAGGGAATAGGGTGCCATTCTCTGGTCTAAAGTAGTGCACTATATAGGGAATAGGGTGCCATTCTCTGGTCTAAAGTAGTGCACTATATAGGGAATAGGGTGCCATTCTCTGGTCTAAAATAGTGCACTACATAGGGAAGAGGGTGGCATTTCGGACGTAACCATGACGTGTGAGGTATGTAGCTATAGCTGTAGAATGTGTTTCTTGGACAGAACATAGACATGAAGCAATAGGTGGGAACATTACAGGTCGAAGGTACTGTTTGTTTAATGCATTCCACATAGGCCTGCAGAGGTTGGTTGGCTGGTGTTAAATTAGGTTTACATTGGGCCCTGCGACCTACAAAGTCGATTTTATAAAGCATTCCTGTGCGATAGTACATTTTATATAGTGCGGGCAGATTTCATCTGTACATTTTTAGGCCTTGGAACCATAAATGGAGAAGCTAAGCTCCTTTTTAAATTATTTTGTTTTTACTAGGGGCATTTTCACTCGGATTGAGATAGAGGTTTAGGATTGTAGTAATAACATATAGTTTATTGCTCTACTTTCCATCCATTTTGTTTACAGTACCACTTCTGTTATAAAGCCTACATAATGCTACCATAATAGTGACTTAACTGATGTTATAGTCAGTAATGACAGCTGACGTCAAGCTTATGGTAACCAACTTTACACACCCAGTGACATTGACCATTACCTAGGTAAGGTACAGTGCATTCGTAAAGAATTCAGACCTCTTGAATTTTTCCACATTTTGTTACGTTACAGCCTTATTCTAAAATGGATTACATAAAAAATTGTCCTCATCAATCTACACACATTACCCCATAATGACAAAGTGAAAACAGGTTTTTAGAAATGTTTGCACATTTATATATATATATATATATATATATATATATATTTTTTTTTATAGCTTATTTACATAAGTATTCAGACCCTTTTCTATTAGACTAGAAATTGAGCTCAGGTGCATCCTGTTTCCATTGATCATCCTTGAGATGTTTCTACAAGTTGATTGGAGTCCACCTGTGGTAAATTCAATTGATTGGACATAATTTGGAAAGGCACACACCTGTCTATATAAGGTCCCACAGTTGACAGTGCATGTCAGAGCAAAAACCAAGCCATGAGGTCGAAGGAATTGTCCGTAGAGCTCCAAGACAGGATTGTGTCGAGGCACAGGTCTGGGGAAGGGTACCAAAATACGTCTGCAGCATTGAAGGTCCCATAGAACACAGTGGCCTCCATCATTCATAAATGGAAAAAGATTGGAACCACCAAGACTCTTCCTTGAGCTGGCCGCCCGGCCAAACTAAGCAATCGGGGGAGAAGGGCCTTGTTCAGGGAGGTGAACAAGAACCCAATGGTCACTGACAGAGCTCTAGAGTTCCTCTGTGGAGGTGGAGATGGGAGAACCTACCAGAAGGACAACCATCTCTGCAGCACTTCACCAATCAGGCCTTTATGGTAGAGTGGCCAGACGGAAGCCACTCCTCAATAAAAGGCAAACCCGCTTGGAGTTTGCCAAAAGGCACTAAAGGATTTTTCAGACCATGAGAAACAAGATTCTCTGGTCTGATGAAACAAAGATTGAGCTCTTTGGCTTGAATGCCAAGCGTCACGTCTGGAGGAAACCTGGCACCATCCCTACGGTGAAGCATGGTGGTGGCAGCATCATGCTGTGGGGATGTTTTTCAGCGGCAGGGACTGGGAGACTAGTCAGGATCGAGGGAAAGATGAACAGAGAAAAGTACAGAGAGATCCTTGATGAAAACCTGCTCAGGACCTCAGACTGGGGCGAAGGTTCACCTTCAAAACAGGACAACGACCCTAAGCACACAGCCAAGACAATGCAGGAGTAGCTTCGGGACAAGTCGCTGAATGTCCTTGAGTGGCCCAGCCAGAGTCCGGACTTGAACCCCATCGAACATCTCTGGAGAGACCTAAAAATAGCTCTGCAGTGACGCTCCCCATACAACCTGACAGAGCTTGAGAGGATCTGCGGAGAAGAATGGGAGAAACTCCTCAAATACAGGGGTGCCAAGACTAGGCTGTAATCGCTGCCAAAGGTGCTTCAACAAAGTACTGAGTAAAGAGTCTGAATAATTATGTAAATGTTATATTTCCTGGTTTTTTATTTGATAAATGTGCAAAAAATATCTAAAAACCTGTTTTTGCTTTGTCATCATGGGGTATTGTGTGTAGATTGAGGGCTTTAAAAAAATGTAACAAAATGTGGAAAAGGTCAAGGGGTCTGAATACTTTTCGAATGCACTGAGCTAGTTAGCTAGCATTCTGTCAAGTCAATTTCCTGACTTTAAGAATGGTTAGTGGTCATGACAGTTTGTATAGTGTTGTGGTCCTCTGTAGCTCAATTGGTAGAGCATGGCTCTTGTAACGCCAGGGTAGTGGGTTCGATCCCCGGGACCACCCATACGTAAAAATGTATGCACACATGACTGTAAGTCGCTTTGGATAAAAGCGTCTGCTAAATGGCATATTATTATTATATTATTATTATTATTATAAAAGGGTTCAAGTAGAGTGTACTGAACAAAAATATAAACGCAACATGCAACAATTTCAAAGATTTTACTGAGTTACAGTTCATATAAGGAAATCAGTCAATTCAAAATAAATTAATTAGGCCCTAATCTATGGATTTCACATGACTGGGAATACAGATATGCATCTGTTGGTCACATATACCTTTAAAAAAAAGTAGGGATCTGGGTCAGAAAACCAGTCAGTATCTGATGTGACCACCATTTACCTCACGCAGCGTGATACATCTCCATCACGTAGAGTTGATCAGGCTGTTGATTGTGGCCTGTGGAATGTTGTCCCACTCCTCTTCAATGGCTGTGCAAAGTAGCTGGATATTGGCGTGAACTGGAACACGCTGTCGTACACGTCGATCCAGAGCATCCCAAACATGCTCAATGGGTGACATGTCTGGTGAGTATGCAGGCCATGGAAGAACTGGGACATTTTCAGCTTTGTTTCAGGACATTACATTCTCTGGAAACAGTTCCGATTGACATTCCTGCGGCCATGTGCCAATTGCACGCCCCCTCAAGTTGATACATCTGTGGCATTGTATTGTATGACAAAACTGCACATTTTAGAGTGGCCTATTTTTGTCCCCAGCACAAGGTGCACTTGTGTAATGATCATGCTGTTTAATCAGCTTCTTGATATGCCACACCTGTCAGGTGGATGGATTATCTTGGCAAAGGAGAAATGCTCACTAACAGGGATGTAAAGAAATTTGTGCACAAAATTTTAGAGAAATAAGATTTTTGTGCGTATGCAACATTTCTGGGCTATTTTATTTCATCTCATGAAACATGGGACCAACACTTTACATGTTGCGTTTATATTTTCGTTCAGTGTATAAGCAAATTGACAACAATACAATAAATACATAAATGGTAGTTTCACTCGTTCACTCGAAACAAGGCCGTCTTGGTTTTTCAGAGGGAACCTCATAAGTAATGGTGACAGTTTGGTGCTAGAGGACGTACACATTACTGTAAGCAGTTTAAGGTTAAAGAAGACACAACTAAGGGGAAATATTATGACCTGGGGACCATATGCAAAAGGCTGGAAAAGAAGCATTTGTCCAAGGCTGGAAAAGAAGCATTTGTCCAATTCCTCCACAGCTGTTTGAGCCATTGCCAAGTCATAATAGTACGTCCGGTCATACTTTTGCTTTTTATTTCCTGTGTTTTAGAGGTTAGGTCACATGTCTTATCATCAAACACCTGATTGGCTCTGGCTGGAGATGTTTAGTTCAGACTAGTCTAGGCTATATCCCTCCTCCTCCTGTTTCTCTCTCCTGCGTCCTGGAAGACCTAGTCCCAGCCTTTGCTCCTGTGTTCTGGAAGACCTAGTCCCAGCCGTCACTCCTGTGTCCTGGAAGAACTAGTTCCAGTCCTGTTTTCTATGGCAGCGAACGGGCAAGGTGTTAGACCGTGATTCTGGGAAGGGGGAACAATAATGCTTCCAATGTGTGGATCCGTTCTATCTAGTTAAAGATCTGTTAAGGGTTAGAAGGATCATGAGTGAACCCAGCACATGATAATTGGTCTATCTGTTAAGGGTGAGAAGTATCATGAGTGAACCCAGCACATGATAATTGGTCTATCTGTTAAGGGTTAGAAGTGTCATGAGTGAACCCAGCACATGATCATTGGTCTATCTGTTAAGGGTTAGAAGTGTCTATACCCTCAGGACTATATATACCCTCATTAGAGCTCTGCTACCCAACCCTGGTAACTAGGGTACAGGCAGGCCTCGGGTATCACTAAATTGATCACTAACATTTTTGAAGCTGAGCCATTTGCGCGTTGCTCTGCTACGCAGTACAGCCATATCTGACTAAGATCATAACATGGTGTCAGAAGTGCTTCAACCTCGTCAAATATAAAACAGGAGAGATTATTTCACCTAAAATAATAATGTTCCTTGAGTTTTGTCTGAGTTTAGAGTGATGAAAAGTAGCTAAGAGCTAACTGCTCTCGTGTCTCTTCATTGAGCAGAGCAGCCCAAGTGAAGCCGTTGCTATGGATACTCACAGACACACAGAGCCACCATTAGCAGAGTGTATGCAGAGCGAGCAGTGCGCAGGGAACGAGTGACAGACAGCGAGGAGCAGCTAATGGATTTACTAACGAAGGAAGTTATTTCTGGTTTCGGGCAGGGGTGGGCCTTAAATTTATTCAGAAGCAGTCGGGCCTGGGTAGGGGATGGGATGGGTAAGGCTCTGGCGGTGTCATGTAAAAATCTTCCCAGCGTGAAATAGTTCCCAATCGTTCTGATTGCTAGCTTGCATAATTAGCTGTCAGCTTGTTCTCAGAGGTGTGCAGTTTTTGCTTGTTTGTATAGCTAAATAAACTAATATAAAAGCTAGGTTTTAGCCAAACTATAAACAACTGTTTCCCATCTCCACCAGTTACTTTGACATTGTTCGAAGATGTTATTTTGATAACCAAATGTATTGAGCTAGATATCTGTCACTCAAATCAAATCAAATTGTATCTGGCTAAGAGCGTCTGCTAAATGACGTTAATGTGCCCTTGAGCAAGGCACTTAACCCTAATTGCTCCTGTAAGTCGCTCTGGATAAGAGCGTCTGCTAAATGACTAAAATGTAAATGTAAATGTATGTGCCGAATACAACAGGTGTAGACCTTACCGTGAAATAGTTACTTGCAAGCCCTTAACCAATAATGCAGTTTTAAGAAAATAAGAGTTAAGAAAATATTTACTAAATAAACTAAAGTAAAAAAAGTAACACAATAAAAAACAAGGCTATATACAGGGGGTACCGGTACAGAGTCAATGTGCGGGGGTACAGGTTAGTTGAGATAATTGAGGTAATATGTACAGTTGGAGTCGGACGTTTACATACACTTAGGTTGGAGTCATTAAAACTCGTTTTTCAACCACTCCACAAATTTCTTGTTAACAAACTATAGTTTTGGCAAGTCGGTTAGGACATCTACTTTGTGGATGACACAAGTAATTTTTCCAACAATTGTTTACAGACAGATTATTTCATTTATAATTCACTGTATCACAATTCCAGTGGGTCAGAAGTTTACATACACTAAGTTGACTGTGCCTTTTAAACAGCTTGGAAAATTCCAGAAAATGATGTCATGGCGTTAGAAGCTTCTGATAGGCTAATTGACATCATTTGAGTCAATTGGAGGTGTACCTGTGGATGTATTTCAAGGCCTACCTTCAAACTCAGTGCCTCTTTGCTTGACATTATGGGAATGGCAAAAGAAATCAGCCAAGACCTCAGAAAATGTTATGTAGACCTCCACAAGTCTGATTCATCCTTGGGAGCAATTTCCACGTTCATCTGTACAAACAATAGTATGCAAGTATAAACACCATGGGACCACACAGCCGTCACACCGCTCAGGAAGGAGACGCATTCTGTCTCCTAGAGATGAACGTACTTTGGTGCGAAAAGTGCAAATCAATCCCAGAACAACAGCAAATGACCTTGTGAAGATGCTGGAGGAAACAGGTACAAAAGTATCTATATCCTCAGTAAAACAAGTCCTATATCGACATAACCTGAAAGGCCGCTCATCAAGGAAGAAGCCACTGCTCCAAAACCGCCATAAAAAAGCCAGACTATGGTTTGCAACTGCACATGGGGACAAAGATCGTACTTTTTGGAGAAATGTCCTCTGGTCTGATGAAACAAAAATAGAACTGTTTGGCCATAATGACCATCGTTATGTTTGGAGGAAAAAGGGGAAGGCTTGCAAGCCGAAGAACACCATCCCAACCGTGAAGCACGGGGGTGGCAGCATCATGCTGTGGGGGTGCTTTGCTGCAGGAGGGACTGGTGCACTTCACAAAATAGATGGCATCATGATCAATTATGTGGATATATTGAAGCAACATCTCAAGACATCAGTCAGGAAGTTAAAGCTTGGTCGCAAATGGGTCTACCAAATGGACAATGACCCCAAGCATACTTCCAAAGTTGTGGCAAAATGGCTTAAGGACAACAAAGTCAAGGTATTGGAGTGGCCATCACAAAGCCCTGACCTCAATCCTATAGAACATTTGTGGGCAGAACTGAAAAAGCATGTGTGAGCAAGGAGGCCTACAAACCTGACTCAGTTACACCAGCTCTCTCAGGAGGAATGGGCCAAAATTCACCCAACTTATTGTGGGAAGCTTGTGGAAGGTTACCCGAAACGTTTGACCCAAGTTAAACAATTTAAAGGCAATGCTACCAAATACTAATTGAGTGTATGTAAACTTCTGACCCAATGGGAATGTGATGAAACAAATAAAAGCTGAAATAAATCATTCTCTCTACTATTATTCTGACATTTCAGATTCTTAAAATAAAGTGGTGATCCTAACTGACCTAAGACAGGGAATTTTTACTAGGATTAAATGTCAGGAATTGTGAAAAACTGAGTTTAAATGTATTTGGCTAAGGTGTATGTAATCTTCCGACTTCAACTGTACATGCAGGTAGGGGTAAAGTGACTATGCATAGATAATAAACAGCGAGTAGCTGCAGTGTCAATGCAAATAGTCTGGGTAGCCATTTGACTAATTGTTCAGCATTCTTATGGCTTGGGGGTAGAAGCTGTTAAGGAGCCTTTTGGACCTAGACTTGGTGCTCCGGTACCGCTTGCCGTGCGGAAGCAGAGCGAACAGTCTATGACTTGGGTGGCTGGAGTCTTTGACAATTTTTTGGGCCTTCCTCTGACACCGCCTAGTATAGAGGTCCTGGATGTCAGGAAGCTTGGCCTCAGTGATGTACTGGGCCGTACGCACTACCCTCTGTAGCGCCTTACGGTTGGATGCCAAGCAGTTGCCATACCAGGCGGTGACGCAACCGGTCAGGATGCTCTTGATGGTGCAGCTGTAGAACCTGTTGAGGATCTGGGGACCCACGCCAAATATTTTCATCTCCAGAGGGGGAATAGGCGTTGTCGTGCCCTCTTCAGGACTGTGTTGGTGTGTTTAGACCATGGTAGTTTGTTAGTGATGTGGACACCAAGGAACTTGAAGCTCTTGACCATCGATGTGAATGGGGGTGTGTTCGGCCCTCCTTTTCGTGTAGTCCACGATCAGCTCTTTTGTCTTGCTCACATTGAGGGAGACGTTGTTGTCCTGGCACCACACTGCCAGGTCTCTGACCTCCTCCCTATAGGCTGTCTCATCATTGTCGGTGACCAGGCCTACCACAAGGATGACATGTGTTATACCCTGGGTTGTCCTGAACAGAATGTGCATGTTTGTGAAGAAATTTGTCATAGAACACGCACTTGAATGTACTCATGACTCCAATATACAGTGCATCTGGAAAGTATTCAGACCCCTTGACTTTTTCCAAATGTTTGTTACGTTACAGCCTTATTCTAAAATGGATTAAATTAGGTTTTTTTCCTGATAAATCTACACTATATACTGTAAAATACCATATACTGTACAATACCATAAACTGTAAAATACTAGAAACTGTAAAATACCATATACTGTAAAATACCATACAGTGGGGAAAATAAGTATTTAGTCAGCCACCAATTGTGCAAGTTCTCCCACTTAAAAAGATGAGAGAGGCCTGTAAGTCTCATCATAGGTACACGTCAACTATGACAGACAAAATGAGAAAAAAAAATCCAGAAAATCACATTGTAGGATTTTTAATGAATTTCTTTGCAAATTATGGTGGAAAATAAGTATTTGGTCAATAACAAAAGTTTCTCAATACTTTGTTATGTACCCTTTGTTGGCAATGACACAGGTCAAACGTTTTCTGTAAGTCTTCACAAGGTTTTCACACACTGTTGCTGGTATTTTGGCCCATTCCTCCATGCAGATCTCCTAGAGCAGTGATGTTTTGGGGCTGTCGCTGGGCAACACGGACTTTCAACTCCCTCCAAAGATTTTCTATGGGGTTGAGATCTGGAGACTGGCTAAACCACTCCAGGACCTTGAAATGCTTCTTACGAAGCCACTCCTTCGTTGCCCGGGCGGTGTGTTTGGGATCATTGTCATGCTGAAAGACCCAGCCACGTTTCATCTTCAATGCCCTTGCTGATGGAAGGAGGTTTTCACTCAAAATCTCACGATACATGGCCCCATTCATTCTTTCCTTTACATAGATCAGTCATCCTGGTCCCTTTGCAGAAAAACAGCCCCAAAGCATGATGTTTCCACCCCCATGCTTCACAGTAGGTATGGTGTTCTTTGGATGCAACTCAGCATTCTTTGTCCTCCAAACACGACTGAGTTGAGTTTTTTACCAAAAAAGTTATATTTTGGTTTCATCTGACCATATGACATTCTCCCAAGCCTCTTCTGGATCATCCAAATGCACTCTAGCAAACTTCAGACGGGCCTGGACATGTACTGGCTTTAGCAGGGGGACACGTCTTGCACTGCAGGATTTGAGTCCCTCGTGCGTAGTGTGTTACTGATGGTAGGCTTTGTTACTTTGGTCCCAGCTCTCTGCAGGTCATTCACTAGGTCCCCCCGTGTGGTTCTGGGATTTTTGCTCACCGTTCTTGTGATCATTTTGACCCCACGGGGTGAGATCTTGCATGGAGCCCCAGATCGAGGGAGATTATCAGTGGTCTTGTATGTCTTCCATTTCCTAATAATTGCTCCCACAGTTGATTTCTTCAAATCAAGCTGCTTACCTATTGCAGATTCAGTCTTCCCAGCCTGGTGCAGGTCTACAATTTTGTTTCTGGTGTCCTTTGACAGCTCTTTGGTCTTGGCCATAGTGGAGTTTGGAGTGTGACTGTTTGAGGTTGTGGACAGGTGTCTTTTATACTGATAACAAGTTCAAACAGGTGCCATTAATACAGGTAACGAGTGGAGGACAGAGGAGCCTCTTAAAGAAGAAGCTACAGGTCTGTGAGAGCCAGAAATCTTGCTTGTTTGTAGGTGACCAAATACTTATTTTCCACCATAATTTGCAAATAAATTCATTAAAAATCCTACAATGTGATTTTCTGGATTTTTGTTTCTCATTTTGTCTGTCATAGTTGACGTGTACCTATGATGAAATTTACAGGCCTCTCTCATCTTTTTAAGTGGGAGAACTTGCACAATTGGTGGCTGACTAAATACTTTTTTTCCCCACTGTATATAGCCTCCCTACTGTTATTTTATTTTACTTCTGCTCTTTTTTTTCTCAACACTTTTTTTGTTGTTGTTTTATTTTACTTTTTTTTATTAAAAATAAATGCACTGTTGGTTAAGGGCTGTAAGCAAGCATTTCACTGTAATGTCTGCACCTGTTGTATTCGGTGCATGTGGCCAATCAAATTTGATTTGATTTGGTCTTATGTCATATTCTAATGTTCTGATACTGATTTTGGGGTTTTCATGAGCTGTAAGCCTTAATCATCAAGATTAAAACAAATACAGGCTTGAACTATTTCACTTTTTGTGTAATTAATCCACGATATATATGAGTTTCACTTTGTCAATTTAATTATTGAAATTACTTAACTTTTCCACAATATTCTAATTTATTGAGCTGCACCTGTAGGCCCATTTCCACCAGTCGAAAGGGTTATCCATCTAGGCCCATTTCCACCAGTCTAAAGGGTTATCCATGTAGGTCCATTTCCACCAGTCTAAAGGGTTATCCATCTAGGCCCATTTCCTCCAGTCTAAAGGGTTAAGCAAAGCAATACATTTAACAGATCTGTGCTACATGACTATAGAGTTATTATAGATGAAATATGACATTTGTTTGAGACTAAAGGTTATTTATTTCAGTCATTTAATTTGCCATTAAGATGTGGCCATCTATTGCTTTTATGTAAGTAATTAATAAAAGGAGTCTATGACCGCAGTTGTAGGAATGTGTTTTTTTGGGTATTGTTTTTATTTGTCTTTTTTTTTTGCCCCCCCCAAAGATATGTGCACCCCCTGACTGTGAGGTCCATCGTAAACAGAATGTCATGATGACAGTATTTCATATGCCCTAAATCTGTCATAACAAGGCTGCTGACCAGAAGAGGGTGAACTTGTTTTTGGAGGGGAAAATGTCATGCATGTGTTTGTGTTGGGACCACTCCCTAGACAAGTTGTTCGTCCAACAGAACATTCCAAGCAGAGTTACTTCGGTTCACAGGTTTTGTCATGCAAAATTTTTTAAAAGAATCTAGGTTTTAATCTGAACACATACATGGCCATGCTGTTGTGCACGTTTTACACTGTCGAGCTGGACTGTGCTGGCTTGTTTCCTGGCTTTTCCCATTGTCCTTTCCAAGCACGGTGGGTGCAGCCCACAGCACTGCTCAATACTGTGACAAGGGTGCACGTCTGAGTGGTAACCATGTTGTTGAGCAAGGCTAACTGAACGAAAAGAGGCCTGTTGTTCAAGAAAATTGTTTCTTTTTCATTTTGAGAAAATATCCTTTGGACACATCTTTCTTTACTTCCTAGGGAATAATGGACACTTCATTCCTGAAACTGAAATAATCATTTTGCCCATGGAATAGCAGAGCAAATTGTGTATTTTGTATTTGAACAATTAGCGTTACAATATATATATATTTCATTGTAAGCTGTTGAGTTATGGAGATGTGAATTGTACAGCATACATTTTTTGGGACAATCTAGACCCACTGTCTTAGAAGAGCAAATCAATCTTGGTGAATTTCTGGGTGGAAAACTCTGTGGTCTGTGGCCTTCTACCTTTTGGCTTTGAATAGAGTCGAAGACTAAAGCCACACTGACTAAAACCAACACACCCTTTGGAAGCCATTGAAATCGACATTTTTTTTACATTTACATTTTAGTCATTTAGCAGACGCTCTTATCCAGAGTGACTTACAATTGCATCAATCTAAAAATAGCTAGGTGAGACAACCACATATCACGGTCGTAGCAAGTACATTTTCCCTCAAAGTAGTTATCAGCAAAGTTAGTGCTAGTAAGAAAATACTTTTATTTTTATTTTTTTTCAGTGACTATAGCAGCTTTAGCCTAGCTAAGACAATAGCCAGGCTAAGCTTAACAACATGATTTGTGGATTTGTACTAAAGTCGAGGGGCTGTTAATCTCACTTTGGCAAATAGGTGACAGTGATGGGAGAAGCGCACAGCATCAACTAGTGCTGTTAATCACATCATTATGGTGTCATATGTAAAAAAAATTCACCTATCAAGTAGAATTGATGGAGAAATATTTATGGTTCAAGTAAGATTTACAATGGAAATATTATGTTTTGTATTATCAGTATTATTTTTTTCAATTTGGGAATTAATCCTCTCTCGCTCTCTCTCTCTCACACACACAAACACACACACACACACACACACACACACACACACACACACACACACACACACACACACACACACACACACACACACCATAGTGTCAGCCGTTCATTGCAATTATACTGATTATTTTAAAGTGCTTTCCTGTGAGCACAATGTGTTGTTGATCAGCTAGATGGCGACTAGTAATGCGAGGTCAAAATGGAGGATGTGTTTCCTTGGTGACGAGGGCTAAATAAACAGTGTCTATTGGATTGTTGCTACTGTATATCGGGAGCTGGCATTAAAATCTGACTCTTAATATTATCAGGTGCTGTCGATGCCGTACATGGCTATCTCGTCATAGTTCTTTGGACGTAACATTTGCTGTACCTAAGACAGTTAAGTATGGAATGAAAGGCCTACAGTATACTCTATCTACGTCAGCGTAACGTTTAGTAACATTGAACTAACATCTTTTTCTTAATAAACATAATTGAACTAACATATTTTTGTAATAATGATTTAACTAACATCCTTTTCTTAATAAACATAATTGAACTAAAATTTTTATTAGTAAACATAATTTAATTAACATGTTTTTCTTAATACACATCATTGAACTAACATATTTTTCTTAAGAAACATCATTGAACTAACATATTTTTCAACAAACATTATCATCAAGGTGAGGACAACATCAGGGCGTGATTATGACGTAATCCAGTTGTGTACTGGTTTTCTGGTTGTAGAGACATCAGGTAACCAATCAAAGAAAACGTTTTCTAGTTGCTAAAAAAATACATCTAAAATTGTCCTTCCACAACAAAATCATAATGACGTCATTGCAACCAATTTTGGCCACACGTGAAATAAGGCATTTGTAAGAAATCCAAGAGCTATTATTGCTAAAAAATATATATATTTACACCCCCACACTCTATGGTGTTTTGGGTGCAATTTACTCATTTCAAGCTTCTGTTTTTATTTACAGGCAGCAGCTTTAGTATTGGTCAACTGCCCTACTATTCTGGAGTTTGGGGTTAGCGGCACTGTGTTGACCACTTTTACCGGAGCCACTTTTCATTGAGCAGTGATGTATGTTCCTGAACTGCATATCTAGTGTCATTTTGACGTTACATGGACAACATCAGCAGCCTTTTACTCCAATGTACTGTAAAACCCCTAGAATTACAGGCTTTTGATTGGGACTTTTACATCAGTTTAAAGGATATGTGTCCGTCTGTCTGTCTGTCTGTGTGTGTGTGTGTGTGTGTGTGTGTGTGTGTGTGTGTGTGTGTGTGTGTGTGTGTGTGTGTGTGTGTGTGACCAAGAGAGAAGAGAGTCAGAATGGCCCTTTTTAGACAAAATGTGAAACTCTGGCATTTTCAGATATACTGTATGATTTCAATTCACATGACCATGGTGGTTTACTGCTGGTGCATAAAGTAGCATGTCTTCAGCCATAAATCCTACTGCAGTAATTGCTGAGAGACATGGGCGGTCTCTGGTGTTCTTTGGTGTGTGTGGGGACTATCAGGGCAAAGCACACACATGGGGGACGGGGAGGAACTGTGGACAGTGGCGCGTAGAGACAGTATGTCACAGTGGTCCGCGGGATTATTGTGGCTCTGCGGAAGGGGACTCGGAATTGGCCTTTAAACTGTATTGTCAACTCAAAGGGGATTCCTGCGCCCTCCAATGTGTTACAGTGTAAAAACAGACCCTAGTCACTGCTGGAGCCTTGGTCTGGGGCTAAACATGTTTCCATTGAGATGTGTGTTGTGTTCACTGGGCTGCAGATTAGACCTTTTCTTCCATTGTAGAGATTTTAGTCTACTTTAAGTTTGTGTTGTAGAACAATGGGCTTTTGGCTCCAAGCTGCTCAGCCATCCGCTGTGAGCATCCACTCCACCCTGCTCAGCCACCCGCTGTGAGCATCCACTCCACCCTACATCTCTAGACTGGATAATGTAACATCCACTCCACCCTTCCATCTCTGGACTGGATAATGTAACATCCACTCCACCCTTCCATCTCTGGACTGGATAATGTAACATCCACTCCACCCTTCCATCTCTGGACTGGATAATGTAGCATCCACTCCACCCTACATCTCTGGACTGGATAATGTAACATCCACTCCACCCTTCCATCTCTGGACTGGATAATGTAACATCCACTCCACCCTTCCATCTCTGGACTGGATAATGTAACATCCACTCCACCCTTCCATCTCTGGACTGGATAATGTAACATCCACTCCACCCTCCATCTCTGGACTGGATAATGTAACATCCACTCCACCCTACATCTCTGGACTGGATAATGTAACATCCACTCCACCCTTCCATCTCTGGACTGGATAATGTAACATCCACTCCACCCTTCCACCTCTAGACTGGATAATGTAACATCCACTCCACCCTTCCACCTCTAGACTGGATAATGTAACATCCACTCCACCCTTCCATCTCTGGACTGGATAATGTAACATCCACTCCACCCTTCCATCTCTGGACTGGATAATGTAACATCCACTCCACCCTTCCATCTCTGGACTGGATAATGTAACATCCACTCCACCCCTTCCATCTCTGGACTGGATAATGTAACATCCACTCCACCCTTCCATCTCTGGACTGGATAATGTAACATCCACTCCACCCTTCCATCTCTGGACTAGATAATGTAACATCCACTCCACCCTTCCATCTCTGGACTGGATAATGTAAAATCCACTCCACCCTTCCATCTCTGGACTGGATAATGTAACATCCACTCCACCCTTCCATCTCTGGACTGGATAATGTAACATCCACTCCACCCTTCCATCTCTGGACTGGATAATGTAACATCCACTCCACCCTTCCATCTCTGGACTGGATAATGTAACATCCACTCCACCCTCCATCTCTGGACTGGATAATGTAAATAACATGGGAGTGGCTCCAACTCTCCCTCTGATAGGGTTAGGGTTCCCTCTACCATAGATGGAATACTAACCGTATTGCTTATGGCTATCCACATATCCGCTCCTCTCAGATCTACAGTTGTGCCAAGGTGGTACATTTACATTGTAGTCATTTAGCAGACTATCTTATCCAGAGAGGCATACAGTTAGTGCATTCATCCTAAAAAACTAACAAACAAAAAAACCTACGGTTGATGTCCGCACCCCCCTGTCGGAATCTAATTAACATCATAAATAAATCCCCATACAAATCTGTCGGTTTAAGCTAGAGATGTCTGGTCTCAATCCGTCGCGTCCACCGATGTAACACTTCCGCATCTGCGGTGAAAGGGGACAGAGATAGTAGAGCGGTGTTGGTCAGATCGTGAGACATTCTGAAAATTGGTCTTCTCCGTGGAAGGATGAGACTCTCACGAACACCGTGGTGGTCTCCGTTTTGCTCTACGACCCCCACAAGCGTCATGGGACTCGTCTGTACAGACAATCTGCCAACTTCTGTCTGTAGCTTCTGAAGAGTTTGGGGCTACACACTAATATGACCCCTCTGTGTAAAGGTGAGACTCTCACGAACATGTACATGTTTTGGTCTAGGACGCCCACAGGCCTCACAAGACTCGTCTGAAGGTTCCCCCGGTACCAGTCGAAAGAATGTATGGAAGTATATATGGAGACTGTTTAGTGACAAAAATAAAGGGTTAAATACAGTACATGTCAAAAAAAAATTCAAATATTTCCTGATCTTTCTTATATCTCAGATATAGGACAGACACTTCAGAACAAACTTCCTTTAGATTTTTTTTTTTGGGGGGGACTATCTGTTGTTCCATGTAGTTAATCAGTTATTCAATGTGTTTGTATGGGCTAATAGCAGTAAGGCCAAATGCCATTTTTAAAATCATATTATAAAGGGTCTTAAAATTCTAAATCAAATAGAAAAATGATCCTTGGTATGACTTTCTTTAAAAAAAAAATCCCTATAGCTTAGTAGTACCAATATTTGTTTTGAATTAGGAGACAGCTGGCAATACTTCTGTGAAAGAGGACACATTAGTCACTCAGCAGTACACTCTTTTTGTTCTTGGAACCATTTTGAAATGGACTACAGTTATTTTTATACTGTTCTGGACAATTTCTTCAGTATTTTTCCATTCCAGTTAATTAAAATGGGTTTATTAGAACTGCACGCTTTCAGAGAGGGAAAAACAACAAACATATGTATCTTCTTCTCTTCTTTCAGACATCTAATTTCCACTAATGTCGAAGCCAGTGAGTGTACAGGCTGGTTCTAGCTTTGTTCAGCCTGTCGGGTCTGTTTGTGTTGGAGTGGAGGCTCTCCCCTAACGCACAGCGTCTCAGAACACTTCTCCAGATCCTCTCTGCTTTACCGCTAGCAAGGCTCCAACATTCAAAGGGTGTGGAGAGAAAAGAGAAAGAGATTTGAAGTGTTTCTCTTTTCTGTGTTTTTCAGACCAGATGTTTGAATATTTTTATTTTATGATGTTTTTGGGATTTCATGAAGAACCCCATGCCTCTGTAGGAAGAAAGGGTTAGGGGTTAGTCAGAACAGGATGAGTTAATAAGAACCGACCCCTTAGGGTCTCCCGAGTGGCGCCGTGGTCTAAGGCACTGCATCGCAGTGCTAGCTGTGCCACTAGAGATCCTGGTTCGAGTCCAGGCTCCGTCGCAGCCGGCCGCGACCGGGAGACCCATGGGGCGGCGCACAATTGGCCCAGCGTCGTCCAGATTAGGGGAGGGTTCTTGTCCCATCGCGCACTAGGGACTGTGTACTGCGGGCTGGGCGCAGTACACTGTCGCCAGTTTTCCGGGTTAAGTGAAAGGTGTACGGTGTTTCCGGGTCAAGAAGCAGTACGGCTCGGTTTGGGTCGTGTTTCGGAGGACGCACGGCTCTCGACCTTCGCCTCTCCTGAGTCTGTATGGGAGTTGCAGCAATGGGACAAGACTGTAACTACCAATTGGATACCACGAAATGGGGGAGAAAAAGGGGTAAAATAATAATAATAAATATAAATAAAAATACATACAAAATATCCAACCCCTTTAAAGGGATAGTTCACTTAAAAATGTACCTCATCATGTGGATACCTAGTCTCACACTTTCCCATGGTCTAATGGGCCTTTGCCATTCCACTTCATGAAGTTTACCTAACTCACCTCAGGCCAATGGTTTCTTTCAATAGACAACTGAGATTGATGAAAACGTTAGGGTGCTCCTGGGTTCTTCAGAAGTCCAGGGTAGAGGATTAGATGGGACCTCCCCATCTATTCCCTTCTGATTCTGGGAATCCTCCAACCTGGGATTTCTGAAAAATCTGGGACGTTTTCTGTACTTTGCTTTGCAGCTGTAGGTGGAACCATCACATACAGGTCAGCACACAAATATCAATTTCCTCAAGGACGGGGGGGGAGTAGGATGTATCCTCCAGCAGGGCTAAGGAGTGTAAGAAATAGGAGAGGGAGTGAAAGAGAGGATTTGGGAGCAGCTGCCTTGTTGATCGAGGCAGATTCATATGGGTTTTCATTCAGTAGCCCACTCCAAGCGCCTTGTCAACCTGCAGGTATATGAGAGGAGCAACAAAAGAAAGATAACAATCGTATGAAAACAACTAAAAGGTGTGAGGCTAAAATAGTATTTTCACTATGTGACCCACCTGAAGTTTTGGCTGCTCCAGACCCACCATACTCACTCAGTCAGACAAGGGCATGTTTTTTAAAAGGGTATGAAAAAAAAAACTTGCTTTCAAACATTGCATTTAATGACCGTCAATTGACAAAAGTGAATATTCCGAGGTCTCTACCAACAAATCACGAGGCAGACATGCCAGAACGTTATGATTCAAAATCAACGTTTGCAGGCGCAACCTTTTGCAGTGGTTTTAGTTAAGGTAGTTGATGTCAAAATGCACTCGTATTGCTAGCTACTATTTTGTATTTTATTCAAGCGGATAAAGTAGTGAGATAGGCAGTGACGTAGTTCCTCCGACTACTCTTGCCCACAGACCCAGACTCCTCGGATGGCTTTTCGCTTTGTCCTGTTGCGCTCATCCATCCATCCCCCTTCCCTCTTCTCATTAATCCATCCATCCATCCATCTCCCTTCCCTCTTCTCATCCATCCATCCATCCATCCATCCATCCATCTCCTTCCCTCTTCTCTTCTCTTCTCATCCATCCATCCATCCCCCTTCCTCTTTCTCTTCTCATCCATCCATCCATCCATCCCGCTTCCCTCTTCCCTTTCTCCCACCCCCCTCTCCCAGACAAACTAGCAGCTAGCTGGCAGGCCCTGTGTCTTGCTACTAGCGGCTAGCTGACAGGCCCTGTGTCTTGCTACTAGCAGCTAGCTGGCAGGCCCTGTGTCTTGCTACTAGCAGCTAGCTGACAGGCCCTGTGTCTTGCTACTAGCAGCTAGCTGGCAGGCCCTGTGTCTTGCTACTAGCAGCTAGCTGACAGGCCCTGTGTCTTGCTACTAGCGGCTAGCTGACAGGCCCTGTGTCTTGCTACTAGCGGCTAGCTGACAGGTCCTGTGTCTTGCTACTAGCGGCTAGCTGGCAGGTCCTGTGTCTTGCTACTAGCGGCTAGCTGACAGGCCCTGTGTCTTGCTACTAGCGGCTAGCTGACAGGCCCTGTGTCTTGCTACTAGCGGCTAGCTGGCAGGCCCTGTGTCTTGCTACTAGCAGCTAAATGGCAGGCCCTGTGTCTTGCTACTAGCAGCTAAATGGCAGGCCCTGTGTCTTGCTACTAGCAGCTAGCTGACAGGCCCTGTGTCTTGCTACTAGCGGCTAGCTGGCAGGCCCTGTGTCTTGCTACTAGCGGCTAGCTGACAGGCCCTGTGTCTTGCTACTAGCAGCTAAATGGCAGGCCCTGTGTCTTGCTACTAGCGGCTAGCTGGCAGGCCCTGTGTCTTGCTACTAGCGGCTAAATGGCAGGCCCTGTGTCTTGCTACTAGCGGCTAAATGGCAGGCCCTGTGTCTTGCTACTAGCGAGCCTGCCGGGCTGCTGCCATTTGCTGTGTGGCCGCCAGCGGGGCACCTTGCTCTAATTAAAATGCCTTTTGTGCTTCTCATGCGAGGCAGGCCGGCTCTCGGGGTTCTTCTTGCAGGGCTCTCTCTCTCTCTGTGTGTGTGTGTGTGTGTGTGTGTGTGTGTGTGTGTGTGTGTGTGTGTGTGTGTGTGTGTGTGTGTGTGTGTGTGTGTGTGTGTGTGTGTGTGTGTGTGTGTGTGTGTGTGTGTGTGTGTGTGTGTGTGTGTGTGTGTGTGTGTGTGTGTGCGTGTGTGTGTGTGTGTGTGTGTGTGTGTGTGTGTCTGTGTGTGTGTGTGTGTGTGTGTGTGTGTGTGTGTGTGTGTGTGTGTGTGTGTGTGTGTGTGTGTGTGTGTGTGTGTGTGTGTAAGGAAAGGCCATCAGCGAAGAAGCCATAGGGACTGATCGGAAAACACTGTAGTCATAGACACAGGCTGAGTTCCAATTCATCAACTTGCTGCCTTGAGTGCATTCCCTCTTGCCCTGGTTCACTCTCCCTAATGGATCGAACGCTTAATCCAGTATAAACTAATGTACAAAATGTATTATACAAGAGACAAAATAACAAATTCTACAGCACAACGGCAGAGTCATGTCTTAAATGTAAAACTAACAATGACTCAAAATGATTCATGCCTTCTGGGAGTGCTATAAAGTCCAAAAGTTATGGGTTGAAGTTAGAAAGCTGGCTGTCAGATGTTTTACAATGTACGTTTTACTTTTAATACATCTATCTGCATATTTCAATACATGGCATATGAAGGTGCGATGAGATACCCAATGGGTTGGACCATACTTTTCTCGTCAATCATAAAAATAAAAATAAATACTTAAAAACTGGAAGACAGTGGGTGAATGAAATGCATTATTATTTAAATATTGAAAAAATGTGGGCTAGAGAGAGAGAAACAAAATGAGTGCAATTTGAAGCCATGTGGCATAAAGTGTTACAAGCTGGAGATGTCCAAAATATGACAAATGGGAAGGGATGTTATTGTGAGATGGAACAGGATGGGTATGAACAGGATGGGTATGAACAGGATGGGTATGAACAGGATGGGTATGAACAGGATGGGTATGAACAGGGTGGGTATGAACAGGGTGGGTATGAACAGGGTGGGTATGAACAGGATGGGTATGAACAGGATGGGTATGAACAGGGTGGGTATGAACAGGATGGGTATGAACAGGATGGGTATGAACAGGGTGGGAATGAACAGGATGGGTATGAACAGGGTGGGTATGAACAGGATGGGTATGAACAGGGTGGGAATGAACAGGATGGGTATGAACAGGATGGGTATGAACAGGGTGGGTATGAACAGGATGGGTATGAACAGGGTGGGTATGAACAGGGTGGGTATGAACAGGATGGGTATGAACAGGATGGGTATGAACAGGGTGGGTATGAACAGGGTGGGTATGAACAGGGTGGGTATGAACAGGGTGGGTATGAACAGGGTGGGTATGAATAGTAATAGGATGGGTATGAACAGGATGGGTATGAACAGGGTGGGTATGAACAGGGTGGGGTATGAAACAGCGTGGGTATGAACAGGGTGGGTATGAACAGGATGGGTATGAACAGGATGGGTATGAACAGGATGGGTATGAACAGGATGGGTATGAACAGGGTGGGTATGAACAGGGTGGGTATGAACAGGGTGGGAATGAACAGGATGGGTATGAACAGGATGGGTATGTACAGGGTGGGTATGAACAGGGTGGGTATGAACAGGGTGGGTATGAACAGGGTGGGTATGAATAGTAATAGGATGGGTATGAACAGGATGGGTATGAACAGGGTGGGTATGAACAGGGTGGGTATGAACAGGATGGGTATGAACAGGATGGGTATGAACAGGGTGGGTATGAACAGGGTGGGTATGAACAGGATGGGTATGAACAGGATGGGTATGAACAGGGTGGGAATGAACAGGATGGGTATGAACAGGATGGGTATGAACAGGGTGGGTATGAACAGGATGGGTATGAACAGGGTGGG
Organism: Coregonus clupeaformis; assembly: GCF_020615455.1. NCBI lineage: Eukaryota > Metazoa > Chordata > Actinopteri > Salmoniformes > Salmonidae > Coregonus > Coregonus clupeaformis. Next base: position 7,928,706 of record NC_059205.1, on the reverse strand, counting down.
TATGAACAGGATGGGTATGAACAGGGTGGGTATGAACAGGATGGGTATGAACAGGATGGGTATGAACAGGGTGGGAATGAACAGGATGGGTATGAACAGGATGGGTATGAACAGGGTGGGTATGAACAGGATGGGTATGAATAGTAATAGGATGGGTATGAACAGGATGGGTATGAACAGGGTGGGTATGAACAGGGTGGGTATGAACAGGATGGGTATGAACAGGGTGGGTATGAACAGGATGGGTATGAACAGGGTGGGTATGAACAGGATGGGTATGAACAGGATGGGTATGAACAGGGTGGGATGAACAGGTGGGTATGAACAGGATGGGTATGAACAGGGATGGGTATGAACAGGGTGGGTATGAACAGGGTGGGTATGAACAGGGTGGGTATGAACAGGGTGGGTATGAACAGGGTGGGTATGAACAGGGTGGGTATGAACAGGGTGGGTATGAACAGGATGGGTATGAATAGTAATAGGATGGGTATGAACAGGATGGGTATGAACAGGGTGGGTATGAACAGGGTGGGTATGAACAGGGTGGGTATGAACAGGATGGGTATGAACAGGGTGGGTATGAACAGGATGGGTATGAACAAGGTGGGTATGAACAGGATGGGTATGAACAGGGTGGGTATGAACAGGATGGGTATGAACAGGATGGGTATGAACAGGATGGGTATGAACAGGATGGGTATGAACAGGGTGGGTATGAATAGTAATAGGATGGGTATGAACAGGATGGGTATGAATAGTAATAGGATGGGTATGAACAGGATGGGTATGAACAGGGTGGGTATGAACAGGATGGGTATGAATAGGATGGGTATGAACAGGATGGGTATCTTAATTGAAAGGAAAAAACCAAAACCTGCAGACACTAGGCCCTCCGTGGAATGAGTTGGACACCCCTGGTCTAGTGGGTCTATGTCTGAAGAATGTTAAGTTGTTTGTTGTCTTTGTACATGGATATTTGTGTATTGTCTTAAAACCAAAATAAGATTATATATATATATATATAAAATAAACGATGCTTAGTTTACTTTTTTAAAAATGAGGAAAAGCTGAAGGCGGGGCAATTGCGTGTTGAGAACAGGATGAAAGAATAGAAATCAGATGAGACGGAGTAATTTCCCTCCAAGCACTTGTTTTTCCGTTGTGACACCACCAAACAGTGAATTTGTTTCTCATGAGAACAGTATGTTTCTAGGATACAGGCATCTTTTTTCCTTCTTTCATCCCCCTCTTCACCCTGTTAGCCAGGGAGCTGTGGTGAGTCTCCTGTCTCCTACTAGCCTGTTAGCCAGGGTGCTGTGGTGAGTCTCCTGTCCCCTACTAGCCTGTTAGCCAGGGTGCTGTGGTGAGTCTCCTGTCTCCTACTAGCCTGTTAGCAAGGGTGCTGTGGTGAGTCTCCTGTCTCCTACTAGCCTGTTAGCCAGGGAGCTGTGGTGAGTCTCCTGTCTCCTACTAGCCTGTTAGCCAGGGTGCTGTGGTGAGTCTCCTGTCCCTACTAGCCTGTTAGCCAGGGTGCTGTGGTGGTCTCCTGTCTCCTACTAGCCTGTTAGCCAGGGAGCTGTGGTGAGTCTCCTGTCTCCTACTAGCCTGTTAGCCAGGGTGCTGTGGTGAGTCTCCTGTCCCCTACTAGCCTGTTAGCCAGGGTGCTGTGGTGAGTCTCCTGTCTCCTACTAGCCTGTTAGCCAGGGAGCTGTGGTGAGTCTCCTGTCTCCTACTAGCCTGTTAGCCAGGGTGCTGTGGTGAGTGTCCTGTCTCCTACTAGCCTGTTAGCCAGGGAGCTGTGGTGAGTCTCCTGTCTCCTACTAGCCTGTTAGCCAGGGTGCTGTGGTGAGTCTCCTGTCTCCTACTAGCCTGTTAGCCAGGGTGCTGTGGTGAGTGTCCTGTCTCCTACTAGCCTGTTAGCCAGGGTGCTGTGGTGAGTCTCCTGTCTCCTACTAGCCTGTTAGCCAGGGTGCTGTGGTGAATCAGGTTACCATAGAAACCAATGGCTCAAGCCTCTGTGTCGCTACAAGTGAATAATGACCTGTGACATCACTGTCTGTTTCTCTTCATGCAAAACATATGAGGAATTCCTGGTGAAACTCAATAGGCTATCATGCAAAGAGTGGCCTCTGAATTTCTTTTTTGAGTCGCCGAGAAAAGTGATCACGATTGACGTGTGAAATATACACAACTGTCAGACCTGGAGATATGTCAGAAGGGTAGCCTTGAATTTTGTTAAAAGACACCAGAGAGAGAGAGAGGAGAGAGATATAGAAACAGAAAGAAAGAGAGATGAAGTGAGTGAGAGAGGGGGGAAATGCAAAACATACAGGGATTGTCACATTATGTATAGGCCTACCTTTTCAGAACTTGTAAAGCACCAAACAGAGGGAACAATATAGTGTTTTACTTCCTATATAGTATGTCTCAAGTTAGCGTTACGTCCTAGGTCTGTAAGAATGACATGTCCTGCGTGCCAATTCTCTGTCCATTCTCTCTAAATGCGCACTTCTTCACCTCATTTCAGGGATGAAAGGATTAATTAACCTTGACCCTAAAGGAAAGGACTGCTGGAAGATATAAGAGGAGAAACTCCCTTTTTTATAGCCCATGATTACACCCATCCAAATGCTTTGAGTGAAACTTCTGCTGACCACACACCTCATGGAAACTTCTTGAAAGTAAACAACGGGCTTGACCTCTTACTCACCTTCACGACGGGACTCAAGGAGCCCACCGAGTATGTGTAGCTTGGCCCACGCTCAAAACATCTCATTTTCGACTTTCAAAGGGGGAAAGATTCTTTACAGACTGCAACAATGGGTCCAGTATGTGAGATAAGCTTGTAATCTCAGTGCTTCTCGTATTTTGGAGCAATTACTGTTAAAACTCTCATGAGATGAAAGAGGCCATATTTCTTTCCTCCATTTTCATTGAGTGCTCTAATTGCCATATTGTAGATATATCACGTGACAGGCATGATATTGTCCTTTATTTTTGTCAATCATCAAGATCGCAAGAACGGTTGGTCGACAGATCAATCGGCCTTACATTTCAGTGAGCTCAGAAGTCCTGTGTGTCATATGTTTTTGTCATATGTGTCATATGTGTCATATGTTTTTCTCTGTAAGCAACAACTTGGCTGACACCTGGTTAATGCTTTTCACAAGCACAGATCTAGGATATATGCTACCTTACCCTCTAACCAAATCCAGAACTTGTCTATTGAGGTTTAAAATGATGAACGGTGAAAGGGCCAACTTCATCATACAGTGTAGCTACTAGCTAGCTATACGGGGACAAGGGTCGACTAGCCTTAGATTAACTTGAGTGTTTGCAGGACTCCCACACCTTCTTTTCTGGTTGGCAAAAATGGCATTCTTTGCATTCTCAACTGACGTCTTTTGAGATCAGTTAAACTGGTTATCGGTTTTTTATTATCTCAAAGGAAATGCCTTTTCTCAGACAAAATCTCATTTTTGAGCATTTAAACCAGTTGTGTTTGAAAAGGTCCAGTCCTGTTCTTGTCTTTAGCTGCCCCTATAAGCTACGCTTGCGTCAAATGAGACCATAACAAACTCAATAGTAGAAACATTTACTTCAAAACTCCTTATACTGTGATGTCCGTGCAGGGAAGCAAAACCTGTGGTAAATTGAGGCACAGTCTAACAGTCGGTACTTCATGAATTTGTGGGGGCTCGTACATGGGATGGCAAGTGCACACCCAATCCGAGGCTGGGACCATAACAATAGACTGAATCTTTTTTGCTAAAAAGGCGAGTTTGTTCCACAATATTTGTGTCAAAGTAGAACATGTAATTACAGCTGCAAGTCTCTTGGGGTATGTCTCTATAAGCTTGGCACATCTAGCCACTGGGATTTTTGCCCATTCTTCAAGGCAAAACTGCTCCAGCTCCTTCCAGTTGGATGGGTTCCGCTGGTGTACAGCAATCTTGAAGTTATACCACAGATTCTCAATTGGATTGAGGTCTGGGCTTTCACTAGGCCATTCCAAGACATTTAAATGTTTCCCCTTAAACCACTTGAGTGTTGTTTTAGCAGCATGCTTTGTCCTGCTGGAAGGTGAACCTCCGTCCCAGTCTCAAATCTCTGGAAGACTGAAACAGGTTTCCCTCAAGAATTTCCTGTATTTAGCGCCATCCATCATTCCTTCAAATTCTGACCAGTTTCCCAGTCCCTGCCTATGAAAAACATCCCCACAGCATGATGCTGCCACCACCATGCTTCACTGTGGAGATTATGTTCTCGGGGTGATAAGAGGTGTTGGGTTTGCGCCAGACATAGCGTTTTCCTTGATGGCCAAAAAGCTAAATTTTAGTCTCATTTGGCCAGAGTACCTTCTTCCATATGTTTGGGAAGTCTCCCACATGCCTTTTGGTGAACACCAAACGTGTTTGCTTATTTTTTTATTTTAAGCAATGGCTTTTTTCTGGCCACTCTTCCGTAAATCCCAGCTCTGTGGAGTTTACGGCTTAAAGTGGTCCTATGGACAGATACTCCAATCTCCGCTGTGGAGCTTTGCATCTCCTTCAGGGTTATCTTTGGTCTCTTTGTTGCCTCTCTGATAAATGCCCTCCTTGCCTGGTCTGTGAGTTTTGGTTGGCGCCCCTCTCTTGGCCGGTTTGTTGTGGTGCCATATTCTTTCAATTTTTTAATAATAGATTTAATGGTGGTCCGTGGGATGTTCAAGGTTTTTCAGATATTTTTTTTATAACCCAACCCTGATCTGTACTTCTCCACAACTTTGTCCCTGACCTGTTTGGAGAGCTCCTCGGTCTTCATGGTGCCGCTTACTTGGTGGTGGCCCTTGCTTAGTGGTGTTGCAGACTCTGGGGCTTTTCAGAACAGGTGTATATATACTGAGATCATGTGACAGATCATGTGACACTTAGATTGCTTACAGGTGGACTTTATTTAACTAATTATGTGACTTCTAAAGGTAATTGTTTGCACCAGATCTTATTTAGGGGCTTCATAGGGGGTGAATACATATGCACACACCACTTTTCTGTTATTTTTTTTTCAATTTTTTTGAAACAAGTTCTTTTTTTCATTTCACTTCACCAATTTGGACTATTTTGTGTATGTCCCATTACATGAAATCCAAATTAAAATCAATTTAAATTACAGGTTGCAATACAACAAACTAGGGAAAACGCCATGGGGGATGAATACTTTTGCAAGGCACATTAGCTTATGTGTTTGGTCAAGTTTTTTCTCCACAATGTTTGATGGACTTTCCTCCTGGTCCATTGCACCTAAATGAACTGTCCAGTCATCCCCTATGTCCTCTATTCATGATCAAAATGAAGGGACTGAAACGATGCAATTTGGTTACATTGTTGTTTTGGGTCATTTACTGAACTAACTCAAAGACTGTATCACAGCATGCTGTTGTCGGCACTTCTTGTTTCGGTGTGGAAATGCTTGGCCCGGTTCAAGGACAAGGACAAGGACAAGGACATGCCAGTTCATTGAGTTTTATTATTCAATCTATGCAACGAATCTGGTGTTGGATTTGGTAGAATCAATCTGTATTCAAGATTGAAAAAGTTAGTTGTTGGCCTAATGAAAAAAGAAAGGTGTTGCTGCCGAGGCCATTTTTGTTCGTTTCAGTCTGGAGAACTTGACATTTCGAGGGCATTTTGTCAGACGTTGCGCCTGTGTTCTTCATCAGAGTGTAGGGATAAACCTCAGAAGGGTCTGGAATACTAATCTCCATGACAAATGAAAAAGAGGGAAGATTTGGGTTGTTATTGCTGTGGCTATAATAGTATATTCACATGAATGGGCATTTAACTTGTTTTGTGGCTGGTGAACACTATGGTGTGTTGGTCCTGGCATGGTGAGAATGGCAAGAGATGATCGCCTACTCCAATATAAAAAAAATAGCAAGTGGTCAGATTTCATGTACCTACAGCAACACATCCACCAAACATGTGACATGTAGAAAACGTCCATGCGAGTGAAAACACCATGTGCTTTTTAAACACAACTTGGTTGAGTTAATGTATTAGAAAGACATACTGAGTGACATATAGAGAAGACAGACAGGCTTTAACTATAGTACCTCTTTGAGACAGACAGACAGACAGACAGACAGACAGACAGACAGACAGACAGACAGACAGACAGACAGACAGACAGACAGACAGACAGACAGACAGACAGACAGACAGACAGACAGACAGACTACTTTGCCACGACCATTTAAACAATTTATACCTAATCAAATTAGACATAACTTATCATTATCATTGAAGTCATTAGAGTTATGTAAGTGATCATTGGGGAAAAGTACTTTCAAGGACGTCTTGTAACAGAGATGCATAGACATGACTGTTGTAGGACCGCTGCAGAGTTCAGGCCCACGGTCATAATAGATGGGACTTGTCTGTTTTAACCATAAGACAGAGTTTGTACCTAATTTGCTGTAGTGCAAAATACCCAAACATTGATTTGAAATGTAGAAAATAATTCTTTTGGATTCATGGTTTGTAGAAAATAATTCATTTTAATTCATGGTTTGTAGAAAATAATTCATTTTGATTCATGGTTTGTAGAAAATAATTCATTTTGATTCATGGTTTGTAGAAAATAATTCATTTTGATTCATGGTTTGTAGAAAATAATTCATTTTGAGTCATGGTTTGTAGAAAATAATTCATTTTGATTCATGGTTTGTAGAAAGGAATTATTTTTGATTCATGGTTTGTAGAAATGAATTCTTTTTGATTCATGGTTTGCGGTTCTGTCAGCTGCCCTTAAGATAATATGTGCTGCTTTGCACATCTGAAAGTTTACATTGAACTGGGATGTAAGCCAGTGGTCATCTGGGTACAATGGATACAGTAGCCATCCTCGATGTAGTTCAAGTAGTCAGTGGTTACGCATTATGGGTGATTATTCAGTTTAATTGTAGGTTGCAGTATGTTTTTTCTTACTAAAGGCAGCCCTGCTGTCTATAAGGTCAACTCAGTGTGAGCACTCTGAAGCCTTTTATGCCACAGAGAACAAAGAGAGTCATTCCTATTGGTCACCTGACAGTATGTTGTTTACACACACAGACGCAACAATTAACTCTCTCTCTCTCTCTCTCTCTCTCTCTCTCTCTCTCTCTCTCTCTCTCTCTCTCTCTCTCTCTCTCTCTCTCTCTCTCTCTCTCTCTCTCCTTCTCCCCCTCTCTCCCACCCAGATTCGGACCTGAGCATGCGGACATTGAGCACCCCAAGCCCTGCCCTCATCCTTCCTCCCCGTCCCCACCTCCACCCTCTCTCCCCTCTCCTCCCCCCATCGGCCCCCTTCAACAGCTCCTCCTCCACCTCCTCCTCTGAGACAGTTGCCATGGTGCATGCCGTCGCCCCTCCCCCTCTCTTCTGCGCCACCCACTCACGACGCCGCGCCACCCGGGACCACCACCAGGGGGCGTCGGTGCCCATGGACCTCTTGCCGGACCACATCTTCCTGGACATCTTCGCCCGCCTGCCCACCAACCAGCTGTGCCGCTGCGCCCGCGTCTGCCGCCGCTGGTACAACCTGGCGTGGGACCCCCGGCTGTGGCGGAGCATCCGGCTGACGGGGGACGTGCTCCACGTCGACCGGGCGCTGCGGGTGCTGACGCGGCGCCTCTGCCAGGACACGCCCAATGTGTGCCTGATGCTGGAGACGCTGGTGGCGAGCGGGTGCCGGAGGTTGACGGACCGCGGGCTGCACACGGTGGCCCAGTGCTGCCCCGAGCTGCGCTGCCTGGAGGTGGCAGGCTGCTATAACGTGTCCAACGACGCTGTGTTCGAGGTGGTGTCGCACTGCCCCAACCTGGAGCACCTGGACGTCTCAGGTAAACGTCTACATTACAGTGAACGTTTTAATCATTTAGCAGACTTACTGCCAGCATATTCAACTAAGTTTAGTAGGGGAAAAAAAACACCACATATCACAGTTATCACAAGTAGGCCAATACCCGCTGTCAGCAGAATCAGTGTAAAAAAAAAAAAACTAGTGTGGATGTGAGTACAAGAAAGAAAAGTACACTTACCCGTCCTCCTGCCCTAAATACATAAACCTGCTGCTCTGTGATATTATGGTGGTTAATGTGTCTAAGCTGCCAACCCTCCTCTTGGAGAGGTAGTCTCCCATTCAGAAATCATTATGGTGACTAATGTGTCTAAGGTGCCAACCCTCCTCTTGGAGAGGTAGTCTCCCATACAGAAATCATTATGGTGACTAATGTGTCTAAGGTACCAACCCTCCTCTTGGAGAGGTAGTCTCCCATTCAGAAATCATTATGGTGACTAAGCTGCCAACCCTCCTCTTGGAGAGGTAGTCTCCCATTCAGAAATCATTATGGTGACTAAGCTGCCAACCCTCCTCTTGGAGAGGTAGTCTCCCATTCAGAAATCATTATGGTGACTAATGTGTCTAAGCTGCCAACCCTCCTCTTGGAGAGGTAGTCTCCCATTCAGAAATCATTATGGTGACTAATGTGTCTAAGGTGCCAACCCTCCTCTTGGAGAGGTAGTCTCCCATTCAGAAATCATTATGGTGACTAATGTGTCTAAGCTGCCAACCCTCCTCTTGGAGAGGTAGTCTCCCATTCAGAAATCATTATGGTGACTAATGTGTCTAAGCTGCCAACCCTCCTCTTGGAGAGGTAGTCTCCCATTCAGAAATCATTATGGTGACTAATGTCTAAGGTGCCAACCCTCCTCTTGGAGAGGTAGTCTCCCATACAGAAATCATTATGGTGACTAATGTGTCTAAGCTGCCAACCCTCCTCTTGGAGAGGTAGTCTCCCATACAGAAATCATTATGGTGACTAATGTGTCTAAGCTGCCAACCCTCCTCTTGGAGAGGTAGTCTCCCATACAGAAATCATTATGGTGACTAATGTGTCTAAGCTGCCAACCCTCCTCTTGGAGAGGTAGTCTCCCATACAGAAATCATTATGGTGACTAATGTGTCTAAGCTGCCAACCCTCCTCTTGGAGAGGTAGTCTCCCATTCAGAAATCATTATGGTGACTAATGTGTCTAAGGTGCCAACCCTCCTCTTGGAGAGGTAGTCTCCCATACAGAAATCATTATGGTGACTAATGTGTCTAAGCTGCCAACCCTCCTCTTGGAGAGGTAGTCTCCCATACAGAAATCATTATGGTGACTAATGTGTCTAAGCTGCCAACCCTCCTCTTGGAGAGGTAGTCTCCCATTCAGAAATCATTATGGTGACTAAGCTGCCAACCCTCCTCTTGGAGAGGTAGTCTCCCATTCAGAAATCATTATGGTGTCTAAGCTGCCAACCCTCCTCTTGGAGAGGTAGTCTCCCATTCAGAAATCATTATGGTGACTAATGTGTCTAAGCTGCCAACCCTCCTCTTGGAGAGGTAGTCTCCCATACAGAAATCATTGGTTGCAGAAAGGCCACCTCTTTGCACTAATTTCCCAGTACGGAAGGGATACATTAAAATAACTTGTGAATTGTTCTTCTAAAGAAGACAAACCAGAGCAACTTTGGGTAAAGTGGTCAATTCATAAGGTATGGACACACCTATTCATTCAAGGGTTTTTCTTTATTTTTACTATTTTCTACATTGTAGAATAATAGTGGAGACATCAAAACTATGACATAACACATATGGAATCATGTAGTAACCAAAAAAAGTGTTAAACAAATCAATATAATACAGTACTCATCTCGAAAACAAAAGCAATTTAGGTTAAAAGAGTCCACACTAACAAAGGAAATAGAAGGTCTAACAGAACAGATAGATAGCAATAAAAACTGTAACATAGAGGCTCAGAATAAATTAGAGGGAAAACAAAAAGAAATGGAGAAACTTATTCAAGAAAGATCAAGTGTAATATATTATAAAAATAAAGCAAACTGGGTGGAATATGGGGAAAAATGCACCAAATTATTTTTTAATCTTCAACATAGAAATGCTACCTTAAAGAATTGACTGAAACTGGTTACAAATGACGGAGTCACCCATGATTCACCAAATGATATTTTGAAGGAGGAAGCAAAGTACTTTAAGCATATGTTTTCGTTTCAGTCGCCTCCATCTCCTCTAACTGAAGCTAATTGAAGGGATTTTGTTTTCTATTGATAATATGAAATTAACAGCCACACAGAAAGACTCATGTTAAGGTGAAATTACAGAGGAGGAACTTCTGGATGCAATTAAAGACTTTAAGTCGGGGAAAACTCCAGGGTTGGATGGCATACCAGTCGAGGTATACCAAACCTTTTTTGATATACTCAGAGGACCATTATTAGCATGTTTTAACCACTCCTATGTAAATGGTAGATTATCAGACAATCAAGAAGAAGGTCTGATTTAATAATTACTGAAACAGGATACAAGTGGAAAATATAAAGATCCAGTCCATTAAAAAAATTGGAGGCCCCTTACACTTCAATGTTGTGATGCAAAAATTCTAGCAAAATGTGTAGCGCATATAATTAAAAAGGTATTGTCGGACATTATTCATTCTAATCAGACAGGTTTTTTACATGGACGATACATTGGAGATAATATAAGGCAAGAACTGGAAACAATAGAACACTATGAAAAATCTGGGAAACCAGGCCTGCTATTCATAGCTGACTTTGAAAAGTCATTTGATAATGTACGACTGGAGTTTATATATAAATGCCTGGAGCATTTCAATTTAGGAGAATCTCTTATAAAATGGGTTAGAATCATGTATAGTAACCCTAGTATCCCTCATTAAAATGCAAATAAATTTATAACATTTTTGACATGCGTTTTTCAGGATTTTTTTGTTGTTATTCTGTCTCTCACTGTTCAAATAAACCTCCCATTAAAATTATAGACTGATCATTTCTTTGTCAGTGGGCAAACGTACAAAATCAGCAGGGGATCAAATACTTTTTTCCCTCACTGTAGGTTATACAGTGGGGAGGACAAGTATTTGACACACTGCCGATTTTGCAGGTTTTCCTACTTACAAAGCATGTAGAGGTCTGTAATTTGTATCATAGGTACACTTCAACTGTGAGAGACGGAATCTAAAACAAAAATCCAGAAAATCACATTGTATGATTTTTAAGTAATTAATTTGCATTTTATTGCATGACATAAGTATTTAATCACCTACCAACCAGTAAGAATTCCGTCTCTCACAGACCTGTTAGTTTTTCTTTAAGAAGCCCTCCTGTTCTCCACTCATTACCTGTATTAACTGCACCTGTTTGAACTTGTTACCTGTATAAAAGACACCTGTCCACACATTCAATCAAACAGACTCCAACCTCTCCACAATGGCCAAGACCAGAGAGCTGTGTAAGGACATCAGGGATAGAATTGTAGACCTGCACAAGGCTGGGATGGGCTACAGGACAATAGGCAAGCAGCTTGGTGAGAAGGCAACAACTGTTGGTGCAATTATTAGAAAATGGAAGGAGTTCAAGATGACGGTCAATCACCCTTGGTCTGGGGCTCCATGCAAGATCTCACCTCGTGGGGCATCAATGATCATGAGGAAGGTGAGGGATCAGCCCAGAACTACATGGCAGGACCTGGTCAATGACCTGAAGAGAGCTGGGACCACAGTTTCAAAGAAAACCATTAGTAACACACTACGCCGTCATGGATTAAAATCCTGCAGCGCACGCAAGGTCCCCCTGCTCAAGCTAGCGCATGTCCAGGCCCATCTGAAGTTTGCCAATGACCATTTGGATGATCCAGAGGAGGAATGGGAGAAGGTCATGTGGTCTGATGAGACAAAAATAGAGCTTTTTGGTCTAAACTCCACTCACCGTGTTTGGAGGAAGAAGAAGGATGAGTACAACCCCAAGAACACCATCCCAACCGTGAAGCATGGTGGTGGAAACATCATTCTTTGGGGATGCTTTTCTGCAAAGGGGACAGGACGACTGCACCGTATTGAGGGGAGGATGGATGGGGCCATGTATCGCGAGATCTTGGTTTGGTCAATAACAAAAGTTTCTCAATACTTTGTTATATACCCTTTGTTGGCAATGACACAGGTCAAACGTTTTCTGTAAGTCTTCACAAGGTTTTCACACACTGTTGCTGGTATTTTGGCCCATTCCTCCATGCAGATCTCCTCTAGAGCAGTGATGTTTTGGGGCTGTCGCTGGGCAACACAGACTTTCAACTCCCTCCAAAGATTTTCTATGGGGTTGAGATCTGGAGACTGGCTAGGCCACTCCAGGACCTTGAAATGCTTCTTACGAAGCCACTCCTTCGTTGCCCGGGCGGTGTGTTTGGGATCATTGTCATGCTGAAAGACCCAGCCACGTTTCATCTGCAATGCCCTTGCTGATGGAAGGAGGTTTTCACTCAAAATCTCACGATACATGGCCCCATTCATTCTTTCCTTTACACAGATCAGTCGTCCTGGTCCCTTTGCAGAAAAACAGCCCCAAAGCATGATGTTTCCACCCCCATGCTTCACAGTAGGTATGGTGTTCTTTGGATGCAACTCAGCATTCTTTGTCTTCCAAACACGACGAGTTGAGTTTTTACCAAAAAGTTATATTTTGGTTTCATCTGACCATATGACATTCTCCCAATCCTCTTCTGGATCATCCAAATGCACTCTAGCAAACTTCAGACGGGCCTGGACATGTACTGGCTTAAGCAGGGGGACACGTCTGGCACTGCAGGATTTGAGTCCCTGGCGTGCGTGTGTGTTACTGATGGTAGGCTTTGTTACTTTAGTCCCAGCTCTCTGCAGGTCATTCACTAGGTCCCCCCGTGTGGTTCTGGGATTTTTGCTCACCGTTCTTGTGATCATTTTGACCCCACGGGGTGAGATCTTGCGTGGAGCCCCAGATCGAGGGAGATTATCAGTGGTCTTGTATGTCTTCCATTTCCTAATAATTGCTCCCACAGTTGATTTCTTCAAACCAAGCTGCTTACCTATTGCAGATTCAGTCTTTGTCGTGGTAGAAATACTTGACTAATAGATAATCAACTCGAAAATATCTCTCAAGACACCGGAGCTTGTGAATTCAAGAATTAGACTTTATTGCAAAACAAAGCCGAGCTTGCCCCATGGAACAACTGTCTCTCTCTGGCTTAGAGATCTCTTATATACACACAGATGAAAAAACATGCGTACATTCCTAACTTTTTTTAGTTCTGCCCCACCCTTCTTTTTCAACGTCCAGCTGTCACACAATGTCCACTCCAAAAGGTCATGAATGCTTTTTTCTATATGAAGCCTCTCATTCTATCATTCTATTGGCTGCGTGGCTTAGGCCCCTTCTTAAAAAAGAACTACGGTAATGCATACCATGTGTCTATAACAAGCCCATGGGCCACAGTTTGAGAGCCCCTGCGACAGAGCACATACATTCATTTAAACATAATCATGTTTATTACTAATATTATTATTTTACCTTTGATCTCTCCCTACTTTTGCCTTAATGATACATAAATAATACCATATCTTCCCAGCCTGGTGCAGGTCTACAATTTTGTTTCTGGTGTCCTTTGACAGCTCTTTGGTCTTGGCCATAGTGGAGTTTGGAGTGTGACTGTTTGAGGTTGTGGACAGGTGTCTTTTATACTGATAACAAGTTCAAACAGGTGCCATTAATACAGGTAACGAGTGGAGGACAGAGGAGCCTCTTAAAGAAGAAGTTACAGGTCTGTGAGAGCCAGAAATCTTGCTTGTTTGTAGGTGACCAAATACTTATTTTCCACCATAATTTGCAAATAAATTCATAAAAAATCCTACAATGTGAAACGACAGTCCATCATTACTTCACATATTAGTATTATTTCCCATGCTGAAAATCTGACACGAGTCAAATGAATAATCTATGAAAGATTAGTCAAAATACATGTATGCCTATAACACAACCGTAATTTGACTAGCACTTTGAAAAGGGCCTCTTTGAGTCAATACCTTGTCCAAGTCAACCCAGTTTAGCAGACCTAGGGGAAATACATACTGTATGTCAAATGTCATTATTTAATACTTTCAATTACTAGCTTTCCTGGCACAATGGAACAAACCAATGGAATACTCCTAAAAGTGCAAATCTCAAGATAAGTGCACCAGAAATTTTACATGGATACCAGTAGGTATTTGACCCAGGTCTCCTGCTGAGACAACCCAACAACCTTCTTATGTTCTCTGTGGTAAAATACTGTCCAGAGCCCAGTGTTGTTTGCCACGGTATCTCTCTCTCTCTACACGCTCACTGCATACTGTCTCCAGTGTTTTCAGAGAAGAGGCCCATGGAATATGGGAATGGAATGCGACTTGATCCCAAAAAAATCCTCCTGTCTTATTTCAGTCTCTTTCCTGGTGTTTTATTTCCCACTTCCTGTGCCCTTCTTCCTGCCGGAGCACATTGTTGCCATCCCGGTGCGTGTCAAAGGTCAGCTGGAGTTCCCTCTGTTGAAGGAATCTGGGTTGTGTTCATTAGGCCTCAAATGGAAGAAAATGTTCAGAAACAGAGTGGAACACAACCCTGCTCTGTTTCTTCCTACCCCCCCCCCCCAAAAAAAAAAAGAAAGATGGAGTAACAGATCTCAGATGTCTCCCCTTGATGCAAATCCATTCCATCCACTTCATAGCCTTCGTACACTTCCGAAAGGCAAGACCATCAGCTAACCTATTTGGCAGCTCTGCACTTTCCGAATGTTCAAACATCGCTCTTCTTGCTATCTCAGAGCTGTCGTACCCTGCTTCCTGTTCCTGTCAACTGGGCATCCCACGTTTCAGTCTGCACAGCAAAAGTGAGGTTATAGGAGGAAGGAAAGAGAAGCCTTTTGAAAGGTGCTCAACTCAAAATAATGTTTTTGAAGAAGGGATGGTCTGGAGAAAGAAGAAATGCGAGTCTCAACTAAAAACATCCGTCATGTTCTCGTGAAAATGTAAGCAAAGGGGTGGAACCAGAAAACCTGGGCGAGTCCCCTAATAGTCGTCATGTTTCTGTTTCAATTCTCCCCAAGATAGAGCGCCGCACTGCTTTTTAATATCGCTCTGGGAATTAAAACAAACGGGAGTATAATGGTCTCTTACTTGACTTTGGACAGGACGCGGAATACCTGACATCTGCATTCTATAAAATTCAATTAGTGGGCCTAAGGAAAGTGGCTTATGCTCTGAATGTTGGGGCTGTTTTGTAATAAATGGGTTCTGCGGTCGTCTCTCTCTCTCTCTCTCTCTCTCTCTCTCTCTCTCTCTCTCTCTCTCTCTCTCTCTCTCTCTCTCTCTCTCTCTCTCTCTCTCTCTCTCTCTCTCTCTCTCTCTCTCTCTCTCTCTCTCTCTCTCTCTCTCTCTCTCTCTCTCTCTCTCTCTCTCTCTCTCTCTCTCTCTCTCTCTCTCTCTCTCTCTCTCTCTCTCTCTCTCTCTCTCTCTCTCTCTCTCTCTCTCTCTCTCTCTCTCTCTCTCTCTCTCTCTCTCTCTCTAGGATGCTCCAAGGTAACCTGCATCAGTCTGACGCGGGAGGTCTCCCTCAAACTATCGCCTATGCACGGCCAGCAGATCTCCATCCGCTACCTGGACATGACTGACTGCTTGGCCCTGGAGGACGAGGGCCTGCACACCATCGCCGCCCACTGCACCCAGCTCACCCATCTCTACCTGCGCCGCTGCATGCGGCTCACCGACGAGGGCCTTCGCTACCTGGTCATCTACTGCCCGGCCGTGCGTGAGCTCAGCGTCAGCGACTGCCGCTACGTCAGCGACTTCGGCCTGCGCGAGATCGCCAAGCTTGAAGGCCGGTTGCGCTACTTGAGCGTGGCGCATTGCGGAAGGATCACTGACGTCGGGGTGCGGTATGTCGCTAAGTACTGCTCACGGCTGCGATACCTGAATGCGCGGGGCTGCGAGGGCCTCACGGACCACGGCCTGGAGTACCTGGCCAAGAGTTGCCCCAAGCTCAAGTCGCTGGACATCGGGAAGTGCCCGCTGGTGTCGGACGCAGGGCTGGAACTGCTGGCGCTCAACTGCTTCAACCTGAAGCGGCTGAGCCTCAAGTCGTGCGAGAGCATCACGGGCCGCGGGCTGCAGGTGGTGGCGGCCAACTGCTTCGACCTGCAGCTGCTCAACGTGCAGGACTGCGACGCGCCACTGGAGGCACTGCACTTTGTGAAGCGCCACTGCAAGCGCTGCGTCATCGAGCACACAAACCCCGCCTTTTTCTGAGGAGACAGGAGAATGGGCGAACAAACTGAAGCCTGTATCCCGCACATAGGCAGACATAATGTAATATGCACATGACAATCTATTATGGTTGTTTTTTTATAGCACTCATAAGACTGTTTTTAAGTTATTTTTTTTTCTCCCTATTCCCTCACTACAAACTGTTGCCCAACTTCTAAAGGGATCATTTTTAAGCAGATGACTTCTGTAAGTATATAATAAAACACTAGTGTATTTTCATTTGAAAGGAAAAAACTATAATAGCATGAAAAACTCAGCTCTTTCTCAGTATCTTGTCAGTATCTCCTTAGGCCAAGAAGTTTAAATGGAATGCAATTTAATTATGAGTAATGGTTATCTTTTTTGTGTCAAAGGTTCACGTGTGACATTCCACTGAAGAGGCCTCCCCTTCTGTTTGCAGTGCTGGTGGGCAATATAGTAATTGATCCAGTAACTCCAGTCATTCCACATTACTTAAAGAGGCTGTACAGTTCATATACACATATGATAGAACATTAGTCCATTTCTTAACTCATGAAACCACATAAACCTTCGTTTTAATTAAGAATATGCTTCTACTCATGGTGTGGAGAGGTGTGCACCTTTCTGTCCAATGAGGTGATTGATGAGCAATATTTCTGTCCATTTAGGGGACCCCATTTGGCTCAAGAGCACCCCCAGAGGCAAACGTTCTGTATTGCCTTTTTTAACCTATTAGATAGGTTTTTTTTAAATGCTGGCTTTTCAACTAGAGCCTCAAATGTACTCTTATTCATTGTTTACATGTCATTCTTCTGCAGTTTAAATGCTAGACAATCCTACCATCATGTCCTTGGTTAGTGAAGTGGGGGATTGTTATTTTGAATGCAATGTCCAGTTCTATTTTGTAAAATAATTGTGTATACTAACTATGCTCAGACAATCACTAGAACAAGTGTGTTCACTGCTCTCTCTTTATTGGTTATTGGTTTTAATACATAATAGAGGAATAAAATAATGTCCTAAATGAGGATGGCCTCTGAGTCATGTATGTCTCAAATTTCGTATTATAGAACTAGTGTGCACTTAAATAGAGATGCTACTTAATGTTAAAATGAATATGTGCATTATCAGGAATTGATGATTTTCTGCCCTCGGACATTGAGGAGTAAGATTCCTTCCTTGTAAACAAGTGTGAAAAAAAAAATGCACCTTAGTAATGACAAATGACTGACCTTGACTAAGTTGTATTTTGTATTTTTATTGCAGAATGAATTATTGTTGTGTCTAATCATTCATTTCCTGATTTTCTATGTTGTGCTGATCACATCCTTATTGGGTTTACACATATAACATGTTTTTTTTTTTTGGAGACTCTGCAGATCATAGTGTTTTTATGCCCCTTGGAAACTCTGCGGATCATAGTGTTTTTATGCCCCTTGGAGACTCTGCAGATCATAGTGTTTTTATGCCCCTTGGAGACTCTGCGGATCATAGTGTTTTTATGCCCCTTGGAGACTCTGCGGATCATAGTGTTTTTATGCCCCTTGGAGACTCTGCAGATCATAGTGTTTTTATGCCCCTTGGCAGCTCTGCAAATCCTCACAAACACCCTTGACCACACATTTTGACTGGAGCTAGCCTGTGACCCAGGACACTCTACAAATGGTGGTGTGTGTGTGAGTGCGTGAGTGCGTGCGTGCGTGAGTGCGAGCCACTGGATGTCATTAGTTTCTTTAGACCCATCCACTGTCTCACTCCACCCCTCAAATGCATTCCTCATTTCATCCCATGTCATCTCAGTCACACTAGCACTGTGAGAGAGGGAACGGGGTGAATTCAAGTCGCTTTGCATGCTGGAATTAGTTACAGTAAGTGATGAAACGTTCAGTCACGTTCTCACATCATTTAACACTACTGTCATGTGGATAGTTGTATTAAAATGGTGTCATACATGGGATGGTGTTGCTGTGACTGGAACACATGGGTAGATTGAACTGAATCACACAAATAATATGGTCTCCTGCTTCCATTCTCTGCATTACATCACCACCACATGCCCACAAAGACTAGTGTTAAACTCCAATCTAATTTTTTATATATTTTTTTATATATGTATTTAATTATTATTTCAGTTTCCTTGTTTAAGGTCAACATTATAAACAAGTACAATCACATTTCTGAACTTCATATAACCCAACGCCTTTGTACTGCTGAAAACTGTCAAGTTATGTTGCGCTAACTACATCCAATATAGCAGTTTTGCAACTAAAACGAGTTTCTATAGGACAAATTCAGGTAGGTCCCGCCCCGTTTTGCAACAGAATTGGTGTAATGGATATGCCCCTGATCAGTTCATTTTATTGACCTAAATTCAGGTTCCATGATCAGTCTAGTAGTTTTGATTACAGATTAGTGTGTGTGTGTGTGTGCACGCGTGTATTCCATTATGTGAATGAAAGCACTTGATTCCGACAGTGTCGTTGCATTTTGATACACCAGAAGTACATTCGTTTCCAATGGAACGCTGCGTTTGCCTTGCAGAAGCAAATGTAGTGCGTTCTGGGTGGTGCATACGTTGGATTTATCGAATTTATGCATCAAAATGTATGCGTAGACGGCTTGACAGAAATGGTAGCAGAAGATGAATGTTGAACTTTTGTTGCACACATATCCAGATGATGCTGCGTACTATTTTGCCTATTAATACTATCGGTGTGATTAAGGCGTTTGTGTACAACATCATGTCCTTGTCATATTGTTGGCACTAAAACAAAGACATATTGACCATTTTGAGGGACAATACAGTTCTATTCTATTCTAATTCTATTCTATTCTAGCCATATTCTATCCAATATATTTCACGATATAGGCAATGTTGACTTTGCAGCTTGGCCATAGCGGGAACCTATATCGCTCAGGTGGGAACCATTTTCAAGGAGCTACGTACGGAAGTGTGCCGCAACCGTTGTTCCCAGAAAACTTCCGGTGCGAATGTAAACCAACAGCTAAAGAAAGTCTAATAATCTATCTAGCTAACTCCTCGGATTAGGCTAGTAATATTAGGAAATTGAGTGTCATGCAGAGAGTAAAAAGCTTTGGACAATGTTGTTCGGTGGTAGGGTGCTCCCGACGATCGGGAACAAACCTATTGACAGAAATTAAAGTTTATAGATTACCACAAGGAGCAGCATAGCGGGATACATGGATACTTGCTGTAAAACGAGGTGGTTGGACGCCAACGTCAAATGCAAGGGTATGCAGCGCACACTTCATTACTGGTAAGTTTAACAAGTTAACCACATAGCTAGGGATATTGCAGTATGATAGATAGAAAGTGTCTAATTTGTTGTTGTTTTTTGTGAGGAATTTTACAACATAACGTTACAATCAAATCAGAACGATTGGGAACGATTTCACGCTGGGAAGATTTTTTACATGACACAGGGCAGGACAGATGCTTGCCTAAACGTCAGACTGTTACCATGGTTACCCCATGGCTATTCCGTGTGAAATAAGTCTGTCTAAAAAAAGGTATCTACAAGCCAGAATGTTGAACAAAATGATATTCACACTTACTTTACCTGTTGCACATGCTGTTGGTCCTTTTGATGGTAGGTGGAGGAGATAGGGTAATCGCAGGAAAGTGTTGTTTACCTGACTTTTTACAGCGCTGTAGGTTGTCACTTGGTATTTTCAATCTCCTGACCCATGCAGGTGATGCACAATATGTAAATAGCTAAATGTAAACAATAGCGGAATGTAACCGAAGGCAGTTGACCAAAGCATTTCCTCGCAATCAGCTGCAAGTGTTTGACATTTCCCAGCCGATTGCGTGTGACAACATTCAGTCTGTGGTTCGGTTAGGCTCGGCCATATTGTGCAAGTGTTTGTCGTGTGCGAATGATGTCAGTATTGAAAAGAGAAAACGGAGATACACAGACCAGCATACTGAAAGTCGGGTTGATAGCGCTTTCCTGTGGATATTTTGTATCCGATTACATCCGACATAGGGACAAAATCGGCGGACGACAGGTAAAGTAAGTTAAAATGAAGTTTGTTCAACATTCTTACAGTTTGGGAATGCTGAGCCCACATGTTAGAGAGGAGTGTAGCTATCTTAAGTATTTCAATCTTGGATTCTAAAAGAGGCTAAACCGCTGCCTAAGAGGTAGATACTCAGTGGGTAAAGTT
Organism: Coregonus clupeaformis; assembly: GCF_020615455.1. Classification (NCBI taxonomy): domain Eukaryota; kingdom Metazoa; phylum Chordata; class Actinopteri; order Salmoniformes; family Salmonidae; genus Coregonus; species Coregonus clupeaformis. Next base: position 7,908,356 of record NC_059205.1, on the reverse strand, counting down.
ATCATTAATTAAATCCATTATAAAACAACTGTGTTTTTAATTTCATGGTGTTTTTTTTCTTGTTCTTCCTTTCTATTTCCCTCAGTAAACTGGTTTTGAGACCATTCAATTATGCAGCGCTCTATTTCATGTTTTAGTTAAGAGACGTTGTGAACATGGACTTTAAATCATGTGACTTGAGTATTGTTACTGTCATTTTCCTTGACTTCTCATATAGCTTAATACCAAGCCTGTGAACTGTGTTTTCCAGGCAAGCCGTCAAAGGATCCTTTCCATCCAGATTATGCCCCCTCAGTATTACCTCACCGAGCCCAGAACAAAACAAAGAGCTTAAAGGGAATAGAGAGATATCAAAGGTGTGTCAACAGATCAGCACAGCCTCAGCCTGTAAAAGAGGAAATGGAGACCAGAGTGGGCCGCCGTGAATTGTGCATGAAAAACCCAGACCTGGACAACACCCCGTATGCGAGTGTGTCAGTTGGAACCACAGATGAAGTCAAGACCGGAACTCCCCAGACCAAGACCCAACCCCTTGAAACCCAGACTAAAACCCAACTCCTTGAGATCCAATCCAAGACCCAATGTACCGAGACCGATTTCAAGTACAAAAGGGGCCGTCGTTTGAAAACAAACATGAAAACGTAAAACATGTCAATATTCTGGACAATTTTAGGGGCAATGAACTATCTGCTGTCATTTTCTGACGTCATTTGAAATGGCAGTCGTGCTGGAGTTTGGTCTCAGTTAGTCTAGCGGTACTAGTGCTGAGCGATTAGTGCTTTTTGAGGTCTGTTTCGGTGTGATTATTTTAAAAAATAGTCACGGTTTTCGGTTTCGATAATTATTTTCAACATTAAATGCACTATGCATTGTGGGTTGAATGCTGTAACAATACAGAATAAAACAGTTAATAATAGTCCCATGGTGGTAGTGACCGACGCCCATTACTGCTTATCACTAATTAACCATCATTTATTTACATTACTTTAATAAAATGTTTTATTTGATTACTTTATTTAATTCCAATTCATCTCATCGCTATAGAGCTGCTGCCTGACAATCACTATTTCAGTAGTTCTTCAAAGTAAATAAGGCATACTTTTATGACTGCTGAATACAAAACGATCAATCATTTAGATCATGTATTTTCAGGTAGAGATGCCTCGCAAAGCAACTTCCCCTCTATCCCTCTCCATCACGCATTCTTCTGTCCGTTCTCTCTGCACTAAACTATGTAGAATATTGGCCTGTTGGAAACTACAACATCGCACAGTTCGGGCTTGATCTGATTTTATCTATAGAGAAACTAACTGCACATTCAAATAATTGAACCTGTTGGTCAATTAGTTGTTTAAAAAACATTTTGGTTAATCACTCAGCTCTATGGAGTAAACTGTAAGTCGCTCTGGATAAGAGCGTCTGCTAAATGACTAAAATGGAAATGTATATGTATTGCTGCCACCTCAAGATGGTCATGTCTAGATGGGATACAACTTTTGTCAACTTGATGTCAAAAGTGGATATTTTTTTTGTGCATTTTAGCTAACCTTAACGTAATTCACCTAACCTGCTACGCTAATTATCCTAACCTGCTGCGTAAGTTCTCCTAAACCTGCTATGGAATGTCAATTTTGCCAAAGGCTGTATCCCTTCTAGACAAACCCTCAAGATCACATGCTTACTAACCTCTAAATTTCATCACTCTCAACTGTCGCCCTTTTTCCAGATCTGTCCATCTCTGTATGAAAAACGGTTACATTCATTTCAGGGGGAAAAATGGCAATCGGAGTGGATTCATGCACGTTTCCACATAGCCTACCTTTTAATGATCATCCTCGTTTAATCATCCTCGTCAACATGTACAATAACAGGTTTCAATTCTTAGTTTTGCCCTTACTGGGGAATAAGTGAAATGTAAAAATAGTAGTGTATAAATCAATAAATACAACTTTAATACAAACTCTTATTTGAACTCCTTGTCATGCAGAAGAATAGAACACCAGGTGAGATGTGTGGTAAATGTTGTTGTTGTTGTTGGTGTTTCTGTAGCTCAGTTGGTAGAGCGTGGCGATTGTAACGGCATTATAGTGGGTTCGATTCCCGGGACCACCCATACGTAAAATGTATGCAAGCATGATTGTAAATCGCTTTGGATAAAAGCGTATGCTAAATGGCATATATTATTATGTTTAGTCATAGACTGATCTCTGATAGCACTGATTTGAGTACCAAAAAAAAAAGTCCATCCTGCATTTGACATTTTGATCGTGTGTGTGTGTTTGTTCTCACAGCAATCTATGATTATTGGTAACCTACAGGCACCAATTCCTCCCATTTTAAAGTGTATTGTAGATCATTCCACACGTAAGTTGCAAAAAAACGTGAAGCGGATCTACCCAACTCAATATATTTTCTACATGCTTTCTATCTGTTTATTTTTGTCGTTTAAGTTGACGCTAAAACTGTTTTTCCATCCCGAACATTTCCACGGCCTGCCTAAGAATTCTCTATACAGAATAAACCCTGTAATTAGATCCGATGACTGTCACTTCCTCCATATTAAAGGGATAGTTCGATATTTTGGAAACTAAGCCATTTATCTATTTCCCCAGTCAGAGGAGCATGACCAGCTAGCATGCTAACTGTTCCTGTAGACTTGCAGTCATTGCGCTAACGCTAGTTAGCATTGGCTTGTGAAACTACCTTCATACTAGATGGATGCAGAGACATAAAAATGGTATCCACAATGGTATTCTGTTACAGCTAGCGATATTCATAAAAATAATAATTTTTCACATAAACCCAGCTTCAAATTATTGACATCAGTAAATCAATCATGACTCACATTAAGCATCTCCAATCCAAAGTTAAATCTAGAATCGTCTTCCTATTTCGCAACAAAGCCTCCTTCACTCATGCTGCCAAACATGCCCTCGTAAAACGGACTATCCTACCGATCCTTGACTTCGGCGATGTCATTTACAAAATAGCCTCCGACACTCTACTCAGCAAATTGGATGTAGTCTATCACAGTGCCATCTGTTTTGTCTCCAAAGCCCCATATACTACCCACCATTGTGACCTGTACGCTCTCGTTGGCTGGCCCTCACTACATATTCGTCGCCAAACCCACTGGCTCCAGGTCATCTATAAATAACTTCTAGGCAAATCCCCGCCTTATCCTAGCTCATTGGTCACCATAGCAACACCCACCCATAGTCTGCGCTCCAGCAGGTATATCTCACATGGTCATCCCCAAAGCCAACACCTCCTTTGGCCGCCATTCCTTCCAGTTCTCTGCTGCCAATGACTGGAACGAACTGCAAAAATCTCTGAAGCTGGAGACTCTTATCTCCCTCAATAACTTTAAGCATCAGTTGTCAGAGCAGCTTACCGATCACTGCACCTGTACACAGCCCATCTGTAATTAGCCCACCCAACTACCTCATCCCCATATTGTTATTTATTTTGCTCTTTTGCACCCCAGTATCTCTATTTGCACATCATCTTCTGCACATCTATCTCTCCAGTGTTAATACTAAATTGTAATTATTTTGCACTATGGCCTATTTATTGCCTTACCTCCATAACTTGCTACATTTCCACACACTGTATATATATTTTCTGTTGTATTTTTGACTTTATGTTTTGTTTTACCCCATATGTAACTCTGTGTTGTTGTTTTTATCGCACTGCTTTGCTTTATCTTGGCCAGGTCGCAGTTGTAAATGAGAACTTGTTCTCAACTGGCTTACCTGGTTTAAATAAAGGTGAAATAAAAATAAAATAAATGACGTTCCAATTCTCGTGACCATCTCGACCACAAGAAATTAAGAGCTCACGCTCGCATCATAATGGTGCGCGATCTTACAAACTCTGTCAAAAGTATCGCATTTTTAGTCAATGAAATACAGTAATCAATTTCAGATTTTGTTTTTGGACGCAGATGCTCTTCCAGTTTGTTCTGACATATCACCAAGGTCGGTGTGTACAGTAACTGGAACAGCTATCCTATCGGCTTTTATTTAGTTTTCTCTGAGTTCTGGACGCCAGTGATTCTGCGGGCAACTCAATGTTTTTTTAAAATATTTTTTTATTCGGTAACAGTTGAACTGTGAAGGTGGAGTGTAAGTGATAGACGCCCTTGGCTATCATTGGTCTTTTGGAAAGGGAATGTGCATTCTTGAACATTCTATCTGAATTACTCTCCTCACTCCTCAGGAATATTTTACTGGAAGGTAAGTCTCTCTTCGTTTTATACACATAGTATTAATGTAACGAAGTAGGCTACTACCCATCTGGTAGGCTACTGCCCATCTGGTAGGCTACTGCCCATCTGGTAGGCTACTGCCCATCTGGTAGGCTACTGCCCATCTGGTAGGCTACTGCCCATCTGGTAGGCTCCTGCCCATCTGGTAGGCTACTGCCCATCTGGTAGGCTCCTGCCCATCTGGTAGGCTCCTGCCCATCTGGTAGGCTCCTACCCATCTGGTAGGCTCCTGCCCATCTGGTAGGCTCCTGCTCATCTGGTAGGCTCCTACCCATCTGGTAGGCTCCTGCCCATCTGGTAGGCTCCTGCCCATCTGGTAGGCTCCTACCCATCTGGTAGGCTACTGCCCATCTGGTAGGCTACTGCCCATCTGGTAGGCTACTGCCCATCTGGTAGGCTACTACCCATCTGGTAGGCTACTGCCCATCTGGTAGGCTACTACCCATCTGGTAGGCTACTGCCCATCTGGTAGGCTACTACCCATCTGGTAGGCTACTGCCCATCTGGTAGGCTCCTACCCATCTGGTAGGCTACTGCCCATCTGGTAGGCTACTGCCCATCTGGTAGGCTACTGCCCATCTGGTAGGCTACTGCCCATCTGGTAGGCTACTACCCATCTGGTAGGCTACTGCCCATCTGGTAGGCTACTGCCCATCTGGTAGGCTACTACCCATCTGGTAGGCTACTGCCCATCTGGTAGGCTACTGCCCATCTGGTAGGCTCCTACCCATCTGGTAGGCTACTGCCCATCTGGTAGGCTACTGCCCATCTGGTAGGCTCCTACCCATCTGGTAGGCTACTGCCCATCTGGTAGGCTACTGCCCATCTGGTAGGCTCCTACCCATCTGGTAGGCTACTGCCCATCTGGTAGGCTACTGCCCATCTGGTAGGCTACTGCCCATCTGGTAGGCAACTGTAACTGTCATAGCCTCCGTTTAATTATATCACTCACAGCCTTATTAGAATATCAGAATCACCGTTATTCGCTAAGTAGATTTACACACACACACAGAATTGTACTTGGTGCCCTGCTAGCAATAGACGGCAATATAGACAACATGGTATTGGCACTGACCCCGTCTATATGGTAGCTTCTTCTCTTATTTTGTGTGTTTTCTTGATTATATATTGTGTTATTAGTTATACTATTTTGATGTTGATTACTGCACTGGGTAGAGCTCGCAAGTTCTGCATTTCACTGTACTTGTGCATGTGACAAAATTTGAAATGTATACAGAACATATCTACAGAAATGTTGTTTTTCCTGGTCTATTAATTCTATATAATTGGTATGCTACTTGGCTATAGGTCCATGTTGTAATTTAACTAAACTAATGCTTACGCTTCTTTTAAATTGTTCAGTTTTAAAGTATTACAGATTTTTTTCTATTCAGCCATGTCCTCTTCTACCTGAAATCCCAACCATGGCCGAATGGACAGAATGCATGAACTTTGATCTCCCTTGCCCGAGAAACTAGTCAGGTAGGGTAGGTTGCATTTGCCTCCCAATTTTTAGACAAGTTTATTAGTGCTATTTTCATACATTGGTTGATGAAGTCAAGTTTGTATTGTACATCCATTGGTAACACTGCATAGTTTACACTGTGTCTATTTGATTCAGCGTTCTGCCCATTGAATACTTGCCTAACCACTCATTGAGGACTTGTCTAACCACTCATTGAATACTTGCCTAACCACTCATTGAATACCTGCCTAACCACTCATTGAATACCTGCCTAACCACTCATTGAATACCTGCCTAACCACTCATTGAGGACTTGTCTAACCACTCATTGAGGACTTGTCTAACCACTCATTGAATACTTGCCTAACCACTCATTGAATACTTGCCTAACCACTCATTGAATACTTGCCTAACCACTCATTGAATACTTGCCTAACCACTCATTGAATACTTGCCTAACCACTCATTGAATACTTGCCTAACCACTCATTGAATACTTGCCTAACCACTCATTGAATACTTGCCTAACCACTCATTGAATACTTGCCTAACCACTCATTGAATACTTGCCTAACCACTCATTGAATACTTGTCTAACCACTCATTGAATACTTGCCTAACCACTCATTGAGGACTTGTCTAACCACTCATTGAATACTTGCCTAACCACTCATTGAGGACTTGTCTAACCACTCATTGAATACCTGCCTAACCACTCATTGAGGACTTGCCTAACCACTCATTGAGGACTTGCCTAACCACTCATTGAATACTTGCCTAACCACTCATTGAATACTTGTCTAACCACTCATTGAATACTTGCCTAACCACTCATTGAATACTTGTCTAACCACTCATTGAATACTTGTCTTTGTGTGGCACGTTTTATATCACTACTGTACATTGAGTCAGTACTTCTCTGATAGGTAGTACTCTCATAACAATATGGTTAAAGAATTCTAGACATTATTCAGTGTGGCCCATGCAGGATTCGAACCAACAACTCTGGCACTACCAGCATTGTACCATAACCAACTGAACCATTCATTTCAGGTTGTCCTGGATGCCTTTAAGTCTAAGAAGTATGTCATGTTGAAGAGCTCTCCTGCTGACCAGGTGACAGAGACAGACAACAGAGTGGAGAAGATGCTGATATCGGCCATCCGGGACAAATACCCCACGCACAAGTAGTCACAGTGCTGCTGTCACATAGACATTCTATTATAGTCCCAGTGCTGCTTTCACATACATTCTATTATAGTCCCAGTGCTGCTTTCACATAGACATTCTATTATAGTCCCAGTGCTGCTTTCACATAGACATTCTATTATAGTCCCAGTGCTGCTTTCACATAGACATTCTATTATAGTCCCAGTGCTGCTTTCACATAGACATTCTATTATAGTCCCAGTGCTGCTTTCACATAGACATTCTATTATAGTCCCAGTGCTTTTTTCACATAGACATTCTATTATAGTCCCAGTGCTGCTTTCACACAGACATTCTATTATAGTCCCAGTGCTGCTTTCACATAGACATTCTATTATAGTCCCAGTGCTGCTTTCACAGACATTCTATTATAGTCCCAGTGCTGCTTTCACATAGACATTCTATTATAGTCCCAGTGCTGCTTTCACAGACATTCTATTATAGTCCCAGTGCTGCTTTCACATAGACATTCTATTATAGTCCCAGTGCTGCTTTCACATAGACATTCTATTATAGTCCCAGTGCTGCTTTCACATAGACATTCTATTATAGTCCCAGTGCTGCTTTCACATGACATTCTATTATAGTCCCAGTGCTGCTTTCACATAGACATTCTATTATAGTCCCAGTGCTGCTTTCACATAGACATTCTATTATAGTCCCAGTGCTGCTTTCACAGACATTCTATTATAGTCCCAGTGCTGCTTTCACATAGACATTCTATTATAGTCCCAGTGCTGCTTTCACATAGACATTCTATTATAGTCCCAGTGCTGCTTTCACAGACATTCTATTATAGTCCCAGTGCTGCTTTCACATAGACATTCTATTATAGTCCCAGTGCTGCTTTCACTTAGACATTCTATTATAGTCCCAGTGCTGCTTTCACTTAGACATTCTATTATAGTCCCAGTGCTGCTTTCACAGACATTCTATTATAGGCCCAGTTGTATTCTGCCTTTCCCAACACCCCAGATACACACACACACTGAGAGGAACAGGGTTTGCACTGCCCATGGATGGAGAGCAATTGTTGGGGGGGTCAGTGCTTTAGTCAAGGGCTCAACGGCAGGAGATGGTACATGGGATCCAGCTGCCAGTTCAATTTCATTCCCATTTTTGTGTCTCCTGGCCCAGGGCTTGAACCAGTGACCTGCCGTCGACTGTTCTGCCTCTCTACCCTCTAGGATACTGGCACCCCTGTTGTTTATTGATACTCTTTTACTGCCCAAAATGTCCATATAGTATTAAGTATGCAGTATTTGTGTTATTGTCATACTTGACCAAGCTTAAAGCCTAGATTCAATCAGATCAAGCATTAACCGGCCATAGCCGACACCCGCATAGCTGATGTCGAAGGTGGAACAGCGTTGGAGCTGTCAAATCGGTGAGCAGCTGCTCTTGGTCATTGTCACGAAGCCACACCCCTCCCACTCAAAGCCACACCCCTCCCACTCAAAGCCCCCCCCACTCAAAGCCACACCCATCCCACTCAAAGCCACACCCATCCCACTCCCGTTAGATGTTCAGGAGAAAGTGTAGGCTAGATAGAAATAATGACGCTCTAATTGAAAGTCATTTTAACAAATTAATGAGGGTTTCTATCAGCCTAATGGAGGATTTCTCTTAATGCGTATAATAATATATATATATATATAAACGCAACATGCAACAATTGGAGTCCAGAGTGCGTTCAAGTACGCGTGCCACCGCACATTTTCTTCACAATAAACAAACATAGGCTCATTCTGTTCAGAACAACCCAGGGTATGACACCATGGCATCTTGGAACTGTACATCAAACAGTGATCATAAACCTTGACACTGTATATGACATGAGGTTTATGATATGGAAATGTAAAGTGCACATTTGGACTCATGGGTGTTTGGCTTGCTTGTATGACATCAAAGCGGTATTTATTATACATCTCAATGTCTCATCTTTCAGAATACATTGAGTCTTCTTAATTTATAGCATTTCCCTCACTCAGACTACATAAAATGTGCAAAAGTTGTCCAATTACCAAGAGGGATGGGGCAACTTCTTGTCGTACAGGTGCTCAAGTTCATAACGGCTGTCATTCAAAACCCATACCGCGTTGTGAAGCGCAGAGCCTGTGGTCTGACGTTATGTAGAGCATGTTATTGTACAGACACTACGTTGCAATTTAGCCAGTTATAAGTGGCCAAATCTGCCATTTTCAACCCATATATACGGGTACGAGTTTAAAGGGCTACCAACAACATCTCAGTATATATTACAGACACACAACATTAAACAAAAAACTAAACATGCTGGTACCGTAATAGGGACTCAGGTGTGTGCAGAAAAACATATAACGGTATACAACACTAATGTTACAATGTCAATTCGTGAGCCATTGCTTTTGGACTTGTCAATGTCAGTTGCGTCCTGTGAAGATGTCCAGAAGTCTCCATCGTGTATCCACTGAAGTGTTTCTCCGCTTCCTCCCATCAGGCACTGAGTTCGACATGACGTCTAGGAAGGTTATCGCAGCGAGCAGCTCGGCCGTAGCCAATCGGATCGCACAGGTGGTCCAGGCCTTCCCCTGTTCCTGTGACGACGAGGATCATAAAGCCAAGTGCACCTGTGGGATGCCTAGCAACGGACACAGCAAGCACGGCACTGCATTCTCCTATTTTAGCCACTTGTCAATGAACCACCATTATTTTGGTGAGGCACATCTTTGTGAAATAAAGATCAATTTCATTGAATATACAAATGTGTGGTTTCTCATCCTTAAGGTTATGCTGCCACCCACTGTTTGTGTATTCTACCTACATGTATTTTACCATTGACAGTGGTTGCCGATAGTCTTGAAATGGAGAGAGCATTGTCCAGTTATCACATTGAAATATTGACTTTGCCATGTTATTACACGTTGATCATTATTTCTCATGATCATGTGATTTGGTAAAGGGGTTATTTGGTCAAAAAACAGGGAGGACGAAGGCATATCATTCAAATGTCTTCATCGTTAAGGCATGTTCAATGGAACAAAGATTGAAAAACTCTGACGCGTTTCGGCATAGGCCTTTGTGGAAACTAGTGGGAATTTGTTATAAATATTGTCCAAAATTAAAGGGATATGGTTATGATAGTATAATTATGGGATAGAACTGTATGATTATGATAAATATAACTGCGTAGAAAATGCACTCCTACTCTCCATTGTGATAGTGAGATAGGGGTCAATGGGGTCGAACATACATCAGCTCAGCTGTGAATAGCATTGTGGTTTTCTGCCTCTGAACTGGTGACCTATAGCTTTACTTTACCCTTCTGTGATGTAGAGCTAATAGGTTGATTATGGATAATGGAGGGGGATAATGGATGAGGATTATGGATAATGGAGGGGGATTATGGATAATGGAGGGGGATTATGGATAATGGAAGAGGATAATGGATAATGGAGGGGGATTATGTATCACCTGTGGAACTCCATCATTCAGAGATAGAGCCTAGTTCAGGGAAACTAAACCAAAGCATGGAATGATGTCATACCTTGTAGCCTACATAGACTGCTTACAGTTTGGATGAACTATCCCTTTAACTATTAAAATGGTGGAAGCCTTCAATGGCAATCTCCATGCTAAAAGGGGTTATATACATCTAGAGTATCTATCTCTATGGCATCAAATAACTGCTACCGTTCAGTAAAGTGTTTAGAAATGACTCCAGTTGAGACTGTTTGTATGAATGGGTCGTTCATACACTGCTCCAAAAAAATAAAGGGAACACTTAAACAACACAATGTAACTCCAAGTCAATCACACTTCTGTGAAATCAAACTGTCCACTTAGGAAGCAACACTGATTGACAATACATTTCACACGCTGTTGTGCAAATGGAATAGACAACAGGTGGAAATTATAGGCAATTAGCAAGACACCCCCCAATAAAGGACTGGTTTTGCAGGTGGTGACCACAGACCACTTCTCAGTTCCTATGCTTCCTGGCTGATGTTTTGGTCACTTTTGAATGCTGGCGGTGCTTTCACTCTAGTGGTTGCATGAGACGGAGTCTACAACCCACACAAGTGGCTCAGGTAGTGCAGCTCATCCAGGATGGCACATCAATGCGAGCTGTGGCAAGAAGGTTTGCTGTGTCTGTCAGCGTAGTGTCCAGAGCATGGAGGCGCTACCAGGAGACAGGCCAGTACATCAGGAGACGTGGAGGAGGCCGTAGGAGGGCAATAACCCAGCAGCAGGACCGCTACCTCCGCCTTTGTGCAAGGAGGAGCAGGAGGAGCACTGCCAGAGCCCTGCAAAATTACCTCCAGCAGGCCACAAATGTGCATGTGTCTACTCAAACGGTCAGAAACAGACTCCATGAGGGTGGTATGAGGGCCCGACGTCCACAGGTGGGGGTTGTGCTTACAGCCCAACACCGTGCAGGACGTTTGGCATTTGCCAGAGAACACCAAGATTGGCAAATTCGCCACTGGCGCCCTGTGCTCTTCACAGATGAAAGCAGGTTCACACTGAGCACATGTGACAGACGTGACAGAGTCTGGAGACGCCGTGGAGAACGTTCTGCTGCCTGCAACATCCTCCAGCATGACCGGTTTGGCGGTGGGTCAGTCATGGTGTGGGGTGGTATTTCTTTGGGTGGGCCGCACAGCCCTCCATGTGCTCGCCAGAGGTAGCCTGACTGCCATTAGGTACCGAGATGAGATCCTCAGACCCCTTGTGAGACCATATGCTGGTGCGGTTGGCCCTGGGTTCCTCCTAATGCAAGACAATGCTAGACCTCATGTGGCTGGAGTGTGTCAGCAGTTCCTGCAAGAGGAAGGCATTGATGCTATGGACTGGCCCGCCCGTTCCCCAGACCTGAATCCAATTGAGCACATCCACCAACGCCACGTTGCACCACAGACTGTCCAGGAGTTGGCGGGTGTTTTAGTCCAGGACTGGGAGGAGATCCCTCAGGAGACCATCCGCCACCTCATCAGGAGCATGCCCAGGCGTTGTAGGGAGGTCATACGGGCACGTGGAGGCCACACACACCGCTGAGCCTCATTTTGACTTGTTTTAATTACATCAAAGTTGGATCAGCCTGTAGTGTGGTTTTCCACTTTAATTTTGAGGGTGACTCCAAATCCAATGGGTTGATAAATTTGATTTCCATTGATAATTTTTGGGTGATTTTGTTGTCAGCACATTCAACTATGTAAAGAAAAAGTATTTAATAAGATTATTTCATTCATTCAGATCTAGGATGTGTTATTTTAGTGTTCCCTTTATTTTTTTGAGCAGTGTATATATCAACCTGACTGAGGATTGTCTGTAAAATACACTGAACAAGCGGTTTGTTGATGTTAAAGTTGTGAACTTGAGTGCCCCAGTATGGGCAGGCATATGATACGGACAATGAATACAATTGCATTTTATCGGTGGTAATTTGAATGCACAGAGATACCGTGACGAGATCCTTTAGGCACATTGTCGTGCCATTCATCCGCCGCCATTACCTCATGTTTCAACATGATAATGCACGGCCCCACGTCGCTATGTCGCAAGGATCTGTTCACAATTCCTGGAAGCTGAAAATGTCCCAGTTCTTCCACGGCCTGCATACTCACCAGACATGTCACTCTTTGAGCACATTTGTGATGCTCTGGATCGATGTGTACGACAGCGTGTTCCAGTTCCCACCAATATCCAGCAACTTTGCACAGCTATTGAAGAGGAGTGGGACAACATTCCACAGGCCACAATCAACAGCCTGATCAACTCTATGTGAAGGACATACGTCTTGCTGCATGAGGCAAATAGTGGTCACACCAGATACTGACTGGTTTTCTGATCCACGCCCCTACTTAAAAAAAAAAAAAAGGTATCTGTGACCAACAGATGCATATCTGTATTCCCAGTCATGTGAAATCCATAGATTAGGGACTAATGAATTTATTTCAATTGACTGAATTCCCTATATGAACTGTAACTCAGTAAAATCTTTGAAATTGTTGGATGTTGCGTTTATAACACGTTTCACCGACAATGCTAATGGCGTGCACTGGCGTAACACTTGCCGATAAGCGGCAGCACATACCTGTCACTCAGCTTGTTGGGCGACCTAGCCAAGCATCTGAAGAAGACGATTCTATGCGGAAGTAGTGGCTTATTGACTTTTCCCAGCTCAATCGACTCTCGGTGAGATTTTAGTCTCTTTTGCGACCATTCTTACGCTAGTTACAGTCTCTTCTTTCCTATTCGGTGCATAGACTAGCTCGATACGTGTTGTGTGTTACATTTACAGATGAATGGTTATAAATCCACGCAGATAGCTCGAGAACTGTTAGGCTAAACCATTTTCAGATCAGGATAAACCAGGCTTCAGAAAAGAGTTGCAATGCAAACAGTTTTATTATAGAATATCGCTATTTGATTTAACTAAATGATTTTCCCATAATTTGTCTATGCGTGGTCGGTTTCAATGTACTTTAACATTCAGCCCATCAGTTTAGGTGCAGTCAGTCGTTTTTCCGGTAGCGATGCTATTTTTTACAAAACTCATGCACTCTTGGAAGATGGAAATTGCAGGAGGATTTGCCTCAGGTTTCATAAAGCTCTTATTCTAATGGATTTGACAGCATGTTCAACTCCATTGCTACAAGCACATACCGGACCCAGTATTGGGGTATCTAGTTTATATGCAAATTTCACCAACACGACCATAGTCAGCTTTTAAGGTGTTATTTTATCAATGTTTTATGTATTAAGTAAAACATGTTCACTGTCTGTTCCACAGCATCCTTTTAAGGGCATATTCCTTGGATCAAGGCACAATACCATGACTGAACTCTGGCAGAATGCCATGGACCATGCTGTGGCTCTGGCCAGGAAAGCAGGATCGGTGAGTGTGTGTGTGTCTTTCTGTCTGTCTGTCTGTCTGAGCGTGTGGTGGTGCTGCTTGTCTTGTGGTTTTCTTCACTGACCTTTTGGCTTCACAGCAGACGTTTTCAGTATTCAACCCTGTATCTATCTGCTTGTATCTGCTGCAGCTTGTAAGGGATGCCGTACAGAACGACATGAAGGTTATGTTGAAGAGTTCTTCTGTGGACCTGGTGACCAAAACTGACCAAAAGGTGGAGCAACTCATTATAGACTCTGTGAAGGAGAAATTCCCCACACACAGGTACAATAACTTACTGTGGCTTTGCTTCTATGAAGACATATCCTGGAACACAGACATACAGACACACACACACACACACACTGGCACACTTCTAATAGCCTATGAAAAGGAGAAGGATTTTTACAGTTATATTAAAGAACCTCCTGATCAGTATCTGTTGCTACCAAGTGTTCAATCAGACATTATAAAGGTGATATTATACATGGTGTTTCTAAATGATGCAGATATTATAAAGGTGCATGGTGTTTCTAAATGATGCAGACTATATCACAAATGACATAACTTCGGCGATGTCATTTACAAAATAGCCTCCGACACTCTACTCTGCAAATTGGATGTAGTCTAATCACAGTGCCATCTGTTTTGTCTCCAAAGCCCCATATACTACCCACCATTGTGACCTGTACGCTCTCGTTGGCTGGCCCTCACTACATATTCGTCGCCAAACCCACTGGCTCCAGGTCATCTATAAATCACTTCTAGGCAAATCCCCGCCCTTATCTTAGCTAATTGGTCACCATAGCAACACCCACCCGTAGTCTGCGCTCCAGCAGGTATATCTCACTGGTCATCCCCAAAGCCAACACCTCCTTTGGCCGCCATTCCTTCCAGTTCTCTGCTGCCAATGACTGGAATGAACTGCAAAAATCTCTGAAGCTGGAGACTCTTATCTCCCTCACTAACTTTAAGCATCAGTTGTCAGAGCAGCTTACCGATCACTGCACCTGTACACAGCCCATCTGAAATTAGCCCACCCAACTACCTCATCCCCATATTGTTATTTATTTTGCTCTTTTGCACCCCAGTATCTCTATTTGCACATCATCTTCTGCACATGTATCACTCCAGTGTTAATACTAAATTGTAATTATTTTGCACTATGGCCTATTTATTGCCTTACCTCCATAACTTACTACATTTTGCACACACTGTATATAGATTTTCTATTGTGTTATTGACTGTATGTTTTGTTTATTCCATATGTAACTCTGTGTTGTTGTTGTTTTTATCGCACTGCTTTGCTTTATCTTGGCCAAGTTGCAGTTGTAAATGAGAACTTGTTCTCAACTGGCTTACCTGGTTAAATAAATATTAAATAAAAAAAAATAGTTTAGTAGGTAGGGTAACAGAGAGGTGTAATCTGGACATTTTGTTACAGAAATTTTAAATGAGCGTTTCAGATTGTCCCTCTCTGTTTCAGTCCGTTTCCTTCCGTTTAGTGCCTTAATGACCGTACACACAGAGAGCTGAAAACACTGGCGAAGCCGCCTACCAATCTTGCAACCTCCGGCTTTACATAGAAACCAATGGAGGCGACAGTGAGAGACGGCTTTACATAGAAACCAATGGAGGCGACAGTGAGAGACGGCTTTACATAGAAACCAATGGAGGCGACTGCTCGAGCCGGCTTTACGTAGAAACCAATGGAGGCGACTGCTCGAGCCGGCTTTACATAGAAACCAATGGAGGCGACTGCTCGAGCCGGCTTTACATAGAAACCAATGGAGGCGACTGCTCGAGCCGGCTTTACATAGAAACCAATGGAGGCGACTGCTCGAGCCGGCTTTACATAGAAACCAATGGAGGCGACTGCTCGAGCCGGCTTTACATAGAAACCAATGGAGGCGACTGCTCGAGCCGGCTTTACATAGAAACCAATGGAGGCGACTGCTCGAGCCGGCTTTACATAGAAACCAATGGTGATTGCGTTTTCTTTTCCTGTGTGTAAGCGGCTTTATGATCATGACCTTGTTCTCCTTGTGTTGCAGTTTCATAGGCGAGGAGTCGGTGGCTGCTGGAGAGCCCTGTGTTCTAACTGACAACCCAACATGGATTGTTGATCCGGTAGACGGGACCACTAACTTTGTACACGGGTAAATTGTTGTTTATTTTCTCAGAATGTGGTAACCACTTTGTGTCGATTTAAAGATATTGTCAAACACTTGATTTCCATTTACCAGCTTACTGTAGCATAGATTATCCGATGTAACCCTGTATTTCTAAAATCCATGGCTCCCACAGATATCCATTTGTTGCGGTGTCTATTGGCTTTGCCGTCAACAAAAAGGCAAGTTTTCCTATTAATCATTCAGGGTTTTTACTTAGCTCAGAGAACTCATGAGACGTTTCGTTCTTCATACTTCGTTTAAAATCATGACGTTTTTGCACCCACACGAGTAAATCTGCAACAGAATTATTGTTGACAACAGTGCTCTTGAACAATTCAGGTCATTTAAAACCAAACATTTTGTCCTAGCATTCTGTGTTTCATAAATTTGAAATTGTTTAATAGTCAACTGACCAGGAAGATCATCTATGTTTAATCCAGTATAATCTTGGAGATCAGTAATCTAGATTTATCACAAGTCATTAAAGTGGCTGTACAAATCTAAAATGTTACTGAATTTAGATTTCTCCTTGGTTTTTTGAATTGTGCTTGATTGTGTTCCCTGACCTCCTTCACGGTGGATATGGGTAGTGAATCCCTGTTCAGATTTGCCCACTGCAACACACATTCTCTCTGTTTCCCTCAGCTGGAGTTTGGAGTGGTGTACAGTTGCATAGAAGACAAGATGTATACGGCCAGGACGGGGCAGGGAGCCTTCTGCAATGGACAGCCCCTTCATGTGTCGGACCAGAAAGGTGCGGTAGTTAGTTCAACCAGTTCATCTTCAGTGCTGTATCACACCAATATTACTCTCTCTCTCTCTCTCTCTCTGAATTCACCACTAATCATATTCTCCTTGACTATAGGTCAGTGTTCCCCCCAATCCCAACCAAGCTTTTATTTGGTCAGAAGCCGCATATTTACATTTCCGTACTCCATTTGTGCTGAGTTCAGATTTTTTAATTCTAGTCCTGCATTTAAACTAGTATTTCGTTTTTTTGTTAACATAATCATTGCAATTCATAAGCATTACAATTCATAAGCATTTGCAACATATTTAGTACTTAACACAAATTTATAAGCCTTTATACATATAATCATTCAATTCTGACCTACTGCCCTCCTCACACTCCCCTGCTAACCTTCCCTCCCTGTCTATCCAATAAACCTGAAATAAGAATGTCCCTGAAGTGCTGAACTTTCTCATTGCAGAAATCACTCAGTCTATCATTGCTACTGAGTTTGGTTCCAACAGAGACACGGAGGTGGTTGACAAAATCTTCTCCAGCATGAGGAAGATCCTGTGTTTACCCATCCACGGGTAAGAATGCCCTGGCCCCGTTTAGAATGGCATCCACGGGTAAGAATGCCCTGGCCCCGTTTAGAATGGCATCCACGGGTAAGAATGCCCTGGCCCCGTTTAGAATGGCATCCACGGGTAAGAATGCCCTGGCCCCGTTTAGAATGGCATCCACGGGTAAGAATGCCCTGGCCCGTTTAGAATGGCATCCACGGGTAAGAATGCCCTGGCCCCGTTTAGAATGGCATCCACGGGTAAGAATGCCCTGGCCCCGTTTAGAATGGCATCCACGGGTAAGAATGCCCTGGCCCCGTTTAGAATGGCATCCACGGGTAAGAATGCCCAGGCCCCGTTTAGAATGGCATCCACGGGTAAGAATGCCCTGGCCCCGTTTAGAATGGCATCCACGGGTAAGAATGCCCAGGCCCCGTTTAGAATGGCATCCATGGTTAAGAATGCCCTGGCCCCGTTTTAGAATGGCATCCACATTCCGAATGGCATACTTCCATACTACTTAGTAGGCATTGCGTGGAGACCAAGTATGTAATAGTTTGCTTGAAAGACTAGGATGGCATACTACATTAGCTGAGAAATGAGTATGGGACCACTGCATACTATTCAGGAAGTTGTTTTTCCACGTTTGGTATCCCAGAATGTATCCTATTGCTAGCGGAAACCTTCGTGCCATCAGATAAGACACTGCTCTGTGTGGGTAACTTGGTCACAATAACCCCTAACTGGCGCCTGGAAAAGCCTTGTGCTAGCAAAAGTCTTATCCAATAAGAAATGCTAGTTTCAGGTGTCCGTTACGGTAATGAACACAACCTCTCTCTCTCTGTCTTATCTTGCCAGGATTCGAGGTGTGGGTACAGCGGCTACCAACATGTGTCTGGTGGCGTCGGGCTGCGTGGAGGCCTACTATGAGATAGGGATGCACTGCTGGGACATCGCTGCCGGGGCCGTTATAGTCACAGAGGCAGGCGGCGTCCTCATGGATGTAGATGGTACGTCACTGTATATCCCAGATAGCACACAGACCTCCGCCCCAACACAGGCACCATTGTATACGTGATACCTCGGGAAGACGCAGCGCAGACGTCAGTTTGGCGAGACGTCTTGCGGATGTGTTTTAGAATTGGCCTACTTTCTAAATTGTAGAGATCTACATTGTTTTTTCCATCGGCCAGGCGTCAACGTTCTGTTATGATGTCTCGGCAGCGACGTCTTCCCAAAATGCAAATCCGTACTACGTAACCCCAGCACATTTTGATACGTCGGTTTGCGTGTTGACTAGTGAAATGGTGGTCCTGTGTGGCGCTAACAACATCAAGGTTTGTGGGTTCAATTCCCGCATGGGATGGAGCACTTAAATATATTAAAGACATATGCACTTACTGTACTGTGTGGCACTGCGTGTGAAAGTATCTGCCGAGTGGCATTAATTACAGTGTGTATAGGACTATTAATGTTCAATAGCACTCCAGATCCAATCACAGATCAGCAATTAGTCCTCAATAACAATTGATTACCCAGATGCTGAGATTTGATCCGTTTGTAAAAAAAAAAATGAAAAGTATTTTTGTAATTCAGCAGTTGTTTTTCCATTAACAGTAGTTTTACTTTCATTATCAGTAGTTAATAAGAATAAGTTTCTTTACAGCTATAAAAATGACAACATGAATTGTTTTAATGTTCTAGGTGGACCGTTGGACCTCATGTCCAGAAGGGTGGTTGCTGCAAATAACAAGATGATCGCTGAAAGGATTGTCAAAGAGATTGACGCGTTTACCCCTCTGCGAGATGATGCACCTATAGAGACAAAAGATTGAACAAGGAAAATAGCAATGTTTTTTTGTCATATTCTTAGAAATAAAATGTGTTTTGTAAGCTTTATTTATTTTTCGAATGATAACTCTGCTCTTGAACAATTCTCGTAATTTAAAGCCAAACTTTTGGTCCTAGCATTCTGTGTTTCATAAATTTGAATTTGTTCATTTTTAAATATTATAATTGTTTAATGGTCTACTGATCAGGAAGATAATCTATGTTTAAACCAGTGTAATCCTGGAGATCAGTAGTGTATATGCATCACCAGTCATTAAAGTACTGTATGTAAATATATATATATATATATAGCATAGTGAATTTATGATGGTCCCGAAATGTAAGTCGCTCTGGATAGGAGTGTCTGCTAAATGACGTTAATGGAAGTCAATTCAAGGTTTAATGCAGCTGGAAAAGGAGTGTGAAAGGTCCGGATTGAACTATGTACACTAAACGTTGCACCCTACTTGACTGCATTTTCATTTGAAATGTGCTGTTTAAATTGAGTGGGTTTTTGTATCCACTTGCATAATATAGTTCTGTACTTACTTAAAATCATGTATGAGTCTTTATTATAAGGCTTTTAATATGTTTATTCTCCCTTACAGCCACGTTTATACCTGGTGCTAACATGTGTCCTCCTTTGTCCTGACTGTGTCCGCATTTGTAGACGGATGTAGATGATTTAAAATACACATTGTGATCAGATCTTCCTGCCCACCTCCGGAGGTAGTCAGGCACTCATTGTGTCTGGGTATCTTACCAGTGTAGATGGATCTGGACAGAGAAACCATTTAAATCATCGTAATCCCACCTTTTAAAATAATTGACAGGTGGCGCCATTGACTTATGACATCAATATGCGTCTTCAAATAAATAAGTGAATATTTTTTTTGAAAGAATATCTGCCAAATAATTAGCATACAGGGAGGGACCAGGAAATGTGGTCCCACTGCAGACACAGTGGACGGATGAAAGACACAATACCATCATAATGTGGACAAGTTCAGGACCAAGGACGCATATTAGCGCCAGGTGTAAACAGCTTGCTTAGTTATCTCTAGAGCAGCAGCTGGTAGCTCAGCTCCTCAAAGGCCAACGTGTTCTTATGTCCTCATCCCAGTCTGATGTAGACTGTTCATGGCCTTATTTCTGTATTTCCTAAGTACAGTTGAACAGTGTCGTCATGAGAGAGGGTTATTGTGTTTGTTTGCAACGGAAAACTACAAATTGTGTTTCTCATTGGACAAGACCAGGTAGTCCCGCCCCCAGTTTCACTTCATTTCAAAGAGTTTTCTCCCTACTGGACACAACCCTGGGTGGTATTCACTAGACAACCCTGGGTGGTATTCACTAGACAACCCTGGGTGGTATTCACTAGACAACCCTGGGTGGTATTCACTAGACAACCCTGGGTGGTATTCACTAGACAACCCTGGGTGGTATTCACTAGTCAACCCTGGGTGGTATTCACTAGACAACCCTGGGTGGTATTCACTAGTCAACCCTGGGTGGTATTCACTAGACAACTCAGGGTGGTATTCACTAGTCAACCCTGGGTGGTATTCACTAGTCAACCCTGGGTGGTATTCACTAGTCAACCCTGGGTGGTATTCACTAGACAACCCTGGGTGGTATTCACTAGTCAACCCTGGGTGGTATTCAATAGTCAACCCTGGGTGGTATTCACTAGACAACCCTGGGTGGTATTCACTAGACACCAGACCACACTGGGTGGTGTTCACTAGACAACCCTGTGTGGTATTCCCTAGACAACCCTGTGTGGTATTCCCTAGACAACCCTGTGTGGTATTCCCTAGACAACCCTGGGTGGTATTCCCTAGACAACCCTGGGTGGTATTCCCTAGACAACCCTGGGTGGTATTCACTAGACAACCCTGGGTGGTGTTTACTAGACACCAGGCAACCCTGGGTGGTGTTCACTAGACACCAGGCAACCCTGGGTGGTATTCACTAGACACCAGACCACACTGGGTGGTATTCACTAGACAACCCTGGGTGGTATTCACTATTCACCAGATAACCCTGAGCGGTATTCACTAGACACAAGACAACCCTGGGTGGTATCACTACACACCAGGCAACCATGGGTGGTATTCACTAGACACCAGACAACCCTGGGTGGTAGACACCAGACAACCATGGGTGTTAATTTCTAGACACCAGACAACCCTGGGTGGTATTCACAAAACACCACATAAACTTGGGTGGAATTCAATAGACAACCCTATGTGGTATTCACTAGACACTAGACAACCCTGGGTGATATTCACTAGACACCTGACCACACTGGGTGGTATTCACTAGATACCAGACAACCCTGGGTGGTATTCACTAGACACCAGACCACACTGGGTGGTATTCACTAGACACCAGACCACAATGGGTGGTATTCATTAGACACCAGACCACACTGGGTGGCATTTACTAGAGAACCCTGGGTGGTATTCACTAGACACCAGACCACACTGGGTGGTATTCACTAGACAACCCTGGGTGGTATTCACTGGGCACCAGACAACCCTGTGTGGGATTCACTAGACAGCCCTGGGTGTTATTGACTTGCTTCCTCATGGCTCTGGGGGTAGGTTTCGTGGAGCCAGATGCACACTGGGATATTGTATGTGTTACCTGCTTGGACAACACATTATTTGAATGGGTCATGAAAGGGCTGAGATTGGGAGAGTGGTGAAAATGTCAAAGTGGCAAGTTACTAAACAAACTATTTAGCCCATTATGATGCCTGTGTGGTTACTGTCATGTGGAACTGAAACAGTACTTCTTATTTTCCTTGTTGGGGAACCATATGGTTGAGACAGAAATATAATGTTAAGATTCTGCATCATTTAATGCCTGAGGCAGACACAGGACATTCAGGCTGTGAAATGATGATCTGGTTCAGAAACAAACCCTAGTACAAGACAGCAATCTGCCCACAGGTATTTGCTGAGCATGAGAACCTCTTTCAGCAAACCTTTTTAATCCACTTTACCGGTGACCTTACTGCAGGTGTCATGACTCATGACCACTACAAAAGTAATGACCTTACAAAAGTAGTGCCACCGACAACACAAAATATTTTATATATATATTTTTAATGATTTTCTTTTAGAATTTAGTACAAAACAAAAACACACACAAAAATAAATAAACACAGCTGCCAGACATATGACGTGAAGTTTTGCTTAAAAGAGACAAGAATAGAACTATATGACCGTTAGAACGATAAGCATTCCTAGTCAGTGTTCACAATCTGTCCAGAGACAGACCCCAAATGTTGACAAATCTGCTGGAGGAGTTAGTCCTGAGAAAACAAATATTTTCTATGTTTATGGCGTTAAATCATTTCTGCGAGCCATCTATGGAAGCAAGAGGGGGTGGGTGACTTCCCATTCTGTGAGGATACTTTTTTTTTTTAACAGCCACCATTCCAGACATCAGTCTGTTGTTCCTCGTAGGACGATCTCAGAACAGACTGGGTAGCCAAAGAGAGAAAGTTATGGGTCAGGTACAATGGCCCTCTCATATACCTTTGAATACCAATCAAGGATGTTCACCCAAAAATTATGAAGTAGTGGGCAGAGCCAAAAAAGATGAGTTGATGAACCCTTCGAGACTTTACATTTGTCACACAGTGGGGACACCTGGGGGGGGGGTAAACTCTATGTCATTTGGTTTTGGAGTAATGAAGTCTATGCATGACTTTGTATTGTATCAATTGATATCTGGCATTGATGGAACAGGAGTGAATTGTAGACAGGGCTTCTCCCCATAGATCATCTGAGATCTCAATATTTAACTGTTTACCCCAGGTCTCCTTGAGATGACTAGTAGAGGCGTCTGTATAGTTGGAGAAAAGGAGACAAACTGTGAGAGGAGGTGTTTTGAGTTGGGAGGGCACTTTAGCAGATAATAAAATTAATGTTGTACATGGAGGGTTTCAACATTTTGAATTTTCCCTTTGACATAGTGTCTGACTTGTAAATAGCAGAAGAAATGTGAGTGGAATAGTTCAAATTTGTTATTTTAATTGGAGAGATCTTATATTGTGGCCAGTCCCTTCTTACATTTTACATTACATTTACGTCATTTAGCAGACGCTCTTATCCAGAGCGACTTACAAATTCCTCCACTCAACAAACAACTTATCAGACCGAGATGGAACAAAAATAATGATTAAAGCATATTGGGGTGTATACAGAGATATCAAGCACCTTATAAACATGCTTAATCTGGTTTCAAATTCTTAAAGAATTTCTCAAATCAAAAGTTGTTGCCTGTCGGTTTGTTTTGGGCACTCTGCTTAGGAGAAAAGCAAGTCTGGAAGAGAGGAATTTGTTGCAGTCTTGACTTCCATATTTAGCCACAGGGGGGCAACCGTGTCCAATTTATCAGTTAAACCCAGTTGCCAGTAGGTTTAATGCCCTGGCATTTGCAGCACGGTAGTAATGTTTAAAGATGGGTAGGCCTATGCCACCATGTTCCTTTGGCTTTTGCAAGTGGGCTTTACAAATACGATGGGGCTTTTGTAACCCCAGACAAATGGCATGATTGTCGAGTCCAATGTTTTGAAAAAATGAAGAGGTAAGAAAAATTTGAAGATTCTGGCAAAGATAAAGGAACCTGGGAAGAGGAACCATTTTTATGGCATTAATGCGCCCCGTCATAGAAAGAGGCAATATAGCTTCGCAACCAGCTCACTGTAGATGAGCTTGAAGAGGAGCTTTGGGTTTCTAGGGATTTTTTTGTCCCAGGTAAGTTAAGTGGTCAGGAGCAAAAACAAATAAAATAGAATTATTGTCGAATTGACTGTGTCCATAAGGTGTAGATAGTAAGTATAGGCTGGAAGTAGAGGCCTGGGCATTGTTGTTCACTAATTTACCCCAAGTAGGGAAAGGATGGCGGGGTTGAAAAGTAATAAAGGGGAGTATGTATATAAAAAAACATGGGGGATTGGAAGTGATGCAGACAATTACATTGATGGAAGTTACAATCTATCTACAATATTAAGCTGATCTTTATTTATATAAATTAATCAAATGAAAAAAAAATGAAAAAAAAAGTTAAGTGGTCATGCACCGCTTTAAATGGTATCCTCTCTAGCTCACTTGCTGTAATATTGCCTGAGAGACACATGAGATCACGTTTGCCCCAATCTATTCTATAGCCAGATAGTTTGCCAAATGAATTGATTAGGTGTAACAGGCTACGGACAGAAGCTGCTGGGTCCGAAAGGTATAGAAGCACATCGTCTGCGGCCTTCTATGTTTCCTACCTTAAGACCTTGGATATTAGGATGATCCCTTATTTGTATCTCCTAGGGGTCGAACGGGCGACAGCGAAGAGCAGAGGACTGAGTGGGCAACCCTGCTGGACAGATCTCGGTAGTTCAAAGGGACTGGATTTGTCGCTATTGGTCAGAATAGAGGATGTTGGGCAGGAATAGAGCATTTTGACCCAGGTGTTAAATGAGCTGCCAAATCCAAACCGACTGAGTGCTTGGAACATGTATGAACGTTCTATAAGATCAAACGCTTTCTGAGCATCTAGTGATATATAATAGCCTCCTTGGAGCCTTTCCCATGATTTGCATACAGAATGTTAAGCAGCCTGAGCACATTATAAAAAGAGAACCTGCCGTGGATAAAACCCTGTCTGATCCGGATGAATAATGGTTGTTACATGTTTGTTCAACCTGTTAGCAAGCACTTCGGTGATTACTTTTTTAACGAAATTTAGTAATGCCATCGGTCTATAATTTGCAGGATCACTAATTGAGTAATGCTATATGTCTATAATTTACAGGATCACTAATTGAGTAATGCTATCGGTCTATAATTTACAGGATCGCTAATTGAGTAATGCTATCGGTCTATAATTTGCAGGATCTGTTTCCTCCCTGCCTTTGTAACAGAAGGCAAATATTGACTTCATACAATGATTTCTGCAAACTGTTATTTTCTGTTGAGTCAGTGATCATCCAAAGTAAGAGGGGAGCAAGAGCTTACACTGAATGTTTTATCAAATTCCCAGCCGAAACCATCGGGGGCCTGCAGCCT
Organism: Coregonus clupeaformis; assembly: GCF_020615455.1. Taxonomy (NCBI): domain Eukaryota; kingdom Metazoa; phylum Chordata; class Actinopteri; order Salmoniformes; family Salmonidae; genus Coregonus; species Coregonus clupeaformis. Next base: position 7,883,158 of record NC_059205.1, on the reverse strand, counting down.
TGCCAGGTGGGAAAGCTTTTATTGCCTCAATTTTTTTCCCCTCTGTTGTGAAATTTGAGTCCAATTCTTTTTTTTGGCGCTATCATCAAGTTTTGGCAGGCTGATGGAGTCAAAGAAGGCTGATACATCGGAACTAGAGGCATCGGATCTGGAAGAGTATAGCTCGGAGTAAAAGTCTTTGAAGTAGTTGTTTATCTCTTTAGGATCTAGTCGGCAAGATGTCCGCCCCAGACCGGATTTTATGGATTGCTCTATTGGCCTGTGCTCCCTTTAGTTGTCTTGCCAGCAACTTTCCCGGGCTTGTCCCTAAGTTCAAATAGTTTTTGTCTCAGTACCAAGAAAACAGCTGTATTCATATTTACAATTTGTGAAAATGGTTGTAGTCGACCTGAGAGAGTGAAGGTCTGTATGCTTCTAAAGCTGGTCATGTTTTACCCTCTCCTCCAGTCACATGACATTCCCTTTTTTATAGCAGACTCATGTAAAATCATTTGACCTCTCACAACCACTTTAAAAGTTTACCCATAGTGTAGAATCAGATAGCACTCCTGTGTCATTAGTCTTGAGGAACTCATTCAACTTGGCTGTCATGCACTCAATGAATGCTTGGTCTGCAATCACGGAGGAGTTAAAACGCCAACTGTAATTCTGTTTTGGTAAAGAAAAGATTGAGGGACAATATAATTGGACTATGATCACTTATTAAGACGCTATGGTATTTCGAATTGAGCACATTGGGTATCAATTTGGAATCTATTAGGAAGTAGTGGATTCTAGAATAAGACTTGTGAACATGAGAGGAGAATGAGGAGTCTGTCTGTGGGATGTTAGTCTCCAGATGTCCACTAGATTCTTGAATAGGATTAGATTATTCAGAACCTACTCCACCTATTTGGTGGAGTAGAGTGGAGTGTAGACAGTCTGTCAAGATACGGATCAAGGTAACAATTAAAATCGCCTCCAACAATTTGGATTATTGGTAAATCAAATCAGAAATATGTTCAATAGGGTGACAGGGAAAGAAGTTCAGTAACGCCATAGACGTTCAATAGGGTAACAGGGAAAGACGTTCAATAACACCATAGACGTTCAATAGGGTGACAGGGAAAGACGTTCAGTAACGCCATAGACGTTCAATAGGGTAACAGGGAAAGACGTTCAATAACACCATAGACGTTCAATAGGGTGACAGGGAAAGAGTTCATATTCCCTGATATTATGATGTACCTACCATGTGGGCCGGTAGACATGGACGAGAGTTGAAAAGGGATGTTTTATCGAGCGAGAATAACAACACCTCCAGCTTTGGAAGAGAAGGGTGATTGATAAACTTGAGAAATCCAATTGGATCTCAGATGCCGCTGCTCGGTGGCTTTTATGTACGTTTCTTGTAGGAAAATTATGTCAGCACCAAGTAATTTCAAGTGCTTAATACCATACCACTCTTGCGCGCGTGCCCGAGACCGTGCACGTTCAACGAGACTACCGTGACACCTTTAACATCTGACTGATTCCCATTATCACTTCCAGATATTTACAGTGCATTTGGGAAGTATTCAGGCCCCTTTACTTTTTTCATATTTTGTTTCGTTACAGCCTTATTTCTAAAATGGATTAAATTGTTGTTTTTTTTACTCATCAATCTAAACACAATATCCTATAATGACAAAGCAAAAACAGGTTGTTTGAAATTGTATGTATTCAAAATAAAAACTGAAATATCACATTTACATAAGTATTCAGACCCTTTACTCAGTACTTTGTTGAAGCACCTTTGGCAGCGATTACAGCCTCAAGTCTTCTTGGGTATGATGCACAGCTATTTTCAGGTCTCTCCAGAGATGTTCGATCGGGTTCAAGTCCAGGCTCTGTCTGGGCCACTCAAGGACATTCAGAGACTTGTCCCGAAGCCACTCCTGCGTTGTCTTGGCTGTGTGCTTAGAGTCTTTGTTCTGTTGCAAGGTGAACCTTCGCCCCAGTCTGTGGTCCTGAGCGCTCTGGAGCAGGTTTTCATCAAGGATCTCTCTGTACTTTGCTCCATTCATCTTTCCCTCGATCCTGACTAGTCTCCCAGTCCCTGCTGCTGAAAAACATTCCCACAGCATGATGCTGCCACTACCATGCTTCACCGTAGGGATGGTGCCAGGTTTTGTTCAGACGTGACGCTTGGCATTCAGGCCAAAGAGTTCAATCTTGGTTTCATCAGACCAGAGAATCTTGTTTCTCATGGTCTGAGAGTCCTTTAGGTGCCTTTTGGCAAACTCCAAGCGGGCTGTCATGTGCCTTTTATTGAGGAGTGGCTTCCGTCTGGCCACTCTACCTTAAAGGCCTGATTGGTGGAGTGCTGCAGAGATGGTTGTCCTTCTAGAAGGTTCTCCCATCTCTACAGAGGAACTCTGGAGCTCTGTCAGAGTGACCATTGGGTTCTTGGTCACCTCTCTGACCAAGGCCCTTCTCCCCCGATTGCTCAGTTTGACTGGGCGGCCAGCTCTAGGAAGAGTCTTGGTGGTTCCAAACTTCTTCCATTTAAGAATTTTGGAGGCCACTGTGTTCTTGTGGACCTTCAATGCTGCAGACATTTTTTGGTACCCTTCCCCAGATCTGTGGCTCGACACAATCCTGTCTCGGAGCTCTACAGACAATTCCTTCGACCTCATGGCTTGGTTCTTGCTCTGACATGCACTATCAACTGTGGGACCTTTATATAGACAGGTGTGTGCCTTTCCAAATCATGTCCAATCAATTGAATTTACCACTGGTGGACTCCAAACAAGTTGTAGAAACATCTCAAGGATGATCAATGGAAACAGGATGCACCTGAGCTAAATTTTAAGTCCCATAGCAAAGGGTCTGAATACGTACGTAAATAAGGTTTTTCTGTTTTTTTATTTTTTATAAATTTTCAATAATTTCAAAAAAACTGTTTTCGCTTCGTCATTATGGGGTAATGTGTGTAGATTGATGAGGAAAACATTTCATTTAATCAATTTTACAATAAGGCTGTAACGTAATTTTTTTTGCAAAAAGTCCAGGGGTCTGAATACTTTCCGAATGCACTGTATATCCAAGGGCATTTCAAATAAAACATCTTAAAAATAAAACTTGAAAAAAAAAAAACACACAAAAACTCAGTGACCCCCCAGATTGGCTGGAAAACGCAGACCGTACACCGCGAACACCCTGAATTGCAGCATGCTTTCCCAGTCATAGTGGGATGACCATACAACATGCTGTATCAAAGTGTGACTCCAAGTTTGCTTCGATATGATTGGATCAATATTTCTCGTAAATAACCTCGTCTAGCGTATTTTCTTTTGTCTACATTTGGTTCACCGCAATTTGTTCACCGCCAACATCTGTGATAGAAATGTTTTGTGCGGTGAAGCGTGTCTGATGTTACATAAGTGATGTTTATTTGTTTTGCGGTACGCGGAATGATCTGATGTACTCTGTGATAGTTTGTTTTGCGGTAGACGTGATTGATGTAGTGATGTTTGTTTTGCGGTAGACGTGATTGATGTAGTGATGTTTGTTTTGCGGTAGACGTGTCTGACGTAGTGATGTTTGTTTTGCGGTAGACGTGATTGATGTAGTGATGTTTGTTTTGCGGTAGACGTGATTGATGTAGTGATGTTTGTTTTGCGGTAGACGTGTTTGATGTAGTGATGAAAGTTGTTGATTGATGATCATTTTTATAACAAACATTTGTACCTGATATTTGTAATTAGAATAATAATAAAAAAGAAAAAAAGAGAGGAAGAGTAGCTAGTTTCATCTTCGGGTTTTATTGCGAAAAAGGTGTATTGCCGCCACCAACTGAACGGGGGTGAAAATTAAATATTTTCTATGTTTATGGCGTTAAATCATTTCTGCGAGCCATCTATGGAAGCAAGAGGGGGTGGGTGACTTCCCATTCTGTGAGGATACTTTTTTTTTAACAGCCACCATTCCAGACATCAGTCTGTTGTTCCTCGTAGGACGATCTCAGAACAGACTGGGTAGCCAAAGAGAGCAAGTTATGGGTCAGGTACAATGGCCCTCTCATATACCTTTGAATACCAATCAAGGATGTTCACCCAAAAATTATGAAGTAGTGGGCAGAGGCAAAAAAAATATGAGTTAATGATCCCTTCGAGACTTTACATTTGTCACACAGTGGGGACACCTGGGGGGGGGTAAACTCTATGTCATTTGGTTTTGGAGTAATGAAGTTTATGCATGACTTTGTATTGTATCAATTGATATCTGGCATTGATGGAACAGGAGTGAATTGTAGACAGGGCTTCTCCCCATAGATCATCTGAGATCTCAATATTTAACTGTTTACCCCAGGTCTCCTTGAGATGACTAGTAGAGGCGTCTGTATAGTTGGAGAAAAGGAGACAAACTGTGAGAGGAGGTGTTTTGAGTTGGGAGGGCACTTTAGCAGATAATAAAATTAATGTTGTACAGGGAGGGTTTCAACATTTAGAATTTCCCCTTTGACATAGTGTCTGACTTGTAAATAGCAGAAGAAATGTGAGTGTAATAGTTCGAATTTGTTATTTTAATTGGAGAGATCTTAAATTGTGGCCAGTCCCTTCTCCCTCCACTCAACAAACAACTTATCAGACCGAGATGGAACAAAAATAATGATTAAAGCATATTGGGGTGTATACGGAGATATCAAGCACCTTATAAACATGCTTAATCTGGTTTAAAATTCTTAAAGAATTTCTCAAATCAAAGTTGTTGCCTGTCGTTTTGTTTTGGGCACTCTGCTTAGGAGAAAAGCAAGTCTGGAAGAGAGGAATTTGTTGCAGTCTTGACTTCCATATTTAGCCACAGGGGGGCAACCGTGTCCAATTTATCAGTTAAACCCAGTTGCCAGTAAGGTTAATGCCCTGGCATTTGCAGCACAGTAGTAATGTTTAAAGATGGGTAGGTCTAGGCCACCATGTTCCTTTGGCTTTTGCAAGTGGGCTTTACAAATACGATGGGCTTTTGCAACCCCAGACAAATGGCATGATTGTCGAGTCCAATGTTTTGAAAAAATGAAGAGGTAAGAAAAATTTGAAGATTCTGGCAAAGATATAAAGGAACCTGGGAAGAGGAACCATTTTTATGGCATTAATGCGCCCCGTCATAGAAAGAGGCAATATAGCTTCGCAACCAGCTCACTGTAGTTGAGCTTGAAGAGGAGCTTTGGGTTTCTAGGGATTTTTTTTGTCCCAGGTAAGTTAAGTGGTCAGGAGCAAAAACAAATAAAATAGAATTATTGTCAAATTGACTGTGTCCATAAGGTGTAGATAGTAAGTATAGGCTGGAAGTAGAGGCCTGGGCATTGTTGTTCACTAATTTACCCCAAGTAGGGAAAGGATGGCGGGGTTGAAAAGTAATAAAGGGGAGTATGTATATAAAAAAACATGGGGGATTGGAAGTGATGCAGACAATTACATTGATGGAAGTTACAATCTATCTACAATATTAAGCTGATCTTTATTTATATAAATTAATCAAATGAAAAAAAAATGGAAAAAAAAGTTAAGTGGTCATGCACCGCTTTAAATGGTATCCTCTCTAGCTCACTTGCTGTAATATTGCCTGAGAGACACATGAGATCACGTTTGCCCCAATCTATTCTATAGCCAGATAGTTTGCCAAATGAATTGATTAGGTGTAACAGGCTACGGACAGAAGCTGCTGGGTCCGAGAGGTATAGAAGCACATCGTCTGCGGCCTTCTATGTTTCCTACTTTAAGACCTTGGATATTAGGATGATCCCTTATTTGTATCTCCTAGGGGTCGAAGGGCGACAGCGAAGAGCAGAGGACTGAGTGGGCAACCCTGCTGGACAGATCTAGGTAGTTCAAAGGGACTGGATTTGTCGCTATTGGTCAGAATAGAGGATGTTGGGCAGGAATAGAGCATTTTGACCCAGGTGTTAAATGAGCTGCCAAATCCAAACCTACTGAGTGCTTGGAACATGCATGAACGTTCTATAAGATCAAATGCTTTCTGAGCATCTAGCGATATATAATAGCCTCCTTGGAGCCTTTCTCATGATTTGCATACAGAATGTTAAGCAGCCTGCGCACATTAGAAAAAGAGAACCTGCCGTGGATAAAACCCTGTCTGATCCGGATGAATAATGGTTGTTACATGTTTGTTCAACCTGTTAGTAAGCACTTCGGTGATTACTTTTTTAACGAAATTTAGTAATGCTATCGGTCTATAATTTGCAGGATCACTAATTGAGTAATGCTATCTGTCTATAATTTACAGGATCACTAATTGAGTAATGCTATCGGTCTATAATTTACAGGATCGCTAATTGAGTAATGCTATCGGTCTATAATTTGCAGGATCTGTTTCCTCCCTGCCTTTGTAACAGAAGGCAAATATTGACTTCATACAATGATTTCTGCAAACTGTTATTTTCTGTTGAGTCAGTGATCATCCTAAGTAAGAGGGGAGCAAGAGCTTCACTGAATGTTTTATCAAATTCCCAGCCGAAACCATCGGGGGCCTGCAGCCTTGCCAGGTGGGAAAGCTTTTATTGCCTCCATTTTTTCCCCCTCTGTTGTGAAATTTGAGTCCAATTCTTTTTTTTGGCGCTATTATCAAGTTTTGGCAGGCTGATGGAGTCAAAGAAGGCTGATACATCGGAACTAGAGGCATCGGATCTGGAAGAGTATAGCTCGGAGTAAAAGTCTTTGAAGTAGTTGTTCATCTCTTTAGGATCTAGTCGGCAAGATGTCCGCCCCAGACCGGATTTTATGGATTGCTCTATTGGCCTGTGCTCCCTTTAGTTGTCTTTCCCGGGCTTGTCCCTAAGTTCAAATAGTTTTTGTCTCAGTACCAAGAAAACAGCTGTATTCATATTTACAATTTGTGAAAATGGTTGTAGTCGACCTGAGAGAGTGAAGGTCTGTATGCTTCTAAAGCTGGTCATGTTTTACCCTCTCCTCCAGTCACATGACATTCCCTTTTTTATAGCAGACTCATGTAAAATCATTTGACCTCTCACAACCACTTTAAAAGTTTACCCATAGTGTAGAATCAGATAGCACTCCTGTGTCATTAGTCTTGAGGAACTCATTCAACTTGGCTGTCATGCACTCAATGAATGCTTGGTCTGCAATCACGGAGGAGTTAAAACGCCAACTGTAATTCTGTTTTGGTAAAGAAAAGATTGAGGGACAATATAATTGGACTATGATCACTTATTAAGACGCTATGGTATTTCGAATTGAGCACATTGGGTATCAATTTGGAATCTATTAGGAAGTAGTGGATTCTAGAATAAGACTTGTGAACATGAGAGGAGAATGAGGAGTCTGTCTGTGGGATGTTAGTCTCCAGATGTCCACTAGATTCTTGAATAGGATTAGATTATTCAGAACCTTGTGTGATATTTGGTGGAGTAGAGTGGAGTGTAGACAGTCTGTCAAGATACGGATCAAGGTAACAATTAAAATCGCCTCCAACAATTTGGATTATTGGTAAATCAAATCAGAAATATGTTCAATAGGGTGACAGGGAAAGAAGTTCAGTAACGCCATAGACATTCAATAGGGTAACAGGGAAAGACGTTCAATAACACCATAGACGTTCAATAGGGTGACAGGGAAAGACGTTCAGTAACGCCATAGACGTTCAATAGGGTGACAGGGAAAGAGTTCATATTCCCTGATATTATGATGTACCTACCATGTGGGCCGGTAGACATGGACGAGAGTTGAAAAGGGATGTTTTATCGAGCGAGAATAACAACACCTCCAGCTTTGGAAGAGAAGGGTGATTGATAAACTTGAGAAATCCAATTGGATCTCAGATGCCGCTGCTCGGTGGCTTTTATGTACGTTTCTTGTAGGAAAATTATGTCAGCACCAAGTAATTTCAAGTGCTTAATACCATACCACTCTTGCGCGCGTGCCCGAGACCGTGCACGTTCAACGAGACTACCGTGACACCTTTAACATCTGACTGATTCCCATTATCACTTCCAGATATTTACAGTGCATTCGGGAAAGTATTCAGACCCCTTTACTTTTTTCATATTTTGTTTCGTTACAGCCTTATTTCTAAAATGGATTAAATTGTTGTTTTTTTTACTCATCAATCTAAACACAATATCCTATAATGACAAAGCAAAAACAGGTTGTTTGAAATTGTATGTATTCAAAATAAAAACTGAAATATCACATTTACATAAGTATTCAGACCCTTTACTCAGTACTTTGTTGAAGCACCTTTGGCAGCGATTACAGCCTCAAGTCTTCTTGGGTATGATGCACAGCTATTTTCAGGTCTCTCCAGAGATGTTCGATCGGGTTCAAGTCCAGGCTCTGTCTGGGCCACTCAAGGACATTCAGAGACTTGTCCCGAAGCCACTCCTGCGTTGTCTTGGCTGTGTGCTTAGAGTCTTTGTTCTGTTGCAAGGTGAACCTTCGCCCCAGTCTGTGGTCCTGAGCGCTCTGGAGCAGGTTTTCATCAAGGATCTCTCTGTACTTTGCTCCATTCATCTTTCCCTCGATCCTGACTAGTCTCCCAGTCCCTGCTGCTGAAAAACATTCCCACAGCATGATGCTGCCACTACCATGCTTCACCGTAGGGATGGTGCCAGGTTTTGTTCAGACGTGACGCTTGGCATTCAGGCCAAAGAGTTCAATCTTGGTTTCATCAGACCAGAGAATCTTGTTTCTCATGGTCTGAGAGTCCTTTAGGTGCCTTTTGGCAAACTCCAAGTGGGCTGTCATGTGCCTTTTATTGAGGAGTGGCTTCCGTCTGGCCACTCTACCTTAAAGGCCTGATTGGTGGAGTGCTGCAGAGATGGTTGTCCTTCTAGAAGGTTCTCCCATCTCTACAGAGGAACTCTGGAGCTCTGTCAGAGTGACCATTGGGTTCTTGGTCACCTCTCTGACCAAGGCCCTTCTCCCCCGATTGCTCAGTTTGACTGGGCGGCCAGCTCTAGGAAGAGTCTTGGTGGTTCCAAACTTCTTCCATTTAAGAATTTTGGAGGCCACTGTGTTCTTGTGGACCTTCAATGCTGCAGACATTTTTTGGTACCCTTCCCCAGATCTGTGGCTCGACACAATCCTGTCTCGGAGCTCTACGGACAATTCCTTCGACCTCATGGCTTGGTTCTTGCTCTGACATGCACTATCAACTGTGGGACCTTTATATAGACAGGTGTGTGCCTTTCCAAATCATGTCCAATCAATTGAATTTACCACTGGTGGACTCCAAACAAGTTGTAGAAACATCTCAAGGATGATCAATGGAAACAGGATGCACCTGAGCTCAATTTTAAGTCCCATAGCAAAGGGTCTGAATACGTACGTAAATAAGGTTTTTCTGTTTTTTTATTTTTTATACATTTTCAATAATTTCAAAAAAACTGTTTTCGCTTCATCATTATGGGATATTGTGTGTAGATTGATGAGGAAAACATTTCATTTAATCAATTTTACAATAAGGCTGTAACGTAACAAAATGTGCAAAAAGTCCAGGGGTCTGAATACTTTCCGAATGCACTGTATATCCAAGGGCATTTCAAATAAAACATCTTAAAAATAAAACTTGAAAAAAAAAAAAACACACAAAAACTCAGTGACCCCCAGATTGGCTGGAAAACGCAGACTGTACACCGCGAACACCCTGAATTGCAGGCTGCAGTTGCACACTATTGTAAATTACTGCATGCTTTCCCAGTCATAGTGGGATGACCATACAACATGCTGTATCAAAGTGTGACTCCAAGTTTACTTCGATATGATTGGATCAATATTTCTCGTAAATAACCTCGTCTAGCGTATTTTATTTTGTCTACATTTGGTTCACCGCCAATTTTTTCCGTCAGGCCTGTCGTGAAATATTTGGTCCGACATGTACTTTACTCACATAAAAAGGTTGGATGGACAAATGGTTATTGTCTGTCTGGAAAAAAGCTTGGCTGATGCCTTAGAAGTATTGTATACCAAAACAAGTTTAAGGAAGTGCACTTTAAGATTTCTACATAAGATACTGTATATCCATGTAATTTCATGTTGTTTTTCTGCAAAAAAGAAGGCGAAAAATCTTACGCACATGTTCTGTAAATGTACATCTGTGATAGATTTTCGGCAAAACCTTGCAGAGTACATATTTAGCTTTTGGAACACTACCCATGTTTTTGACAGGAAGGATATTGTATTTTACTATTGCAATGATGACAAGACCATTGAAATTGTTGTGCATTTTTTTATTCTTATTGCCAAATACTTTATACACAAACAAAAATTCCAGAAATCTGTACCAAATTACAAATATTTCTGATCGAATTTAATAATCTAGTTAAGACATTATCCCTAGTTAATAACAAAAAAAAATCATAAGGAGAATTTTTTCTGAGTGAATACAATTGCACTATGTTTTATTTTTTCGCTGTGTATGTATTTAAGGTCTCTGTGGGTTTTGATTTGCGGTAGATGTGATTGATGTAGTGATGTTTGTTTTGCGGTAGACGTGATTGATGTAGTGATGTTTGTTTTGCGGTAGACGTGATTGATGTAGTGATGTTTGTTTTGCGGTAGACGTGTCTGATGTAGTGATGTTTGTTTTAAGGTAGACGTGTTTGATGTAGTGATGTTTGTTTTGCGGTAGACGTATCTGATGTAGTGATGTTTGTTTTGCGGTAGACGTGATTGATGTAGTGATGTTTGTTTTGCGGTAGACGTGATTGATGTAGTGATGTTTGTTTTGCGGTAGATGTGATTGATGTAGTGATGTTTGTTTTGCGGTAGACGTGTCTGATGTAGTGATGTTTGTTTTGCGGTAGACGTGATTGATGTAGTGATGTTTGTTTTGCGGTAGACGTGATTGATGTAGTGATGTTTGTTTTGCGGTAGACGTGTTTGATGTAGTGATGTTTGTTTTGCGGTAGACGTATCTGATGTAGTGATGTTTGTTTTGCGGTAGACGTGATTGATGTAGTGATGTTTGTTTTGCGGTAGACGTGATTGATGTAGTGATGTTTGTTTTGCGGTAGACGTGATTGATGTAGTGATGTTTGTTTTAAGGTAGACGTGTTTGATGTAGTGATGTTTGTTTTGCGGTAGACGTATCTGATGTAGTGATGTTTGTTTTGCGGTAGACGTGATTGATGTAGTGATGTTTGTTTTGCGGTAGACGTGATTGATGTAGTGATGTTTGTTTTGCGGTAGATGTGATTGATGTAGTGATGTTTGTTTTGCGGTAGACGTGATTGATGTAGTGATGTTTGTTTTAAGGTAGACGTGTTTGATGTAGTGATGTTTGTTTTGCTGTAGACGTATCTGATGTAGTGATGTTTGTTTTGCGGTAGACGTGATTGATGTAGTGATGTTTGTTTTGCGGTAGACGTGATTGATGTAGTGATGTTTGTTTTGCGGTAGACGTGATTGATGTAGTGATGTTTGTTTTGCGGTAGACGTGTCTGACGTAGTGATGTTTGTTTTGCGTTAGACGTGATTGATGTAGTGATGTTTGTTTTGCGGTAGACGTGATTGATGTAGTGATGTTTGTTTTTCGGTAGACGTGTTTGATGTAGTGATGAAAGTTGTTGATTGATGATAATTTTTATAACGAACATTTGTACCTGATATTTGTAATTGGAATAATAATAAAAAAGAAAAAAAGAGAGGAAGAGTAGCTAGTTTCATCTTCGGGTTTTATTGCGAAAAAGGTGTATTGCTGCCACCAACTGAATGGGGGTGAAAATTAAAGAAATTAAATTAAATTAAATTAAAGAAATAATATAAATTCCCACTCCTATACCCTGCTCAGGCCTCATCACTTTTAAAACACATGATATGATCTTTTCAACAACTTGGACATCTTGGCTTCTCCCTTCGGCAGACACTTGAAACATGGCTGAAATTCTCTGTCTCAGTAGTTTATATACCCCAACTTCACCTGAGTAGGGAGAGACTCCATATCAAAAAGCAAAAGAACAGATAGACTCTTCCCTTTTCTTCATTCACCACACGATCCAACGTGCATCAATCACTCCAGGAATATTTTTCATCTCTGCAACATCGACTTCCCATGAGACGCCAGATATTAGTCCCTTGAGGGGCGCCCTGTTCCGAAGAGACACACAGGATGCAACACGTTCCTTCTGATCCTTAGAAATACAAAGAAAAAGAAAAAAAAAACCTGCCTCTCGTGATCCTCACAGCCTTAACTTTACCCAGCTCTCTCCTCCAGTTTGGATATCTCAAATGTATTCTTCAATATTTGTAATCCGATTAGCGGCTCATCATCAACAAACTGTACTCCTACAAGATACAAAGGGACATTCTCAGCACTGCACGCTACATTCCTCAGTTTTCCATTCTTTTGGATAACAGTCAAATTTTCCTTCATTCCACCGCCATTAGATTCAAGATCCTCAACAGCTTCTGAACCGCCATCTTTTTCCGGTTCAGTCCATACTGCCCGAGTAGCTAGCTGACAGCCAAGGATCACTTCTTCTATTTCTTTTAGGTAATTGGCAGACCCCCCCCAAACAAAACCTCATACAAAATAGACACAAAATAGGCTTCAAGACCGTTCACTCAACCGAGACTGCTCTTCTCTGTGTCACGGAGGCTCTCCGCACTGCCAAAGCTGACTCTCTCTCCTCTGTTCTCATCCTCCTAGATCTATCCGCTGCCTTCGACACCGTGAACCATCAGATCCTCCTCTCCACCCTCTCAGGGCTGGGCATCTCAGGCTCTGCACACTGTTGGATTGCATCCTACCTGGCAGGCCGCTCTTACCAGGTGCGTGGAGAGGATCTGTGTCTGCACCACGTACTCTCACTACTGGTGTCCCCCAGGGCTCGGTTCTAGGCCCTCTCCTCTTCTCTCTATGCACCAAGTTACTTGGCTCTGTCATATCCTCACATGCTATGCGGATGACACTCAACTACTTTTCTCCTTCCCCCCTTCTGACACCCAGGTGCCGATATGCGTCTTTGCGTTCCTGGCAGATATCTCAGCTTGGATGTCGGCCCACCACCTCAAGCTCAACCTCGACAATACAGAAAAGCCGCCTGGTGTTCAACCTTCCCAAGTTCTCCCATGTCACCCCAGTCCTCCGCACACTCCACTGGCTTCCAGTCGCGGCTCGCATCCACTACAAGACCATGATACTTACCTACGGAACAGCAAGAGGAACTGCCCCTCCCTACCTTCAGGCTATGATCAAACCCAACACCCCAACCCGAGCACTCCGTCTGCCACCTCAGGTCTCTTGGACCTTCCACTCAGCCCAGTTCAAGCTCTTCTTTGTCCCGGCACCCCAATGGTGGAACCAGCTTCCCCCTGAAGATAGGACAGCAGAGTCCCTGCCCATCTTCTGAAAACATCTGAAACCCTTCAAAGAGTATGTTAAATAATCATCCTCCTCACCTTTCTAGCTCTGACTCTACTGATAGCAACTTTATTGAGGGAAAATGTATTTTTTATGCCTGTAATATGTGGTTGTCCCACCTAACTATCTTAAGATGAATGCACTAACTGTAAGTCTCTCTGGATAAGAGCGTCTGCTAAATGACTAACCTGTAAAAAATAACATCCCACTCCTTCAGTCCAGTTCAAATCACCTACAGGCTCAGGGGCCTGTGAGGGCAGAACATTCTTTGACAGGATTCCTTGCAAGGCCTCGACTGTAGTCCCCCAAAAATGTCAGCTGCACTCACAATGATGCCAATTTTCTCCGATTTCTTCTCCGTTTTGCGCCGTGCAGTTTATGACCGTTGCAGGAAACGATACAGAGTCCTCCTTTTTTAACATGCGTTATATCGGCTATGGGTGGATCCCACGGTAACCATGGAAATATTCACTGGTGCTGGCTCTACTACCGTTGCATCTTCAACACTACATCATCTTCCTCACCTCTGTTTCCGTCACCCTAACAGGGAAATCCGGGGAATTCGGGTGCATGTTCACCACCACAATTGCAACACAATCTCCTGCTGGCGTTCTATACTCTTTCCGTCTGCGTACCCTTTGCCACGTTAGCAAATATTTTGCACTCATGACACTGAATGGGGTTTGTGCACGAAGGCTCTTACAGTGTATCTGGTAAAGCTTAACTTTACATGATACGGGACTCTTTGTAAAAAATTTTTTAAAAAAATAGATGAAGTGAATTTCTTCACTCCACCCATCATACGGGTCAGTCGACGTGCACCAACCACTCCACCTACTTCCTTAGGTATTTCATCTGCACACACTTCAGGCGCTACCCCAGAGATAACCCCCTTGATAGCTGCTATGCTTCCAAGATCCGTACTACCTCAGAGATAACCCCCTTGATAGCTGCTATGCTTCCAAGATCCGTACTATCTCAGAGATAACCCCCTTGATAGCTGCTCTGCTTCCAATATCCATACTACCCCAGAGATAACCCCCTTAATCGGCGCTATGCTTCCAAGATCCATACTACCCCAGAGATAACCCCCTTGATCGGCGCTATGCTTCCAAGATCCATACTACCTCAGAGATAACCCCCTTGATAGCTGCTCTGGTTCCAAGATCCATACTACCCCAGAGATAACCCCCTTGATCGTCGCTATGCTTCCAAGATCCATACTACCCCAGAGATAACCCCCTTGATCGTCGCTATGCTTCCAAGATCCATACTACCCCAGAGATAACCCCCTTGATCGTCGCTATGCTTCCAAGATCCATACTACCCCAGAGATAACCCCCTTGATCGTCGCTATGCTTCCAAGATCCATACTACCCCAGAGATAACCCCCTTGATAGGCGCTCTACTTCGAAGATCCACACACAAAACATTCTACTCCGATATCTTCTTGAGGCCCAAAGCAGGCTTCTTCTGCTCCTCAGATACACACAAAAAAAAATCTAAATAAGACCACTTCTTGTGACTCTGACAGACACCACATTATCCTCCAACGCGTCCCAGATTTTCCTCAAAACCGTCAAACGGATAACCCAGATAACATTGGTCACGGGGTCCCCAACCAATTCCAATCCTCCTCTATATGTTTTGCAACCTCAATTGTCCCGTCATAATTTTAGTCGATACATTCCCATTCTTATTTGTCGACACTAGATGTCAGTATGGCATGTCAAATCTATCTTCCTGTTACGCTACTGTACCAAATATCATGCATATCCGCAGAATGCACAAGAGTTACATATTTTCTGAAGGCCAACATAATGTAGATCATATGAAAAAAAAGTTTCAGGTTTTATTGTCACATGTTCACCAGGAGTAAAACAGTCCAGTGAAAGGGTTAACTTGCCAGCTCTTTCCCAATAACGCACAACCGAGGTGGTTAGTATAGATGTGGAATGCAAGAGAAACAAGAGAATGCAGTTATATACAGGTCTAATATACAGGTCTAATATACAGGTCTAATATACAGGTCTAATATATACAGGTCTAATATACAGGTCTGATATACAGGTCTGATATACAGGTCTAATATACAGGTCTAATATATACAGGTCTAATATACAGGTCTAATATATACAGGTCTAATATACAGGTCTAATATATACAGGTCTGATATACAGGTCTAATATACAGGTCTAATATATACAGGTCTAATATACAGGTCTGATATACAGGTCTAATATACAGGTCTGATATACAGGTCTGATATACAGGTCTAATATACAGGTCTGATATACAGGTCTGATATACAGGTCTAATATACAGGTCTAATATACAGGTCTAATATACAGGTCTGATATACAGGTCTAATATACAGGTCTAATATACAGGTCTGATATACAGGTCTGATATACAGGTCTGATATACAGGTCTAATATACAGGTCTAATATACAGGTCTAATATACAGGTCTGATATACAGGTCTGATATACAGGTCTAATATATACAGGTCTGATATACAGGTCTAATATACAGGTCTGATATACAGGTCTGATATACAGGTCTGATATACAGGTCTGATATACAGGTCTGATATACAGGTCTGATATACAGGTCTGATATACAGGTCTAATATACAGGTCTAATATATACAGGTCTAATATACAGGTCTAATATATACAGGTCTAATATATACAGGTCTAATATACAGGTCTGATATACAGGTCTGATATACAGGTCTAATATACAGGTCTAATATATACAGGTCTAATATATACAGGTCTAATATACAGGTCTAATATATACAGGTCTAATATACAGGTCTAATATATACAGGTCTGATATACAGGTCTAATATATACAGGTCTGATATACAGGTCTAATATACAGGTCTGACAGTAGTGAGTGAGTGAGCGTGAGTGTCTGTGAGGTGTCAATAGTGAGTATTACATTTACGTCATTTAGCAGACGCTCTTATCCAGAGCGACTTACAGTTAGTGAATACATATTTTTTTATACTGGCCCCCCATGGGAATCAATCCCACAACCCTGGCGTTGCAAATGCCATGCTCTATCAACTGAGCTACATCCCTGCCGGCCATTCCCTCCCCTACCCTGGGCCAATTGTGCGCCGCCCATGAGTCTCCCGGTCGCGGCTGGCTGCGACAGAGCCTGGATTCGAACCAGGATCTCTAGTGGCACAGTTAGCACTGCGATTTAGTGCCTTAGACCACTGCGCCACTCAGGAGCTATCTATGTGATGTGTCAGCAGTGAGTGAGTGAGAGTGTCTATGTGAGGTGTCAGCAGTGAGTGAGTGAGCGTGAGTGTCTGTGTGAGGTGTCAGCAGTGAGTGAGTGAGAGTGAGTGTCTATGTGAGGTGTCAGCAGTGAGTGAGTGAGAGTGAGTGTCTATGTGAGGTGTCAGCAGTGAGTGAGTGAGAGTGAGTCTCTATGTGAGGTGTCAGCAGTGAGTGAGTGAGAGTGAGTGTCTATGTGAGGTGTCAGCAGTGAGTGAGTGAGAGTGAGTGTCTATGTGAATGAGTGAGAGTGAGTGTCTATGTGAGGTGTCAGCAGTGAGTGTGTGAGCGTGGGTGCACGAGTGTGTATGCGTGAATGTGAAGAGTGTCGGTGTAGGTGTGTTTGGCTGAGTGGTAGAGACCTGAGAATAGGCATGGACATTATACATGACGGCATACTTGTAAGAGTTTGTTTGAATAATTAAAAACTGCTCAACCAGCAATTTCAGTAAAATGGAGAAGGTCAATCTTTGCCACAAGATCTTGACTGTCGATTGTGGCCCGTAAGGCAACTTAGTATTTCTGCTCGTCAAACACATCACATATCTCAGCTACCCAAGGCGATCGAGGCAGGAATGTCCCATAGAGAATGAGAGAAAGAAAAGAGAGAGAGAGATAGAGACGGAGAGAATGATTGAAAGAGAGAGAGAGAGAGAGAGAGGGAGAGAGGGAGAGAGGGAGAGAGAGGGAGAGAGAGAGAGAGAGAGAGAGAGAGAGAGAGAGAGAGAGAGAGAGAGAGAGAGAGAGAGAGAGAGAGAGAGAGAGAGAGAGAGAGGGGATGGAGTAGATAGAGACGGTAGTGAAACTAATGCATTGTTCACAGAGTTGTTACGGCCCAGACTTGGTGGATCGAGAGAAGCCTGTGTCTGCTGCTGATGACACTCTCTGCCCAGCTGAGTGGGATCGGGATTTTAGTGTGAAGGTGACTCCCCAAGCCCCAGGGTTGCGTCACAAATGCCACCCTCTTCCCCATATAGGGCTCTGGTCAAAAGTAGTGCACTATTTAGGGAATAGGGTTGCCATTTGGGACACAGCAATAGAGGGTGAGTTCTGGATGAGATTTCAGAGAAGGGGATACATCAAGCAATCCCCAGTAGGCCACAGCTTTGAGAGAAGTCATTTATCGATCCAATCATGGACATTTGGTGTAATAAAAAACTCATAAAATATATATTATTTTATTTTTTTTGGGGGGGTTCCTAGAATGGTTCTGACCAGTGAGGGTTGTGTCGCTTCAACCTAGAACTATCCTCTGAAAACCTTACAGAAAAAGTCCAGCAATTTTTTCCTGTCACTAGACTTTCAGTTTATCTGTTCATCAATCATATACACTGAGTGTACAAAACATTAGGAACACATGCTTTTTCCATGACATAGACTGACTAGGTGAAAGCTATGATCCCTTATTGATGTCACTTGTTAAATCCACTTCAATCAGTGTAGATGAAGGGGAGGAGACAGGTTAAAGAAAGATTTTTAAGCCTTGAGACATGGATTGTGTATGTGTGCCATTCAGAGGGTGAATGGGCAAGACAAACGATTTAAGTGCCTTTGAACAGGGTATGGCAGTAGGTGCCAGGCGCACCGGTTTGAGTGTGTCAAGAACTGCAACACTGCTGGGTTTTTCACGCTCTACAGTTTCCCGTGTGTATCAAGAATGGTCCAGCACCCGAAGGACATCCAGCCAACTTGACACAACTGTGGGAAGCGTTGGAGTCAACGTGGGCCAGCATCCCTGTGGAGCGCTTTCGACCCCACGCCCCCAACGAATTGAGGCTGCTCTGAGGGCAAAAGGGGTGGGGTCCAACTCAATATTTAGGAAGGTGTTCCTAATGTTTTGTACTCTCAGTGTGATATGCGTGATCAACATTACACTCTATACATTATTCATCAATTGAGTCCACCACTTTTCCACAAGCAAAAAAAGTATTTTATTGATCTGCTCCAATGGAGCCTCCTCTTTATTTAACACAACGGTACTGAAGACAATACAGAACCGTCGGTGTGTATTAGAGCGAAATGGGGGTAATGTGGTAGATACTCCGCTCGGTGCATTAACCACTAACCCCTGGTACAAATAGGGTCAACCCACTTTGCAGTGGTTGAAATGCGCACAGCAATGCCTTGGGACAGGTCCTCACTGCCGGGCTGCCAGTACAATATCTCAACCGTTACGCCAAACAGTGGCTGCAGAATTCACATCTGAGAAGCACTGTAGACTAGTGTGCAGGGGACACAGGATCAATTCGATTTATAATACGTTAAATTCAGGAGATGAATTGAAATCGCAATTCAAAAATTCGAAGTGCCAATTTGTTTTCAGTGAGAATTTTAAGAATAGGAATTCTGAAATGACTGAGTTGAATGATCTCTCCCTGACCCTGTTGACCTCTTACTAATCTTATATATATTACTGTGTAGGCATATATATATATATATTTTTTTGTCATTTAGCAGATGCCGCCCCATATGTAAGTAAACAGTACTGTACCTCTTATTCACATCTTATCTATTTGATTTATTTGGATCCCCATTAGCCGACGCAAATGGCCTTTGGAATCAAAGGTTCCAGTGGTGATGCATGATTGCTTGGAAGCCTAAGACCTCCCCCTCCATGCCGAGTGAGCGCTGTATCCCTCACTGTTATTGGAAGTGAATCACCTGGCTAGCCTGTCATGACGGGGCTCCACTCTATCCATCTTCCGGGTCCGGAGTCCCAGTAAGTACCCTATTCCACTATACGTTTGGTCAAAAAGTGTATAGGGAACAGTGTGCCATTAGGACTATGACCTGGTTCCAGACAATGAAGAACACCCTCCTCTACACTAACACTTCTGAGGGGGAGACAGCACCCCCCCTCCACCACAGCCCCCTCCCCGGAGTAAATTTACCCAGCTGTGCATTAGTCGCGGCACTCCACTCGCTCACCCTCACACATACAGTACACACTGGAAAACACTTAGGAGCTACACACACACACACACACACACAGAGAGAGAGAGAGAGAGAGAGAGAGAGAGAGAGAGAGAGAGAGAGAGAGAGAGAGAGAGAGAGAGAGAGAGAGAGAGAGAGAGAGAGAGACAGAGAGAGAGAGAGAGAGAGAGAGAGAGGGAGGGAGGGAGGGAGGGAGGGAGGGAGGGAGGGAGGGAGAGAGAGAGGCACACATACACACTCATCTCTATGTGACCACAGAAAAAACACACGCACACCACACATTCGACCTGCGGCGAACTGGGCGGGACTGGGCCACAGCTGCATGCGTACACTCAGTGGCAGGTTCAAACAGCCAGTGGTCCCCTTTGAACAGCGTGGCTGCGGCGGCGGACCCCCAAAATCAGGAGTGATGAGGTCCCTTTGGACTGTGGCTAATGGGGTGTGGACTGGAGGCCCAGCTGAACTGATGAAGGGCTGGCACTGGAAACTAATAAATATTGAGTGTGTGAGGCATGCAAACGTACATGCACATTCAAAGACGCATTGGGGTACGCACACAGACACATGTAGACCACACACACACACACACACACACACACACACACACACACACACACACACACACACACACACACACACACACACACACACAGTCTTGGTCCAGGAGGCTCCACTGTGTATGCTGAATAATTGACAAGTGGTACAATTATAACTGAATGCCAGCTAGGGTCATGACAACAGCTGTCACCATTCAAATGGAATCAAATCATTTCTAATAGAAGATAGAACCGTTCTGTAGGACTGACTTCCACTCTGAAGGTAAAGATTGTATTTAACAGAAGCTCTAAATATAGCATGTATAAATAATAAATATAAATACAAACATAGCATTTTCCGGTTATTTTAGCACTAGTATACTTGGTTGAATTAGCAGGAAAGAGATTCTACAAGGAAGTGAGAAAGTTGCTGTTGATATTCAGTAATCAGTACTATGTGGTTGATATTCAGTAATCAGTACTATGTGGTTGATATTCAGTAATCAGTAGTTGATATTCAGTAATCAGTACTATGTGGTTGATATTCAGTAATCAGTACTATGTGGTTGATATTCAGTAATCAGCACTATGTAGTTGATATTCAATAATCAGTACTATGTGGTTGATATTCAGTAATCAGTACTATGTGGTTGATATTCAGTAATCAGTACTATGTAGTTGATATTCAGTAATCAGTACTATGTGGTTGATATGCAGTAATCAGTGGTTGATATTCAGTAATCAGCACTATGTGGTTGATATTCAGTAACCAGTACTATGTGCTATTTTATTTGTTGAAGCACTTTGAAATGCGTCTCCTGTAAGAAATGTACTCTATAGATAAATACATTTTTACATTTACGTAATTTCGCAGACACTCTTATCCAGAGCGACTTACAGTTAATGAGTGCATACATTTTTCATACTGAACCCCCGTGGAAAACGAACCCACAACCCTAGCGTTGCAAGCACCATGCTCTACCAACTGAGCTACAGGGGACTAAAAAACAGTTTTTATATATATATATTTTTTAAATTATTTGTATTTATATATTTTGTTTTTATTTCTTTATTTCTTTATTTTTATTTTTTATTTTTTTTAACCTTTATTTAACTAGGCAAGTCAGTTAAGAACAAATTCTTATTTACAATGACGGCCTACACCGGCCAAACCTGGACAACGCTGGGCCAATTGTGCGCCGCCCTATGGGATTGGTTGGCTCATGATTGGTTGAGTGTGGACAGGTGTGTGGACTGAGTTGTAAATTGGTTGTAAATTGTCTAATGCATTTTAGTGGTTCTCGGTAGGATTCAATCCTTTTTAAATTCGCTAGCATAGAAAAAGGCAATGTATCACAGCCCTATACCAACTATACTAAATGACTGGTGTAGCATGTGGGAGGCAGGTAGCTTAGTGCTTAAGAGCGTTGTGCCAGTAACCGAAAGGTCGCTGGTTCTAACCCCCGAGCCGACTAGGTGAAAAAATCTGTCGATGTGCCCTTGAGCAAGGCACTTAACCCTAATTGCTCCTGTAAGTCGCTCTGGATAAGAGCGTCGACTAAATAAAATGTGTTTATATTGGACAGTGGGTTTGCAGGTGCTAGGCTACTAATAAATAAAATATTTAATCAGTCGTCTTCCTCAAATGAATTATCTTTTTGAGAGGGAGGGAATCTGATTTCATTGGTCCTCATCTCGTTGCTCAGTCATTTCATTCAGAGTAAGTGGAGATAGCCCTGAGTTAGCCTGCCCTGGAGCAGGTTCGCTCTGAAGGATTTGTTTTTCATAGAAATGTACCTGGCTAAAAGGTGAGCCACTTTCATATGACCAGTTACACCGAGTTGAACTCAAGAGTTGACCTGCTTCGTCATATATAGGGCTCTGGTTTAATACGTCTAAGTGTGTGGCTATATGTGTTTATATTGGAGTGGTGGGTTTTGCTGGTGCATTCCATGGTGATGTGGGTAAGGGCTAAAGTGAGCTTGTCAGATCCACTCCGGGCCTGTGGAGTAAAACTCCTAATGGGCTTTGTCATCTGCTAATGATAGCCCTCAGCCCCGGCCCATCCCCCTCAGCCCCGGCCCTGCCCACAGGTGCTGCACTCTGGCTGGGAGGATCAGGACGGGAGGGAGGGGGTCATCACCCAGGCTGCGTTCCAAGTCACATCCTATTTCCTGTTTAGTCTGTTTAGGCTTTTGGTCAAAAAGTAATGAACTATGTAGGGAATAGGGTGTCATTTGGGACGGAAACACAGCCTCCGCTGGTGGACGGGGAAGAACGATCCATGATGATTAGGCCTCGTCGTTTTTTAATTTTTTTGATTTATTTCACCTTTATTTAACCAGGTAAGCCAGTTGAGAACAAGTTCTCATTTACAACTGCGACCTGGCCAAGATAAAGCAAAGCAGTGCGATAAAAACAACAACAACACAGAGTTACATATGGAATAAACAAAACGTACAGTCAATAACACAATAGAAAATCTATATACAGTGTGTGCAAAATGTAGTAAGTTATGGAGGTAAGGCAATAAATAGGCCATAGTGCAAAATAATTACAATTTAGTATTAACACTGGAGTGATAGATGTGCAGAAGATGATGTGCAAATAGAGATACTGGGGTGTAAATGAGCAAAATAAATAACAATGTAAATAACAATATGGGGATGAGGTAGTTGGGTGGGCTAATTACAGATGGGCTGTGTACAGGTGCAGTGATCGGTAAGCTGCTCTGACAACTGACGCTTAAAGTTAGTGAGGGAGATAAGAGTCTCCAGCTTCAGAGATTTTTGCAGTTCGTTCCAGTCATTTGCAGCAGAGAACTGGAAGGAATGGCGGCCAAAGGAGGTGTTGGCTTTGGGGATGACCAGTGAGATATACCTGCTGGAACGCATACTACGGGTGGGTGTTGCTATGGTGACCAATGAGCTAAGATAAGGCAGGGATTTGCCTAGAAGTGATTTATAGATGACTTGGAGCCAGTGGGTTTGGCGACAAATATGTAGTGAGGACCAGCCAACAAGAGCGTACAGGTCACAATGGTGGGTAGTATATGGGGCTTTGGGGACAAAGCCCCATGACGGATGGCACTGTGATAGACTACAAATTGCTGAGTAGAGTGTTGGAGGCTATTTTGTAAATGACATCGCTGAAGTCAAGGATCGGTAGGATAGTCAGTTTTACGAGGGCATGTTTGGCAGCATGAGTGAAGGAGGCTTTGTTGCGAAATAGGAAGACGATTCTAGATTTAACTTTGGATTGGAGATGCTTAATGTGAGTCTGGAAGGAGAGTTTACGGTCTAACCAGACAACTAGGTATTTGTAGTTGTCCACATATTCTAAGTCAGACCCGCCGAGAGTAGTGATTCTAGTCAGGCGGGCGGGTGCAAGCAGCGTTCGATTGAAGAGCATGCATTTAGTTTTACTAGTATTTAAGAGCAGTTGGAGGCTACGGAAGGAGTGTTGTATGGCATTGAAGCTCGTTTGGAGGTTTGTTAACACAATGTCCAATGAAGGGTCAGATGTATACAAAATGGTGTCGTCTGCGTAGAGGTGGATCTGAGAGTCACCAGCAGCAAGAGCGACATCATTGATATACACAGAGAATAGAGTCGGCCCGAGATTTGAACCCTGTGGCACCCCCATAGAGACTGCCAGAGGACCAGACAACAGGCCCTCCGATTTGACACATTGAACTCTATCTGAGAAGTAGTTGGTGAACCAGGCGAGGCAGTCATTTGAGAAACCAAGGCTATTTAGTCTGCCAATAAGAATGCTGTGATTGACAGAGTCAAAAGCCTTGGCCAGGTCGATGAAGACGGCTGCACAGTACTGTCTTTTATCGATCGCGGTTATTATATCATTTAGGACCTTGAGCGTGGCTGAGATGCACCCATGACCAGCTCGGAAACCAGAATGCATAGCGGAGAAGGTACGGTGGGATTCGAAATGGTCGGTGATCTGTTTGTTAACTAGGCTTTCAAATACTTTCGAAAGGCAGGGCAGGATGGATATAGGTCTGTAACAGTTTGGATCTAGAGTGTAACCCCCTTTGAAGAGGAGGATGACCGTGGCAGATTTCCAATCTCTGGGGATCTCAGACGATATGAAAGAGAGGTTGAACAGGCTAGTAATAGGGGTTGCGACAATTTCGGCAGCTAATTTTAGAAAGAAAGGGTCCAGATTGTCTAGCCCAGCTGATTTGTAGGGGTCCAGATTTAGCAGCTCTTTCAGGATATCAGCTATCTGAATTTAGGTGAAGGAGAAGCGGGGGGAGGGGGGCATGGGCAAGTTGCAGCGGAGGGTGCAGAGCTGGTGGCCGGGGTATGGGTAGCCAGGTGGAAAGCATGGCCAGCCATAGCAAAATGCTTATTGAAATTCTCGATTATCGTAGATTTATCGGTGGTGACAGTGTTTCCTAGCCTCAGTGCAGTGGGTAGCTGGGAGGAGGTGCTCTTATTCTCCATGGACAGTGTCCCAAAACCTTTTGGAGTTAGTGCTACATGATGCAATTTTCTTTTTGAAAAAGCTAGCCTTTGCTTTCCTAACTGATTGTGTATATTGGTTCCTGACTTCCCTGAAAAGTTGCATATCGCGGGGGCTGTTCGATGCTAATGCAGTACGCCACAGGATGTTTTTGTGCTGGTCAAGGGCAGTCAAGTCTGGGGTGAACCAGGGGCTATATCTGTTCATAGTTCTGAATTTTTGGAATGGGGCATGCTTATTTAAGATGGAGAGGAAAGCACTTTTGAAGAACAGCCAGGCAACCTCTACTGACGGAATGAGGTCAATATCCATCCAGGATACCCGGGCCAGGTCAATTAGAAAGGCCTGCTCGCTGAAGTGTTTTAGGGAGCGTTTGACAGTGATGAGGGGTGGTCGTTTCACCACGGACCCATTACGGAGGCAGGCAATGAGGCAGTGATTGCTGAGATCCTGGTTGAAGACAGCGGAGGTGTATTTAGAGGGTAATTTAGTCAGGATGATATCTATGAGGATGCCCATGTTTATGGATTTAGGGTTGTACCTGGTAGGTTCCTTGATAATTTATGTGAGATTGAGGGCATCTAGTTTAGATTGTAGGATGGCTGGGGTGTTAAGCATATCCCAGTTTAGGTCACCAAGCAGTACGAACTCTGAGGACAGATGGGGGGCAAGCAATTCACAACTGGGGGCTGAGGGGGGTCTGTAGCAAGCGGCAACAGTGAGAGACTTTTTCTGGAAAGTTGGATTTTTAGAAGTAGAAGCTCAAACTGTTTGGGCAAAGACCTGGATAATATGATAGAGCTCTGCAGGCTCTCTCTAGAGTAGATTGCATCTCCGCCCCCTTTGGCAGTTCTATCTAGACGGAAAATGTTGTAGTTCGGAATGGAAATTTCTGAATTTTTGGTGGCCTTCCTAGCCAAGATTCAGACACTGCTAGAACATCAGGGTTGGCAGAGTGTGCTAACGCAGTGAATAACTCAAACTTGGGGAGGAGACTTCTGATGTTAACATGCAAGAAACCAAGGCTTTTACGGTTACAGAAGTCAACAAATGATAGCGCCTGGGTTGTAGGAGTGATACTGGGGGCTACAGGGCCTGGGTTAACCTCTACATTACCAGAGGAACAGAGGGGGAATAGAATAAGGATACGGCTAAAGGCTTTAAGAACTGGTCTTCTAGTGCATTGGGTACAGAGAAAGGGGGCAGATTTCCAGGCATTGTAGAATAGATTCAGGGCATTATGTACAGACAAGGACATGGAAGGATATGAGTACAGTGGAGGTACACCTAAGCATTGGGTAACTATGAAAGAGATAGCATCACTGGAGGTACCGATTGAGCCGGTCTCCGCGTGTATGGGGGGTGGGACAAAGGAGCTCTCTGAGGCTGGTTGAGCTGAACTTGGGGCTCTACAGTGAAATAGTACAATAAGAACTAACCCAAACAGCAATAGGCTAGGCATATTGACATGGGAGAGAGGCATAACGCAATCACAGGTGTTATTCGAGAGGGCTAAGACAAAAACTGGTAATGGCGATGAAAATTTTGGCCTGAGGCTAAACAGATAGACAGGAAAGGGTACCATGTAAATGAACAGTCCAGCAGGCATTAGCTGTGTAGCTGAGTGATCATAAGGTCCAGTGAACAGCACTAAGTAAGTCCGGGAGCAGATCGTAGGCTGCTAAAGCACAGGCGAGCAGGAGGCACGGCTGTTGATTGCGCGTGCTAGCGGGCCGGGGCTAGCAGATGGATCTTCGTGGTCGTCGCAACGGGAAGCCTGTTGAAACCACATCAGACGATTACATCGGCAGACCAGAC
This sequence comes from Coregonus clupeaformis, assembly GCF_020615455.1. Taxonomy (NCBI): domain Eukaryota; kingdom Metazoa; phylum Chordata; class Actinopteri; order Salmoniformes; family Salmonidae; genus Coregonus; species Coregonus clupeaformis. Next base: position 7,856,730 of record NC_059205.1, on the reverse strand, counting down.
GTGATGGATCGGCGGGGCTCCGTGTCGACACTAGGAGGTTCCGTCGGGTTGACAGAGAGGTAGATAGCCGGGAGATTAGCCTGGCTCGAGGCTAGCTCAAGGCTAACTGGTACGTCGGGAAGTGGATATTAGCCAACAACAGCCATTCGGTTGCAGCTAGCTAGTTTGCGATGGTCCGGTGTTAAGGTCCAGTGATTCCGGCAGAAAATCCAATATGCTCTGGGTCGATAATTGTCCAGGCTAGAGCTGGCTGGTAGGTAGTGCAGGCCACGGACAGTGGTGAAGACCGCTAACGGTGGCTAATAGCAAGTAGCTAGTTAGCTGGCTAGTTTCAGCCGTAGGTTCTTGATAAAAATAAAGAAACAATAGAATCCGTTCCACATTGGGTGAGGCGGGTTGCAGGGAAGTATATTTAGTTAAAGGATGGAAAGTGAGATAGAGAAATATATACAAATAAAAGACAAAAAAAGAAAAACAGGCTATTTACACGAGGACACAACAGAATACACGACCGCACTAATACGCCATCTTGGAATGACGGCCGGTTGGCATCCGTAAAAGAGCAGTCAGTCCAGACTGTATCAACACTCCGTCATTCTGGACTACACACATTATGCCTTCAGGTGTAAAGGGTACAGAGCAGATTATCCCCACTGAAATGAGCTCTCGTCTTCTTTTGATCGTTGATGCTATCACTGAGCGATACTAAGTTTTCCACAAATAAAAACTGACTGGTATCTTCTTGTCTAATAGATGGTAAACTGACTGGTATCTTCCTTATGAACACATCCTAATGAACACTCCTCCTTATGAACACATCCTTAGAACACTCCTCCTTATGAACACATCCTAATGAGCACTCCTCCTTATGAACACATCCTAATGAACACTCCTCCTTATGAACAGATCCTCCTTATTAACACATCCTAATGAACACTCCTCCTTATGAACACAGCCTTGTGACCACATCCTAATGAGCACTCTCCTGATGACCACATCCTAATGAGCACTCTCCTGATGACCACATCCTAATGAGCACTCTCCTGATGACCACATCCTAATGAGCACTCCTCCTTATGAACACATCCTCCTTATGAACACATCCTAATGAACACTCCTCCTTATGAACACAGCCTTATGACCACATCATAATGAGCACTCCTCCTTATGACCACATCCTAATGAGCACTCCTCCTTATGACCACATCCTAATGAGCACTCCTCCTTATGAAGACATCCTAATGAGCACTCCTCCTTATGAACAGATCCTCCTTATGAACACATCCTAATGAACACTCCTCCTTATGAACAGATCCTCCTTATGAACACATCCTAATGAACACTCCTCCTTATGAACACATCCTAATGAACACTCCTCCTTATGACCACATCCTAATGAGCACTCCTCCTTATGACCACATCCTAATGAGCACTCCTCCTTATGAACAGATCCTTATGAACACTCCTCCTTATGAACACATCCTTATGAACAATCATCCTTATGAACACATCCTCCTTATGAACACTCCTCCTTATGAACACATAGGGTGTTCATAAGGAGGAGTGACAGATTTAATGGGTGGCAGGTAGCCTAGCGGTTAAGAGCGTTGGGCAAATAACTGAAAGGTTCGAATCCCCGAGCTGTCTAGGTGAGAAATCTGTCGATGTGCCCTTGAGCAAGGCACTTAACCCTAATTGTGTCTGATAAATGACTAAAATGTAACGTGAGCGTACTGTTTTATGTATGATACTGAGTATTCTGTGCGTGGTGTGGTTTTAATCTAGACAACTTTTCTGTGATGTGTATGTTTTTTATTGATTCTATGGAACCCAGGACTCTGACAGCACTGACAGCATTGACCTTGCATCACACCTGACTTAAAGGGGTAGTTCACTTTTTTTGTTTAAAGTTCACCATCTCTTTAAATCTTCTATTGTACCCTTTCTCTTTGTGGTATGTTGAGTTGTCACTTTGAAGGCACTGAAGCCTAGAGCTGTCTGAAAGAGGCTTGAACGCCACAGCTTGAGGCCTAGGTATTATTCAGTGCAATAGGAAAGTAAAACATGGCGGCTTCTTCTGAGTCAAAACAATAGGCCTAGATCTGCTCACAATACAGATCCTCTGACGCGGTAGTTTCAGGGTCATGTTCAGTAGCGCATATCGTAGCAAAACCTTTTGACAAGGTTCTTATTGGACAGCTCCAGGTACTCCCTCTCTGCTTCCTTTCATTGACTGAACACAATCCAGGTGTCTGTTCAACTAGCCTTTTGAGTCAGTGAGCCAGGAAATTGGTGGTGTTGTCTGACTGCAACTCTAAACAGCACTTTTCAATGCTTTCTCACAAAAAGCCTTTTGAGGTCAAGAAACTTGCATATGTGTGTTTTAGGTGAGATGGACTTTAACAAACAGCTAAGGAAACAAACAAACACAAACAAACATTACTAGTTTATACAACACTGTCTCGCTCTCTCTCCGTGGAGTCTCTTTCAATATGAAATCTCTCTCGGTTCCATTCTGGAATGTTCTTTTTCTGAAGTCAATTCCATTCAGGGACCCACCACAACAAATTTCCGTCATGAATACTGATAACCAAATTAATTCAAAACTCAATAGTTTCATGAGTTATTCACATTATTTATAAATGACAGAAATCCACAAAAGGCATATTCAACAATGCAGTCTATCTGAAAACTAACCTCACGTCCAGCCGGTCTGTCTCAACTACACACGAAATGCTCAATCCATTCTCCTTGGACAGGGTTATGGGGTGCATTGATTTAGTAATCCATTTTAATTGGAGACGCTCTCCCTGCTTCATACTTGGCTTGCACAGCCTCGCGTTCTATCTCTAATTTTTTTAACAGCCCCACAAAGAATGGGAGACCAGAGGTTAAACAAATGCTTTATAAAATCTGGTGGATTTTAAAGCAGTTCTATCAATCAAACCAGTGCTAGTGGAGCCGCACAAAGCGGTTCTAAGAAAAGGACCGCAGGATTTGAAGGGAGATGGTGATTGTGTTCACATTTAGGGATCGTACAGCAAGTTAGCAAAGGGGGAAAATGGACTGAAACAGAGAGGGGCTACCTGGGGCATGTTCAGCAGGACACAACCTTTTGGAGCATTCAGATAGAAATTGGCTATGTAGAACAACCATGCCTCTCTCAAATGTAGAATAGGGAATCACATCTGCTCTACTCGTGTCATTTATATCTGCATCGTTCAACAACGTTTGGCAACTGAACGTGGCCCTGGACCAATAAGAAACACACATTTTCGTTTTCCCTTGTGAAATGTTTTAAAACGTTTTCCAAAAGAATATGACACTACTGAATGGTATTAGTAAGGCCTCTTGTTGTTGTAGAGAGCATTGAAGTGCCTCACTGCTTAACAATCTGACCCAGAACAGCTTAAGAGTCTGACACAGAACTGCTTAACAATCTGACCCAGAACTGCTTAACAGTCTGACCCAGAACTGAGTGGAAGGAGCCCGTTTCATCAGTCATTTCATCATTTCAATTAGAATCAATGACAAGCGATACACATCTTGGTAATTGAGTGGACACAAAGAGTTCCTTTCAAGTGATTCCACTTCAGCAGACTTAACGTTTTTCCCCTTTCAGCTTCTTTCCCATATTAACACATGCTAGACTAGCCCCAGACACAAGACTTGACCATTTGTGGAGGTGACAAAAGCAGAAGGGACAGTCTCACACTTTTCAATAATGATTTAGCACACCGTTTATTTGTTCAACAGTGTGACCAGTAAGTGACCAGTAGGTGACCAGTAGGTTAGATATAGACGGCCATTACTTCCTTTTCTCATTTCTCACTTTGATTGATCACTGTTCATCAAGGCCAGTGGTACCTATCATGTATTTGACTTGATCCTTGTGACCTCTCTCCTCAAAATGTCAGAGGGAAGCAAGAAGAGGAAACAACAAGGAAAGGAGAGAACAAGGAAAGGAGAGAACAAGGAAAGGAGAGAACAAGGAAAGGAGAGAACAAGGAAAGGAGAGAACAAGGAAAGGAGAGAACAAGGAAAGGGAATGGACTATTGACATTCACCCCAGGTAAGCTGCTTTCACCTATCCAGTCATTTTTGATCAACACTCAACTTTACATTTACATTTTTCATTTTCGCCATTTAGCAGACGCTCTTATCCAGAGCGACTTACAAATTGGTGCATTCACCTTATGATAGCCAATGGGACAACCACTTTACAATATATCAATTTTGTATTTATTTTTTATTTTTTGTGGGGGTGGGGTACGGGGAGGGTAGAAGGATTACTTTTATCCTATCCCAGGTATTCCTTAAAGAGGTGGGGTTTCAAGTGTCTCCGGATGGTGGTGAGTGACTCCGCTGTCCTGTCGTCGTGAGGGAGCTTGTTCCACCATTGGGGTGCCAGAGCAGCGAACAGTTTTGACTGGGCTGAGCGGGAACTGTGCTTCCGCAGAGGTAGGGGGGGCCAGCAGGCCAGAGGTGGATGAACGCAATGCCCTCGTTTGGGTGTAGGGACTGATCAGAGCCTGAAGGTACAGAGGTGCCGTTCCCCTCACAGCTCCGTAGGCAAGCACGATGGTCTTGTAGCAGATGCGGGCTTCAACTGGAAGCCAGTGGAGTGTGCGGAGGAGCGGGGTGACGTGAGAGAACTTGGGAAGGTTGAACACCAGACGGGCTGCAGCGTTCTGGATGAGTTGTAGGGGTTTAATGGCACAGGTAGGGAGCCCAGCCAACAGCGAGTTGCAGTAATCCAGACGGGAGATGACAAGTGCCTGGATTAGGACCTGTGCCGCTTCCTGTGTAAGGTAGGGTCGTACTCTGTGAATGTTGTAGAGCATGAACCTACAGGATCAGGTCACCGCTTTGATGTTAGCGGAGAACGACAGGGTGTTGTCCAGGGTCACGCCAAGGTTCTTTGCACTCTGGGAGGAGGACACAACAGAGTTGTCAACCGTGATGGCGAGATCATGGAGCGGGCAGTCCTTCCCCGGGAGGAAGAGCAGCTCCGTCTTGCCGAGGTTCAGCTTGAGGTGGTGATCCGTCATCCACACTGATATGTCTGCCAGACATGCAGAGATGCGATTCGCCACCTGGTTATCAGAAGGGGGAAAGGAGAAGATGAATTGTGTGTCGCCTGCGTAGCAATGATAGGAGAGACCATGTGAGGATATGACAGAGCCAAGTGACTTGGTGTATAGAGAGAATAGGAGAGGGCCTAGAACTGAGCCCTGGGGGACACCAGTGGTGAGAGCACGTGGTGCGGAGACAGATTCTCGCCACGCCACCTGGTAGGAGCGACCTGTGAGGTAGGACGCAATCCAAGAGTGAGCCACGGCGGAGATGCCCAACTCGGAGAGAGTGGAGAGGAAGATCTGATGGTTCACAGTATCAAAGGCAGCAGATAGGTCTAGAAGGACGAGAGCAGAGGAGAGAGAGTTAGCTTTAGCAGTGCGGAGAGCCTCTGTGACACAGAGAAGAGCAGTCTCAGTTGAATGACCAGTCTTGAAACCTGACTGGTTTGGATCAAGAAGGTCATTCTGAGAGAGATAACAAGAGAGTTGGCTAAAGACGGCACGCTCAAGAGTTTTGGAGAGAAAATAAAAAAGGGATACTGGTCTGTAGTTGTTGACATCGGAGGGATCGAGTGTAGGTTTTTTGAGAAGGGGTGCAACTCTCGCTCTCTTGAAGACGGAAGGGACATAGCCAGTGGTCAAGGATGAGTTGATGAGCGAGGTGAGGTAAGGGAGAAGGTCTCCAGAAATGGTCTGGAGAAGAGAGGAGGGGATAGGGTCAAGCGGGCAGGTTGTTGGGCTGCCGGCCGTCACAAGTCGCAAGATTTCATCTGGAGAGAGAGGGGAGAAAGAAGTCAAAGCATAGGGTAGGGCAGTTTGAGCAGGACCAGCGGTGTCATTTGACTTAATAAATGAGGATCGGATGTCGTCAACCTTCTTTTCAAAATGGTTGACAAAGTCATCCACAGAGAGGGAGGAGGGAGGGGGAGTAGGAGGAGGTTCAGCAGGGAGAGAGGTGGCAAAGAGCTTCCTAGGGTTAGAGGCAGAGGCTTGAAATTTAGAGTGGTAGAAAGTGGCTTTAGCAGCAGAAACAGAGGAAGAAAATGTAGAGAGCAGGGTGTGAAAAGATGACAGGTCGGCAGGGAGTCTAGTGTTCCTCCATTTCCGCTCGGCTGCCCGGAGCCCTGTTCTGTGAGCTCGCAATGAGTCGTCAAGCCACGGAGCAGGAGTGGAGGACCGAGCCGGCCGGGAGGATAGGGGACATAGAGAGTCAAAAGATGCAGAAAGGGATGAGAGGAGGGTTGAGGAAGCAGAATCAGGAGATTGGAGGGAGAATGATTGAGCAGAGGGAAGAGATGATAGGATGGAAGAGGAGAGAGTAGCGGGAGAGAGAGAGCGAAGGTTGCGACGGCGCATTACCATCTGAGTAGGGGCAGAGTGAGTAGTGTTGGAGGAGAGCAAGAGAGAAAAGGATACAAAGTAGTGGTCGGAGACTTGGAGGGGAGTTGCAGTGAGATTAGTAGAAGAACAGCATCTAGTAAAGATGAGGTCAAGCGTATTGCCTGCCTTGTGAGTAGGGGGAGACAGTGAGAGGGTGAGGTCAAAAGAGGAGAGGAGTGGAAAGAAGGAGGCAGAGAGAAATGAGTCAAAGGTAGACGTAGGGAGGTTAAAGTCACCCAGAACTGTGAGGGGTGAGCCATCCTCAGGAAAGGAACTTATCAAGGTGTCAAGCTCATTGATGAACTCTCCAAGGGAACCTGGAGGGCGATAAATGATAAGGATGTTAAGCTTGAATGGGCTAGTGACTGTGACAGCATGGAATTCAAATGAGGAGATAGACAGATGGGTTAGGGGAGAAAGAGAGAATGTCCACTTGGGAGAGATGAGGATTCCTGTGCCACCGCCCTGCTGACCAGATGCTCTCGGGTAATGCGAGAACACATGGACAGACGAGGAGAGAGCAGTAGGTGTAGCAGTGTTTTCTGTGGTTTCCGTCAGCGCCAAGAAGTCGAGGGACTGGAGGGTAGCATAGGCTGAGATGAACTCTGCCTTGTTGGCCGCAGAACATCAGTTCCAGAGGTTGCCAGAGACCTGGAACTCCACGTGGGTCGTGCGTGCAGGGACCACCAGGTTAGAGAGGCAGCAGCCACGCGGTGTGAGGCGTTTGTATGGCCTGTGCGGAGAGGAGAGAACAGGGATAGACAGACACTTAGTTGACAGGCTACAGAAAAGGCTACACTAATGCTAAGGAGATCGGAATGAAATTAACTAAACATCTGGGGAAACGAGGCCTCCCTCACTAACCTTTCACTGAAACACTCAAATACAACTCTTCCAACTTCCACTTTAGAAATTATAATTGCTGTAATCTACAGTAGTTCAATGTTTCCAGGAATAGACTAACTTAGTTTATTCAGCTAGCTAACTTGGTACAGTATTCTTTTGTGAAAACCGCCCAGGGCACCGTATCCTATGACGCCATAGCTAGCTAGCATGCTAGCATCCAATAACACACGGTTTAGCAACAATACTTTGTTACAACAAACTACCAATGGATCATTCAGTCCGTGTCTAGTTCCTTTCATAACGCAGAAGTAATTAAACGTTGGCTAGCTAGCACAAAGTCAGTCATGCTAGCTACACAAGTGGACTACACATCTCGAATGTTCAGAAAGTGAAGCTTACGTTGCAAAATTCTCATTGACTAAAATGTTACAGTACTGCTAGCTGGTAATGTTGGCTAGCTAGCAGTGGCTGCGGTGTTGACTGTTTGAAAATGTAGCTTGCTAGCTAACCTCGATAGTTTCTCTATGCTACACCTTTGTCTTTGATACCAAGACAACTATGTAGCTAGCTAACTTTACACTAATCAAATCGTTCCATTGAAATGTATTTAGTTGCTACAGTACTGCTAGCTGGTATAGTTGGCCAGCTAGCAGTGGCTTGTGGTGTTCGCTTAACCCGCTAGCTAGCTAGCTTTAATGGTCCAGGTAGTGGGTTAGCTAGCTAGCCTCATGCTTCACCGGGCTCAGTCGAATACACTACAATACTTACCTACAATAACTACCTGGATCAACTACCTACAATACCTAACTACAATACCTACCTACAATCTAAATGCATGGTTTAAGCTTTACTCGACACATATAAAGAAGAAGCCAAGCTTACCTCCCCGCTTAGAGGAACACAACCTCACCCCATCGCTTCTCAGTAGTCATATTGAGGAGGGGAGCGTCTCGGGCCATTTTGAGGGAGAACACTTCAAGTTGGCCAGAAACCACTACTCGCTCCTCTTCTATCCTATCATCTCTCCCTTCTGCTAAATCCTTCTCCTTCCTGTCTCCTGATTCTGCCTCTTCGACCCTACTCTCCTCCCTTTCCGCATCCTATGACTTTCACTGTCCCCTTTCCTCCCGTCTGGCTCGGCCCTCCCCTCCTGCTCTGTGGCCGAGTGACTCATTGCGAGCTTACAGAAAATACGAAAATGGAGGAAAACTAAACTTCTGGAGGACCTACCATCCTTTCCCTTCCTCCTCTCTACCTTCTCTTCCTCTGTATCTGCTGCCAAAGCCACGTTCTATCACTCTAAATGTCAAGCATCTGCCTCTAACCCTAGGAAACTATTTTCCACATTCTCCTCCCTTCTTAATCCTCCACATCCCCCCCCCTCCTCCTCACTCTCTGCGGACGACTTTGTCAAACACTTTGAAAAGAAGGTTGACGACATCCACTCCTCATTCACTCAGCCTTTTGAGCCCTCTGGTCTCACTCACACATAACTACCCTACGCCTTGACCTCTTTCTCCCCTCTCTCTCCAGATCACATCTTGCGACTAGTGAGGTCTGGCCGCCCGACAACCTGCCCGCTCGACCCCATCCCCTCCTCCCTTCTTCAGACCATCTCTGGAGACCTTCTCCCATTCCTCACTTCCCTCATCAACTCATCCCTGACCACTGGCTACGTCCCCTCTGACTTCAAAATGGCCTAAGACGCTCCCCTCCTCAAGAACCAACACTCAACTCATCTGACGTAAAAACTATGAACCTGTATCCCTTATTTATTTTATTTCAAAAACAATTGAGCGTGCTGTCTCAGAACGATCTTCTTGACCCTAACCACCCAGGCTTCAAGACAGGTCACTCAACCGAGACTGCTCTTCTCTGTGTAATGGAGGCTTTCCGCACTGCCAAAGCACTCTCTCTCCTCTGTTTTCATCCTCCTAGATCTATCCGCTGCCTTCGACACCATGAACTATCAGAACCTCCTCTCCACCCTCTCAGGGCTGGGCGTCTCAGGCTCTGCACACTCTTGGATTGCATCCTACCTGGCAGGCCGCTCGTACCAGGTGACGTGGAAAGGATCTATGTCTACACCACGTACTCTCACTACTGGTGTCCCTCAGTGCTTGGTTCTAGGCCCTCTCCTCTTTTCTCTATACACCAAGTTACTTGGCTCCGTCATATCTTCACATGGTCTCTCTTATCATTGCTATGCGGATGACACTCAACTATTTTTCTCCTTCCCCTTCTGGCACCCAGGTGGCGATACGCATCTCTGCGCGCCTGGCAGATATCTCAGCTTGGTTGTCGGCTCACCACCTCAAGCTCAACCTCAATTAGACGGAGCTGCTCTTCCTCCCGGGAAAGGCCTGCCCACTCAAAGAACTCTCCATCACAGTTGATAACTCCACAGTGTCGCCCTCCCAGAGTGCAAAGAACCTTGGAGTGACCCTGGACAAAACCCTGTTGTTCTCTACAAACATCAAAGCAGTGACTCGCTCCTGCAGGTTCATGCTCTACATCATCCGTAGAGTACGACTCTACCTCACACAGGAAGTGGCGCAGGTCCTAAACCAGGCACTTTTCATCTCCCATCTGGACTACTGCAACTCGCTATTGGCTGTGCTCCCAGCTTGTGCCAAGAAACCCCTGCAACTTATCCAGAACGCTGCAGCCTGCCTGTTTTTCAACTTTCCCAAGTTGTCCCATGTCACCCCGCTCCTCCACACACTCCACTGGCTTCCAGTCGAAGCTCGCATCCACTACAAGACCCTGGTGCTTGCCTATGGAGCAGCAAGAGGAACTGCACCATTCTTTTATTTATTTAACCTTTATTTAACTAGGCAAGACAACGACTGTCTACACCAGCCAAACCCGGACGACGCTGGGCCAATTGTGCGCTGCCCTATGGGACTCCCAATCACGTCCGGTTGTGATACAGCCTGGAATCGAACCAGGGGGTCTGTAGTGACACCTCAAGCACTCAGATACAGTGCCTTAGACCGCTGCGCCACTCGGGAGCTTCAAGCTGCGCTCAAACCCTACACCCTGACCCGAGCACTCCGTTTTGCCACCTCTGGTTTCTTGGCCCTCCCACACCTACGGGAGGGCAGCTCCCGCTCAGCCCAGTCCAAGCTCTTCTCTGTCCTGGCACCCCAATGGTGGAGTCTCTAACCATCTTCTGAACGCACCTGAAAACCTACCTCTTCAACAAGTATCTTAAATAATCCCCCTCCTCACCTCGACCTTGCATTTGACTCGATTCTAGCAATCAAAGTTGTTTTTGAGATTTTTGTTTTAAGCCTATTTGAAACCTTAAGCCTTACCATAACCATTCGGAGTTAATGCCTAACCTTAACATTTCGGAGTTAATTACTAAACTTAACCCTAACCTTAAAAATTTGGAGTTAATGCCTACATTTAACCTTAAACACTTTGAAATGTGACATTTGCAACAACTTCGAAATTTGACGTTTGAGAAACATGTCTAATTCTGAAGTGAGACTGTGAGAGCTTGTCACGGTTTCGGCCGAGGCTGCTCCTTCTCCTTGTTCGGGCAGGCTTCGGCGGTTGTCGTCTCCGGAGTACTAGCTGCCACCGTTCTATGTTTCGATGTTTGATTGGTTTTGTCTGTTTTGTTACACCTGTTCCTTGTTAGTGTTCATTATGCGTCCTATAAGTTCTCTTGAGTTTTGTCATGTGTTGTGTGTAATTGTTCATTGTCACTGTGGTATGCTAGTTCGTTTTTGTCTCTCTGTTCGGTGTAGTAGAGAGCTCCGCACTTTTGTGCCTTTGTATGTACTTTACCGGTGTGCGTAAAGTTCGCTTGCCTGCCAGGTTGTATGTAGCCGTGTTTGGCTTGTTCTTTTTGTCTTCACTAAAGTCGTCAGTACGAAGCCTCTGTGTGTCCTGCGCTTGATTCCACACCACTTCTACACTCAACTGTGACAGAGTCCACCTGTCCAACTTCCGGAACCCCAGTGGGATTCGGCTCTCGCTCCCGAGGGCGTACGACGGCACCGCGGCCGGGTATCAGGGTTTCCTGTTGCAAATCGAACTCTACCTCGCCACCGTACACCCGGTGCCCTCGGGACAAGAGAGCGTTTCCGCCCTCATCTCCTGTCTCACCGGCAAGGCGTTGGAGTGGGCCAACGCCGAATGGAGGAGGATAGACGCCACAACGATCACCTATGCGGAGTTCTCCCGCCGCTTCCGGGCAGTGTTCGACCATCCACCTGAGGGGAAGGCGGCGGGGGAGCGTCTATTCTACCTCCGGCAGGGGATGAGGAGCGCTCAAGAGTTTGCACTGGAGTTCCGGACTCTAGCGGCAGATGCAGGGTGGAATGAGCGGGCCCTCATAGATCACTTCCGCTGCAGCCTCAGGGAGGACGTCCGTAGAGAGTTGGCGTGCAGGGACACCACTCTTCGTTTGACCAATTGGTTGACATGGCCATTCGGCTAGACACCCTGCTCGCCACCCGCGGACGTCCTGAGTGGGGGTCGCCCATTCCACCCTCCAGCACCTCCGAGCCGAGTCCTATGGAGCTCGGGGGTGCTGGCGTTAGAGAACGGAGGAGAAGGTCCCCTGCACCAACTGTGGCCGTGGAGGGCACACCGCGGCTAGGTGCTGGGGAGGGTCTCCTGGAGGAAGAGACAGCAGGCCACACATTGGGGAGTCCTCCCAGGTGAGTAGGCGCCCCACTTACCCAGAGCTTTCTGTCGTGCACATAACCATACCTGTTTGTTTTCCACAGGTTGCACCTCGTTCCCAGCATAAGGTGCTAGTAGATTCAGGCGCAGCTGGGAATTTTGTAGATCGTAAATTTTGTATACAGTTAGGGATCCCTCTCCTACCGGTTAATAATCCCTTCCCTGTTCATGCCCTAGATAGCCGTCCGTTAGGATCCGGGTTAATTAGGGAGGTCACAGTGCCACTTAGGATGGAGACGCAGCGGGGTCATGAGGAGACGATTCAGCTATACCTGATTGACTCTCCTGCGTATCCGGTGGTGCTGGGGCTTCCCTGGTTGATTACTCACGATCCTACCATTTCGTGGCGAGAGAAGGCTCTTAAGGGGTGGTCTGCCCAGTGTGTGGGGCTATGTCTGGGTGTTTCCGTAGGGGCGACCTCGGTGGAGAGTCCAAACCAAATGCCCGCAATGCATGTTCCCCCCGAGTATGAGGATTTAGCACTCGTGTTTAGCAAGGCGAGGGCGGCGCGATTGCCACCTCAGAGACGGGGTGATTGTGCGATAGACCTCCAGGCAGGAGCTGCGCTCCCACGGAGCCATGTGTATCCTTTGTCACAAGAGGAGAAGAGGGCAATGGAGACATACATTGCCGAGTCTCTGAGACAGGGATACATACGGCCCTCCACTTCCCCTGCGTCCTCTAGCTTCTTTTTTGTGAAGAAAAAAGATGGAGGTTTGCGCCCGTGTATCGATTACCGCGGTCTCAATCAGATTACGGTGAAATATAGTTATCCACTCCCTCTGATTGCGACTATGACGGAGTCATTACACGTGGCACGGTTCTTCACAAAATTGGACCTCAGGAGCGCATACAACTTGGTGCGCATTAGAGAGGGCGATGAATGGAAGACAGCATTTAGTACTACCTCGGGTCATTACGAGTATCTCGTCATGCCATACGGGTTAATGAATGCTCCATCAGTCTTCCAATCCTTTGTGGATGAGATCTTCCGGGACATGCAGGGGCAGGGAGTGGTCGTGTACATAGACGATATTCTAGTGTACAGTTCTACCCGAGCCGAGCATGTAGCCCTGGTGCGCCGAGTGTTGAGGAGGCTGTTGGAGCATGACCTGTATGTCAAGGCAGAGAAATGTCTGTTCTTCCAGGAATCAGTCTCCTTTTTGGGTTATCAGTTGTCCGCGTCAGGGGTGAAGATGGAGGTTGACCGTGTGTCAGCCGTGCGTAATTGGCAAACCCCAACCACAGTGAAAGAGGTGCAGCAGTTCTTGGGCTTTGCGAATTACTACCGGAGCTTTATCCGGGGTTTTGGACAGGTGGCAGCTCCCATAACGTCCCTTCTGAATGGGGGTCCGGTGCGCTTGCGGTGGTCAGCTGAGGCGAACAGGGCTTTTGGGAGACTGAAGGACCTGTTTACTTCGGCTCCGGTGCTGGCGCATCCGGATCCCGCTTTACCATTCCAAGTGGAGGTGGACGCGTCAGAAGCCGGTATCGGGGCCGTTCTCTCGCAACGGTCCGGCACACCACCTAAACTCCGCCCCTGTGCTTTTTACTCGAAAAAGCTCAGTCCGGCGGAGCGAAATTATGACGTAGGGGACAGGGAGCTGTTAGCCGTGGTACAGGCCCTAAAGGTGTGGAGGCATTGGCTTGAGGGGGCTCAACACCCTTTTCTCATTTTGACTGACCACCGTAACCTGGAATACATTCGGGCAGCTAGGAGACTAAATCCTCGCCAGGCTCGGTGGACTATGTTTCTAGCCCGGTTCGTGTTTAAGATCACTTACATCCCTGGGTCCCAGAACGGGAAGGCAGACGCCCTGTCTCGGCGGTATGACTCAGAGGAGAGGTCCGTTGAGCCCACTCCCATACTACCTAAGTCTTGTCTGGTGGCACCGGTGGTGTGGGAGGTCGATACGGAGATCGAGCGGGCGTTACGCACCGACCCTAGCCCTCCACAGTGTCCGGTGGGTCGGACGTACGTCCCGCTTGAGGTCCGGGATCGACTCATTTATTGGGCTCACACGTCACCCTCCTCTGGGCATCCAGGTATTGGCCGGACAGTGCACTGCCTTAGCACAAAGTACTGGTGGCCAACGTTAGCCAGGGATGTGAGGATTTATGTCTCCTCCTGCTCGGTGTGTGCCCAGTGTAAGGCGCCCAGACACTTGCCCAGGGGTAAGCTACAACCCCTGCCCGTTCCACAATGACCCTGGTCTCACCTCTCGGTGAATTTTGTTACAGACCTTCCCCCCTCACAGGGGAATACCACCATCCTGGTCGTTGTGGATCGGTTCTCGAAGGCCTGTCGTCTCCTTCCCATGCCGGGTCTTCCTACTGCCCTACAGACCGCTGAGGCTCTATTCACCCACGTCTTCCGGCATTACGGGGTACCCTTGGATATAGTGGCTGATCGAGACCCCCAGTTTACCTCCAGAGTCTGGAGAGCGTTTATGGAGCGTTTGGGGGTTTCGGTGAGCCTTACCTCGGGTTACCATCCGGAGAGTAATGGGCAGGTCGAACGTGTCAACCAGGATGTGGGTAGGTTTCTGAGGTCGTATTGCCAGGGCCGGCCGGAGGAGTGGGCGAGGTATGTTCCCTGGGCCGAGATGGCACAGAACTCTCTCCGCCACTCCTCCACTAAACTAACTCCTTTCCAGTGTGTGTTAGGGTACCAGCGGCTCGCACATTGGCATCAGAGCCAGATCGAGGCCCCTGCGGTGGATGAGTGGGTGCGGCGCTCGGAGGAGACGTGGAACGCTGCACACATCCATCTGCAGCGAGCCATCCGTCGACATAAGACGAGCGCCGATCTCCACCGCAGTGAGGGGCCAGTGTACGCACCTGGAGATCGAGTCTGGCTCTCGACCAGAAACCTGCCCCTCCGCCTGCCCTGCCGGAAGCTGGGTCGGCGGTTTGTGGGGCCTTTTAAAGTCCTGAGGAGATTGAACGAGGTGTGTTACAGGTTACAACTGCCAATTGATTACAAGAATATTAACCCCTCGTTCCATGTGTCTCTCCTCAGGACGGTGTTAGCTGGTCCACTCCAGGACTATGAGATAGAAGAGACTCCTCTGCCCCCGCTGGACATCGAGGAGGCTCCGGCGTACACTGTTCGGTCCATCCTAGATTCGAGACGCCGGATGGGGGGGTCTCCAATATCTCGTGGAGTGGGAGGGGTACGGCCCGGAGGAGCAGTGCTGGGTGCCGAGGAGGGACATCCTAGACCCGTCTCTTCTGACCGAGTTCCATCGTGGTCATCCCACGCGCCCTGCTCCGCGTCTTCCTGGTCGTCCTCGAGGCCGGGGTCGGCGCACGGCTGGAGCCGCGCGTCAAGGGGGGGGTACTGTCACAGTTTCGGCCGAGGCTGCTCCTTCTCCTTGTTCGGGTAGGCTTCGGCGGTCGTCGTCTCCGGAGTACTAGCTGCCACCGTTCTATGTTTCGATGTTTGATTGGTTTTGTCTGTTTTGTTACACCTGTTCCTTGTTAGTGTTCATTATGCGTCCTATAAGTTCTCTTGAGTTTTGTCATGTGTTGTGTGTAATTGTTCGTTGTCACTGTGGTATGCTAGTTCATTTTTGTCTCTCTGTTCGGTGTAGTAGAGAGCTCCGCACTTTTGTGCCTTTGTATGTACTTTACCGGTGTGCGTAAAGTTCGCTTGCCTGCCAGGTTGTATGTAGCCGTGTTTGGCTTGTTCTTTTTGTCTTCACTAAAGACGTCAGTACGAAGCCTCTGTGTGTCCTGCGCTTGATTCCACACCACTTCTACACTCAACTGTGACAGAGCTAGTTGCAACGAGAAGCAGTTGCTTCCATTCTGGATCTAGAACCTTCCCCCAACCGTTCTGTAGCAATCTTTTCCAAATAATAATTGTACCGAAATTATATAAATAAATCTGCCTACCCTCCCTGTGTGTATAATCTACTGCGTATAGAATTAATTCAATAAATCTGTCTTCCTCCCGCTCCTTCTCCCCCTCTCCTTCCTCTCTCCTCCTGCTCTCTGCTGACTCAGTGGGGCTCTCCCTCTCTCTCTCTCTCTCTCTCTCTCTCTCTCTCTCTCTCACTCACTCTTTCTATCCTTCCCTCCTTATTTCTCTCTCTCTCTCTCTGTCCCTCACTCTTTCTCTCCTTCCCTCCTTATTTCTTTCTCTCTCTCTCTCTCTCTCTCTCTCTCTCTCTCTCTCTCTCTCTCTCTCTCTCTCTCTCTCTCTCTCTCTCTCTCTCTCTCTCTCTCTCTCTCTCTCTGTGGAGTTATTTCACCCTGGGTGACCTAGCATTTATGAGATTTAAGGCCGCTCTGAGTTGGACTCTGAACCTGTGCCAACACTGTTTCAATAAGCTGTCTAAAGTGTTTTCGAGCCTCTCTCTCTCTCTCTCTTTCTCTCTCTCTCTCTCTCTCTCTCTCTCTCTCTCTCTCTCTCTCTCTCTCTCTCTCTCTCTCTCTCTCTCTCTCTCTGACAGCTAGCAGCTAGACTCCTCCACTGTTCCACTCTGTTTCATGGAGCTCCGGTCTTCCTCTATGTCTGTCGCTAAGTACTGGCTTTAGTATTTTAGAACGACTAGTTCTGGTTTTAGTGTTTAACAACTACTAATACTGGCTTTAGTGTTTTAACAACAACTAGTATTGGCTTTAGTACTAGACAACTACTAGTACTGGATTTAGTGCTTTAACAACAACTAGTATTGGCTTTTTTGCTTTATTTACTACTATTACTGCAGCGCTCCTAGTGGCCGGGGACTTTAATGCAGGGAAACTTAAATCCGTTCTACCTAATTTCTACCAGCACGTTAAATGTGCAACCAGAGAAAAAAAACTCTAGACCACCTTTACTCCACACACAGAGACGCATACAAAGCTCTCCCTCGCCCTCCATTTGGCAAAACTGACCATAACTCTATCCTCCTGATTCCTGCTTATAAGCAAAAACTAAAGCAGGAAGCACCAGTGACTCGGTTAATAAAAAAGTGGTCAGATGACACAGATGCTAAGCTACAGGACTGTTTTGCTAGCACAGACTGGAACATGTTCCGGGATTCTACAGATAGCATTGAGGAGTACACCACATCAGTCACTGGCTTCATCAATAAGTGCATCAATGACGTCGTCCACACAGTGACCGTACGTACATACCCCAACCAGAAGCCATGGATTACAGGAAACATCCGCACTGAGCTAAAGGGTAGAGCTGCCGCTTTCAAGGAGCGGGACTCTAACCCGGACGCTTATAAGAAATCCCGCTATGCCCTCCGACGAACCATCAAACAGGCAAAGAGTCAATACAGGACTAAGATTGAATCGTACTACACTGGCTCTGACGCTCGTCGGATGTGGCAGGGCTTGAAAACTATTACAGACTACAAAGGGAAGCACAGCCGCGAGCTGCCCAGTGACACAAGACTTCCAGACGAGCTAAACCACTTCTATGGTCGCTTCGAGGCAAGCAACACTGAAGCATGCATGACAGCACCAGCTGTTCCGGATGACTATGTGATCACGCTCTCCGTAGCCGATGTGAGTAAGACTTTTAAGCAGGTCAACATTCACAAGGCCGCAGGGCCAGATGGATTACCAGGACGTGTACTCCGAGTATGTGCTGACCAACTGGCAAGTGTCTTCACTGACATTTTCAACATGTCCCTGACTGAGTCTGTAATACCAACATGTTTCAAGCAGACCACCATAGTCCCCCAGCCCAAGGACTCTAAGATAACCTGCCTAAATGACTACCGACCCGTAGCACTGACATCTGTAACCATGAAGTGCTTTGAAAGGCTGGTCATGGCTCACATCAACAGCATTATCCCAGAAACCCTAGACCCACTCCAATTTGCATACCGCCCGAACAGATCCACAGATGATGCAATCTCTATTGCACTCCACACTGCCCTTTCCCACCTGGACAAGAGGAACACCTACGTGAGAATGCTATTCATTGACTACAGCTCAGCATTCAACACCATAGTGCCCTCAAAGCTCATCACTAAGCTAAGGATCCTGGGACCAAACACCTCCCTCTGCAACTGGATCCTGGACTTCCTGACGGGCCGCCCCCAAGTGGTAAGGGTAGGTAACAACACATCTGCCACACTGATCCTCAACACGGGGGCCCCTCAGGGGTGCCTGCTCAGTCCCCTCCTGTACTCCCTGTTCACCCATGACTGCATGGCCAGGCACGACTCCAACACCATCATTAAGTTTGCCGACGACACAACAGTGGTACGCCTGATCACCGACAACGATGAGACAGCCTATAGGGAGGAGGTCAGAGACCCTGGGACAACAACCTCTCCCTCAACGTGACCAAGACAAAGGAGATGATTGTGGACTACAGGAAAAAAAGAGGACTGAGCACGCCCCCATTCTCATCGACGGGGCTGTAGTGGAACAGGTTGAGAGCTTCAAGTTCCTTGGTGTCCACATCACCAACGAACTATCATGGTCCAAACACACCAAGACAGTCGTGAAGAGGGCATGACAAAGCCTATTTCCCCTCAGCAGACTGAAAAGATTTGGCATGGATCCTCAGATCCTCAAAAAATTCTAGAGCTGCACCATCGAGAGCATCCTGACTGGTTGCATCACCGCCTGGTATGGCAACTGCTTGGCCTCCGACCGCAAGGCACTACAGAGGGTAGTGCGTACGGCCCAGTACATCACTGGGGCCAAGCTTCCTGCCATCCAGGACCTCTATACCAGGCGGTGTCAGAGGAAAGCCCTCAAAATTGTCAAAGACTCCAGCCACCCTAGTCATAGACTGTTCTCTCTGCTACCGCACGGCAAGCGGTACCGGAGTGCCAAGTCTAGGTCCAAAAGACTTCTCAACAGCTTCTACCCCCAAGCCATAAGACTCCTGAACAGCTAATCATGGCTACCCGGACTATTTGCACTGCCCCCCCACCCCATCCTTTTACGCTGCTGCTACTCTGTTAATTTATTTATGCATAGTCACTTTAACTCTGCCCACATGTACATATTACTTCAACTACCTCAACTAGCCGGTGCCCCCGCACATTGACTCTGCACCGGTACCCCCCTGTATATATAGCCTCCCTACTGTTATTTTATTTTACTTCTGCTCTTTTTTTCTCAACACTTTTTTTGTTGTTGTTTTATTTTTACTTTTTTGTTAAAAATAAATGCACTGTTGGTTAAGGGCTGTAAGTAAGCATTTCACTGTAATGTCTGCACCTGTTGTATTCGGCACATGTGGCCAATAAAATTTGATTTGATTTGATTTGAACTACTAGTACTGGTTTTAGTGTTTTACAACTACTAGTGCTGGCTTTAGTGTTTTACAACTACTAGTACTGGCTTTACTGTTTTACAACTACTGGTACTTGCTTTAGTACTGTACAACTGCTGGTACTGACTGTAGAGTTTAAACAACTACTAGTACTGCATTTAGTGTTTTACAAATACTATTTCTGGTTTTAGTGTTTTACAACTACTAGTACTGGCTTTACTGTTTTACAACTACTGGTACTGGCTTTAGTGTTTTAACAACAACTAGTACTGGCTTTACTGTTTTACAACTACTAGTACTGGCTTTAGTGTTTTAACAATTACTAGTATTGGCATTAGTGTTTTTGTGAGAGGTGATTTGAAGTAGTCAGGCGCAGGAGGGTAAATCACAGAATACAGACTTTATTCTGTAGTACAAAGTTGCGCTGGATAGCGTCAAACAGTCCAGTGCGCAAAACAGGCGCACGGGAACAAAAACAGGCACACAGGGAAAATATACCCCGGCAATACCAAGTACACGTAGCTCAACCAAGCTACTCTCTCCTCACATTCAACAATCACCCACAAGGACAAGGGGGGCAGAGCGAACACTTATACATGTACTAATGAGGGGATATGAACCAGGTGTGGGTAATAGACAAGACAAAACAAATGGAATCCCGCAACAGGGAGGGATCGAGGATATCCCTCACCGGGACCCAGCGCTGTTCCTCCGGACTGTACCCCTCCCACACCACGAGGTACTGAAGGTCCCCCACCGACGCCTCGAATCCAGGATGGAACGGACGGAGTACACTGGGGCCCCCTCGATGTCCAGAGGAGGCGGAGGGACCTCCCGCACCTCAGACTCCTGGAGCGGACCAGCCACCACCGGCCTGAGGAGAGACACATGAAACGAGGGGTTAATTCAATAATCATGGGGGAGTAATAACCTATAGGTAACCTCGTTGATTCTCCTCACGACTTTGAACGGCCCCACAAACTGCGGGCTCAGCTTCCGGCAGGGGAGGCGGAGGGGCAGATTCCGGGTCGAGAGCCAGACCCGATCACACTTTACGAAGACCGGGGCCTCACTGCGGTGGCGGTCAGCGTTGGCCTTCTGACGACGCACGGCGCGTTGGAGGTGGACGTGAGCAGTGTCCCACGTCTCCGCCGCGCGCTGAAACCAGTCATCCACCGCAGGAGTCTCGGTCTGGCTCTGGTGCTACGGTGCCAGAACCGGTTGGTAACCTAAAACACATTGGAATGGCGTTAGGTTAGTGGAGGAGTGATGGAGAGAGTTCTGGACATATTCGGGCCCATGGCAAGAACACCGACCACTCCCCCGGCCCGTCCTGGCAGTAGGATCGCAGGAACCCACCCACATCCTGATACACCAGTTCCACCAGCCCATTAGACTCGGGGTGGAAACCAGAGGTCAGGCTGACCGAGACCCCCAGACGTTCCATGAACACCTTCCAGACGTTGGATGTGAACTGGGGACCACATATCCTCTGTTACCCTGTAGTGCCGGAAGACGTGTGTAAACAGAGAGAGGGGGAGATCAGTAAGGAAATCAATACTAAGGTGAGACCATGGTCGTTGTGGAACTGGTAAAGGCTGTAACTTACCCGCTGGTAGGTACCTTACTCTAGGTGCACACTGAGCAGGAGGAGACATACACCCTCACGTCCTTAGCCAAGGTAGGCCACCAGTACTTTCCGGTCAGGCAGCGCACTGTACGACCGATACCTGGGCGAACTCCCCATAGTTGTCCAAAGCAGCTCCTCCTTCATTCCAGACCGCGTTGGCCCACTCCAGGGCTTTCCCCGAGAGGCAGGAGATGAGGGCGGACACCTTCTCCCGCTCCGATTGGGCCGGGCTGGTGCTGGAATAATGGAGCTCTAATTGGAGGAGGAATCCCTGGCAGAGAGCAGCTGTCCTGTCGAACTCCCGTGGTCGGGATATATGGATTCCTCTGGGTGCTGAGGTGTGGGAGGCTGGATCCGGTTGGCCAGCTGGTCTCGACAGATCGGGTTCTCTCCTCTCCAGGCGTTGGATGACCTGGAGAACCTGATCCATCGCTTCTTCCAAGCTGGCTAGCAAGCTCTGCACTGGTGGTGCCCCGATCCCGCAGCTGAATCAACTTTAGGAGACGGTCACTTGCTGGACTTTCTTGGGCGCCCTGACGCCTTCTTCACAACAATTGAACCTCTCTCCTTGAAGTTCTTGATGATCCGATAAATGGTTGATTTAGGTGCAATCTTACTAGCAGCAATATCCTTGCCTGTGAAGCCCTTTTTGTGCAAAGCAATGATGACGGCACTTGTTTCCTTGCAGGTAACCATGGTTAACAGAGGAAGAACAATGATTTCAAGCACCACCCTCCTTTTAAAGCTTCCAGTCTGTTATTCCAACTCAATCAGCATGACAGAGTGATCTCCAGCCTTGTCCTCGTCAACACTCTCACCTGTGTTAACGAGAGAATCACTGACATGATGGCAGCTGGTCCTTTTGTGGCAGGGCTGAAATGCAGTGGAACGTTTTTTTGGGGATTAAGTTCATTTTCATGGCAATGAGGGACTTTGCAATTAATTGCAATTCATTTGATCACTCCATGACATTCTGGAGCATATGCAAATTGCCATCATCAAAACGGAGGCAGCAGACTTTGTGAAAATTAGTATTTGTGTCATTCTCAAAACTTTTGACCACGACTGTACTAATACTTGCTATAGTGTTTTACAACTTCCAGCACTGGCTTTAGTGTTTTAGCAACTACTAATACTGGCTTAAGTGTTTTAACAACTACTAATACTGACTTCAGTGTTTTTGTCACGCCCTGACTCAGAAGACGCTTGAATGTTGAGTCAGGGTGTGATTATTCTATGTTGTATTTTCTATGTTTAGATCTATTATGTGTATTTCTATGTTGGCCGGGGTGGTTCCCAATCAGAGGCAGCTGTAGCTCGTTGTCTCTGATTGGGGACAATACTTAGGCAGCCTGTTGGCACTAGTGGGTTGTGGGATCTTGTTCCGTGTGAGGTATGTTGTTTGTCTACCTTGGCATATCACGCTGCGCCTTGGTCCGTCCCGTCTGTAAGCGAACGTGACAGTTTTAACAACTACTAGTACTGGCTTTAGTGTTTTAACAACAACTAGTACTGGCTTTAGTGTTTTAACAACAACTAGTACTGCATTTAGTGTTTTAACAACAACTAGTAATGCATTTAGTGTTTAAACAACAACTAGTACTGGCTTTAGTGTTTTAACAACAACTAGTACTGCATTTAGTGTTTTAACAACAACTAGTACTGCATTTAGTGTTTTAACAACAACTAGTACTGCATTTAGTGTTTTAACAACAACTAGTACTGGCTTTAGTGTTTTAACAACAACTAGTACTGGCTTTAGTGTTTTAACAACAACTAGTACTGGCTTTAGTGCTGCACAACTACTAGGTTTCTAAACACAATGTAGGATGAGAGTGGGGTGGGGGGAGCTGTGTGTGTGTGTGTGCGCACATGCATCTCTGTAACAAAACACACACATAAAGGCAGGAATAATTCCTTTTCCCCTAGCCTATGTATAATTAAATCACTTTTGAGGTCAAAGTTATTGATTGATCTGAAAATGTAATAAAAAGTACAACATAGCGATTCCTCGTAGAAGGCACTGCTTGAGTCTTATTCAAAGCATATTTTATGCAAATATCTACTACCTTTTTCCCTCGTTTATGTAAAATAACAATTACTTTTCAGGCACAGCGTGCTGGCAACAGGGATTAGGCCTACGTTCTACTTCCGATCTTCAGTTTTGTGGGAAATCCTGTGTCGATGCCTGGCGGACATTTTATTTTTAACACCAGGAATATCTCAATTGGAGAGAGGGAGGGAGGGAGAGAGGAGGAGGAGGAGGAGAGAGAGAGAGAGAGAGAGAGAGAGAGAGAGAGAGAGAGAGAGAGAGAGAGAGAGAGAGAGAGAGAGAGAGAGAGAGAGAGAGAGAGAGAGAGAGAGAGAGAGAGAGAGAGAGAGAGAGAGAGAGAGAGAGAGAGAGAGAGAGAGAGAGAGAGAGAGAGAGAGAGAGAGAGAGAGAGAGTAGTCCCTTCGTTTTGTTTTTCCCCCCTTTTCTCTGAGTCTTTCACCATATCATTAATTTCCAGTGAACAGGCCTTGAAAGTATGGCCTGCAGCCTGAGGTGAACCTACTGCTGTTACCCTGGCGACTTAAAACACATCACCACACGCCTAGAAATAGTACCTTTTTTGTTTCGCTCAAATTTCTCTCTCAGTCTATATCACTAATTTCCAGTGTGAACAGGCCACGATTGTATGGCCTGTTGCGTGAGGTAAACCTACAACTGTTACCCTGGCGACTTGAAATGCATCATTACAGGAAAGTAGTCCCTTTGAAAGTAGTCCCTTTGTTTTGTTTCACTTCCTTTTTCTCAGAGTCTTTCACCGTGTCACTAACATCCCAGTCAACAGGCCTCGACTGAAACGACCTAGGTAAAGTAATTAAAAGACTGATCACCTTGTTTTTGCTCCCTCAGCTTGTTGCTTTTTCCGCCAGCGAGCTAGCACCCACCGCTTCGGCAGCTCGGCGAAAACCGAAGCACGCAGGACCCCTGATATGAGATTTTCCCAAGTAGGCCTGCACGGGTAAATTGGAAGGTAGCTCGGCACTCGCTTGGCGCTCGCTCGGCAGAAGGTGAAAACAAGAGCATTATGAATTCCTAATCCCTGTTACATTATTCATGGCTATAGAAACCCCAGCACACAAAGGCTGGAGAGAAGAGAAGGGAGCTCACTTCAAAATCCTCCTCGCCCGTATCTCTGTGTGGGTAACCCCAGCACGCTTCAAATGGAGGGTGGAAAATTTGTCGAACGCATACATTATCGTCTGAAAATACACCTGCCGCACACCTGCGCCTCAACATCAGAGGAGAGCGGCAGAAAAAGAGAATGAAAAGACGGAGGAATAAGAGAGGAGTTCATCTTAAGGGGTTGTTTATTACATCTGTAATTACACTGTAACAAGTAATTGTAGTTAATTGTAATAACTCGTAGTTACACTGTAATAACAATGTGCAACTGGTGGTAATTGCAGTCTGGTGTAAAAACAAACGCTTGTCACTAATGCTTGTTACACATTGGCCAAGTTTCCACTAAATTCACCAATTTAGTGTTTGGTTTCTTGTCAGCTGTATCCGATTAGGCAATGACTGTCACAAGGTTGTAATCTCTGAGATTACAAATGTTGGAGGATCAACAGGCTCTGTACCATAGATGTGTCATCCCAGATTATGATTTGTACGTTGCCCATTTTGACAACCTGAACTTCCTTGCCATCCATGTGAGAAACCCCACAATTACATGTAACATCTGCCTAAGTATAATGTAATTACTAGGTGTTACACAAGATTTAGCTAGTTGAAATGAAGTGTATCTTGAGGGGTACTTACTTACTTACTGGTAATGAATGTGTGCCTATACAGTACATTACCCATTCTGACAACCTAGCCGTTATTTTAAGGCTTCCGGAATCGCCATCCAAGTGGAAGGAAAAACACACTAATATGTGTATTACTCATTACCAAGTGAAAGTACCTACAAACAAAAGATGAGCTTCAACTTTATTGCAACATGTAAAAATACCTTACGTTTCTTACAAAATAATACAGATTTTAATTATTAATAAATGGATTTAATTCGATTAAACAAGGATATACGCCTACTCAATAACATACATCCGTAGCCTACAGTATGGTGAGTAGCCTAGATCATTGTTTCCCAACTCCAGTCCTGGAGTATTCCCAACAGTACACGTGTTAGACTCCTGAGTGGCGCAGTGGTCTAAGGCACTGCATCGCAGTGCTAACTGTGCCACTAGAGATCCTGGTTCGAATCCAGGCTCTGTCGCAGCCGGCCGCGACCGGGAGACTCATGGGCGGCGCACAATTGGTCCAGGGTAGGGGAGGGAATGGCCGGCAGGGATGTAGCTCAGTTGATAGAGCATGGCGTTTGCAACGCCAGGGTTGTGGGTTCAATTCCCACGGGGGGCCAGTATAAAAAAAATATGTATTCACTAACTGTAAGTCGCTCTGGATAAGAGCGTCTGCTAAATGACTAAAATGTAAATGTGATGTAGCCCCGGACAAACGCACCTCATTCAACTCATAGAGGGCTTGATGACAAGTTGAATAAGGTGTGTTTGTCCTGGGGCTACAATAAAAATGTGTACCCATGGGGGTAACTGGAGGACCGGAGTTGGGAAACACTGGCCTAGATACAGTGGGGATTCTAGACCATTCCAAGTGGGAGGCCCCAGGCTGGGGCCAGTGACATTACACATTATTGTTGTCATGTCGTTTTCTTCACTGCATTGCAGGCATTAATAGACAAATGACCATGTTTATAATCATTCAACTATTTATTATTTGCATTTACATTACATTATTACATTTGCATTACATATTCAGTATCGGTTACATCAACTGTATTCTACGTTTTTTGTTGTTGTGGTTTCTTGCAAAAAAAAGATCAGCAAATTCATCTGGATTCAAGGCCTTTGCCCTCCTTGACTCAATACTTAATACACCTAAATTCCTTAATCTCTCATCTGACGTTGTGGAACCTAAGATACGTTTTCACCAGCTTTAGTGCAGAAAAACTCTGTTCACAAGAAGCGGTGCTAACAGGGATTGAAACAGCTATTTTGCACAGTTTAAAGAGCTCAAAGAAAACCTCTTTATAAGGCTCAATGAATAACGCTAGCTCTACTACACTGGAGGGTCTCTGCATGCCACTCTGTATTTTCCTTTGTACAATTATTCTGAACTGATGTAGTTCATGCCCAAAGTCCTCAATGTTTGATTCATACATTCTAGCAAACGGAAACAGGGACTTCTCTTTGAGAAATGCATCACTTTTGGGTTTTAGAGTTTGGACGCCATTCATTATGTTTTTGCTAGAGCACCGTCTGTTAATCTCATTGAGCATCTGATCTAAAAACAGGGTAGGAAAATGTTGTACGAAAACTGTCTTTATCTATTTCTGAATCTGACCTCTGACCTACTGTACTGAGTACACCGTCTCCATTAAATTGAGAGTTTAGCTTTTTTTGGTGGTTTTGCAGGGGTCTGTATTGCAGTATCAACATTGCTGTATTGCAGTATCACATTGCTCAGCTGTGTTCAACACTTCATTCCATAGGTCATCAAAAAAAAATGACTCATCCCTGTAGTCATTCAAAGTTTGAACCAAGGCTTCAACTAAATCAACAGCCTTTGACAGGTCAAGTGATGAAGACTGTGGCATATCTGATATACATTTTGCTTCTCCATGAACTTTATGGAGCGTAACAAGGCACACAATGAATTGTAAATCTATCTGTGCAAGCAGACCTCGTGCTCTCAACAGATCTGTCACCGTTGTGTTCTTGGACTATGTCTTGCAGGACTCGCTTAACGGCAGGCAATCTATCCATAATAGTATGTAGAGCCATATATCGACATGCCCAGCGAGTGTCACTTAGTCTCTGAAGCTCTCTAGGTGCATCTGGGTACATCTCTCTTTATACGCTAAGACATTTTTGATGCACATATGACCCAGATGTGAAGACATACAGTCTTTCTAGTAAAGAGAAGAACTGTCCTACCTCAGGGACAGCTTTGACTGTATCCACTCAAACTAAGTTCAGACAGTGTGCACTGCAGTGAATGTAAAAGGCTTGCTTTGCTTGTTCTTTAATGCGTTGCCTGGACGCCTGAATGCTGCCACTCATAACTGAAGCACCGTCATATGCTTGGCCTACTAGATTGTTTTTGTATTCAAGACCTTCACTTTCTAATATGTGTATGATTTTGTCAGTAAGCCCTGCTGCATCTAGTCGATCAGCCGATTGAAAGTGGAGAAAGCTCTCATGGACAGCTCCACTGAAATAGTACCTGAGTACTAGAGATAGTACTTCTCCTATTGTTTTAGTATAGTCCCGATTTTCTTGAACCTGTTTGTTGTGTTCCTTGTTTAGGGCATTTACCAGTGTTGCATTACTTTTTACAGCTTTCTGATAGTCTCTCTATGTAATCATTACTTGCTTGTGCCGCTCAGACCTTGCATGAATTGCAAATCCCCCCTCTTTGTAAGTTGCCTTCTTCCAGTTGTTAAAACCCAATTCTGAATCAAATACAGTCTCTGAAACTTTGGGAGGGCTAAAATACCTGCAGGTGTAACAAAACACATGTAAAGTCTATTCTGTAGATGGTAACTAGCTAGCTAGCAAGCCTAGTTGGTAGGCCAAACAAAAACGCTAGCTAACGTTTGCTAGCTAGCTACAGTTAGCTAGCAAATATGGTTTGTGCAGGCTGAAATATGGTGCGGTCCATGCAAGCCGGGATCCTTGTGACGTCCCTACCCCATTCAAGTTTGAAATGGTTAATGTAAGTGTTACGGATACAGGTATCCTGTGTTTTTGTGTGTTTCTACTCCTTCTGCCCTAATCACAGGTGTCCTGTATGTTCCTGATTGGTGGTCGGTGAGGTGTCTGCTGATTGGACCAATCAGTGAACATTCCTGTGCATTGCACCACCTGTTACTCGTTTTTTCAATCACACATCCCATTATATAAAAACCAGTCACTTGTGTTAGTTGTTAGAGAGAGACAATTTCCGTATGTGAGTATGGACACTGTGGTGTCCTGTTTTTGGTTACTCACTAAGTTGCTGGTACTCTGGTTGGTAATTTTGTTAGACCACTGTTTTGTATGTGAGTAATGGATACTGTGATGTCCTGGGTATAGAGTACTCATTAATTTGCTGGTTACTCTGTTTGGTAACTATTGTGTGTTTCTGGGAAAAGGGGAGTTTGAGCTAGCTGCCCTTGGGCATACATTTCCCGTAGAAAGAACTGTCTATAAACACTAGTTAGACCTGAGCGGACCACCCACTGTATTTTTGTATGGTATGCAAGCCAGTTCTCTTGAGGCAGGCAAGATCAGTTTAGGGTGTTTTTACACTATTGTTTCATTTCTTGGGTCCTGCTCAGCCTTTTTTTCCCAACCGTGTGTTCAGAAATAAACCATTTGTGTTTGACGGTAGTTTATAGTTGTCGTGTAGTTTTTCCTTCTCACTGTTCCATGTCACACTTATAATTTACATGAATTATGTTACGGGTCTCATGTCCATCACCCTAGACGTTCAAAGCCACAGGGTTCGTAACAGTAAGTGTTAGGGTTAGGTTTAGGTAAGGGTTATGGTTATGGTTAAGGGTAGGGTTTAGGATCCCGGATATCACTAACCAATATGGTAAAAAGCATTCGTTGTTACACCTCTGTCATTACAGACTGCAATTACCACCAGTTAGATGTTGTTATTACAGTGTAACTATGAGTTATTACAATTAATTACAATACTTGTTACAGTGTGATTACATATGTAATTACACTGTAATAAGAACCCCTTAAAATGAAGTGTTACTGAGAGGACTGATAAATAAGAAGCAAATAGAAGGCAGACTATAGTTGGAAAAGAAGGGATTCAGTATTCTGTGGAGCTGAGTGAAGGAGATAAATATTGAAACCCTTTATCTGTCCCTTAAAGGCACGGATTGTCACACGTTCGTATTCAGGACCTAGCTGCCATTGACGTGGCATAACTGTGCCATTTTCCCTGACGCCACTGTGGCGATGAAGGGAGGGGAAAAAAGTATTGAAAGAAGAAGAAGAAGAAGACAGTCTTTCAGGTCACAGCGGGTGTTTAAAGAGCAATGAAATATCACACACTAACATTTACATTTACATTTTAGTCATTTGGCAGACGCTCTTATCCAGAGCGACTTACAGTTAGCACATACATTATTTTATCGAACCCACAACCCTGGCGTTGCAAACGCCATGCTCTACCAACTGAGCTACAACAGGGAGGGAATGAAAAGAGGTTGATGCGAAAGGAGGGAAGAAGGGTAGGGGAGGGAGGGAGGGGAGGGGAAGGAGGGGAGGGAGGGAGGGAGGGTAGGGGAAGGGGAGGGAGGGAAGGGGAAGGAGGGGAGGGAGGGAGGGTAGGGGGAGGGTAGGGGAGGGAGGGTAAGGGAGGGGAGGGGAGGGAGGGAGGGAGGGAGGGGAGGGGAAGGAGGGGAGGGAGGGAGGGAGGGTAGGGGAAGGAGGGGAGGGGAAGGAGGGGAGGGAGGGAGGGTAGGGGAGGGAGGGGGAGGGAGGGGAGGGGAGGGAGGGAGGGAGGGGAAGGATGGGAGGGAGGGAGGGTAGGGGAAGGAGGGGGAGGGGAGGGATGGGGAGGGGAGAGGATGGAGGAGGGAGGGAGGGAGGGAGGGAGGGAGGGAGGGAGGGGAGGGAGGGGGAGGGAGGGAGTTTGGGTAGTGTAGGGGAGGGAGGGAGGGAGCACCAGGGTGGATCCACACCACTTCAATGTACTGTATTTTCCCTATTCCAACTCATAGAAGATGAAAATAGAATAGAATGGGCTGTTGAAAGTGTGAAAGCTCTTAGTCCTTTTCCTAGAAATGGAACATCTACTGAAGAGCACACATCACTTCAGTCATTTAGCAGGCGCTCTTATCCAGAGAGACCTATAGGAGCAATTCGGGTTTAGTGCCTTGCTCAAGGGCACATCGGCAGAAGTTTGCACTACAATATCTTTAACACTGTTAATCATATGCATCTTATGTTTCTACTAGTTTAGTCTCACTTCAAGTTGACAAGCTTTAACCCTTTGTCTGTTATCATTGATCATGCCATAATTTGTCTGTGGTGAATGATGGACAGAGTCAGGCGCAGGAGTAAAATAACCGGATGCAGATTTATTCCTTCCAGACATACAATGCGCCTACAACAGCAATCGAAACAGGTACAGGGGAAACAATCCTCCCTGACCAAACACAGTCTAAGAAAATACAATAAATGTAATGACACAGGGGAAAATCAACCCTGGCAAAATAAATGAGAGAGTATCTCAACCGAGCTACTCTCCTCCCACATAGAACAATCACTCACAAAGACAAGGGGGCAGAGGGAACACTTATACACAGACTAATTAGGGGATGAGCACCAGGTGTGTGTGATTGACAAGACAAGACATGACAAGTGGAGTGATGAGAATGGGAGCGGCAGTAGCTAGTAAGCCGGTTACGACGAACGCAGAAAACTGCCCGAACAAGGAGGGGAGGCAGCCTCGGCGGAAGTCGTGACATTGTCTGTTATCATTGATCATGCCAGACAACGCGAGACTACCAGACGAGCTAAATGCCTTTTATGCTCGCTTCGAGGCATGCAACACTGAAGCATGCATGAGAGAACCAGCTGTTCCGGATGACTGTGTGATCACGCTCTCCGTAGCCGATGTGAGCAAGACCTTCAAACATGTCAACATTCACAAGGCCGCGGGGCCAGACGGACTACCAGGATGTGTACTCAGAGCATGCGCGGACCAACTGGCAAGTGTCTTCACTGACGTTTTCAACCTCTCCCTGACCGAGTCTGTAATACCTACATGTTTCAAGCAGACCACCATAGTCCCTGTGACCAAGAAAGCGAAGGTAACCTGCCTAAATGACTACCGCCCCGTAGCACTCACGTCGGTAGCCATGATGTGCTTTGAAAGGCTGGTCATGGCTCACATCAACACCATCATCCCGGAAACCCTAGACCCACTCCAATTCGCATACTGCCCCAACAGATCCACAGATGACGCAATCTCAATTGCACTCCACACTGCCCTTTCCCACCTGGACAAAACGAACACCTACAGTGGGGAAAAAAGTATTTAGTCAGCCACCAATTGTGCAAGTTCTCCCACTTAAAAAGATGAGAGAGGCCTGTAATTTTCATCATAGGTACATGTCAACTATGACAGACAAAATGAGAAAAAAAATCCAGAAAATCACATTGTAGGATTTTTAATGAATTTATTTGCAAATTATGGTGGAAAATAAGTTTTTGGTCAATAACAAAAGTTTCTCAATACTTTGTTATATACCCTTTGTTGGCAATGACACAGGTCAAATGTTTTCTGTAAGTCTTCACAAGGTTTTCACACACTGTTGCTGGTATTTCGGCCCATTCCTCCATGCAGATCTCCTCTAGTGCAGTGATGTTTTGGGGCTGTCGCTGGGCAACACGGACTTTCAACTCCCTCCAAAGATTTTCTATGGGGTTGAGATCTGGAGACTGGCTAGGCCACTCCAGGACCTTGAAATGCTTCTTACGAAGCCACTCCTTCGTTGCCCGGGCGGTGTGTTTGGGATCATTGTCATGCTGAAAGACCCAGCCACGTTTCATCTTCAATGCCCTTGCTGATGGAAGGAGGTTTTCACTCAAAATCTCACGATACATGGCCCCATTCATTCTTTCCTTTACACGGATCAGTCGTCCTGGTCCCTTTGCAGAAAAACAGCTCCAAAGCATGATGTTTCCACCCCCATGCTTCACAGTAGGTATGGTGTTCTTTGGATGCAACTCAGCATTCTTTGTCCTCCAAACACGACGAGTTGAGTTTTTAACAAAAAGTTATATTTTGGTTTCATCTGACCATATGACATTCTCCCAATCCTCTTCTGGATCATCCAAATGCACTCTAGCAAACTTCAGATGGGCCTGGACATGTACTGGCTTAAGCAGGGGGACATGTCTGGCACTGCAGGATTTGAGTCCCTGGCGGCGTAGTGTGTTACTGATGGTAGGCTTTGTTGCATTGGTCCCAGCTCTCTGCAGGTCATTCACTAGGTCCCCCCGTGTGGTTCTGGATTTTTGCTCACCGTTCTTGTGATCATTTTGACCACACGGGGTGAGATCTTGCGTGGAGCCCCAGATCGAGGGAGATTATCAGTGGTCTTGTATGTCTTCCATGTCCTAATAATTGCTCCCACAGTTGATTTCTTCAAACCAAGCTGCTTACCTATTGCAGATTCAGTCTTCCCAGCCTGGTGCAGGTCTACAATTTTGTTTCTGGTGTCCTTTGACAGCTCTTTGGTCTTGGCCATAGTGGAGTTTGGAGTGTGTGTTAGGCCTACTGCTGATAGGTAGCTCTCTCTGCTCTCTCCCTCCCCTCTGTCTGTCCTTGATTGCAGGAGTGAAGTCTGGTGTGCGGGAGTCAGGGTTCCAGCTGCAGCTCATTCACCATATCACCTCAGCCTTTAAGACCCGGTCAAACTTACCACTCATCGTCAGATCATAGTCAAGACGACCATGTTAGTCTCGCTGCCGACTCAACCTGGTTATTTTTGCTCTTTGTGTTTTTGGTCTGTTCTATTTACTTTTTCTCCTGTGCCACAGATATTTGGAACCTGACTCCTGCCTCCGCTTCACTCCTGCCACCACCATCCTGCTCTCCATTACCGGACCTCTCTTTTGGACTCACCACGGACACTAGGACATTACGGTACCACACCTGCCCTGATCTGGATCTGTTACCCTCCCTGTACCTGGACTTGCTCTTCCCATATATTTGGAAACCTGGACTTTGAACATTGTAAATAAACCTGTTAAAACTTCTCTGGCTTGGTGTACTTGTCTGCATTTGGGTTCTTATCC
This sequence comes from Coregonus clupeaformis, assembly GCF_020615455.1. Taxonomy (NCBI): domain Eukaryota; kingdom Metazoa; phylum Chordata; class Actinopteri; order Salmoniformes; family Salmonidae; genus Coregonus; species Coregonus clupeaformis. The sequence continues at coordinate 7,823,963 of NC_059205.1, read as the reverse complement.
AGTTAAATCATAACAGTATGATCTGACCAACATGAACCCAGCAGACAGTAGCTCGGATACCACCCCAGAGTGCACTCAAATTTGGACTGCCATAGCCAATCAGGGCATTTTACTTGGCCAACATGATACCCTGTTTAAAACGATTGCTGAGGACAGTCAGGTGCTGCTTAATCAGGTTCAATTACTCTCCAATCAAGTATCTGCCCTTACTACCCCTTCAGCCCAGATCAGAGAGCCTTTTGTTCCTGCTCCAGAGCGCTATGACGGGAACATGGGAACCTGTGGCGATTTTTTGACTCAATGCTCGTTAGTGTTTGAACAACAGCCCCTCACCTACGCCTCAGAAAGAGCCCGTATTGCCTACCTTATCAACTCTACTAGCGGTTCCGCTCGTGCCTGGGGATCCGCGGTCTGGGAGAGTCAGTCGGACATTTGCAACGCTTACGTTGCCTTCACCACGGAGATGAGGAAGGTTTTTGACCACCCGTACGAGGCAAGGAGGCTGCGAAACGGCTGTTTTCTCTTCGGCAGGGGGGCTCGTAGTGTGGCGGAGATGGCAGTGGAGTTTCGGACTTTAGCAGCAGTGAGTGGTTGGAATGACGAGGCATTACAAGGAGTGTTCATCAATGCTTTGTCTGAGACCTTAAAAGATGAATTGGTGTCATATGATGAATCGCCTACGCTGGATAATCTTATTTCACTCACTATCAGGTTGGATAATCGGATTCGGGAGCGCCGCCGGGAGAGGAGTGTTAGTTCCAAGCAACCTGTCTGTCATCAACAAACTCCTCCCTGCATCGTCCCCTACGGAGAGAGCCGTGTCTTCCCGAGTCGATACGAGGAGCACTGAACCCGAAGCCATGGAGGTGGGTCGGGTACGGTTGTCCTCAGAGGAGCGTGCACGTCGTATTCAGGCTCGGGTCTGCCTGTATTGTGGAGAAGCTGGTCATTTCGTTCCTTCCTGCCCAGTTCGTCCGGGAAAAGGGCCGGCTCATCATTAATGGGAGAAGTTTTGGTGAGCCGAGCAGCGGATTCTTCCTCTTCTCCCGCATTCTGCTCCAGGCATCCCTCCAGTGGCAGTCCCAGAATTTCTCTGTTAGTGCGCTGATTGACTCTGGTGCCGACGAAAGCTTTTGGATAGAGAGTGGGCTCAACAAATGGATTTGGAGACTGTTCCTATGGACTGTCCGCTGCAGGCTAAGGGTCTAAATGGACAATTGTTGACCCGCATTACCCATCAGACTGTTCCTGTTTGTCTTAGAGTGTCGGGAAATCATCAGGAGAACATTCAATTCCATATTATCGACTGCCCACAGACTCCCCTGGTCCTTGGTATCCCCTGGCTCATAAAACACAATCCACACATTGATTGGGTGACAGGTAGCATTGTTTCATGGAGCACATTTTGTCATGTGAATTGTTTGTGTTCTGCTCAGACTCCTGCCAGTACTGTGCCTCAACCTCCACTGGAGTCCATGGATCTTTCTGCTGTTCCTGACGTGTATCATGACCTGGCATCCGTTTTCTGCAAACACAGAGCTACTTCTCTTCCTCCTCACCGGCCTTACGACTGCGCCATTGACCTCCAGCCAGGAGCCCCGCTCCCCCAGCAGTCGCCTGTACAATCTCTCCCGGCCGGAGACGGAGGCTATGGAGAACTACATTCGGGACTCCTTGGCGGCAGGTATTATGCGTCCTTCCTCGTCACCTGTAGGAGCGGGATTCTTTTTTGTTGCTAAGAAGGATAAGACCCTCAGACCCTGTATTGATTACCGTGGACTTAACAACATCACCATTAAGAACAAGTATTCTCTGCCTTTGATTAATTCTGCTTTTCCCCTCCTTCATGGTGCTACCATCTTTACGAAACTGGATCTACGAAATGCGTATCACCTGGTGCGCATTCGTAAGGGTGATGAATGGAAGACTGCCTTCAACACACCCTTGGGACATTTTGAGTATCGGGTTATGCCTTTTGGGTTGTCTAATGCCCCTGCTGTTTTTCAGGCACTAGTCAATGATGTCCTTCGGGACATGTTGAATCGGTTTGTTTTTGTCTATCTGGATGATATCTTGATTTTCTCAGAGTCCTCCCAGGAACATGAACTGCATGTGCGCCAGGTGTTGCAAAGGTTGTTGGAGAACAAACTGTTTGTGAAGATGGAGAAATGTGAATTTCATGTGTCTGAGACCTCTTTTTTGGGTTACATCATAGCTCAGGGGAGCTGCGGATGGACCCAGCTAAGATCTCTGCTGTCACGGACTGGCCAGCTCCCTCTACCCGCAAACAACTTCAACGATTCCTGGGGTTTGCGAACTTCTATAGGAGGTTCATCAAGGACTACAGCCGCATTGCGGCGCCACTCACCGCTCTCACCTCCATCTCACGACCGTTCGCTTGGAATGAAGGGGCCGAATCAGCGTTCGAAGAACTGAAACATCGCTTCGCCTCGGCTCCCATTCTGATGCAGCCGGACCCCGACCGCCAGTTTGTCGTGGAGGTGGATGCATCCGACACTGGGGTAGGTGCAGTGTTGTCACAACGTTCTCCTGAAGATAACAAACTGCATCCCTGTGCTTTTCTCTCAAGGAAACTTTCTCAGGCAGAGAGGAATTATGATGTTGGAAATCGTGGAACTGCTCGCCGTTAAGCTGGCTCTCGAGGAGTGGCGACATTGGTTGGAGGGGGCGGAACAACCCTTCATCGTTTGGACGGATCATAAGAATCTGGCTTACCTCCAGTCAGCGAAGCAGCTCAACCCCCCGTCAAGCCAGGTGGGCACTATTTTTTGGGAGATTCAATTTTTCTCTGTCTTACCGTCCTGGGTCACGCAACGTCAAGCCTGACGCCCTGTCTCGTGTTCATTCGGCTGTTGATACTGGTAGTAACCCTGAACCCATTTTGCCTCCTACCTGCAGTATTGCAGTCATCACATGTGACATCGAGGGGATTGTTAGACAGGCTCAACATCATCAAGCTGACCCTGGGAGGGGTCCTCCTAACCGGATGTTTGTCCCTGAGTCTGCTCGCTCCCAGGTACTTCAGTGGGCTCACTCGTCTCCCCTTACCTGTCACCCTGGAGTTTCGCGGACCCTTGACTTTGTGCGACGGAAGTTCTGGTGGGCCACGATGGAGGCGGACACTCGAGCCTTCATTGCTGCTTGTACGGTATGTGCACGAAGTAAAAACTCCACCCAGGCCAGCGCTGGTCATCTACGACCTCTACCTATTGTGATGTCACGAGAGGCTGTGTCCTGGAGGGACGTTACATCCCCCTGAGGTGGCTGCAAACCCAGACAGCTATGGCTCCATCTGCTGGTATGGTCGGGAACTCCACCCCTCTATGGCCAATCTTCCCACGCAGCTGAAACAAATGAGGAGCTGATGAGCTGAAGGTTTGGGAAGGGAAGAGACACAGTCTCCAACCTGGGCTCTCTGGAGGACAAGAGTGCTGCACGTCCACTTCCATGAGGAATATAAGGATTTGGAGATACTTACCTTTGGGAAATACTCACCTTTGGATATATGCACCTGTGGAAATACGTGAGAGACATTTGGAAGGACTTTTTGCTGGGTTGGCCACTAGCTGCAACGTGGACTACAGTAAGGCTGGGGAAAAGTTATCTGAGCGAGGGAGAATTATGATTTTGGATGTGGAAGAGACATCCCTGAACTGTTAACCCTTAAAGAGCCACAAGAGAACAGAATTTTGTTATATTTTCGTTAATTTCCCAAGACCTATAATAAAATCCTTGTTTTGTTTGAACCTTGTCTCCTTGCACTACTTGAGCAATCCCGCTGAAAGCTGTGTAGCCTCTCGTGACGTCACAGATGGTGGAGAATACGGGCAAGCTCAAGCGTTAATAGTGCATGTCAGAGGAGGATACCGAAGGTTTGATCACCCAGTTTTCCAAGTTGGCCGTAGGCTCCCCGCCGACTGAAATGGAGGACATATTGAAAGCCCTTGTTGCTGGCCAGCAAGCCCAGATGCAAGCAAACGTGGCTCTCTTGGAGGAGCAAAGAAAGCCAACCTTCTGAAGGCAGAGGAATTGCAGTTGCAGAGACAGAGGGTTGTCCAAAATACCCGCCCAATAAAGGCAAGTGACTTTATATCTAAGATGGGAGCTACCGATGACATTGAGGCATACCTGCATGCATTTGAGGCCACGGCCACTAGGGAAGCCTGGCCCAAGCAACAGTGGGTTGGTCTGTTAGCCCCCTTTCTAACCGGGGAATCGCTGAATGCTGTCCGGGACCTGGGCCCTGACCAGGTTACTGACTATGATGCCCTGAAGTCTGAGATCCTCAGCAGATATGGACTCACAAAGTTTGGTATGGCCCAGCGCTTTCACAGCTGGACCTTCCAACCAGACCAACCTCCTCGGGCGCAGATGCATGAACTTGTCCGAATCGCAAGGAAATGGCTGGATCCGCAGAGGAATACAGCAGCGGCGGTGGTGGAGGCCGTTGTGGTGGATCGTTACCTACGCGCCCTGCCTTATGAGGCAAAACGGTTCATCAGTCAACAGGCCTTGACCACGGCTGATCTGACCGTGGAAGCTGTGGAAAAGTACCAGGCCACAGCGGAGATGCTGAATGCTTCCCGAAAAGACCCCAGGAGTGCGGCCCCACCACAAATGGGAAGAACCCGTCCAAAGGACCCCAAGGTCTCGAACCCAGCCACGTCAGGACTTATCCCGGCTCCAGGGGGAGCCAGAAACCAGGCGGGTCCAAGAAGAGTACACCAGGAGGGGGAAACTCGACAGTGTTACCGGTGTGGGGAGATGGGACATATCTCCTGGCAGTGTGGGAAACCAGCCGATGAACCTATGCCCACTGCGGAGTCCTCCAGCTCAGCACCCACACACCGCTTTTGCCTCGCTCTTGGGAGTCGTAGATGGCGGCCCAGATCGACCCCCCCACCTGCCCGGTAACTGTGAATCACCATGATGTGGAGGCCTTACTGGATTCTGGTAGCCGGGCCACCCTGGTGCGTAAGGATTTGGTGGGCCCAACGTGTCTGACCCCGGGGAAAGTCCTCCCAGTTTTCTGTGTCCATGGGGACACCAGAGAATACCCCATTACTGAACTTACAATGACCAGCACACGGGGAACCATACACACGACGGCGGGGGTGGTTGATTCCCTCCCCGTCCCTGTCCTAATTGGACGAGACTGCCCAGCCTTTTACCCACTCTGGAGAGAGTCTCAGGAGAGGATAACCCGAGTACCTCGGAAACGGAGAGGCAAGACTCATCCTGGGAAGGCTCCGGTGCAATCCTCCGAATTACTCACTCCCGCCCGGGCTCTGATAGGGATGGCAGGTGCCCAGACCGACACAGAGACGGAGCTACAGAATCTGGACAAAGAACTGTCTGGTCTGAAGGGGACCGCTGAGAGGTATCGTTTGTTAAAGCAACAGTTAGACATGAAGACAGAAGAGTTAGATAGCCTCCAGGCTAAACTCCAACAGAGCTCCTTCCCTAAGCAACAGGAGGAGCTGGAGAGGCTGCGCAGGACCATCGAGGAGTGTGAGGAGACCCTGCGCAGTAGTAAGGAGGTCCAGAAGAAGGCAGAGGAGAAGTACAAGGTGTTGGAGTACAAGATGAAGAATGCGGGGGCAGAGAGAGAGAAGGAACTGAAAGCTGCTCAACAGAAGCTAAACTCTGCTAAAACCAAGGCTGATGCGTTCAGTAAGAAACTCAAGGAGAGACAGCAGGAGGCTGAGTCCCTGGTCCTAGAGTTGGAGGAGTTGAAGAGAGAGCAGTCTGGCAAGCACCACGGCAATGCGGACGCCCTCTCCCGGCGTGATGCCTTCTTCGCTGCCTTTACCCGACGAGGACGTCGGTCCCGAGGAGGGGGATGTGTGATGTCACGAGAGGCTGTGTCCTGGAGGGACGTTACATCCCCCTGAGGTGGCTGCAAACCCAGACAGCTATGGCTCCATCTGCTGGTATGGTCGGGAACTCCACCCCTCTATGGCCAATCTTCCCACGCAGCTGAAACAAATGAGGAGCTGATGAGCTGAAGGTTTGGGAAGGGAAGAGACACAGTCTCCAACCTGGGCTCTCTGGAGGACAAGAGTGCTGCACGTCCACTTCCATGAGGAATATAAGGATTTGGAGATACTTACCTTTGGGAAATACTCACCTTTGGATATATGCACCTGTGGAAATACGTGAGAGACATTTGGAAGGACTTTTTGCTGGGTTGGCCACTAGCTGCAACGTGGACTACAGTAAGGCTGGGGAAAAGTTATCTGAGCGAGGAGAATTATGATTTTGGATGTGGAAGAGACATCCCTGAACTGTTAACCCTTAAAGAGCCACAAGAGAACAGAATTTTGTTATATTTTCGTTAATTTCCCAAGACCTATAATAAAATCCTTGTTTTGTTTGAACCTTGTCTCCTTGCACTACTTGAGCAATCCCGCTGAAAGCTGTGTAGCCTCTCGTGACGTCACACTATACCCAGCCGGCCCTGGTCGCATATCGCTATGGATTTTGTCACTGGACTTCCCCCCTCATCTGGTAAGACTGTCATTCTTACGGTGATTGATCGTTTTTCTAAGTTCGCTCATTTTTTGGCCCTACCTAAACTGCCCACTGCCAGAGAGACGGCGGATATTTTGGTTGAACATGTGTTCCGCTCTCATGGTCTACCCACGGATATTGTCTCTGACAGGGGTCCCCAGTTTGTCTCCCAGGTGTGGAAAGCTTTCTGTAAAGCTTTGGGCATTACATCCAGCCTGTCCTCTGGATATCACCCCCAGACCAACGGGCAAGCCGAGAGAGCGAACCAGGAGATGGAGACCGCACTTCGCTGTGTCACTGGGTCTAACCCTGGGTCATGGAGCTCCATGCTCCCCTGGGTGGAATATGCTCATAACACCTTGACTAACGCTTCCTCTGGTTTGTCTCCTTTTCTGTGTGCTCTGGGTTATCAACCTCCCCTGTTCCCTTCCCAAGAGAGGGAACTTGCGGTACCCTCGGTGCAGTCCCACATGCGCCGCTGCTTCAAGGTCTGGAGGAAGGCCAGGGTAGCTCTGTCCCGAGCTTCGGCGTACATGCAGAGGCAAGCCAACCGTCACCGGTCCCAGGCTCCCGGTTACTCTCCTGGTCAAGAGGTATGGCTGAAGTCACGGGACCTTCCATTGAAGGTGGAGTCTAAGAAGATGGCGCCTCGTTTTATAGGACCGTTCAAGATACTGTCTATTGTTAACCCCTGCGCGGTTAAGCTACAGCTTCCTGCCTCCCTACGGGTTCATTCCACCTTTCATGTTTCCCAGATTAAGCCTGTGTCGGTTAGCCCTTTGTGCCCGCCCTCTCGTCCCCCTCCTCCGCCCAAGATCGTGGGTGGGGGTCCGGTCTACACTGTCCGGCGACTTCTGGATGTTCGCCGCCGAGGTCGTGGTTTCCAGTACCTGGTGGATTGGGAGGGCTATGGTCCCGAGGAACGTTCCTGGGTGCCCAGGAGCTTCATTGTGGATCCTGATCTGGTCCGAGAGTTTCATAGGTTACATCCCGATAAACCCCGTCGGCCGCCAGGTGGCGTCCGTAGAGGGGGGGTACTGTTAGGCCTACTGCTGATAGGTAGCTCTCTCTGCTCTCTCCCTCCCCTCTGTCTGTCCTTGATTGCAGGAGTGAAGTCTGGTGTGCGGGAGTCAGGGTTCCAGCTGCAGCTCATTCACCATATCACCTCAGCCTTTAAGACCCGGTCAAACTTACCACTCATCGTCAGATCATAGTCAAGACGACCATGTTAGTCTCGCTGCCGACTCAACCTGGTTATTTTTGCTCTTTGTGTTTTTGGTCTGTTCTATTTACTTTTTCTCCTGTGCCACAGATATTTGGAACCTGACTCCTGCCTCCGCTTCACTCCTGCCACCACCATCCTGCTCTCCATTACCGGACCTCTCTTTTGGACTCACCACGGACACTAGGACATTACGGTACCACACCTGCCCTGATCTGGATCTGTTACCCTCCCTGTACCTGGACTTGCTCTTCCCATATATTTGGAAACCTGGACTTTGAACATTGTAAATAAACCTGTTAAAACTTCTCTGGCTTGGTGTACTTGTCTGCATTTGGGTTCTTATCCAGTTAAATCATAACAGTGTGACTGTTTGAGGTTGTGGACAGGTGTCTTTTATACTGATAACAAGTTCAAACAGGTGCCATTAATACAGGTAACGAGTGGAGGACAGAGGAGCCTCTTAAAGAAGAAGTTACAGGTCTGTGAGAGCCAGAAATCTTGCTTGTTTGTAGGTGACCAAATACTTATTTTCCACCATAATTTGGAAATAAATTCATAAAAAATCCTACAATGTGATTTTCTGGATTTTTTTTCCTCATTTTGTCTGTCATAGTTGACGTGTACCTATGATGAAAATTACAGGCCTCTCTCATCTTTTTAAGTGGGAGAACTTGCACAATTGGTGGCTGACTAAATACTTTTTTCCCCCACTGTATGTGAGAATGCTGTTCACTGACTACAGCTCAGAGTTCAACAACATTGTGTCCACAAAGCTCATCACTAAGCTAAGGACCCTGGGACAAAACACCTCCCTCTGCAACTGGATCCTGGACTTCCTGACGGGCCACCCCCAGGTGGTAAGGGTAGGCAACAACACATCTGCCATGCAACAACACATCTGCTTAGTCCCCACCTGTACTCCCTGTTCACCCACGACTGCTTGGCCAAGCACGACTCCAACACAATCGTTAAGTTTGCTGACGACACAATAGTGGTAGGCCTGATCACCGACAACGATGAGACAGCCTATAGGGAGAAGGTCAGAGACCTGGCAGTGTGGTACCACGACAACAACATCTCCCTTAACGTGAGCAAGACAAAGGAGCTGACCGTGGACAACAGGAAAAGGAGGGCTGAACACGCCCCCATTCACATCGATGGGGCTGTAGTGGACCGTGTCGAGAGTTTCATGTTCCTTGGTGTCCACATTACCAACAAACTATCATGGTCCAAACACACCAAGACAGTCGTGAAGAGGGCACGACACCACCTTTTCCCCCTCAGGAGACTGAAAAGATTTGACATGGGTCCCCAGATCCTCACAAAATTATACAGCTGCACCATCGAGAGCATCCTGACCGGTTGCATCACCGCCTGGTATGGCAAATGCTCTGCATCCGACCGTAAGGCGCTACAGAGGATAGTGCGTACGGCTCAGTACATCACTGGAGCCAAGATTCCTGATATCCAGGACCTATATACTATGCGGTGTCAGAGGAAAGCCCAAGAAACTGTCAAAGACTCCAGCCACCCTAGTCATAGACTCTTCTCTCTGCTACTGCACGGCAAGAAGTACCGGAGCACCAAGTCTAGGTCCACAAGGCTCCTTAACAGCTTCCACCCCCAAGCCATAAGACTGCTGAACAATTAATTAAATGGCAACCCGGACAAATGCCCCCCTCCCCCTTTTTGTTTTTACACTGCTGCTACTCGCTGTTTATTATCTATGCATAGTCACTTTACCCCTACCTACATGTACAAATTACCTCGACTAACCTGTACCCCCGCACATTGACTCAGTACCAGTACCACCTGTATATAGCCTCGTTATTGTTATTTGATTGTGTTACTTTTTATTTGATTTTTTACTTTCGTTTATTTAGTAAACTTGAACTACATTGTTGGTTAAGGGCTCGTACGTAAGCATTTCACGGTAAGGTCTACACCTGTTGTATTCGGCGCATATGACAAATACAAATTCATTTGATTTGATTTTATCATCGATCATGTCATCATTTGTCTGTTAGCATTGATCATGCTATCCTTTCTGTGCTATACATAACCTCTCTGAAATTTGAAATGGGGTATTCAGAATCTCAAACACACACACATACACACATACACACTCTCTATGTCTCTCGCTCCATGGTTCACAGACCATGAAACAACTTTTATAAAACGAACTTTCAAGACAAAGAACATTAACAACTAATTAAGCTTTTAAAGACTTCCGCTTGCACTCCAAGGTCTCCCTCTCTTCCTTTTTCCAGCCTGATGACATGCCTGATGACATGCCTGATGCCTGATAACATGCCTGATGACATGACTGATGCCTGATGACATGCCTGATGACATGCCTGATGACATGCCTGATGCCTGATGACATGCATGATGCCTGATGACATGCCTGATGACATGCCTGATGCCTGATGACATGCCTGATGACATGCCTGATGCCCTGATGACATGCCTGATGCCTGATGACATGCCTGATGCCTGATGACATGCCTGATGCCTGATGACATGCCTGATGACATGCCTGATGACATGCCTGATGACATGCCTGATGCCTGATGCCATGCCTGATGCCTGATGCCATGCCTGATGCCTGATGACATGCCTGATGCCTGATGACATGCCTGATACCTGATGACATGCCTGATGCCTGATGACATGCCTGATGACATGCCTGATGCCTGATAACATGCCTGATGACATGCCTGATGACATGCCTGATGCCTGATGACATGCCTGATGACATGCCTGATGCCTGATGACATGCCTGATGCCTGATGACATGCCTGATGACATGCCTGATGCCTGATGACATGCCTGATGCCTGATGACATGCCTGATGCCTGATGACATGCCTGATGCCTGATGACATGCCTGATGACATGCCTGATGCCTGATAACATGCCTGATGACATGCCTGATGCCTGATGACATGCCTGATGACATGCCTGATGACATGCCTGATGACATGCCTGATGCCTGATGACATGCCTGATGACATGCCTGATGCCATGCCTGATGCCTGATGACATGCCTGATGACATGCCTGATGCCATGCCTGATGCCTGATGACATGCCTGATGCCTGATGACATGCCTGATGACATGCCTGATGCCTGATGACATTCCTGATGCCTGATGACATGCCTGATGACATGCCTGATGACATGCCTGATGCCTGATAACATGCCTGATGACATGCCTGATGACATGCCTGATGACATGCCTGATGCCTGATGACATGCCTGATGCCTGATGACATGCCTGTTGCCTGATGACATGCCTGATGACATGCCTGATGCCTGATAACATGCCTGATGATATGCCTGATGCCTGATAACATGCCTGATGACATGCCTGATGCCTGATGACATGCCTGATGACATGCCTGATGCCTGATAACATGCCTGATGACATGCCTGATGCCTGATGACATGCCTGATGACATGCCTGATGCCATGCCTGATGCCTGATGACATGCCTGATGACATGCCTGATGCCTGATGACATGCCTGATGACATGCCTGATGCCTGATGACATGCCTGATGCCTGATGACATGCCTGATGCCTGATCTTTCCCTGGCCGTTGTTGTCTTTTTTATAATTCCCTCACAGGCAGACAGGGGCGGTGCTAAGTCCCTCACAGGCAGACAGGTGCGGGGCTAAGTCCCTCTCAGCCAAACAGGGGCGGGGCTAAGTCCCTCAGAGGCAAACTGGGGCGGGGCTAAGTCCCTCACAGGCAGACAGGGGTGGGGCTAAGTCCCAAATGGCACCCTATTCCATACATAGAGCACTAGTTTTGACCAGGATAGAGCACTATGTAGGCATTGTAGGGAATAGGATGCTATTTTGGACACCGTCAGGTGATGAGGTGGCTGCCCCTCCTCAGACGGTCGTGTGTGTTTGAGTGTGTATGTGTATGTGTGTGTGTGTGTGTGTGTGTGTGTGGGCGTGTGTTTCACGTCCCCTCTAACGCATGCTGATGCCTACAACTTGACAACACCTCCCTGAGGACCCTTCTCCTGTTGGAGCGAGCCTTAATTCCATTAGGGAGAAAAATTAATTATCTGCAAAGCACACATGTACACACAACACACACACACACACAAACTCTTTTCAGAAGATGCCTGCGACACTCGTAAATGACTCAAAGGCAACACATCCTTTTTTACATGCTACCCATTCCTCCTCCTCCTCCTCCTCCTCCTCCTCTTCCTCCTTATTTGCCTGAATGAGACATTAACTCAGGTCATCGGCTGCAGATGTGAAAAGACCTCAGGAGAGTGAGCCTCCTGAGCTGATTTGGCACAGGAATGCGCACGAACATATGCGCTCACCCAAACTTATACATAACAACACTGCGATTACATTAATCTGTGCATTAATGACATAGTCTAGACGCAGGGGAGGAGACAGGTTAAAGAAGGATTTTGAGACAATTGAGACATGGATTGTGTACAGTGGTGTGAAAAAGTGTTTGCCCCTTTCCTGATTTGTGTTTGTCACACTTCATGTTTGTCACACTTAAATGTTTCATATCATCAAACAAATTTAAATATTAGTCAAAGAAAACACAAGTAAACACAAAATACAGTTTTGAAATGATGGTTGTTATTATTAAGGGAAAACAAAATCCAAACCTACATGGCCATGTGTAAAAAAGTGTTTGCCCCCCCTGTTATAACACAACTCAACTGTGGTTTATCACACCTGAGTTCAATTCCTCTAGCCACACCCAGGCCTGATTACTGCCACACCTGTTCTCAATCAAGGAATCACTTAAATAGGACCTGCCTGACAAAGTGAAGTAGACCAAAAGATCCTCAAAATCTAGACATCATGCCGAGATCCAAAGAAATTCAGGAACAAATGAGAAAGAAAGTAATTGAGATCCATCAGTCTGGAAAATGTTATAAAGCCATTTCTAAAGCTTTGGGACTCCAGCGAACCACAGTGAGAGCCATTATCCACAAATGGCGAAAACATGGAACAGTGGTGAACCTTCCCAGGAGTGGCCGGCCGACCAAAATTACCCCAAGAGAGCAGCGACGACTCATCCAAGAGGTCACAAAAGACCCCAAAACAACATCCAAAGAGCTGCAGGCCTCACTTGCCTCAGTTAAGGTCAGTGTTCATGACTCCACCATAAGAAAGAGACTGGGCAGAAATGGCCTGCATGGCAGAGTTCCAAGACGAAAACCACTGCTGAGCAAAAAGAACATTAAGGCTTGTCTCATTTTTGCCAGAAAACATCTTGATGATCCCCAAGACCTTTGGGAAAATACACCTTTTTGGAAGGTGTGTGTCCCATTACATCTGGCGTAAAAGTAACACCGCATTTCAGAAAAAGAACATCATACCGACAGTAAAATATGGTGGTGGTAGTGTGACGGTCTGGTCCTGTTTTGCTGCTTCAGGACCTGGAAGACTTGCTGTGATAAATGGAACCATGAATTCGGCTATCTACCAAAAAATCCTGAAGGAGAATGTCCGGCCATTTGTTCGTGACCTCAAGCTGAAGCAAACTTGGGTTCTGCAGCAGGACAATGATCCAAAACACACCAGCAAGTCCACCTCTGAATGGCTGAAGAAAAACAAAATGAAGACTTTGGAGTGGCCTAGTCAAATTCCTGACCTGAATCCTATTGAGATGCTGTGGCATGATCTTAAAAAGGCAGTTCATGCTCGAAAACCCTCCAATGTGGCTGAATTACAACAATTCTGCAAAGATGAGTGGGCCAAAATTCCTCCACAGTGCTGTAAAAGACTCATTGCAAGTTATCGCAAACGCTTGATTGCAGTTGTTGCTGCTAAGGGTGGCCCAACCAGTTATTAGGTTGAAGGGGACAATCACTTTTTCACACAGGGCCATGTGGGTTTGGGTTTTGTTTTCTTTTAATAATAATAACCTTCATTTCAAAACTGCATTTTGTGTTTACTTGTTATCTTTGACTAATATTTAAATTTGTTTGATGATCTAAAACATTTAAGTGTGACAAACATGCAAACAAATAAGAAATCAGGAAGGGGGCAAACAATTTTTCACACCACTGTATGTGTGTCAAGTATTGCAACGCTGCTGGGTTTTTTCACACTCAACAGTTTCCCGTGTGTACCAAGAATGTTCCACCACCCAAAGGACATCCAGCCAACTTGACACAACTGTGGGATGCATTGGTGTCAACATGGGCCGGCATCCCTGTGGAACGCTTTCGACACCTTGTAGAGTCCATGGCCCCGACGAATTGAGGCTGTTCGGATGGCAAAAGGGGGTGCAACTCAATATTAGGAAGGTGTTCTTAATGTTTTGTACACTCAGTGTATGTGCATGCAGAAGACCGCAGCAGTAACTACTAGACCACCCCAGGCCATGATTGGACAAAATGTTGACAGTTTGTTCACAACCTTAGGATACACTTGATACTTGCCTAGTGGGGCGACAGGTAGCTTAGTGGTTAAGAGCGTAGTGCCAGTAACCGAAAGGTCGCTGGTTCTAATCCCTGAGCCGACTAGGTGAAAAATCTGTCGTCGTGTCCTTGAGCAAGGCACTTAACCCTAATTGCTCCTGTAAGTCGCTCTGGATAAGAGCGTCTGCAAAATGTAAATGTAGTGGAGACCATTATCTATAATGTGTAAATAAGATATATATATAACGACGGTTGTTGATGTGTATGGCTGAATTTCAGATACATTTTAATGTTGCAGTAATAGGACCCTAGGCCTAGCGTTTTTAGCGGGCGAATGAGAATATTATTTCGAAAATGGAAAAGAGAACTGGGTCATTTTCAAAAAAAATCACAAAGCTCATTTGAATTTCCTGATGCAAGCAGGATGATTCTCCTCGATAAAACCGTGATCAAGTTAAGATCCCACATCTGTTGCACAACGTCTCGTCGTTACATAAGGATTTTCAATGGTCCGACCTCGGCTCGACCTTGTTTAAACCCACCGGCCCTACAGGACGCGTGCTTATCGACCTGAAACTTGTTGTCGGGAGACATTCGCTCAACCAACTGGATTAATACCACACCCACACTAGTGTTTTTGATGGAGAGTGAGACATGGGCGCTCATGTACAGTATCAAACTGACATGAGCTTGGATTTGAGCTTGGAAATGCCTGTGTGCAAAAGCTAAAGTCTGAATCATCCAATTGTTGTATTTGACTGATCTGAGCCTATCACTAATGTATTCAGAATGTGTAACAATCAGATTAGAGTATGTTCGCTTGATAAATCAAGGCAATGGTGATTGTTACTATGTTATCTTAATACTTGATAAATCAAGGCAATGGTGACTGTTACTATGTTATCTTAATACTTGATAAATCAAGGCTATTGTTTCTGTATGATATGTTGGATTAAGGAATAAAGACAGACACCAATGTTCAGTTCAATAGCCTTGTTAAGCCTTGTACAAATCCCTACGCGTGGAGTCTGGGGAACAGTCCAACTAGTCGATTACCTATCAACTAGACTCCGTAACAGCTATGGTGACTGTTACTATGTTATCTTAATACTTGATAAATCAAGGCTATGGTGACTGTTACTAGTTTCTCTCTTAATACCTGATAAATCAAGGCAATGGTGACTGTTACTATTTTCTCTACTTGATCAATCAATGCTATGGTGACTGTTACTATGTTCCCTTAATTGTTGATATGATGGTCTTTCTTCTTGTTCTCTGTACCTCTGGTGAAGCTAATAGGAAGTGACATAATACATTAACCCCTCCCTCTCTCTGGCATCTGGTGGTCTGCTCTCCTCCTGTTGCTCTAGGCCAGCGGGGTCCACCAAGCTGCATAGGGGCGGGGGCGGGGGTAATGGAGTCATGAAGCGGTCGGATGCATGATGCATCGCTGATGGTTGGAGACTGTGTGTGTGTGTGTGCGTGTGCGTGTGGCGGATGGTAGGGAGGATGTCTGCGCACTGGGGGGGTGTTGCTGGCAGGGTGGCGGGTGTCTGAGGGGGGTGTTTAGAGCCCCAGTGTGTGGAGTCATCGCCCACTACCACCCACCCACACACACACACACACACACACAAACACACACACACACACACACACACACACACACACACACACACACACACACACACACACACACACACACACACACACACACACACACACACACACACACACACACACACACACTTCCCTCAGAAGACACCCTCCTTCCAGAGGAGCTGTGACTAACAGGCAAGACGCCCTCCAGCAGGAAATCAGGAGCGGCTCCTGACAGGAAGTGACAGCAATGAGCCCACCCGTAAATCTTGTTTTTATTCTAATTAGGCTCAAAAAAGAGGCGAAAGGAAGGAAGGAGAAGAGACTAGGAATCTTTCCCCTCTACACTCAGGGGAAAGGTCATGCTTATAGACCAGTTTAGGCAAAACACCATTGGCAAAGGGCCTGGTAAAGCAATGCATGACTTGTGGGTTGAAATATAACATTTTAACTTTATATGAATGCAAAATTAATGTATGCATCTTGTGAGTCATGTTACGTGGAGTTTGTGGATGCTGGCTAACACTGGCATGTGTGGCCGTCAGTCTGGCTACAAGTTATTTGTTCAAGTTTCAACGGACTTACCAATGATTATTAGAGGAGAGTGGTATTTTCGCTCTTGTCTCTCAACGAATTTCATATAACTCTACCTGTCTCTTCATAACTCTACCTGTCTCTTCATAACTCTACCTGTCTCTTCATAACTTCACCTGTCTCTTCATAACTCTACCTGTCTCTTCATAACTCTACATGTCTCCTCATAACTCTACTTGTCTCCTCATAACTCTACCTGTCTCTTCATAACTCTACCTGTCTCTTCATAACTTCACCTGTCTCTTCATAACTCTACCTGTCTCTTCATAACTCTACCTGTCTCTTCATAACTCTACCTGTCTCTTCATAACTCTACCTGTCTCCTCATAACTCTACCTGTCTCTTCATAACTCTACCTGTCTCCTCATAACTCTACCTGTCTCCTCATAACTCTACTTGTCTCCTCATAACTCTACCTGTCTCCTCATAACTCTACCTGTCTCCTCATAACTCTACTTGTCTCTTCATAACTCTACCTGTCTCTTCATAACTCTACCTGTCTCTTCATAACTCTACCTGTCTCCTCATAACTCTACCTGTCTCCTCATAACTCTACTTGTCTCCTCATAACTCTACCTGTCTCTTCATGACTACCTGTCTCTTCATAACTCTACCTGTCTCCTCGTAACTCTACTTGTCTCCTTATAACTCTACCTGTCTCTTCATGACTACCTGTCTCTTCATAACTTTACCTGTCTCCTAATAACTCTACTTGTCTCCTCATAACTCTACCTGTCTCTTCATAATTCTACCTGTCTCTTCATAACTCTACCTGTCTCCTCATAACTTTACTTGTCTCCTCATAACTCTACCTGTCTCTTCATAACTCTACCTGTCTCTTCATGACTACCTGTCTCTTCATAACTCTACCTGTCTCTTCATAACTCTACCTGTCTCTTCATGACGACCTGTCTCTTCATAACTCTACCTGTCTCCTCATAACTCTACTTGTCTCTGTCACGCCCTGACTCAGAGGACGCTTGTATGTTGAGTCAGGGTGTGTATTTTCCTTGCTGTGTTTTGTTCTATGTTGTGAATGTTGGCCGGTGTGGTTCCCAATCAGAGGCAGCTGTCGCTCGTTGTCTCTGATTGGGGACCATACTTAGACAGCCTATTGGCACTAGTGGGTTGTGGGATCTTGTTCCGTGTGAGGTATGTTGTTTGTACCTTAGGACGTCACGTATCGTTAGTTTATTGTTTTGTCGTTGTGTTAATTCGTTAAATAAACATGTTGGCATATCACGCTGCGCCTTGGTCCTTCTCGTTCATCAACGATCGTGACAGTCTCCTCATAACTCTACCTGTCTCTTCATGACTACCTGTCTCTTCATGACTACCTGTCTCCTCATAACTCTACCTGTCTCATCATAACTCTACCTGTCTCCTCATAACTCTACCTGTCTCTTCATAACTCTACCTGTCTCTTCATAACTCTACCTGTCTCCTCATAACTCTACCTGTCTCTTCATAACTCCACCTGTCTCTTCATAACGCTACCTGTCTCTTCATAACTCTACCTGTCTTCTAAAAACTCTACCTGTCTCTTCATAACTCTACCTGTCTCCTCATAACTATACCTGTCTCTTCATGACTACCTGTCTCCTCATAACTATACCTGTCTCTTCATGACTACCTGTCTCTTCATAAGTATACCTGTCTCTTCATGACTACCTGTCTCTTCATAACTCTACCTGTCTCTTCATAACTCTACCTGTCTCTTCATAACTATACCTGTCTCTTCATGACTACCTGTCTCTTCATAACTCTACCTGTCTCTTCATAACTCTACCTGTCTCTTCATAACTCTACCTGTCTCCTCATGACTCTACCTGTCTCTTCATAACTCTACCTGTCTCTTCATAGCTCTACCTGTCTCCTCATAACTCTACCTATCTCTTCATAATTCTACCTGTCTCTTCATAACTCTACCTGTCTCTTCATAACTCTTCCTGTCTCCTCATAACTCTACCTGTCTCCTCATAACTCTACCTGTCTCCTCATAATATGCCATTTAGCAGACGCTTTTATCCAAAGCGACTTACAGTCATGCGTGCATACTTTTTTTTTTGTGTATGGGTGGTCCCGGGGATCGAACCCACTACCTTTGCCGTTACAAGCGCCGTGCTCTACCAGCTGAGCTACAGAGCACCACCAACTACCAATGTTAGCTAAATGTAGTAATGAACAAATTGGCTACATGTCTTTAAATGGATAATTCTGTGAATTGTCTTGTGCAAGTTTTAAATTGACCTAATACCTGTTAGCAAAGGTGTCAAAAGGGATTTGTAGTTTTGCATGACGTCTACTTTGATGCTAATTAGCATTTTCGAATCAGAGCAAATAGAGCCGAATATATTGACAAAAGTCACCCTGTCGGATTGAGATCCACATGGTTATCAAACTAACACGCCAGGGTAAGTCCACACGAAACACAGCCCTCACTTCAAGTGCCTCCAAAATCCCCTATGGGAAAAATGAATGGTGGAAAAACGATAGGAACCATTTCCCTGTTTGACCACCAGGCCTAATGGGCATCCCGACACCTCCACTGTGGGGCTCTATGAAGAAAAGGCAACAAGAGAATATTCAAATAAAAAAAGAACTCAAACTTTGACCATTAGTAAACAAATAAATAAGTCTATGACCAAACAATATATATATATAGATATAAAAAGAACATAAAAATGTGCAATGGTTCCAGTATAATTTCAAACAAAAACTTCACATCTCTATAAGCATTAGTCTTTTTTTCCTTTTTCATTGTTCTTGACCCCTTCTACCACCAACCTCTCTTCAATACCAATGTAACGCCGCTACCAATACCCTTAGCTTAAACCTGCTACATTGCAGGTTCACTACTTGAAAACTAGACAGGAAGCTTTGGAAATGTTAGAAGCCAGTGAATCAAAATTAGACGTATCTTTCTGCACCGTCTGTCACCAGTGTTGTGTCCACTCAGACCACCTAGACCCAGCTCCAACTTCGAAAAGTCCATTGTTAACTGAGTACCTTGAGAGAAATTTGTGTGACTACTCGCCTGGTTGTCCAGCCACCTGGTCAATGCTAACCGTTTCTCTACCATACCACCCATTTGGTTAGCATCATGCTAACCCTAACACAGGCCAAGCATGGAGTGACTGGAGTACCGTTTCAGATTGCACTAAATAAGCAGGCATCCTTGGCACTGGCGCCATCTATGAAACACTGCCAGGTCTGTCAGTATAATCCCAAATAGAGGAATCAATATTGTTTATCATCAGTTATTACGTGTAAGACTGATCTAATATACTGTAGGCTGTTGGACTCCTCTCCTATGTGGCTCAGTCAGTGGAGGACAGTTCACACCTGGCAGTCCCATGGCAAATCAGTGAATCTAATAAAACATTGGCAACCTGAAGTCAGTCAACCACCCCCACCACCCTCTCAGGAGAATAACAAAAATATAAATCATAGAAAAAAAGCGTTAATATTCCCCTTTCACACACACTTTCATTCTCACACACAAACACACACTAATAGCAATTTATCAGTACTGAAATCATTGAAAGCCTCTCAGGCAGGCCATAAATATGGAGATGTTCTTGCTCTCTCACATAACTCTTACTGTTTACTGTGAACCCACCTCCCCTTCTGCCCCACAGAAAACATCTGGAAAGAAATATTACCTCTAAATGAGAAAGAAAAAAGAAAAAACCACTGCAAGAGAAACCAAAAGCAGAATCCAGAATTTCTGCTTATGCCCCATCCTGCTCGCCTTTCCGGGCTGCCCGACGGTACAGGTCTGTTAGTGTTAGCTAGTTAGCAGTGGAGCGATGGAGGACAAACAGGTGGCGGCAGAGTCCTTCTAGAAGTCTCCTATAAAACTTTAGAACATAACGTGAATGAAGACTTCCATCAGTCAGACACTGGAGTGGAGATGGTGGAGGGGTTATGAGTCGGTCTCACAGTCAGGGCATGTCCGCTCTCACACCAGTGAAACTGGGAAACCAACTATTATAGGGGATACAGGCCAGGACCCTACGTGGCCCTGCGACAGCATAGCAATGATGACAGAGAAGCTCGAATGGCTTGCTCCACCCTAGAACCCAGTCTCAGGGACTGACAAGGCGGCTGGGGGGCTAAAACAGGAAGATGGAAAGTAGGAGGAGATGGTTTGTACATGGAGCCAGGCTAAGGTGAGGGCAGCTGGGCTATGTTGAGTGAGGGCCCTGTCCTGGTTCTGCTGCTGTGGCCCTCATAACTCTACCTGTCTTCTAATATATATACCTGTCTCCTCATAACTCTACCTGTCTTCTAATATATCTACCTGTCTCCTCATAACTCTACCTGTCTCCTCATAACTCTACCTTTCTAATCATAACTCTACCTGTCTCCTCATAACTCTACCTGTCTCCTCATAACTCTTCCTGTCTCCTCTTAACTCTACCTGTCTCCTCTTAACTCTACCTGTCTCCTCATGACTCTACCTGTCTCCTCATAACTCTACCTGTCTCCTCATAACTCTACCTGTCTCCTCATAACTCTACCTGTCTCCTCATGACTCTACCTGTCTCCTCATAACTCTACCTGTCTCCTCATAACTCTACCGGTCTCTTCATAACTCTACCTGTCTCCTCATAACTCTACCTGTCTCCTCATAACTCTACCTGTCTCCTCATAACTCTACCTGTCTCCTCATAACTCTACCTGTCTCCTCATAACTCTACCTGTCTCCTCATATCTCTACCTGTCTCCTCATAACTCTACCTGTCTCCTCATAACTCTACCGGTCTCTTCATAACTCTACCTGTCTCCTCTTAACTCTACCTGTCTCCTCTTAACTCTACCTGTCTCCTCATAACTCTACCTGTCTCCTCATAACTCTACCTGTCTCCTCATAACTCTACCTGTCTCCTCATAACTCTACCTGTCTCCTCATAACTCTACCTGTCTCCTCATATCTCTACCTGTCTCATAACTCTTCCTGTCTCCTCTTAACTCTACCTGTCTCCTCTTAACTCTACCTGTCTCCTCATAACTCTACCTGTCTCCTCATAACTCTACCTGTCTCCTCATGACTCTACCTGTCTCCTCATAACTCTACCTGTCTCCTTATAACTCTACCGGTCTCTTCATAACTCTACCTGTCTCCTCTTAACTCTACCTGTCTCCTCTTAACTCTACCTGTCTCCTCTTAACTCTACCTGTCTCCTCATAACTCTACCTGTCTCCTCATAACTCTACCTGTCTCCTCATAACTCTACCTGTCTCATAACTCTTCCTGTCTCCTCTTAACTCTACCTGTCTCTTCATAACTCTACCTGTCTCTTCATAACTCTACCTGTCTCTTCATAACTCTACCTGTCTCTTCATAACTCTACCTGTCTCTTCATAACTCTACCTGTCTCCTCATAACTCTACCTGTCTCCTCATGACTCTACCTGTCTCCTCATAACTCTACCTGTCTCCTCATAACTCTACCTGTCTCCTCATATCTCTACCTGTCTCATAACTCTACCTGTCTCCTCATAACTATACCTGTCTCTTCATGACTCTACCTGTCTCCTCATGACTCTACCCGTTTTGTGCATGTGAGATGAGATCCTTTTGCAGTGTGCATTTTTGTTTTGTTTTAAATGCCGGGATAGTAGTTTCTCCTGTCCATATTGTAGGAATTTGCAGTACACTACTAAATTCATTTAGGATGTAAATAAATATTTTAGTCCCACAATTCAATGGAACCAGAAAAGGCAGAACTACAGAGGAGGGATAGGAGTTGACCTCTTGGATAGACCTATGATGTTTAATGTGAAAGTCACTTCAGTAAGAGGCATAACACATTTAACTAGTGAGTATTGGTGAATATTGAGTTGTTAATGTATTCATAACAAGACTAGCAGGCTGCAACAACAAGAAGCTGTCAGATTCACACCAGCGCTCAATTTAGCCATGCGCTATCCCAATTAGATAGAAAAGCATTTCCTGTTAATTAGATATTCTAACTCCACAATTTCACATCAATAGCAAAATGTCTCTCGTGTTGTTTATCTTTGTTGTCAAGTAACCAAAGACAAAAATGTTTATGGCGGAAAATACAAGGGATCCATATTAGGACAACCTTAGAGTCACAAGGAGTTGGTGTCATAATATGGACACATTACATTTTAGTCATTTAGCAGACGCTCTTATCCAGAGCGACTTACAGTTAGCACATACATTATTTTATCGAACCCACAACCCTGGCGTTGCAAACGCCATGCTCTACCAACTGAGCTATATCCCCTGCCGGCCATTCCCTCCCCTACCCTGGACGAATTGTGCGCCGCCCCATGGGTCTCCTGGTCACGGCCGGCTATGACAGAGCCTGGATTCGAACCAGGATCTCTAGTGGCATAGCTAGCACTGCGATGCCTTAGACCACTGCGCCACTCGGGAGTATACACCATACCTGTACAGTAACGTCTGCTTCAAAAAATATGTTTTGATGAGACCGACAGGTAGCCTTGCGGTTAAGAGTGTTGGGCCAGTAACCAGAAGGTCGCTGGTTCGAATCCCCTAGCCGACTAGATGAAAATTCTGCCGATGTGTCCTTGAGCAAGGCACATAACCTTAATCCTGTAAGTCGTTCTGGATAAGAGAGTCTGCAAAATGACTAAAATATAATATCTACTTACTTAAGAGTTGGCAATGATATCCATTAAAAATGAAGTTGGATTAATCCACATTGTGAAGTTTACTTGTTGGGTATTATCTCAAATAAAATTGTATTTGCCGAATACAACAGGTGTAGACATTACAGTGAAATGCTTACTTACAAGCCCTTAACCAACAATGCAGTTTAAGAAGTTTAAGAAAAAAATAAGAATAGCAAATAATTAAAGAGCAGCAGTAAAAGAAAATAACAGTAGGGAGACTATTTACAGGGGGTACCGGTACAGAGTCAATGTGCGGGGGCACCGGTTAGTCGAGGTAATATGTAGATGTGGGTAGAGTTAAAGTGACTATGCATAGATAATAAACAGAGAGTAGCAGCAGCGTAAAAGAGGGGTGGGGTGGGCGGACAGTCCAGGTAGCCATGATTAGCTGTTCAGAAGTCTTATGGCTTGGGGGTAGCAGCCTTTTAGACCTAGACTTGGCACTCTGGTACCGAGAGAAAACAGTCTATGTCTACGGTGGCTGGAGTCTTTGACATTTTTTAGGGCCTTCCTCTGACACCGCCTGGTATCGAGGTCCTGGATGGCAGGAAGCTTGGCCCCAGTGATGTACTGGGCCGTACGCACTACCCTCTGTAGTGCCTTGCGGTCGGAGGCCCAGCAGTTGCCATACCAGGCAGTGATCCAACCAGTCAGGATGCTCTCGATGGTGCAGCTGTAGAACTTTTTGAGGATCTGAGGACCCATACCAAATCTTTTCAGTCTCCTGAGGGGGAATAGGCTTTGTCTTGCCCTCTTCACGACTGTCTTGGTGTGTTTGGACCATGATAGTTTGTTGGTGATGTGGACACCAAGGAACTTGAAGCTCTCAACCTGTTCCACTACAGCCCCGTCGATGAGATTGGGGGCGTGCTCAGTCCTCTTTTTTTTTGCTGTAATCCACAATCATCTCCTTTGTCTTGATCACATTGAGGGAGAGGTTGTTATCCTGGCACCACACGGCCAGGTCTTTGACCTCCTCCCTATAGGCTGTCTCATCATTGTTGGTGATCACTGTTGTGTCGTCGGCAAACTTAATGATTGTGTTGGCGTCGTGCCTGGCATGCAGTCATGGGTGAACAGGGAGTACAGGAGGGGAATGAGCACGCCACATTGTGATGTTTACGTGTTGGGTATTATCTCCACAACATTGTGATGTTGACGTGTTGGGTATTATCTCCACAACATTGTGATGTTGACGTGTTGGGTATTATCTCCGTTGAGGATACTCTTTATCTCCAAGTAAACGACAATAAAAGATAAACATGACTGAGGTTTGAATAGAAAACCCCTTTTGGACTTATGTTTTGATTCAGACTGCAGCCAGGGAACCTTTTAGTCGTTTTTTTTATATGTCAGCTCTGGGCTCCATGGTAAAATCTCACATTGCATTACTCTACAAAAACAACAGATCAAGTCAGACATAAAAAATAAGAGCCTATTTATGAGCCGAAGCGCGAAGAGAACAAATTAGTTGACTGTCTCGTGATCTGACAACCTGGCTCCAACTATATAAACAGCGTTGTCCAGATGGGATTGCAGAGAACGCTGGTTTGGAAGCAAACACACACACACACGTGTAAAGTACTTCAGAAAAAATAATTTAAAGTACTACTTAAGTAGGTTTTTGGGGTATCTGTACTTTACTTTACTATTTATATTTCTGACAACTTTTACTTCACCACATTCCTAAATAAATAATGTACTTTGTACGCCATACATTTTCCCTGACACCCAGAAGTACTCGTTACATTTTAAATGCTTAGCAGGCCAGGAAAATGGTCCATCCCTGGTCATCTCTATTGCCTCTGACCTGACGGACTCACTAAACACAAATGCTTTGTTTCTGAATGATGTCTGAGTGTTGGAGTGCGCCCCTGGCTATCCGTAAAAAAATAAAAAAACAAGAAAACCGTGCTGTCTGGTTTGCTTAATATAAGGAATGTGAAATGATTTGTACTTTTAGTTTTGATACTTAAGCATATTTTAGCAATTACGATTACTTTTCATACTTAAGTATATTTAAAACCAAATACTTTTAGATTTTTACTCAAGTAGTATTTTACTGGGTGACTTTCACTTTCATTTTCTATTAAGGTATCTTTACTTTGACTCAAGTATGACAATTGGGTACTTTTTCCACCATGGTGCGCACACACAGACACACACACACACACGCACGCACGCACGCACACACACACGCACGCACGCACGCACGCATACACACACACACACACACACTTGAAATTGTCCGTATGGAATACCATGTTGATATTGAACACATCGAACATGGTGGATAGGCTAAAGCCATGGTATAATTAAACAGTAAACCAATGATATAAAGAAACAGTAACACAATGGTATAACTAAACAGCAACCCAATGGTAAACTAAACAGCAACCCAATGGTTTAACCGTTTGGTTTAACGGTCTAGGAACAGCTGGGAGATGGTACAGGTGTCAGCCTGAGCAGGGGGTCTCTGAGTGGGCCGGTGCACTGATCCGACAATGCCAAGGAGTGTGGAGGGGCTGCGGGTGGTGGAACTATACATGGCCCAAGCGCTAATCTTTTCGATGCCGTTGCTAGGTAATCGAGCAAGCTTGGTTGATTCTAAATGGCTGTTTGGAATGTGCCATGGCTGCTGGGCACACACAGGGATACACACGCACATGCGGACACACACGGAAGCACACACCCACACCCACACACATTCTCACCCACACACACACACACACATAAACACACACACACATACACACACACACACACACACTTCAGACAAGCCTGATATTTTGCTAGAAGTTAGCGGCCAAGTTAGCCCACTTCACAATGTGTGATGAGGTGTGAATGAAGGAGTCAGGCGCAGGAGGTGAAACACCGAAGTCCAGAGTTTATTCCGTTTACATAAATAAAACGCACCCAGCGTCAAAACGAAACTATCACAAGGGAACTATTCCACCTTGGCAATAACAAACCGAGCTACTCGCTCTCACAATGAATCAATCACTCACAAAGACAAGGGGAACAGAGGGAACACTTATACACATACTAATTAGGGGATGAGCACCAGGGAGGGATCGAGGATGTCCCTCCTTGGGACCCAGCACCGTTCCTCCGGCCCGTACCCCTCCCACTCCACGAGATACTGAAGGCCCCCCACCCGACCCCTCGAATCCAGTATGGAACAAACCGAGTACGCCTGGGCCCCCTCGATGTCCAGAGGTGGAGGAACCTCCCGCACCTCAGACTCCTGGAGCGGACCAGCTACCACCGGCCTGAGGAGAGACACATGAAACAAGGGGTTAATGCGGTAATCAGGTGGGAGTAACAACCTGTATGTAACCTCGTTTATCCTCCTCAGGACTTTAAACGGCCCCACAAACCGCGGGCTCAGCTTCCGGCAGGGCAGGCGGAGGGGTAGATTCCTGGTCGAGAGCCAGGCCCGATCCCCCCGTTCTGACGACGCACGGCGTGCTGGAGGTGAACGGGGGCAGCGTCCCAAGTCTCCTCCGCTCGCCGAAACCAGTCATCCACTGCAGGAGCCTCGGTCTGGCTCTGGTGCCACGGTGCCAGGACCGGTTGGTAACCCAAAACACATTGGAAGGGTGTTAGGTTAGTGGAGGAGTGGCGGAGAGAGTTCTGAGCATATTCTGGCCATGGCAGGAACACCGACCACTCCCCCGGCCGGTCCTGACAGTAGGTCCGCAGGAACCTACCCACATCTTGATTCACCCTTTCCACCTGCCCATTACTGAAATCCAGAGGTCAGGCTGACCGAGACCCCCAGACGTTCCATGAATGCCTTCCATACTATAGACGTGAACTGGGGACCTCGGTCGGACACTATATCCTCTGGTACCCCGTAGTGCCGGAAGACGTGAGTTAACAGAGCCTCCGCAGTTTGTAGGGCCGTGGGGAGACCGGGCAGAGGAAGGAGGCGTCAGGACTTCATAAAGCGATCCACAACGACCACGATAGTGGTGTTACCTTGGGAGAGGGTAAGATCAAAAAGAAAAATCAATACTAAGGTGAGACCATGGTCGTTGTGGAACTGGTAAAGGTTGGAGCTTACGCGCTGTGAGGTGCCTAGGTGCCTTACTCTGGGCGCACACTGAGCAGGAGGAAACATACACCCTCACATCCTTAGCCAAGGTAGGTCACCAGTACTTCTCGGTCAGGCAGCGCATTGTACGACCGATACCTGGATGACCAGAGGAGGGTGTCGTGTGTGCCCAGTAGATCAGATGATCACGGATAAGAGCAGGCACGTACTGCAGCCCAGCTGGACACTGAGGAGGTGGAGATGGATCTGTGCGTAATGCCTGCGCTATATCCGAGTCCATCGCCCATACTACCGGTACCACAATGCATGAGGCCGGGAGTATGGGGGTGTTGTCTCTGGGCCTCTCCTCTGTGTCAAACAGCCGAGACAGTGTCTGCCTTCACGTTCTTCATTTTACATTTACATTTTCGTCATTTAGCAGACGCTCTTATCCAGAGCGACTTACAAATTGGTGCATTGACCTTATGATAGCCAGTGGGACAACCACCTTACAATTATTATAAAAAATAAAAAAAAATGTAATTTTTTAATTATTAATTTTTAGAGCATATTTTTAATTTTCATTTATTTATTTTTTGTTCCTATTGATGACAACATGAAAGGTTGTCGAGTTAAATATGCAATATGGCACGATCAGATGCATAGGGCAGCGACAACACATCAGACGTGCCTTCCATCACTTACACACAAGTTCGGTACAAAACCACAAGCAGCAGACTCTCAAATAACTTGGGATTCACCCTTCCACAGGTAACATATTTTCAAAATAGTACAGGTGGGGAAACTAATTTTCTTGTACTGGGGTTGTTTTAAAGCCACAATTACAAGGCGAGTGGCATTTGCTTGGGGAACGAATATCCTAATAGTACATGAAGTTGTTCAGAGCAGGTTTGAAGTTAATTGCCACTTTTGTACTTATTTTGTCAAAACAAACCAGAAAAAATATATAAATGCCTTACACCTTTGCGCATAAGGGAAATGTACATTAA
Organism: Coregonus clupeaformis; assembly: GCF_020615455.1. Lineage (NCBI taxonomy): Eukaryota > Metazoa > Chordata > Actinopteri > Salmoniformes > Salmonidae > Coregonus > Coregonus clupeaformis. The sequence continues at coordinate 7,795,869 of NC_059205.1, read as the reverse complement.
TTCATTACGTGAGGGGAACGGCACCTCCTTACCTTGAGGCTCTGATCAGTCCCTACACCCAAACAAGGGCACTGCGTTCTTCCACCTCTGGCCTGCTGGTCCCCCTATCTCTGCGGAAGCACCTTTCCCGCTCAGCCCAGTCAAAACTGTTCGCTGCTCTGGCACCCCAATGGTGGAACAAGCTCCCCCACGACGCCAGGACAGCGGAGTCACTCACCACCTTCCGGAGACACTTGAAACCCCACCTCTTTAAGGAATACCTGGGATAGTATAAAAGTAATCCTGCCTATTTGGCAGTGCCATTCTAGTTACTTTCCCATGGTAGTTGACCTTTGGTTCAAATGCAGAAAACGAAGCCTTGGATTTGTTTTTGTCAAAACAACTTGAAACCTCTCTCATAAAGTTTTATATTGTCATAGTAGCGTAATTGATTTCACAGTACAACTGTTCCGTGACATGACATTCAGAGAAACGGCAGTGAATGTTACATTCTCAAGGACCTATTTCCTGTGAGTTTTAGTTTGTTGCCAGGTTAAACAGGATTATTCTCATAGATTGTTTGAAGCATTGCCTAGGTAACAGCACAGTACTTCTTTCTTGGAAATTGTTATCCTTTTGTGTAAAAATGATCATGCTCAGACCAGATGGAGTTGTCAAACTCAATTATATATCAGAAGTTGTTTTTTCATGTTGCCGTCAGGATATTGTCTGGTGGATAAATTCTCAACTCCTGCTGTATGGCATTTAGAGAGAGGTTGTAGATGCAGTACAGTATGCTGTATGATATCTGCGTTGCTTGCTGTTTGGGGTTTTAGGCTGGGTTTCTGTATCAGCACTTTGTGACATCTGCTGATGTAAAAAGGGCTTTATAAATAGATTTGCTTGATTTGATTGATATAACCATTTTAAGTTTCAAGTTCTTTTTATGTCACCTGCACAAGTACAGCAATGCATTAATCAATATCAATGTAATACTAGAAAAAACACAAGAATTAAGAAGAAATATGAATAACACAATGTAAGTATGTAAGCATACTATATACAGGGTCAGTTCCAATACAAATATTTACAATGTGCAGGGATACTGCAGTGATTGAGGTAGATATGTATAGGGGTCAGGTGACTAGGCATCAGGATATATGATAAACAGAGTAGCAGCAGCTTGTACAGTGAGTGGGTGTGTGGGTGTGTGTAGAGTCAGTATAAATGTGTGTTCATATTATGTGTGAGTGATCAGATGATGGAGTGACAGTGTGTGTGAGTGTGTAGGGCCCGTGTGTGAGTGTGCATAGAGACAGTGCAAAAATAAAGGGTAAATAAAGATACAAGGTTAACTCAGATTCTGTTAGCTATTTATCAGTCTTATTGCTTGGGGATAGAAGCTGTTGGTGCCAGACTCGATCAAATCAAATCAAATCACATTTTATTTGCCACATGTGCCGAGTACAACAGGTGTAGACCTTACAGTGAAACGCTTACTTACAAGCCCTTAACCAACAATGCAGTTTTACATTATTTTTTTTATAAATGAGAAAGTGTTGAGTAAAAAATAGATAAATTAAAAATTAAAATAACAGATCATTAAAGAGCAGCAGTAAAATAAAATAACAGTAGGGAGGCTATATACAGGGGGTACCGATACAGAGTCAATGTGGGGGGGGCACCGGTTAGTCAAGGTAATTGAGGAAATATGTAGATGTGGGTAGAGTTAAAGTGACTATGCATAGATAATAAACAGAGAGTAGCAGCAGCATAAAAGAGGGGGTGGGGTGGGGTGGGCGGACAATGCAAATAGTCCGGGTAGCCATGATTAGTTGTTCAGAAGTCTTATGGCTTGGGGGTGGAAGCTGTTACGAAGCCTTTTAGACCTAGACTTGGCACTCTGGTACCGAGAGAAAACAGTCTATGTCTACGGTGGCTGGAGTCTTTGACATTTTTTAGGGCCTTCCTCTGACACCGCCTGGTATCGAGGTCCTGGATGGCAGGAAGCTTGGCCCCAGTGATGTACTGGGCCGTACGCACTACCCTCTGTAGTGCCTTGCGGTCGGAGGCCGAGCAGTTGCCATACCAGGCAGTGATGCAACCAGTCAGGATGCTCTCAATGGATGCAGCTGTAGAACTTTTTAAGGATCTGAGGACCCATGCCAAATCTTTTCAGTCTCCTGAGGGGGAATAGGCTTTGTCGTGCCCTCTTCACGACTGTCTTGGTGTGTTTGGACCATGACAGTTTGTTGATGATGTGGACACCAAGGAACTTGAAGCTCTCAACCTGTTCCACTACAACCCCGTCGATGAGAATGGGGACGTGCTCAGTCCTCTTTTTTTTTTCCTGTAGTCTACAATCATCTCCTTTGTCTTGATCACATTGAGGGAGAGGTTGTTATTCTGGAACCACACGGCCAGGTCTCTGACCTCCTCCCTATAGGCTGTCTCATCATTGTCGGTGATCAGGCCTACCACCTTTTGAGGATTTGAGGGCCCATGCTAAACTTTTCCAACCTCCCGAGGGGAAATAGTTGCTGTCGTGTGTTTGGACCATTTTAAGTCTTTAGTGATTTGGACACAGAGGAACTTTGATGCGCTCAACCTGCTCCACTGCAGCCCTGTCAATGTGGATGGGGAGTTAATGTGTGCCATAACCAGCCTTTCAAAGCACTTCATGATTACAGAAGTGAGTGCTACAAGGTGGCAGTCATTGCCTTAGAGTTGTTGGGGACATCTTAAAACATGTGGGGATTACAGACTGGGACAAGGTGAGTTTATAAATTAACGTGAATATGCCTGCCAGCTGTTCTGCGCATGCTCTGAGAACGCGCCCTGGAATACCGCCAGGCCCCGCGGCCTTGCGGGTGTTGACCTGATTTAAGACCTTTCTCACGTCGGCCTCGGAGATCGAAATCACCCAATCCTGACGGCCCTCACACCCGGCACGATGTTGTTGTTTTTAAACCGTGCATTGAGTTTGTCTGGTAGAGAGGCATCGCTGGGCAGATCACGGCTGGGTCTTCTGTTATGATGAGTTTCTGGTATTGAGAATTTCAGGTTGCAAGAGAATATGGTACACAGATGGAGATTTGATTCAGTCATTATTTAATGGTTACAATAATGGATTCATGCCATATGAATAAAGCCTCCTGCCATATGAATGACTTCCATACAAAATGTCTCAGTTTATATAATGCCCTTCCAATCTACTTCTGTCCCACACAGTTGCTAGCCATTATTGAGTATCACTCATCTACCACAATATCATCCACCTACTTGGTATCGTGTAGCACACTTTTCAGGCCATTCCATCACGTACACCTTCTAAGATTAGCAACAGTGGCCCCCCAATCTATCTTGGCACATTGACCTTCTGACCTCCCCTCCGTGACGGACACAACACATGGCTTGTCCTTGTCCTCTGTCCCACATACAGCTTATGCGCTCTACATACATTAATGAATCTTGTCTCACAAATCATCATAACATCTTCTTTTGTAATCCGTAATGGACTGTAGCCCCTGCCACATGCGGTGGGCGCGGGCGGCGGAGCCTGTGTAATATGATTCCACCTTATTCCTATATTGTTCTTTTGCTCATTTGATGACTCTGCGGAGGTCATAGAGGGACTTCCTGTTCCTGTCCTCGGCCGTAGCCTCAGAGTGGTCTACGGTAGCTCTGTCCTTTAGTTAACGCCAATCTCTGTGTTAATCCAGAGCTTTTGATTGGGGAAGCAGCGAACCCTCACCGTGGGGACAATGTCGCCGATGCATTTTCGTAATGAAGCCGGTGACGGAGGTGTTGTAGGCGGAGTCTCGAAACATATACCAATCAGCTCTAGCAAAGCAGTCCTGTAGCATAACCTCTGTTTCTGGTGACCATTTCTCATTGGAGCGAGTCATGGGTACTTCCTGTTTGAGTTTCTGCTTGTAAGCAGAAAGCAGGAGTATGGAGTCATGATCTGATTTGCCGATTGGCGGACGAAGGAGGGCCTTGTATGCTTGCTTGTGGACAGATATAACAGTGGTCTAGGACTTTATCGCACCTAGTAGCATTGGAGACGTGTTGATGGAAATTGCGCATCATGTGTCTTAGTGACGCGGAATCAAAATCGCCGGCAACCAGAAAAGCAACCTCTGGATGTAGGTTTTCTGGCTTGTTTATAGCCTTGTACATTTCGTTAAGTGCCAGCTTGTTATTTTTCAGGTCCTGAGCTGGAATGTCTACAACAGTCACGAAAACTCCCTTGGGACGTAAAAAAGTCGGTATTTGACGATCAGGTAATCAAAGACAGTTAAACAGTGGGTCGACACTTCATCCGCGCTGGAGTTAGCACATCAGTTGGTGTTGATGTAGAGGCAAACCCCTCTCCCCCTCGATTTCCCTGACTTTACTGTCCTGGCATTAGCAGAGGGGTTATATATACACCATTTAGATATATACTGCTGTACAGCATTAGCAGAGGGGTTATATATACACCTTTTAGATATATATTGCTGTATGGCATTAGCAGAAGGGGGATATATACACCTTTTAGATATATACTGCTGTACGGCATTGGAAGAGGGGTTATATAGACACCATTTAGTTATATACTGCTGTATGGCATTAGCAAAAATGTTATATATACACCATTTAGATATAAACTGCTGTATGGCATTAGCAGAGGGGTTATTTATACACCATTTAGATATATACTGCTGTATGGAATTAGCAGAGGGGTTATATAGACACCATTTAAATATATACAGTGGGGGAAAAAAGTATTTAGTCAGCCACCAATTGTGCAAGTTCTCCCACTTAAAAAGATGATTGTAGGATTTGTATTGAATTTATTTGCAAATTATGGTGGAAAATAAGTATTTGGTCAATAACAAAAGTTTCTCAATACTTTGTTATATACCCTTTGTTGGCAATGACACAGGTCAAATGTTTTCTGTAAGTCTTCACAAGGTTTTCACACACTGTTGCTAGTATTTTGGCCCATTCCTCCATGCAGATCTCCTCTAGAGCAGTGATGTTTTGGGGCTGTCGCTGGGCAACATGGACTTTCAACTCCCTCCAAAGATTTACTATGGGGTTGAGATCTGGAGACTGGCTAGGCCACTCCAGGACCTTGAAATGCTTCTTACGAAGCCACTCCTTCGTTGCCCGGGCGGTGTGTTTGGGATCATTGTCAGGCTGAAAGACCCAGCCACGTTTCATCTTCAATGCCCTTGCTGATGGAAGGAGGTTTTCACTCAAAATCTCACGATACATGGCCCCATTCATTCTTTCCTTTACACGGATCAGTCATCCTGGTCCCTTTGCAGAAAAACAGCCCCAAAGCATAATGTTTCCACCCCCATGCTTCACAGTAGGTATGGTGTTCTTTCCTCAGCATTCTTTGTCCTCCAAACACAACGAGTTGAGTTTTTACCAAAAAGTTCTATTTTGGTTTCATCTGACCATATGACATTCTCCCAATCCTCTTCTGGATCATCCAAATGCACTCTAGCAAACTTCAGATAGGCCTGGACATGTACTGGCTTAAGCAGGGGGACACGTCTGGCACTGCAGGATTTGAGTCCCTGGCGGCGTAGTGTGTTACTGATGGTAGGCTTTGTTACTTTGGTCCCAGCTCTCTGCAGGTCATTCACTAGGTCCCCCCGTGTGGTTCTGGGATTTTTGCTCACCGTTCTTGTGATCATTTTGACCCCACGGGGTGAGATCTTGCGTGGAGCCCCAGATCGAGGGAGATTATCAGTGGTCTTGTATGTCTTCCATTTCCTAATAATTGCTCCCACAGTTGATTTCTTCAAACCAAGCTGCTTACCTATTGCAGATTCAGTCTTCCCAGCCTGGTGCAGGTCTACAATTTTGTTTCTGGTGTCCTTTGACAGCTCTTTGGTCTTGGCCATAGTGGAGTTTGGAGTGTGACTGTTTGAGGTTGTGGACAGTTGTCTTTTATACTGATAACAAGTTCAAACAGGTGCCATTAATACAGGTAACGAGTGGAGGACAGAGGAGCCTCTTAAATAAGAAGTTACAGGTCTGTGAGAGCCAGAAATCTTGCTTGTTTGTAGGTGACCAAATACTTATTTTCCACCATAATTTGCAAATAAATTCATTAAAAATCCTACAATGTGATTTTCTGGATTTTTTTTCCTCAATTTGTCTGTCATAGTTGACGTGTACCTATGATGAAAATTACAGGCCTCTCTCATCTTTTTAAGTGGGAGAACTTGCACAATTGGTGGCTGACTAAATAAATTTTTTCCCCACTGTACTGTTGTACGGCATTAGCAGAGGGGTTATATATTCACCATTTAGATATATACTGCTGTATGGCATTAGCAGAGGGGTTATATATACACCATTTAGATATATGCTGCTGTATAGCATTAGCAAAGGGGTTATATATGCTTGATCCAAGATGGCATAGCAGTGCGGTCGTGTTCTTTGTTTTGTGTCAAAAAATAGCCAGTTTTTTGTATTTTTCGTACATATTTCCCTATCACACTTTTCATCCTTCTACAAAATATACTTTCCTGCAACCCACCTCACTCAATGTGGAACGGATTCTATTATTGACTTACCTTTTATCTAGAATCTCCAGTTGATACCAGCTAGCCAGCTAACTAGCTACTTGCTATTAGCCACGTTAGCGGTTTTCACCCAGAACATCGGATTTACTGCCGAAATAACTGAATCACTGGACATTAACACCGGATCGCAACTAGCTGGCCGCATCTGAATTGGATGTTGCTGTTTGGCTAATCACCACTGCCCCTGAAGCAAGCACCAGTTAGCCTTGAGCCAGGCCCATATCCCGGCTATCTACCTCTCTGTCTACCGGACGGGAGTAGCCAGCTAACTAGCTACTTGCCATTAGCCACCGCTAGCGGTTTCTCACCATTGTCCGTGGCCTGCACTACCTACCAGCCAGCTCTAGCCTGGACTATTATCCGCCAGTCTGCACTGTCTGCACAGCGCGTTATCGACCCAGAACATATCGGTTTTTCTGCCGGAATGACTGATTCACTGGTTTTTTAACACCAGATCATCGTAGCTAGATAGCTGCAATCAAATGGACGTTGTTGTTGGCTAATCAGCCTCGAGCTAGCCGCGAGCCAGGCCCTTCTCCCGGCTATCTAGCTCTCTGTAAACCAGATGGGACCTCCTAGTGTTGACACGGAGCCCCGCCGATCCAACACGACTGGTCTGCCGACGAAATCGTCTGATGTGATTACAACAGGTTTCCCGTTACGACGTCGACCACAAAGATCCATCTGCTAGCCCCTGCCCGCTAGCACACGCTAGCCGTGGCCTCTTGCTCGCTAGTGCTATGGCAGCCCCCGAACTACTTCCGATCTCTCCTATTGCTGTTCACCGGACCTTATGATAACTCAGCTATACAGCTGATGCCTGCTGGACTGTTCCTTTATACGGTACTGCATCCTGTTTATGTTTAGCCTCAGCCCCAACTTTGTCGCCATTACCAGCTGTTGTCTTAGCTCTCGAATAACACCTGTGATTGCTTTATGCCTCTCTCCCATGTCAATATGCCTTGCTTATTGCTGTTTCGGTCATTTCTTATTGTACTATTTCAATGTAGATCCCCCAGCCCAGCTCAACCTGCCATAGATAGCTCCTTTGTCCCACCCCCCATACACGCGGAGACCGACTCAATCGGTGCCTCCAGTGATGCTATCTCTTTCATTGTTATCCAATGCTTAGGTTTACCTCCACTGTACTCATATCCTTCCATATCCTTTTCTGTACATAATGCCCTGAATCTATTCTACAATGCCCGGAAACCTGCCCCTTTTTTTTCTCTGTACCCAACGCACTAGAAGACCAGTACTTAAAGCCTTTAGCCATATCCTTATTCTACTCCTCCTCTGTTCCTCTGGTGATGTAGAGGTTAACCCAGGCCCTGTAGCCCCCAGTATCACTCCTACTCCCCAGGCGTTATCATTTGTTTACTTCTGTAACCGTAAAAGCATTGGTTTCTTGCACGTTAACATCCGAAGCCTCCTCCCTAAGTTTGAGTTATTCACTGCGTTAGCACACTCCGCCAACCCTGATGTCTTAGCAGTGTCTGAATCCTGGCTTAGGAAGGCCATCAAAAATTCAGAAATGTCCATCCCCAACTACAACATTTTCCGTCTCGATAGAACTGCCAAAGGGGGTGGGGTTGCAATCTACTGTAGAGATAGCCTGCAGAGCTCTATCGTACTATCCAGGTCTGTGCCCAAAAAGTTTGAGCTTCTACTTCTAAAAATCTACCTTTCCAGAAACAAGTCTCTCACTGTTGCTGCTTGCTACAGACCCCCCTCAGCCCCCAGCTGTGCCCTGGACACCATATGTGAACTGATTGCCCCCCATCTATCCTCAGAGTTCGTACTGCTTGGTGACCTAAACTGGGATATGCTTAACACCCCGGCCAACCTATAATCTAAACTAGATGCCCTCAATCTCACACAAATTATCAACGAATCTACCAGGTACAACTCTAAATCTGTAAACATGGGCACCCTCATAGATATCATCCTGACAACGTACCCTCTAAATACACCTCCGCTGTCTTCAACCAGGATCTCAGCGATCACTGCCTTATTGCCTGCGTCCGTAATGGGTCCGCGTTCAAACGACCACCCCTCATCACTGTCAAACGCTCCCTAAAACACTTTAGCGAGCAGGCCTTTCTAATTGACCTGGCCCGGGTACCCTGGATGGATACTGACCTCATTCCGTCAGTAGAGGATGCCTGGTTGTTCTTTAAAAGTGCTTTCCTCTCAATCTTAAATAAGCATGCCCCATTCAAAAAATTCAGAACTTAGAACAGATATAGCCCCTGGTTCTCCTCAGACTTGACTGCCCTTGACCAGCACAAAAACATCCTGTGGCGTACTGCATTAGCATCGAACAGCCCCCGCGATATGCAACTTTTCAGGGAAGTCAGGAACCAATATACACAATCCGTTAGGAAAGCAAAGGCTAGCTTTTTCAAACAGAAATTTGCATCATGTAGCACTAACTCCAAAAAGTTTTGGGACACTGTAAAGTCCATGGAGAATAAGAGCACCTCCTCCCCACTGCCCACTGCACTGCGGCTAGGAAATACTGTCACCACCGATAAATCTACAATAATCGAGAATTTCAACAAGCATTTTGCTACGGCTGGCCATGCTTTCCACCTGGCTACCACTACTCCGGCCACCAGCTCTGCACCCTCCACTGCAACTTGCCCATGCCCCCCCCGCTTCTCCTTCACACAAATTCAGACAGCTGATGTTCTGAAAGAGCTGAAAAATCTGGACCCTACAAATCAGCTGGGCTAGACAATCTGGACCCTTTCTTTCTAAAATTAGCCGCCGAAATTGTCGCAACCCCTATTTCTAGCCTGTTCAACCTCTCTTTAGCAAAGTCTGAGATCCCCAGAGATTGGAAAGCTGCCGCGGTCACCCTCTTCAAAGGGGGTGACACTCTAGATCCAAACTGTTACAGACCTATTTTCATCCTGCCCTGCCTTTCGAAAGTATTTGAAAGCCAAGTTAACAAACAGATCACCGACCATTTCGAATCCCACCGTACCTTCTCCGCTATGCAATCCGGTTTCCGAGCTGGTCATGGGTGCACCTCAGCCACGCTCAAGGTCCTAAACGATATTATAACCGCGATCGATAAAAGACAGTACTGCGCAGCCGTCTTCATCGACCTGGCCAAGGCTTTCGACTCTGTCAACCACTGCATTCTTATTGGCAGACTAAATAGCCTTGGTTTCTCTAACGACTGCCTCACCTGGTTCACAAACTACTTCTCAGATAGATTTCAATGTGTCAAATCGGAGGGCCTGTTGTCTGGACCTCTGGCCGTCTCTATGGGGGTGCCACAGGGTTCAACATTCTACTCAGCAAATTGGATGAAGTCTATCACAGTGCCATCCGCTTTGTCATCAAAGCCCCACATACTACCCACCATTGTGACCTGTACGCTCTTGTTGGCTGGCCCTCACTACATATTCGTCGCCAAACTCACTGGCTCCAGGTCATCTATAAATCACTGCTAGGCAAATCCCTGTCTTACCTTAGCTCACTGGTCACCTTAGCAACACCCACCCGTAATCTGCACACCAGCAGGTATATCTCACTGGTCATCCCCATAGCCAACACCTCCTTTGGCCACCATTCCTTCCAGTTCTCTGCTGCCAATGACTAGAACGAACTGCAAAAATCTCTGAAGCTGGAGACTCTTATCTCCCTCACTAACTTTAAGCGTCAGTTGTCAGAGCAGCTTTCCGATTACTACACCTGCACACAGCCCATCTGAAATTAGCCCACCCAACTACCTCATCCCCATATTGTTATTTATTTTACTAATTTGCACCCCAGTATCTCTATTTGCACATCATCTTTTGCACATCTATCATTCCAGTGTTAATATGAAATTGTAACTATTTTGCACTATGGCCTATTTATTGCCTTACCTCCATAACTTACTACATTCACACACACTGTATATATATTTTATTTTTGTATTTTTGACTTTATGTTTTGTTTACCCCATATGTAACTCTGTGTTGTTGTTTTTATCGCACTGCTTTGCTTTATCTTGGCCAGGTCGCAGTTGTAAATGAGAACTTGTTCTCAACTGGCTTACCTGGTTAAATAAAGGTTAAATAAAAAAATAAAAATTCAAAAAATATATACACCATTAAGATATACAGTGGGGAGAACAAGTATTTGATACACTGCCGATTTTGCAGGTTTTCCTACTTACAAAGCATGTAGAGGTCTGTAATTTTTATCAGAGGTACACTTCAACTGTGAGAGACGGAATCTAAAACAAAAATCCAGAAAATCACATTGTATGATTTTTAAGTAATTAATTTGCATTTTATTGCATGACATAAGTATTTGATACATCAGAAAAGCAGAACTTAATATTTGGTACAGAAACCTTTGTTTGCAATTACAGAGATCATACCTTTCCTGTAGGTCTTGACCAGGTTTGCACACACGGCAGCAGGGATTTTGGCCCACTCCTCCATACAGACCTTCTCCAGATCCTTCAGGTTTCGGGGCTGTCGCTGGACAATACAGACTTTCAGCTCCCTCCAAAGATTTTCTATTGGGTTCAGGTCTGGAGACTGGCTAGGCCACTCCAGGACCTTAAGATGCTTCTTACGGAGCCACTCCTTAGTTGCCCTGGCTGTGTGTTTCGGGTCGTTGTCATGCTGGAAGACCCAGCCACGACCCATCTTCAATGCTCTTACTGAGGGAAGGAGGTTGTTGGCCAAGATCTCGCGATACATGGCCCCATCCATCCTCCCCTCAATACGGTGCAGTCGTCCTGTCCCCTTTGCAGAAAAGCATCCCCAAAGAATGATTTTTCCACCTCCATGCTTCACGGTTGTTATGGTGTTCTTGGGGTTGTACTCATCCTTCTTCTTCCTCCAAACACGGCGAGTGGAGTTTAGACCAAAAAGCTCTATTTTTGTCTCATCAGACCACATGACCTTCTCCCATTCCTCCTCTGGATCATCCAGATGGTCACTGGCAAACTTCAGACGGGCCTGGACATGCGCTGGCTTGAGCAGGGGGACCTTGCGTGCGCTGCAGGATTTTAATCCATGACGGCATAGTGTGTTACTAATGGTTTTCTTTGAGACTGTGGTCCCAGCTCTCTTCAGGTCATCGACCAGGTCCTGCCATGTAGTTCTGGGCTGATCCCTCACCTTCCTCATGATCATTGATGCCCCACGAGGTGAGATCTTGCATGGAGCCCCAGACCGAGGGTGATTGACCGTCATCTTGAACTTCTTCCATTTTCTAATAATTGCGCCAACAGTTGTTGCCTTCTCACCAAGCTGCTTGCCTATTGTCCTGTAGCCCATCCCAGCCTTGTGCAGGTCTACAATTGTATCCCTGATGTCCTTACACAGCTCTCTGGTCTTGGCCATTGTGGAGAGGTTGGAGTCTGTTTGATTGAGTGTGTGGACAGGTGTCTTTTATACAGGTAACGAGTTCAAACAGGTGCAGTTAATACAGGTAATGAGTGGAGAACAGGAGGGCTTCTTAAAGAAAAAACGAACAGGTCTGTGAGAGCCGGAATTCTTACTGGTTGGTAGGTGATCAAATACTTATGTCATGCAATAAAATGCAAATTAATTACTTAAAAATCATACAATGTGATTTTCTGGATTTTTGTTTTAGATTCCGTCTCTCACAGTTGAAGTGTACCTATGATAAAAAATTACAGACCTCTACATGCTTTGTAAGTAGGAAAACCTGCAAAATCGGCAGTGTATCAAATACTTGTTCTCCCCACTGTATACTGCTGTACGGCATTAGCAAAGGGGTTATATATTCACCATTTAGATATATACTGCTGTATGGTATTAGCAAAGGGGTTATATATTCACCATTTATATATATACTGCTGTATGGCATTAGCAGAGGGGTTATATATTCACCATTTAGATATATACTGCTGTATGGTATTAGCAAAGGGGTTATATATTCACCATTTATATATATACTGCTGTATGGCATTAGCAGAGGGGTTATATATACAACATTTAGATATATACTGCTGTATGGTATTAGCAGAGGGGTTATATATACAACATTTAGATATATACTGCTGTATGGAATTAGCAGAGGGGTTATATATACAACATTTAGATATATACTGCTGTATGGAATTAGCAGAGGGGTTATATAGACACCATTTAGATATATACTGCTGTTTGGCATTAGCAGTGGGGTTATATATATATATACAACATTTGGTATTTGGTATTTTATTAGGATCCCCATTAGCTGTTGCATAAGCAGCAGCTACTCGTCCTGCGGTCCACTCAAAACATGAAACATGACATAATACAGAACATTAATAGACAAGAACAGCTCAAGGACAGAACTACATACATAATTTTTTTAAAGGCACACGTAGCCTACATAGCAATACATACACATAAACTATCTAGGTCAAATAGGGGAGAGGCGTTGTGCCGTGAGTTGTTGCTTTATCTGTGTTTTGGAACCAGGTTTGCTGTTTATTTGAGCAATATGAGATGGAACAAAGTTCCATGCTATAATAGCTCTATATAATAGTGTACGCTTTCTTGAATTTGTTCTGAATTTGGGAACTGTGAAGAGACCTCTGGTGGCATGTCTGGTGGGGAAGTGTGTTTGTCAGAGCTGTGTGTAAGTTGACTATGCAAACAATTTGGGATTTTCAACACATTAATGTTTCTTATAAAAATAAGAAATTGTGCAGTCAGTCTCTCCTCAACTCTTAGCCAAGAGAGACTGGCATGCATAGTATTTATATCAGCCCTTGGATTACAATGAAGAGCAAGACGCGCCACTCTGTTTTGGGCCAGCTGCAGCTTAACTAGGTCTTTCCTTGCAGCACTGGACCACACGACAAGACAATAATCCCGATTTCAGTGACTTCATTAGCTGTGGTTGCTGATGTGTATATGGTTGAATCATCAGCATACATGGACACACATACTTTGTTTAATGCCAGTGGCAGGTCATTGGTAAAAATAGAAAAGAGTAGAGGGCCAAGAGCGCTGCCCTGTGGTACACCACACTTTACATGTTTGACAATAGAGAAGCTTCCATTAAAGAAAACCCTTTGAGTTCTCTTAGATAGATAGCTCTGAATCCACGATATAGCAGAGTTTGAAAAGCCATAACACATACGTTTTTTCAACAACAGGCTATGGTCAATAATATAAAATGATGCACTGAAATCTAACAGTACAGCTCCCACAATCTTCTTATTATCAGTCATTTGTGTCAGTGCAGTACATGTTGAGTGCCCTTCCCTATAAGCATGCTGAAAGTCTGTTGTTAATTTGTTTACATAGAAATAGCATTGTATTTGGTCAAACACCATTTTTTCCAACAGTTTGCTGAGAGCTGGCTAAGAGCTGGCAGCAAGCGTAAAGGTCTGCTGTTAGAACCAGTAAAGGCCGCTATACCATTCTTGGGTAGCGGAATGACTTTGGCTTCCCTCCAGGCCTGAGGACAAACACCTTCCTCTAGGCTCAGATGAAAGATATGACAGATAGGAGTGGCTATAGAGTCCGCTACCATCCTCAGTAGCTTTCCATCTAAGTTGGAGGTGCCAGGAGGTTTGTCATTATTGATCGATAACAATACTTTTTCCACCTCTCCCACACTAACTTTACAAAATTCAAATTTGCAATGCTTTTCTTTCATTATTAGCTTTTTTAATGCATGAATAAAAACGTAAAACGAATCCTATTTTAATGCATGAATAAAAACGTAAAACGAGTCCTATATATCGACATAACCTGAAAGGCCGCTCAGCAAGGAAGAAGCCACTGCTCCAAAACCGCCATAAAAAAGCAAGACTACGGTTTGCAACTGCACATGGGGACAAAGATCATACTTTTTGGAGAAATGCCCTCTGGTCTGATGAAACAAAAATAGAACTGTTTGGTCATAATGACCATCGTTATGTTTGGAGAAAAAAGGGGGTCCCTTGCAAGCCGAAGAACACCATCCCAACCGTGAAGCACGGGTGTGGCAGCATCATATTGTGGGGGTGCTTTGCTGCAGGAGGGACTGGTGCCCTTCCAAAATAGATGGCATCATGAGGAAGGAAAATTATGCAGATATATTGAAGCAACATCTCAAGACATCAGTCAGGAAGTTAAAGCTTGGTCGCAAATGGGTCTTCCAAATGGACAATGACCCCAAGCATACTTCCAAAGTTGGGGCAAAATGGCTTAAGGACAACAAAGTCAAGTTATTGGAGTGGCATCACAAAGCCCTGACCTCAATCCTATAGAACATTTGTGGGCAGAACTGAAAAAGCGTGTGCAAGCAAGGAGGCCTACAAACCTGACTCAGTTACACCAGCTCTGTCAGGAGGAATGGGCCAAAATTCACCCAACTTATTGTGAGAAGCTTGTGGAAGGCTACCCAAAATGTTTGACCCAAGTTAAACAATTTAAAGGCAATGCTACCAAATACTAATTGAGTGTATGTAAACTTCTGACCCACTGGGAATGTGATGAAAGAAATAAAAGCTGAAATACAAAATTCTCTCTACTATTATTCTGACATTTAACATTCTTAAAATAAAGTGGTGATCCTAATTTTTGCTAGGATTAAATGTCAAGAATTGTGAAAAACTGAGTTTAAATGTATTTGGGTAAGGTCTATGTAAACTTCCGATTTCAACTGTATAAGCACTACCGTTCAAAAGTTTGGGGTCACTTAGAAAAAATGTTGTCCATAAAAATAACATCAAATTGATCAGAAATACAGTGTAGACATTGTTGATGTTGTAAATGGCTATTGTAGCTGGAAACGGCTGATTGTTAGTGGAATATCTACATAGTCATACAGAGGCCCATCAGTCCTGTGTTCCAATGGCACATTGTGTTTGTTAATCCAAGTTTATCATTTTAAAAGGCTAGTTGATCATTAGAAAACCGTTTTGCAATTATGTTAGCACAGCTGAAAACTGTTGTGCTGGTTCATGAAGCAATAAAACTGGCCTTCTTGAGACTAGTTGAGTATCTGGACCATCAGCGATTGTGGGTTCGATTACAGGCTCAAAATGGCCAGAAACAAATAACTTTCTTCTGAAACTCTTTAGTCTATTCTTGTTCTGAGAAATGAAGGCTATTCCATTCGAGAAATTGCCAAGAAACGGTGTACTACTCCCTTCACAGAACAGAGCAAACTGGCTCTAACCAGAATAGAAGGAGGAGTGTGAGGCCCCGGTGCACAACTGAGCAAGAGGACAAATACATTAGAGTGTCTAGTTTGAGAAACAGATGGCTCACAGGTCCTCAACTGGCAGCTTCATTAAATAGTACTCGCAAAACACCAGTCTCAACGTCCGGGATTCTGACCTTCTAGGCAGAGTTGCAAAGAAAAAGCTATATCTCAGACTGCCCATCTTATTATTTTCTTTATTATTGGACAGTCTGAGATATGGCTTTTTCTTTACAACTCTGCCTAGAAGGTCAGCATCCCGGAGTCGCCTCTTCACTGTTGACGTTGAGACTGGTATTTTGAGGGTACTGAGCAATCGGGGGAAAAGGGCCTTGGTCAGGGAGGTGACCAAGAACCCGATGGTCACTCTGACAGAGCTCCAGAGTTCCTCTGTGGAGATGGGAGAACCTTCCAGAAGGACAAGCATCTCAGCAGCACTCCACCAATCATGCCTTTATGGTAGAGTGGCCAGACGGAAGCCACTCCTCAGTAAAAGGCACATGACAGCCTGCTTGGAGTTTGCCTAAAGGCACCTAAAGGACTCTCAGACCATGAAAACAAGATTCTCTGGTCTGATAAAACCAATATTGAACTCTTTGGCGCTCAGGACCTCAGACTGGGGCGAACAAGACAACAACCCTAAGCACACAGCCAAGACAACGCAGGAGTGGCTTCGGGACAAGTCTCTGAATGTCCTTGAGTGGCCCATCCAGAGCACGGACTTGAACCCGATCGAACATCTCTGGAGAGACCTGAAAATAGCTGTGCAGCGACGCTCCCCATCCAACCTGACAGAGCTTGAGAGGATCTGCAGAGAAGAATGGGAGAAACTCCCCAAATACAGGTGTGCCAAGGTTGTAGCATCACACCCAAGAAGACTTGAGGCTGTAATCGCTGCCAAAGGTGCTTCAACAAAGTACTAAGTAAAGGGTCTGAATACTTATGTAAATGAAATATTTCCATTTTTTATTTTTAATAAATTAGCAAATATTTCTAAAAGCCTGTTTTTGCTTTGTCATTATGGGATATTGTGTGTATATTGATGAAGGAAAACAAACAATTTATTCAATTTTAGAATAAGCCTGTAACGTAACAAAATGTGGAAAAAGTCAAGGGGTCTGAATATTTTCTGAAGGCATTAGAAGAGGGGTCAAAAATATTCATTCTGAGAAACACCATCACAAGTCTGTGGAGTCAATGATTGACTGCCTTCCTGTCTGCCTTTTGTGTGTGAGTGATTGTGTGTGTGTGTGTGAGAGAGACAGAGAGAGAGAGGGAGAGAGAGAGGGGGAGAGAGAGAGAGGGAGAGAGAGAGGGAGAGAGAGGGGGGAGAGAGAGAGAGAGGGAGAGAGAGAGAGAGAGAGAGAGAGAGAGAGAGAGAGAGAGAGAGAGAGAGAGAGAGAGAGAGAGAGAGAGGGGAAAATATTCACTGTCTTTTCGCCTAATGTTCAACTTGGGATCCTCTGTCCTTTTTAACTGGTTGGGCTTTGAGGGGGGGGGGACTGATTGTGTAGAGAGTCAGTCCCAACAACACTGGGGATTGATTATGTAGATGCTAATTAGGCCTGCATGGCACTAATGGCCGGGAAACAGCTTGATTGACTTTAATTAGCCACTGACGGCTATTTTGGTTTTTACCTATTTTTACCAATTTATTTCTCACAGTATTGTTGTGACTAAGAAAGTTCTACTGGAGTTTGGATGTTGACGTACTTTATATGCATAATTGCCATTGCCTTGACGGCAACATTATGATGGCACAAATCCGGCCCACATCTATGTTACCAGTTACCACTTGGCCTAGTTAACGCTTGGTCTAGTTACCGCTTGGCCTAGTTACCGCTTGGCCTAGTTACCGCTTGGCCTAGTTACCGCTTGGCCTAGTTACCGCTTGGCCTAGATACCGCTTGGCATTACGGTCTAGAAGCCGGCAAGGTCTGGTTCTCATACCTAAACCAGGTGTTCACCATGAAAAGGCCAGACCTTGCCCAGCAAGGTGGATGCGGCCCGATTCTGATATTTTTTCCACAAATTGGTCTTTTGACTAATCACATCAGATTACCAATAATTGGGCAAAGATCAGAATTGAGCTGCCTGTATAAATGTAGCCCAGCAGCAGCAGGAACTTGTTAAGGCCAACCTTCCCACAGTGTACATTCTGACCAGATGTGACCAGACCGGACCTTATGACGCCTTGCGGTGCCAGCACTGAGCCATACAGTGCCTTGCAAAAGTATTCATACCCCTTGGCCTTTTTCCTATTTTGTTGTATTACAACCTGTAATTTCAATTGATTTTTATTTGCATTTCATGTAATGGGACATACACAAAATAGTCAAAATTGGTGAAGTGAAATGAAAAAAATACTTGTTTCAAAAAAGTCTAAAAAATAAATTACGGAAAAGTGGTGAGTGCATATGTATTCACCCCCTTTGCTATGAAGCCCCTAAATAAGATCTGGTGCAACCAATTACTTTCAGAAGTCACATAATTAGTTAAATAAAGTCCACCTGTGTGCAATCTAAGTGTCACATGATCTGTCACATGATCTCAGTATATATACACACATGTTCTGAAAGGCCCCAGAGTCTGCAACACCACTAAGCAAGGGGCATCACCAAGCAAGCCGCACCATGAAGTCCAAGGATCACTCCAAACAGGTCAGGGACAATGTTTTGGAGAAGTACAGATCAGGGTTGGGTTATAAAAAAAATATCAAAACTTTGAACATCCCACGGAGCACCATTAAATCCATTATTAAAAAATTGAAAGAATATGGCACCACAACAAACCTGCCAAGAGAGGGCCACCCACCAAAACTCACAGACCAGGCAAGGAGGGCATTAATCAGAGGCAACAAAGAGACCAAATATAACCCTGAAGGAGCTGCAAAGCTCCACAGCGGAGATTGGAGTATCTGTCCATAGGACCACTTTAAGCCATATACTCCACAGAGCTGGGCTTTACGGAAGAGTGGCCAGAAAAAAGCCATTGCTTAAAGAAAAAAAATAAGCAAACACGTTGGGTGTTCGCCAAAAGGCATGTGGGAGACTCCCCAAACATATGGAAGAAGGAACTCTGGTCAGATGAGACAAAAATTGAGCTTTTTGGCCATCAAGGAAAATGTCTGGCGCAAACCCTTCACTTCTCATCACCACAAGAACACCATCCCCATAGTAAAGCATGGTGTTGGCAGCATCATGCTGTGGGGATGTTTTTCATCGGCAGGGACTGGGAAACTGGTCAGAATTGAAGGAATGATGGATGGCGCTAAATACAGGGCGTGAATAGTAATGCACGCTCATGTTTTCTGTTTTTTTGTCTTATTTCTTGTTTGATTCACAATAAAAAATATTTTGCATCTTCAAAGTGGTACGCATGTTGTGTAAATCAAATGATACCAACCCTAAAAAAATAAATTTTAATTCCAGGTTGTAAGGCAACAAAATAGGAGAAATGCCAAGGGGGGTGAATACTTTCGCAAGCCACTGTATGTGACAACCAGTCCTCTGCTCTCTGAGTTTGTTGTCTTTCTACTCACACAGCAGTGCCACTGTAGTTAAATAGTGGGCATGAATCCTGTCGAGGGACCTCAGAAAGGGGTTGGATTCATACAATTAGCATTCCTGCTTTACTTCTATGGGGGCACTCAAAATGGCCGCCAGACCATCCCTAATGTCATTATCGACCTGAATGGGGACACCAGCTCTACTCGTTCCAATTCTATGGTTGGATTCACTGTGGCCAGCCATTTCCTTAAACTCACTGTCTGACAATCCAGAGTTGCATTGCAACAGAATAAAACAATTGATGTATGCTTGAATTTATTGAACCAAAGAGTAATCAAGATCCAAAAACAACAGCAACATATAAAAAAGCTCCTTCCTTCCTTCCTTCCTTCCTTCCTTCCTTCCTTCCTTCCTTCCTTCCTTCCTTCCTTCCTTCCTTCCTTCCTTCCTTCCTTCCTTCCTTCCTTCCTTCCTTCCTTCCTTCCTTCCTTCCTTCCTTCCTTCCTGCCTTCCTTCCTCCCTTCCTTCCTTCCTCCACCTTTACCTCCTGATTATCATGGCTGGGTTAAGTCAATGCAAAGCAGATGCACTGGGGTATTCTCAGCCCAGGAAACAGACACACGGCGCTGACAGGGGAGTGACAGCTCTTTAAACAGGAGATGTCATTAACAAACACAATGCTTCCGCTGCGATCCCGCTTTAATCAGGTGCTCACAAAGACACAGGAGGCTCTTTGAGTGTGGCCTGGCCCCTCCTCCACACACTGTGATATTGAAATGACGGGGCGAAGCTGAGAAACATGGTGAAAGAAACAACATCAAACAGGGATGAATGGAAAGAACTTGGGAAGAATGAGCAGCCATTTTGCAGTAAAGGCTGGAGTCCAAGTGGAGTTAGGGGGATGGAGGTAGGGTGATGGAGGGTAGGGTGATGTAGGTAGGGTGATGGGAGTAGGATGATGGAGTTAGGGTGATGGGGTAGGGTGATGGAGGTAGGGTGATGGGGGTAGGGTGATGGAGGTAGGGTGATGGGGGTAGGGTGATGGAGGTAGGGTGATGGGGGTAGGATGATGGTGGGTAGGGTGATGCGGGAGTAGGGTGACGTAGGGTAGGGTGACGGGGGGTAGGGTGACGGAGGGTAGGGTGACGTAGGGTAGGGGGGGAGGAGAAGAGCACTGGGGAGTGCAGCATGAGACAGGGATGACAGGTTACCCTCCCCTCTACACATTCATTACGTGGTACCACAACACTTTATGAATACACATTCATTACGTGGTACCACAACACTTTATGAATACACTTTCATTACGTGGTACCACAACACTTTATGAATACACATTCATTACGTGGTACCACAACCCATTCCGGACAGATATCATGCAGCATCATTCATTACGTGGTACCACAACCCATTCCGGACAGATATCATGCAGCATCATTCATTACGTGGTACCACAACCCATTCCGGACAGATATCATGCAGCATCATTCATTACGTGGTACCACAACCCATTCCGGACAGATATCATGCAGCATCATGCTTTACTTTACATGCTTTAATGTTGCACACATTGAAGTTCCAACATTAAAGCTACAATATGTAACTTTTTGGGCGACCCGATCAAATTCACATAGAAATGAGTTATAGATCTGTCATTCTCATTGAAAGCAAGTCTAAGAAGCAGTAGATCTGTTCTATGTGTGCTATGTCTTTGCTTCCCGTTCTTAAGTTTAGGTTTTGCTTCTTTTACTTTGGTTTTGTACACCAGCTTCAAACAGCTGAAAATACAATATTTTCTGGTTATGGAAAATATATTTCACAGTGGTTTAGATGGTACAATGATTCTCTACACAGTGACAGTTTTTTATTTTTTTTGTCACAACTATTAGAATTTTTGTTACCAGGAAATGGCCGAGCGATTTCTGCCAAGTGCAGCTTTAATAATGCCAATAGAAGTGTGATAGTCTTACACACTGATTATATTAATCCAATGAAAGGAATAGGAGACAGGCTTCGTGATTCGATGGCTGTTACTGCAGTTCCACCTCCCACATCCAGAAACATTCTTGAAGTCCATCGCAGTGCGAGGGGAAAGAACAAACTAAAGTTAAAAGACTGGGGAGGGGGGATATGGGTTTGGTTAAAGTCAGAGATAATGTTTCAGGTCACAGTCAGGTTTAGAGTTTGGCATGCATGTCACGTCCCTTGAGTCGCAACCCAGTGCAAGGTTGTTAACCTGCATTGGTTTGAATCAGACGTCTGTAAAACTGCAGTGCATTAATCTACAATGAAGATCTTAGGTCTGTGGTTCATATCTGGATCAAATCCTATCTGCCTCATATCATAAATAATAGATGATGCCAAAAATTTTCAAATATCTAATCTGTACGATTCCCCAATAAAGAAAACTGCAGACTGGCTTTAAAAAAATAATAGCCAGGCTCCCCTCACAAGTGGTTCCTTCCAGTACTCAGATGAACGTGTCTGCGGGTAAACAAAGATTGTGCATGACATTAACAAATACAGGTGTGAATGGATTCCATCCATCTGTTGCTTGCAGATAGTTTCTATGAGACAGGTTATGTTAAGAGCTCTACAAAGGCTGTCAGTCACACAGGACCTGCCGTCACGTTTGATCTATGTGTGTTTAAGATGTTTTCTGAAGGGAAACACTGCCACAGTCTGCCAATACAGTATGTGTTGTGCCACGCTGTCACTTGTGTATGTATCCCAAAAAAAAAGAAGAAAAAAAAAAAAGAAATGTTACATCTGTAAATACAGCAGCGTCTGTAGAGACCTCCTGGTTTGAATAAACAGAGAACGCCTTGACTTCTATCT
Organism: Coregonus clupeaformis; assembly: GCF_020615455.1. Taxonomy (NCBI): domain Eukaryota; kingdom Metazoa; phylum Chordata; class Actinopteri; order Salmoniformes; family Salmonidae; genus Coregonus; species Coregonus clupeaformis. The sequence continues at coordinate 7,773,779 of NC_059205.1, read as the reverse complement.
CATGCAGGATACTGTGCCATTTTATGCTCTGTTCAAATAAGAAACTCATGCAGAAATTGTCCCCCAGGTCCTCGAGAGTTATTAAACGTGCTTAGGCTACACCATGGAAATTGTTCTTATATCTGTTGGTAGTTTGATAGAACTCAAATTGTTCGTTAACATAACACTGCTCCCACGTATTCCTCCTAACACTGTTTGTTAACATAACACTGCTCCCACGTATTCCTCCTAACACTGTTCGTTAACATAACACTGCTCCCACGTATTCCTCCTAACACTGTTCGTTAACATAACACTGCTCCCACGTATTCTTCCTAACACTGTTCGTTAACATAACACTGCTCCCACGTATTCCTCCTAACACTGTTCGTTAACATAACACTGCTCCCACGTATTCCTCCTAACACTGTTTGTTAACATAACACTGCTCCCACGTATTCCTCCTAACACTGTTCGTTAACATAACACTGCTCCCACGTTTTACCATATTTGGTTTGATTTATGTTTCTAGTGTTTTTTCTTTCTAACTGAACCTATCTGGAAAACAGAACATAACCTCAATGGTGTCCACCCGATCTTTCTTCCCGTCTCACCTCTTCCTCCTGCCTCAGACCCCCCCCACCCCCCCCAACCGATAATGCTTTTCTTTCTTTTCCCTATGCCACCCAGATTATTTACCCTCCCTTTCGCTCCATCTCTTCTTCCCTCTGTCTGTGTGCATGCTTATTGGAGCAGACATTGATTCAATCAAAGGTGCTCATGAAGAAAACACTTTGGCTGGCGGAGAGGGAGAACAGGTGAAATGGGAAAAATGCTTGGGGTTCCTTATTCATTCCATGTGACCTGTCATGCTGTTTATTAGCCTTTTGGCCGTCTGGAAGTGTTGTCACTATCGACAAGCTGCAAAGCTGAAATCTGATTCAACCACTTAACTAAACCCTAACCTTAACCATACCCCTAACCTTATGCCTAACCCTAACCTTAACCATACCCCTAACCTTATGCCTAACCCTAACCTTAACCTTACCCCTAACCTTATGCCTAACCCTAACCTTAACCATACCCCTAACCTTATGCCTACCCCTAACCTTATGCCTAACCCTAACCTTAACCATATCCCTAACCTTATGCCTAACCCTAACCTTATGTCTAACCCTAACATTAACCATACCCCTAACCTTATGCCTAACCCTAACCTTAACCATACCCCTAACCTTATGCCTAACCCTAACCTTATGCCTAACCCTAACCTTAACCATATCCCTAACCTTATGCCTAACCCTAACCTTATGCTTAACCCTAACATTAACCATACCCCTAACCTTATGCCTAACCCTAACCTTAACCATACCCCTAACCTTATGCCTAACCCTAACCTTATGCCTAACCCTAACCTTAACCATATCCCTAATCTTATGCCTAATCCTAACCTTATGCCTAACCCTAACCTTAACCATATCCCTAATCTTATGCCTAACCCTAACCTTATGCCTAACCCTAACATTAACCATACCCCTAACCTTATGCCTAACCCTAACCTTAACCATACCCCTAACCTTATGCCTAACCCTAACCTTATGCGTAACCCTAACCTTAACCATACCCCTAACCTTATGCCTAACCTTAACCATACCCCTAACCTTATGCCTAACCCTAACCTTATGCCTAACCCTAACCTTATGCCTAACCCTAACCTTAACCATACCCATAACCTTATGCCTAACCCTAACCTTAACCACACCCCTAACCTTATGCCTAACCCTAACCTTATGCCTAACCCTAATCTTAACCATACCCCTAACCTTATGCCTAACCCTAACCTTATGCCTAACCATATCCTTATGCCTAACCCTAACCTTAACCATACCCCTTACCTTATGCCTAACCCTAACCTTATCCATACCCCTAACCTTATGCCTAACCCTAACCTTATGCCTAACCCTAACCTTATGCCTAACCCTAACCTTATGCCTAACCCTAACCAAAAGGGTCAATCTGCGGTTGCTACATACATATTTTGGTCTTTTAATTATCTATACCCATTGGTTCTTGAAGAATATGACCTATAAATCCCTCATGAGTTTAGTTCAACTGTCGTACCACATCAGAACTGAAAATAAAGGCATGTTTTACTCCATCATTTGTAAACAATGTAATTGTAAACAGTGTGTAGCCTCATAATACGGTTAAAACTATAATTTTGATATCATGGATGGTCAGTCATGGCGTCCACAGCTCTGTCTATGCATTTAAGAGTGGTTCTCCAGCCTCATCACTCAGCTCTTTACCAAAACAGAGGCGGGGTCACCGCTTTGTTATTGTTTAAACTGTTGATAGAGTGAGAGAGTGTGATTTGAAGGAGTCAGGCGCAGGAGGGTAAATCACTGAATACAGAGTTGATCCCGTAGGACACAGTTAGCGTCAACAAAATACAGGCACAGGGGAACAATATCCCCGGAAATACAAGGTACAGGTAGCTCAACCGAGCTACACTCAACTCACAAATAACAATCACCCACAAGGACAAGGGGGGCAGAGGGAACACTTATACACATACTAATGAGGGGGATAAGAACCAGGTGTGTGTAATTGACAAGACAAGACAAATGGAACGATGAGATATGGAGCGGCAGTGGCTAGAAGGCCGGTGACGACGAACGCCGAAGCCTGCCCGAACAAGGAGGGGAGGCAGCTTCGGGGGAAGTCGTGACATAGAGGGGGGGTATATAGTCTAATTTAATAAGTGGATAGAGGGGGTGAATAGGCTAATTTAGTTGTAAATCAACATTTACCTCACAGTATCAAGGCAAACATAATTTTCCCCAAATACATCTGTAGAAGGAAATGGTAGTCTCTGATATCTATACTCTGCAAACACAAAAGTTACATTGTAAAAGAGACATTTAGTGTAATACAGTATTTCATCTCACAGAGCAAAAACACCTAGTTTGTACTCTCTAGCTTCAGAAAACACGGAAGCAACGTTTTTTGTCCAATGTTCCTGTCACACAACTATCTACAAACAGTCAACCTTGGTTAGCTGAAAACCACTGAAGAAATCTGTATTGTGCATGCCTGGTTGCAGTAATATGAAGGGTATTTAGCTAAACAGGATCATTTTTAAATGGACAAAAAACTAAAAAAACTTCAACCTTGGTTTTGAATTCACATAGCTCCGCCTCCCCAGTGGGCAAACCAGTAAACAACCTCACGTAGTGGTAGAAAAAATAAATCAACGCTCCCTTTGCTTTCAATGCATTTTTCTGCAAAAAGGTGGGTACCTTTAGAAATACCTCTTCATTGTGGGTACCAAAGCAGCAAATTTGTCATTGTCTCTCATTCTTGATTTGGACTTTCCTTTAGAGAGAATATCCCCTCCCCCCTTTAGAAAGAATATCCCCCCCCCCCCCCACACACACACACACTCCTTCGTATGGGACTCTTGACACAGATGTAATTAAGGCTCTCCTGTACAGTCTACAGTCCACAGCCTCTGTAATATCACTGCAGACCAAAGTGGATAAATTAATTTCCCAAAAGATGGAATTTGCCAACCTGAAATGTAAATTAAAGAACTCACACTCTCTGTCAGCAAACAGACATTCGAAAATTGACCCGTACAGACGGATGTGACTGAGAAATAGTTTGGTCATGTGAATTAATTACAATTATTAAACATATATTTTATTGCTCCTAAGGTGCAGTTGTCTAACATATGTGTTTTCAATGTGTTTTTTTGGATTATGTGTTTTTATTGATCCTTGTTTTGTCCATGTAATAACCGGTGATGCTTGAGACGATAAAACAATTTCAAAATTGGGATCAATAAAGTACTACTCGACTATACCACAGGGCGGCAGGTAGCCTAGCGGTTAAGAGAGTTGGGCCAGTAACCGAAAGGTTGCAGGTTCAAATCCCAGAAAAATCTGTTACTGTATGCTTGAGCAAGGCACTTAACACTAATTGCTCCTGTAAGTCTCTCTGGATAACGACGCCTGCTAAAATGTGAATGTATACCCCATTTACTCACTATGTCAGTTGAAAGAAAATTACTTGTTTAAGGATTTCGCACAGCTTTTTGGTAGATACAGTATGTGTCAATAACTCACCCAGGGCTCCATTACCCTCATGCAAAACAGCACTGAACTGGGCAGAAATAAAATAAAACTCACTATTTTCTTGAGATCGATTTATGGTGACATTTTTGTTCAACCGTGTCCTTGAGGCAGAGGCAATAGTTAAACTTTTAAAAAAAACTCTAAACCAGTGGAGGCTCCTCAGTTCAGATGTCACCAAGTAACTGATTAAAACACACTGTTTTGCAATGAAGGTCTACAGTAGTCTCAACAGCACTCCGTAGGGTAGCACCATGGTGTAGCCGGAGGACAGCTATTTTTCGTTCTCCTCTGGGTACATTGACTTCAATACAAAATCTAGGAGGCTCATGGTTCTCACCCCCTTCCATAGACTAACACAGTAATTATGACTTCTGGAGGACGTCCTCCAACCTATCACAGCTCTTGCAGCATGAACTGACGAGTTGTCCACCGAACCAAAGTATCAGAGAATGAATCTAGTACTGAAAGCATAAGCTACAGCTAGCTAGCACTGCAGTGCATAAAATGTGGTGAGTAGTTGACTCAAAGAGAGAGAAAGACAATAGTTGAACAGTTTTGAACAAACTAATTTCTTCCAAAAGTAAGGAGGAGCAGCAGTGAGAGAGAGAGCGATATATATATATACATATATATATATATATATAAATATATATATATATTTTTTTATATATATTTTACTTTCACTTATTTAGCTAGCTAATGCAGCTAGCTAATTTAAAAAGTGTTAAACAATTCAAAATATATTTTATATTTGAGATTCTTCAAAGTAGCCACCCTTTGCATTGATGACAGCTTTGCACACTCTTGGCATTCTCTCAACCAGCTTCATGAGGTAGTCACCTGGAATGTATTTCAATTAACAGGTGTGACTTCTTAAAAGTTAATTTGTGGAATTTCTTTCCTTCTTAATGCGTTTGAGCCAATCAGTTGTGTTGTGACAAGATAGGGGTGGTATACAGAAGATATCCCTATTCTGTAAAAGACCAAGTCAATATTATGGCAAGAACAGCTCAAATAAGCAAAGAGAAACGACAGTCCATTACTTTAAGACATGAAGGTCAGTCAATCCAGAAAGTTTTAAGAACTTTGAAAGTTTCTTCAAGTGAAGTCACAAAAACCATCAAGCGCTATGCTGAAACTGGCTCTCATGAGGACCGCCACAGGAATGGAAGACCCAGAGTTACCTCTGCTGCAGAGGATAAGTTCATTAGAGTTAACTGCACCTCAGTAGGTGAACAGATGATCTACGCATGTGTGGTTCCCACCGTGAAGCATGGAGAAGGAGGTGTGATGGTGTGGGGGTGCTTAACCAGCATGGCTACCACAGCATTCTGCAGCGATACGCCATCCCATCTGGTTGGCGCTTAGTGGGACTATCATTTATTTTTCAACAGGACAATGACTCAACACACCTCCAGGCTGTGTAAGGGCTATTTGACCAAGGAGAGTGATGGAGTGCTGCATCAGATGACATGGCCTCCACAATCCCCCGACCTCAACCCAATTGAAATGGTTTGGGATGAGTCGGAACGCAGAGTGAAGGAAAAGCACCCTCATGAAGCTGGCTGAGAGAATGCAAAAGAGTGTGCAAAGCTGTCATCAAGGCAAAGGGTGGCTACTTTGAAGAATCTCAAATAGAAAATATATTTAGATTTGTTTAACACTTTTTTGGTTACTACATGATTCCATATGTGTTATTTCATAGTTTTGATGTCTTCACTATTATTCTACAATGTAGAACATAGTACAAATAAAGAAAAACCTGTTGAATGAGTAGGTGTGTCAAAACTTTTGACTGGTACTGTATATCTACCTGTGTTTGAGTGTGTGTTAGCTGCATTTGAGTACTTTGTGTGAATGTGTCTATGTCTGCATGGGTATCAAGCATATATTTGTGTGTTTACAGAATGTGTACACATGACTATGCGTCAGTGCAGAATCAGTGCCTTTGTGTGTGTCTGAGTATGTGTGTGTGTGTGTGTGTCTGAGTGTGTGTGTGTGTCTGTGTGTGTGTGTGTGTGTGTGTGTCTGAGTGTGTGTGTGTGTGTGTGTGTGTGTGTATGCGTGCACCCGCAAGCCTTTCTCTCTGCGCGCATGTGTATATAGATATATACCCTACACTGCACCAAGTGTGTTTGTGTTTGCATCACTCAAATTGGATCATGACACATCTTGTCGCTGCTGTGCTATCAGTTTGACAGTGCCAGCACCCTTTTGCCAGAAACGTCACTTCTCACTCTCTAAACCGGGTGTCAAACTGAATGTTTGATTAAGTTGTTTTGACGTTTCTCTTTTACTTCCCCAACACGTTGATCTGAAAGCTTCTACTGCTGGAAAGAAAGAGAAAACTGTTGTGAAATCAGGCAGCGACATTATTTTCTTAAACGCTCAACAGCTGCACGTTGGGATGTTGTCGATGCCGCCCTCAATCCGTGGTTTTCGACATTCAAAACATCTGAGAATGTTCTTATTTGGGCTTTTGGGCGGCTTACAAATGTGTTCAATCAATCAAAAGATCTATCAGTCAAATGTATCTGTGAAGCATTAACATCAACCGTTGCCACAAAGTGCTTGACGGTAACGCGGCTTAGACCCCAGAGTGTAAGAAAAGTCAAGGAAACATCTTAAAGGCCCAGTGCAGTCAAAAACGTCATTTTCCTGTGTTTTAAAATATATATATATATATAATACCACACTATGACGTTGGAATAATACTGTGAAATTGTGAAAATGATGATAATGCCCTTTTAGTGTAAGAGCTGTTTGAAAAGACCACCTGAAATATCAGCCTGTTTTGGTGGGATGGAGTTTTGTTAAATGAGTTAATAGACCCATAGGAAAGAGAGCTACAAACCTCTCTACCAATAACAGCTCGTTTTCAGTTTCCCCCTCACTACTCCCAGACAGTCCTAGTGAAATTCTTGATTAAGAAATTGCTATTTGCTACTCCTGAGTGGCGCAGTGGTCTAAGGCACTGCATCGCAGTGCTAACTGTGTCACTAGAGATCCTGGTTCGAATCCAGGCTCTGTCGCAGCCGGCCGCGACCGGGAGACTCATGGGCGGCGCACAATTGGCCCAGCGTCGTCCAGGGTAGGGGAGGGAATGGCCGGCCGGGATGTAGCTCAGTTGATAGAGCATGGCGTTTGCAACGCCAGGGTTGTGGGTTCGATTCCCACGGGGGGCCAGTATAAAAAAATATGTATTCACTAACTGTAAGTCGCTCTGGATAAGAGCGTCTGCTAAATGATGTAAATGTAAGCTATTTTTTGTTCCTTTTTGACCATTTTAATTGAAGACAGTCACAGTAATGTAATTAAGTGTTACCCAGAAATGATTTTATATTGAGATAAAAAAAAAACGTTTGCATTGGACCTTTAAGATGAACCAAACTCAGAGGGGAGGTCCATCCTCTCCTGGCTATATCGAGTACACGGGAGGTCCATCCTCTCCTGGCTATACCGAGTACAGGGGAGGTCCATCCTCTCCTGGCTATACCGGGTACACGTGTCCTAGTTGTGTAGTGTCCTTCAACTAATGGTTATTGCAAATGACAAGTTGTTCTCATTCAACTTCCTGTACATAAAGTCACAGTTAACAAAGGAAAGGAGGACTGCTGTTTAATGCGAAGGTAGAATGTGCGCTCGTAAAATGAAATTTGTTCCGCATTTTGAGCCTATTAAAATTTTATTATTTTGAAATTATTTTGGTCCAGGAGGCACTAAGATGGCTGCTGTTAAGAAAACGTTTGATATTGCTCAAATTTCATTTGGAGAAACAAGCTCATTTCTAATTTCATTCTTTTTTTTTTATTTGCCTCCAGTTTGTTCTGTTGCTATGCACAGTAGGTTGCTAGGGAATGGCCAGTCCCTGTCACAATGTGTTGCTATGGCTCTGAAATAAACAAGCATTGTTATTGTGAATCATTATATGAATATCAGCTATAAGAGTGGGTGTATACTAGGTGTGTATTCAGTCACCTGTTTATAGTTACCCTTACTGCATGCTCTCTGTTTGGTGTGTATATAGTCACCTGTTTATAGTTACCCTTACTGCCTGCTCTCTGTTTGGTGTACAGTCACCTGTTTATAGTTACACTTACTGCCTGCTCTCTGTTTGGTGTGTATACAGTCACCTGTTTATAGTTACCCTTACTGCCTGCTCTCTGTTTGGTGTGTATACAGTCACCTGTTTATAGTTACCCTTACTGCCTGCTCTCTGTTTGGTGTACAGTCACCTGTTTATAGTTACCTTTACTGCCTGCTCTCTGTTTGGTGTACAGTCACCTGTTTATAGTTACCCTTACTGCCTGTTCTCTGTTTGGTGTACAGTCACCTGTTTATAGTTACCCTTACTGCCTGCTCTCTGTTTGGTGTACAGTCACCTGTTTATAGTTACCCTTACTGCCTGCTCTCTGTTTGGTGTGTATACAGTCACCTGTTTATAGTTACCCTTACTGCCTGTTCTCTGTTTGGTGTGTATACAGTCACCTGTTTATAGTTACCCTTACTGCCTGCTCTCTGTTTGGTGTACAGTCACCTGTTTATAGTTACCCTTACTGCCTGCTCTCTGTTTGGTGTACAGTCACCTGTTTATAGTTACCCTTACTGCCTGCTCTCTGTTTGGTGTGTATACAGTCACCTGTTTATAGTTACCCTTACTGCCTGTTCTCTGTTTGGTGTGTATACAGTCACCTGTTTATAGTTACCCTTACTGCCTGCTCTCTGTTTGGTGTGTATACAGTCACCTGTTTATAGTTACCCTTACTGCCTGCTCTCTGTTTGGTGTACAGTCACCTGTTTATAGTTACCCTTACTGCCTGCTCTCTGTTTGGTGTACAGTCACCTGTTTATAGTTACCCTTACTGCCTGCTCTCTGTTTGGTGTGTATACAGTCACCTGTTTATAGTTACCCTTACTGCCTGCTCTCTGTTTGGTGTACAGTCACCTGTTTATAGTTACCCTTACTGCATGCTCTCTGTTTGGTGTACAGTCACCTGTTTATAGTTACCCTTACTGCCTGCTCTCTGTTTGGTGTGTATACAGTCACCTGTTTATAGTTACCCTTACTGCCTGCTCTCTGTTTGGTGTGTATACAGTCACCTGTTTATAGTTACCCTTACTGCCTGCTCTCTGTTTGGTGTGTATACAGTCACCTGTTTATAGTTACCCTTACTGCCTGCTCTCTGTTTGGTGTACAGTCACCTGTTTATAGTTACCCTTACTGCCTGCTCTCTGTTTGGTGTACAGTCACCTGTTTATAGTTACCCTTACTGCCTGCTCTCTGTTTGGTGTGTATACAGTCACCTGTTTATAGTTACCCTTACTGCCTGTTCTCTGTTTGGTGTGTATACAGTCACCTGTTTATAGTTACCCTTACTGCCTGCTCTCTGTTTGGTGTACAGTCACCTGTTTATAGTTACCCTTACTGCCTGCTCTCTGTTTGGTGTACAGTCACCTGTTTATAGTTACCCTTACTGCCTGCTCTCTGTTTGGTGTACAGTCACCTGTTTATAGTTACCCTTACTGCCTGCTCTCTGTTTGGTGTACAGTCACCTGTTTATAGTTACCCTTACTGCCTGCTCTCTGTTTGGTGTACAGTCACCTGTTTATAGTTACCCTTACTGCCTGCTCTCTGTTTGGTGTGTATACAGTCACCTGTTTATAGTTAGCCTTACTGCCTGCTCTCTGTTTGGTGTGTATACAGTCACCTGTTTATAGTTACCCTTACTGCCTGTTCTCTGTTTGGTGTACAGTCACCTGTTTATAGTTACCCTTACTGCCTGCTCTCTGTTTGGTGTACAGTCACCTGTTTATAGTTACCCTTACTGCCTGCTCTCTGTTTGGTGTACAGTCACCTGTTTATAGTTACCCTTACTGCCTGCTCTCTGTTTGGTGTGTATACAGTCACCTGTTTATAGTTACCCTTACTGCCTGCTCTCTGTTTGGTGTACAGTCACCTGTTTATAGTTATCCTTACTGCCTGCTCTCTGTTTGGTGTGTGTACAGTCACCTGTTTATAGTTACCCTTACTGCCTGCTCTCTGTTTGGTGTGTGTACAGTCACCTGTTTATAGTTACCCTTACTGCCTGCTCTCTGTTTGGTGTACAGTCACCTGTTTATAGTTACCCTTACTGCCTGCTCTCTGTTTGGTGTACAGTCACCTGTTTATAGTTACCCTTACTGCCTGCTCTCTGTTTGGTGTGTATACAGTCACCTGTTTATAGTTACCCTTACTGCCTGCTCTCTGTTTGGTGTGTATACAGTCACCTGTTTATAGTTAGCCTTACTGCCTGCTCTCTGTTTGGTGTGTATACAGTCACCTGTTTATAGTTACCCTTACTGCCTGTTCTCTGTTTGGTGTACAGTCACCTGTTTATAGTTACCCTTACTGCCTGCTCTCTGTTTTGTGTACAGTCACCTGTTTATAGTTACCTTTACTGCCTGCTCTCTGTTTGGTGTGTATACAGTCACCTGTTTATAGTTACCCTTACTGCCTGCTCTCTGGTTGGTGTACAGTCACCTGTTTATAGTTACCCTTACTGCCTGCTCTCTGTTTGGTGTACGGTCACCTGTTTATAGTTACCCTTACTGCCTGCTCTCTGGTTGGTGTACAGTCACCTGTTTATAGTTACCCTTACTGCCTGCTCTCTGTTTGGTGTACAGTCACCTGTTTATAGTTACCCTTACTGCCTGCTCTCTGTTTGGTGTGTATACAGTCACCTGTTTATAGTTACCCTTACTGCCTGCTCTCTGTTTGGTGTACAGTCACCTGTTTATAGTTACCCTTACTGCCTGCTCTCTGTTTGGTGTACAGTCACCTGTTTATAGTTACCCTTACTGCCTGCTCTCTGTTTGGTGTGTATACAGTCACCTGTTTATAGTTACCCTTACTGCCTGTTCTCTGTTTGGTGTACAGTCACCTGTTTATAGTTCCCCTTACTGCCTGCTCTCTGTTTGGTGTGTATACAGTCACCTGTTTATAGTTACCCTTACTGCCTGCTCTCTGTTTGGTGTGTATACAGTCACCTGTTTATAGTTACCCTTACTGCCTGTTCTCTGTTTTGTGTGTATACAGTCACCTGTTTATAGTTACCCTTACTGCCTGCTCTCTGTTTGGTGTGTATACAGTCACCTGTTTATAGTTACCCTTACTGCCTGCTCTCTGTTTGGTGTGTATACAGTCACCTGTTTATAGTTACCCTTACTGCCTGTTCTCTGTTTGGTGTGTATACAGTCACCTGTTTATAGTTACCCTTACTGCCTGTTCTCTGTTTGGTGTACAGTCACCTGTTTATAGTTACCCTTACTGCCTGCTCTCTGTTTGGTGTACAGTCACCTGTTTATAGTTACCCTTACTGCCTGCTCTGTGTTTGGTGTGTATACAGTCACCTGTTTATAGTTACCCTTACTGCCTGCTCTCTGTTTGGTGTACAGTCACCTGTTTATAGTTACCCTTACTGCCTGCTCTCTGTTTGGTGTGTATACAGTCACCTGTTTATAGTTACCCTTACTGCCTGTTCTCTGTTTGGTGTACAGTCACCTGTTTATAGGGACCCTTACTGCCTGCTCTCTGTTTGGTGTGTATACAGTCACCTGTTTATAGTTACCCTTACTGCCTGCTCTCTGTTTGGTGTACAGTCACCTGTTTATAGTTACCCTTACTGCCTGCTCTCTGTTTGGTGTACAGTCACCTGTTTATAGTTACCCTTACTGCCTGCTCTCTGTTTGGTGTGTATACAGTCACCTGTTTATAGTTACCCTTACTGCCTGCTCTCTGTTTGGTGTGTATACAGTCACTTGTTTATAGTTACCCTTACTGGCTGCTCTCTGTTTCGTGTGTATACAGTCACCTGTTTATAGTTACCCTTACTGCCTGTTCTCTGTTTGGTGTGTATACAGTCACCTGTTTATAGTTACCCTTACTGCCTGTTCTCTGTTTGGTGTACAGTCACCTGTTTATAGTTACCCTTACTGCCTGCTCTCTGTTTGGTGTGTATACAGTCACCTGTTTATAGTTACCCTTACTGCCTGCTCTCTGATTGGTGTGTATACAGTCACCTGTTTATAGTTACCCTTACTGCCTGCTCTCTGTTTGGTGTACAGTCACCTGTTTATAGTTACCCTTACTGCCTGCTCTCTGTTTGGTGTGTATACAGTCACCTGTTTATAGTTACCCTTACTGCCTGCTCTCTGTTTGGTGTACAGTCACCTGTTTATAGTTACCCTTACTGCCTGCTCTCTGTTTGGTGTACAGTCACCTGTTTATAGTTACCCTTACTGCCTGCTCTCTGTTTGGTGTGTATACAGTCACCTGTTTATAGTTACCCTTACTGCCTGTTCTCTATTTGGTGTACAGTCACCTGTTTATAGTTACCCTTACTGCCTGCTCTCTGTTTGGTGTGTATACAGTCACCTGTTTATAGTTACCCTTACTGCCTGCTCTCTGTTTGGTGTGTATACAGTCACCTGTTTATAGTTACCCTTACTGCCTGCTCTCTGTTTGGTGTGTATACAGTCACCTGTTTATAGTTACCCTTACTGCCTGCTCTCTGTTTGGTGTACAGTCACCTGTTTATAGTTACCCTTACTGCCTGCTCTCTGTTTGGTGTACAGTCACCTGTTTATAGTTACCCTTACTGCCTGCTCTCTGTTTGGTGTGTATACAGTCACCTGTTTATAGTTACCCTTACTGCCTGTTCTCTGTTTGGTGTACAGTCACCTGTTTATAGTTACCCTTACTGCCTGCTCTCTGTTTGGTGTACAGTCACCTGTTTATAGTTACCCTTACTGCCTGCTCTCTGTTTGGTGTGTATACAGTCACCTGTTTATAGTTACCCTTACTGCCTGCTCTCTGGTTGGTGTACAGTCACCTGTTTATAGTTACCCTTACTGCCTGCTCTCTGTTTTGTGTACGGTCACCTGTTTATAGTTACCCTTACTGCCTGCTCTCTGGTTGGTGTACAGTCACCTGTTTATAGTTACCCTTACTGCCTGCTCTCTGTTTGGTGTATGGTCACCTGTTTATAGTTACCCTTACTGCCTGCTCTCTGTTTGGTGTACAGTCACCTGTTTATAGTTACCCTTACTGCCTGCTCTCTGTTTGGTGTGTATACAGTCACCTGTTTATAGTTACCCTTACTGCCTGCTCTCTGTTTGGTGTACAGTCACCTGTTTATAGTTACCCTTACTGCCTGCTCTCTGTTTGGTGTACAGTCACCTGTTTATAGTTACCCTTACTGCCTGCTCTCTGTTTGGTGTGTATACAGTCACCTGTTTATAGTTACCCTTACTGCCTGTTCTCTGTTTGGTGTACAGTCACCTGTTTATAGTTCCCCTTACTGCCTGCTCTCTGTTTGGTGTGTATACAGTCACCTGTTTATAGTTACCCTTACTGCCTGCTCTCTGTTTGGTGTGTATACAGTCACCTGTTTATAGTTACCCTTACTGCCTGTTCTCTGTTTTGTGTGTATACAGTCACCTGTTTATAGTTACCCTTACTGCCTGCTCTCTGTTTGGTGTGTATACAGTCACCTGTTTATAGTTACCCTTACTGCCTGCTCTCTGTTTGGTGTGTATACAGTCACCTGTTTATAGTTACCCTTACTGCCTGTTCTCTGTTTGGTGTGTATACAGTCACCTGTTTATAGTTACCCTTACTGCCTGTTCTCTGTTTGGTGTACAGTCACCTGTTTATAGTTACCCTTACTGCCTGCTCTCTGTTTGGTGTACAGTCACCTGTTTATAGTTACCCTTACTGCCTGCTCTCTGTTTGGTGTGTATACAGTCACCTGTTTATAGTTACCCTTACTGCCTGTTCTCTGTTTGGTGTGTATACAGTCACCTGTTTATAGTTACCCTTACTGCCTGTTCTCTGTTTGGTGTACAGTCACCTGTTTATAGTTACCCTTACTGCCTGCTCTCTGTTTGGTGTACAGTCACCTGTTTATAGTTACCCTTACTGCCTGCTCTCTGTTTGGTGTGTATACAGTCACCTGTTTATAGTTACCCTTACTGCCTGTTCTCTGTTTGGTGTGTATACAGTCACCTGTTTATAGTTACCCTTACTGCCTGTTCTCTGTTTGGTGTACAGTCACCTGTTTATAGTTACCCTTACTGCCTGCTCTCTGTTTGGTGTGTATACAGTCACCTGTTTATAGTTACCCTTACTGCCTGCTCTCTGATTGGTGTGTATACAGTCACCTGTTTATAGTTACCCTTACTGCCTGCTCTCTGTTTGGTGTACAGTCACCTGTTTATAGTTACCCTTACTGCCTGCTCTCTGTTTGGTGTGTATACAGTCACCTGTTTATAGTTACCCTTACTGCCTGTTCTCTGTTTGGTGTACAGTCACCTGTTTATAGTTACCCTTACTGCCTGCTCTCTGTTTGGTGTGTATACAGTCACCTGTTTATAGTTACCCTTACTGCCTGCTCTCTGTTTGGTGTGTATACAGTCACCTGTTTATAGTTACCCTTACTGCCTGCTCTCTGTTTGGTGTGTATACAGTCACCTGTTTATAGTTACCCTTACTGCCTGCTCTCTGTTTGGTGTACAGTCACCTGTTTAGAGTTACCCTTACTGCCTGCTCTCTGTTTGGTGTACAGTCACCTGTTTAAAGTTACCCTTACTGCCTGCTCTCTGTTTGGTGTGTATACAGTCACCTGTTTATAGTTACCCTTACTGCCCCCCTCCCTCCCTGACTCCCCCCCTCCCTCCCTGACTCCCCCCTCCCTCCCTCCCTCCCTGACTCCCCCCTCCCTCCCTGACTCTCCTCCTCCCTCCCCCTCCTCCTCCTCCCTCCTTGACCCCCCTCCCTCCTTGACTCCCCCTACTCCCTCCATGACTCCCCTCCTCCCTCCCCTCCTCCCTCCCTCCCCTCCCCTCCCTCCTTGACTCTCCCCCTCCCTCACTGACTCTCCTGCTCCCTGTGTGTCTTTATGTAGAAAATCCTCTAAGATTCGTGATCCTGCTTTTGTCAGCAATTGTTTTCTTCCATTGTTCTTTTCAACCTTCCTTCTGCATCTCAGTGCTGTATTGTATAACGGACAAGTTTAGTACTGCACGAGGCTTGGAAACGGGGAGACCTTTGCCATTTTTGGGGTCTGAATTGTTATGCCAAGGCCGTTGGGTATTGCTTTGTAGCTGCGGCCAAATTCTAGGTCAAGTACATTGGCCTTTACATCGTATTTTTTATGCATATTTCTAAACTTTCTCCTTGGAGTACAATGGCTTGGCCTAGTCCAGTTTTCTGGGAGGACTTCGTATCATTCCAATTTATATGGACTAGTTCTAAAGGATAACCCCAGTAGATATAGTTTGTTGGAATGTAAAAGCTTGAATGCAGATGGTCATTCCACTCCTACGATCTCTCTATTCTCTGCCCATCTCATGTTCTCTGTGGGTCAAGAGACTGAAGAAAACAATCAATTCCCGCACATTAGTTTAGTCCAGTCCATTTAACACTGGAGAAGAAAACACACAGGCAAGGGCTCTTTTCCCTGTTTATCGCTTTGACCTAAACTGTGCTGGCTCAGCTATTCTCCTTTCACTTTGTGCGTTATCAGTTCAGTTTGGTGGTGGATGCGTAACCAGGCCAGCGCAGTACAGTTCAGTTTGGTGGTGGATGCGTAACCAGGCCAGAGCAGTACAGTTCAGTTTGGTGGTGGATGCGTAACCAGGCCAGAGCAGTACAGTTCAGTTTTGGTGGTGGATGCGTAACCAGGCCAGAGCAGAGCAGTACAGTTCAGTTTGGTTCAGTTCAGTATTGTGAAAGGCTGAGTTTAGAATACGGCTTTCAAAGATAGGTCTGTAGAGTCGTAGCAGCACCGTTTACCGCAAATTACTGTTTTTCTTTCTAATTCTTTCGCTGGTTGACATTGATTTCTAAGTAAGCCAATCACATGCTGGAGATTGATCATCTAATGCTTTACGCCACTTCACAGCGTTGGATGTGGTGGGATGGGGAAGTTACAAAGCTCATTATTTTGCCTCTTTGTCACGCTCTAGGGACTCTTTTAAGTTGAGCCAGGGTGTGTAGAGTTTATGTTTTGTGCTCGTTGTGTCTAGTCTAGTTTTTGTATATCTATGTTGGCCAGAGTGGTTCTCAATCAGAGGCAACGAGTATCAGCTGTTGCTGGTTGTCTCTGATTGGGAACCATATTTAGTCAGGTGGTTTTCCCCACAGTGTTTGTGGGATCTTGTTCCGTGTTGGTTTGTGTTTTGCACCTGTGGACGGCACGTATTCGATTTGTTGTTTTGTTCGTGTATCATTTAATAAATAAATAAGTATGTTCATCTTCCACGCTGCACCTTGGTCCTCTATATCCGACGATCGTGACACTCTTTTAAAAAATACAACCTTACATATAGTTTCACACACCTACTGTAGATGTCCCAGCACCGCATAGGATTTCTCTGTAAAAAAAAATAACCTTTAGATAACACACACTAACTTTGATCTACAGTATGCAAGGTGGTCGAGAGGTCATTTTATTGTTCCCCGGTGGGGTCATGTGGGTGGAAGAAGAATCACCTGCAGATAAATTTAATTGCCATGCCAATTAATGTTATCTCGCTAACTGTATCAGCCTGTGTTCGCTCCAATTGCTTTTAATTAAGGGAATGCGTTTACTTCACGGTTTCCCAGCACACTGAACACCGAGCGGCCACGACAGCCCCTGGCCTTGGTGCATGTTTAACATGGATTAATGAGGACCGGAGCACACGCGTGTGGCGTGTTTCGGCCGCAAATCACGGAGAACGGGCCCGGGAGGGCCGGGGGGGGGGGGGAGCAACGCAGGGATGCAAGGTTCTAATGTAGCTGTCAGATAGGGTGATGAGGGGGAGTGAAGGCTGAGGGAGAGGTGTTGGGTGTTTTAACCTTTGCCAGGCATTTAGTTGTTAGTTGTGGTTATGTCATCTATTAATCCATCACTATAGTGTTTTCACTATCTGAAGGAATTAATACAATTCTTTGAGACAAAAATAGACAATGAGGCTATGTATGGATGCAAAAAGATGGTGAATTTAAATTAATTTATTCCAAAACCACAGTGGTTGGAGGGACACACTGTAACTGAGAATTACTGAGGTTCCTCTAGATTAGAGAGAGGGAACCGCACGTGATGTTACAGCTGCAATATGCAGAAACTCCATACTGACACACACATCATAGCGACACATACACATCATAACCCCCATACTGACACACACATCATAACCCCATAGTGACACATGCACATCATAACCCCATAGTGACACATACACATCATAACCCCAATACTGACACATTTTAGTCATTTAGCAGACGCTCTTATCCAGAGCGACTTACAGTTAGTGAGTGCATACATTTTTCATACTGGTCCCCCGTGGGAATCGAACCCACAACCCTGGCGTTGCAAGCACCATGCTCTACCAACTGAGCTACACGGGACACGACACATACCAACATACTTTTTTGTTTGTTTTTCACTCCCTGTGGAGCATTAGACCACCACACATTTACACAAATGCGCACACACACGCACGCACATACACACACACACACACGCGCATACACACTCACACACACACACACACACACACAGCAGTCTTCAGCATCTGAGGCTGGCTGAAGATGAGTTAGGGATCACCATGACAAATGATAAGTGTGATAAGTATGATAAGTATGATAAGTATGATAAGTATGAGGGATGTTGCTACACGGCTCGAGTGCTGACGCACAACCCAAGGTTATCATCGTCCAATTCTGACTCGGGCACCTGGAACTTTCAACTCGAATTCACCTCCACGAACAAGAATCACGATGGGCTCAAACGCAAAACTGTGCTCTATGAGAGATGCAGCTCTGTAAATTGGCCCGTCTCGTCATCAAGATGACATTTCCTTGTTTGGTGCGTGACGGCTAATCCGCTTCCCTATCTGCACGTTTATTATCGGGGTTATTTTTCAGCTTTCCTCTGAATGGAGGGGGCAGGCTTCAATCAGAGGACATTTAGATTTCTTATTCTTCTAGCAAGGCAAGAGAGCATGATGGAAGTGCTCTGTGTGAGTGTGTGTGTGTGTGTGTGTGTGTGTGTGTGTGTGTGTGTATGTGTGTGTGTGTGTGTGTGTGTGTGTGTGTGTGTGTGTGTGTGTGTGTGTGTGTGTGTGTGTGTGTGTGTGTGTGTGTGTGTGTGTGTGTGTGTGTGTGTGTGTGTGTGCTTCGGGAGTTCAGCCTGTAGATGGAGATCAGCCTGTAGACGGTGTTCAGCCTGTAGATGGAGATCAGCCTGTAGACGGTGTTCAGCCTGTAGACAGAGTTCAGCCTGTAGACGGTGTTCAGCCTGTAGATGGAGTTCAGCCTGTAGATGGAGTTCAGCCTGTAGACGGTGTTCAGCCTGTAGATGGAGTTCAGCCTGTAGATGGAGTTCAGCCTGTAGACGGTGTTCAGCCTGTAGACGGTGTTCAGCCTGTAGATGGAGTTCAGCCTGTAGACGGTGTTCAGCCTGTAGATGGAGTTCAGCCTGTAGATGGAGATCAGCCTGTAGACGGAGTTCAGCCTGTAGATGGAGTTCAGCCTGTAGATGGAGTTCAGCCTGTAGATGGAGTTCAGCCTATAGATGGAGTTCAGCCTGTAGATGGAGTTCAGCCTGTAGACGGTGTTCAGCCTGTAGATGGAGTTCAGCCTGTAGACGGTGTTCAGCCTGTAGATGGAGTTCAGCCTGTAGACGGTGTTCAGCCTGTAGATGGAGTTCAGCCTGTAGATTGAGTTCAGCCTGTAGACGGTGTTCAGCCTATAGACGGTGTTCAGCCTGTAGATGGAGTTCAGCCTGTAGACGGTGTTCAGCCTGTAGACGGTGTTCAGCCTGTAGACAGTGTTCAGCCTGTAGATGGAGTTCAGCCTGTAGACGGTGTTCAGCCTGTAGACGGAGTTCAGCCTGTAGACGGTGTTCAGCCTGTAGACGGTGTTCAGCCTGTAGATGGAGTTCAGCCTGTAGACGGTGTTCAGCCTGTAGACGGAGTTCAGCCTGTAGACGGAGTTCAGCCTGTAGACGGTGTTCAGCCTGTAGACGGTGTTCAGCCTGTAGATGGAGTTCAGCCTGTAGATGGAGTTCAGCCTGTAGACGGAGTTCAGCCTGTAGACGGTGTTCAGCCTGTAGATGGAGTTCAGCCTGTAGACGGTGTTCAGCCTGTAGACGGTGTTCAGCCTGTAGATGGAGTTCAGCCTGTAGACGGTGTTCAGCCTGTAGATGGTGTTCAGCCTGTAGATGGAGTTCAGCCTGTAGATGGAGTTCAGCCTGTAGATGGAGTTCAGCCTGTAGATGGAGTTCAGCCTATAGATGGAGTTCAGCCTGTAGATGGTGTTCAGCCTGTAGACGGTGTTCAGCCTGTAGATGGAGTTCAGCCTGTAGATGGAGTTCAGCCTGTAGATGGAGTTCAGCCTGTAGACGGTGTTCAGCCTGTAGACGTCTACAGCCTGTAGATGGAGTTCAGCCTGTAGATGGAGTTCAGCCTGTAGATGGAGTTCAGCCTGTAGATGGAGTTCAGCCTGTAGACGGAGTTCAGCCTGTAGATGGAGTTCAGCCTGTAGATGGAGTTCAGCCTGTAGACGGAGTTCAGCCTGTAGATGGAGATCAGCCTGTAGATGGTGTTCAGCCTGTAGACGGTGTTCAGCCTGTAGACGGTGTTCAGCCTGTAGATGGAGTTCAGCCTGTAGATGGAGTTCAGCCTGTAGATGGAGTTCAGCCTTGAACTGTGCTATAGATCAACTATAGCACATTTAATCCAATGCCAACACCAAGCCTTTTCATTGGGAAGGCAGATAGTGTTTTTAGCAATCACTTTTGCAAGTGAAAACACAGAATCCTACTCAATCCTCCACGTGCTTAATTACGTCACTTTTGTTTTGAGCCGACTTCGCCGTGGGCTTTGAACGGAGCGGGAAACATTATGCACAGAACTTTTTTTTTGTACATCATGTTTCCACCGGTGTTTCCCATGATCGAAAAGAGCTTCTGGACATGAGAACAGCGATCCCTAAACTCGATTTGGATGAGGATTTTTAACTTCAATGAGTCGGTGGAGAAGGATATACTGCTCATCCCGGACCAGGCCCAAATCCCAGACACTCGGAAAAGGAAGCGGGAGCGTTATAAAGGCCGGTGTGTGGAATACCTGACGAGACTATATCGGCGAGTGGATAACCCAAACTGCCTCTCTCTATTGGCCAACGTGCAATCACTGGAGAATAAACTGGACGAGCTCCATTCGAGATGATCCTACCTAGAACCTCCATTTGGCAAATCTGACCATAACTCTATCCTCCTGATTCCTGCTTACAAGCAAAAACTCCAACAGGAAGTACCAGTGATCCGATGAAGCGGATGCTAAGCAACAGGACTGTTGCACTAGCAGAAACTGGAATGTGTTCCTGGATTCATCCGATGGCATTGAGGATTTTACCACATCACTCACTGGTATCATTAATAAGTGCATCAACGTTGTTGTCCCCACAGTAAACATACGAATGTATCCCAAACAGAAGCATTGGATCACAGGCAACATCCGCACTGAGCTAAAGGCTAGAGATGTCACTTTCAAGGAGCGGGACAATAATCTGGACGCTTATAAGAAATCCCGCTATGCCATCTGACGAACCTTCCAACCGGCAAAGCGTCAATACAGGACTAAGATCGAATCCTAATACACCGGCTCTGACGCTCGTCAGATGTGGCAGGGGTTTCAAACTATTACGGATTACAAAGGGAAACCCAGCCACAAGCTGCCCAGTGATGCAAGCCTACCAGACGGGCTAAATGCCTTCTATGCTCACTTCAAGGCAAGCAACACTGAACCATGCATGAGAGAACCAGCTGTTCCGGACGACTGTGTGATCAATCTCTCTGTAGCCGATGTGAGTAAGACCTTTAAACAGGTCAACATTCACAAGGCCGCAGGGCCAGACGGATTACCAGCTGGCAAGTGTCTTCACTGACATGTTCAATCTCCCTGACCCAGTCTGTAATACCTACATGTTTCAAGCAGACCACCATAGTCCCTGTGCCCAAGAACGCCAAGGTAACCTGTCTAAATGACTATCGCCCCGTAGCACTCACAGCTATTGGAAAAAATTGTGTTTGACCAGATACAATGCTATTTTACAGGAAACAAATTGACAACAAACTTTCAGCATGCTTATAGAGAAGGACATTCAACAAGCACAGCACTTACACAAATGACTGATGATTGGCTGAGACAAATAGCTGATAAAAAGATTGTGGGGGCTGTTTTGTTAGACTTCAGTGTGGCTTTAGACATTATCGACTATAGTCTGCTGCTGGAAAAACGTATGTGTTATGGCTTTACACCCCTTGCTATAATGTGGATGAAGAGTTACTTGTCTAACAATTTTGGCGGCTAATTTTAGAACGAAAGGGTCCAGATTGTCTAGCCCAGTTGATTTGTAGGGGTCCAGACTTTGCAGCTCTTTCAGAACATCAGCTATCTGAATTTGGGTGAAGGAGAAGGGGGGGGGGGGCATGGGCAACTTCCAGCGGAGGGTGCAGAGCTGGTGGCCGCGGTAGGGGTAACCAGGTGGAAAGCATGGCCAGCCGTAGCAAAATGCTTGTTGAAATTCTCGATTATCGTAGATTTATCGGCGGTGACAGTGTTTCCTAGCCTCAGTGCAGTGGGCAGCTAGCTGGGAGGAAGTGCTCTTATTCTCCATGGACTTTACAGTGTCCCAAAACGTTTTGGAGTCAGTGCTAAAGGATGCAAATTTCTGTTTAAAAAAGCTGGCCTTTGCTCTCCTAACTGATTGTGTATATTGGTTCCTAACTTCCCTGAAAAGTTGCATATCGCGGGGGCTGTTCGATGCTAATGCATTATGCCACAGGATGTTTTTGTGCTGGTCAAGGGCAGTCAAGTCTGGGGTGAACCAGGGCCTATATCTGTTCTTAGTTCTGAATTTTTTGAATTGGGCATGCTTATTTAAGATAGAGAGGAAAGCACTTTTAAAGAACAACCAGGCATCCTCTACTGACGGGGTGTTAAGCATATCCCAGTTTAGGTCACCAAGTAGTACGAACTCTGAGGATAGATGGGGGGCAATCAATTCACATATGGTGTCCAGGGCACAGCTTGGGGCTGAGGGGGGTCTGTAGCAAGCGGCAACAGTGAGAGACTTATTTCTGGAAAGGTGGATTTTTAGAAGTAGAAGCTTAAACTGATTGGGCACAGACCTGGATAGTATGATAGAGCTCTGCAGGCTATCTCTACAGTAGATTGCAACTCCGCCCCCTTTGGCAGTTCTATCTAGACAGAAAATGTTGTAGTTGGGGATGGACATTTCTGAATTTTTGATGGCCTTCCTAAGCCAGGATTCAGACACTGCTAAGACATCAGGGTTGGCGGAGTGTGCTAACGCAGTGAATAACTCAAACTTAGGGAGGAGGCTTCTGATGTTAACATGCATGAAACCAAGGCTTTTACGGTTACAGAAGTCAACAAATGATAGCGCCTGGGGAGCAGGAGTGATACTGGGGGCTACAGGGCCTGGGTTAACCTCTACATCACCAGAGGAACAGAGGAGGACTATAATAAGGATACGGCTAAAGGCTTTAAGAACTGGTCTTCTAGTGCGTTGGGTACAGAGAATAAAAGGGGCAGATTTCCGGGCGTTGTAGAATAGATTCAGGGCATTATGTACAGACAAGGATATGGAAGGATATGAGTACAGTGGAGGTAAACCTAAGCGTTGGGTAACGATAAAAGAGATAGCATCACTGGAGGCACCGATTGAGCCGGTCTCCGCGTGTATGGGGGGTGGGACAAAGGAGCTATCTGAGGCAGGTTGAGCGGGACTGGGAGCTCTACAGACCACAAAGATTATGTGGTCTGATGAGACCAAAATCTAACTATTTGGCCTGAATGCAAAGCGTTATGTCTGGAGAAAAGACTTACGTTCAAACAGAACAATGACCCCATGCATAATCCACGTAACGCTGGAATGGCTTCAGAACCAGAATGTGAAAGTCCTTGAATGGCCCAGCCAAAGCCCAGACTTGAATCCCATTGAAGATTGAAGAAAATGATTGAAGAAAATGCCCAAAATCCAGATGTGCAAAGCTGATACAGACATACCTAAGACGACTCAAGGCATTATGGGGTATTGTGTGTAGATGGGTGATTCTTTTTTTATTTAATTCATTTTGAATTACATTTTACTCATTTAGCAGACGCTCTTATCCAGAGCGACTTACAATTAGTGATTGCATACATTTTTCATACTGGCCCCCCGTGGGAATCGAACCCACAACCCTGATGTTGCAAGCGCCATGCTCTACCAACTGAGCTACAGGAGGCCTGAATTCAGGCTGTAACACAACAACATGTGGAATACTTTCTGAAGGCAATGTATGTGTACATTTTAGCAGACGCTCTTATCCAGAGCGACTTACAGTTAGTGAATGCATACATGTTATTTTTTTATACTGGCCCCCACCGTGGGAAACAAACCCACATCCCTGCCGGCCAAACCCTCCCTTGCCTTGGACGACGCTGGACCAATTGTGCGCCGCCCATAGGTCTCCCGGTCACGGCCGGCTGCGACAGAGCCTGGACTCAAACCAGGATCTCTAGTGGCACAGCTAGCACTGCGATGCAGTGCCTTAGACCACTGCGCCACTCTGGAGTTAATTACCTCAATTACCTCTTACCCCAGCACATTGACTCGGTACCGGTACCTTATTATTATTATTATTATTATTATTATTATTATTATTATTATTATTATTATTATTATTATTATTATTATTATCGTTATTGTTATTTTGTTGTGTTACTTTTCCCCTTTTTTTACTTTTTCTTTCATTTTTTTTAACTCTGCATTGTTGGAAAACGGCTCCCAAGTAACAATTTCACTGTAAAATCTAGACCTGTTGTGTTTGTCGCATGTGACAAATAAAATGTGATTTGATTCGAAGGCTTTCCAAGAAAGAAGATGAGTAGGCGGCCAGTACGTTGCAATACATTTTAGTGAACTCTTAGCAGAAAATATTTGCAAAAGATTACGTATGCGAGCAGATCAGCATTGTACAACAGGACGCACAACTACAACGTGTTTCAGCTTCTAGAGTCTTCCTCAGGCATTCCACATCAGGATGCTCAAGGCTTTTCCACATCAGGATGCTCAAGGCTTTCCCACATCAGGATGCTCAAGGCTTTTCCACATCAGGATGCTCAAGGCTTTTCCACATCAGGATGCTCAAGGCTTTTCCACATCAGGATGCTCAAGGCATTCCACATCAGGATGCTCAAGGCTTTTCCACATCAGGATGCTCAAGGCATTCCACATCAGGATGCTCAAGGCTTTTCCACATCAGGATGCTCAAGGCTTTTCCACATCAGGATGCTCAAGGCTTTTCCACATCAGGATGCTCAAGGCTTTTCCACATCAGGTGCCTCCAGTGTATCTTGCAGATAACCTGGAGTGACCGAGTGCCCCATACCGGTGTAACAGTGTGGAGGCGACCGTAACCCAGCAACAACTCTGCTGGCTCGGTATAAAACTGGTTTTTACCTTTTTCCCATCTATTGTTTTAATGATATGTATTTTATTGGATTGTCTCACACGAAAATGTCACACTCCACACAGGTTCTTGTAGAGCGGTCGTTGGGCAGTACTTGACCTTTTCCCATCTCATACTGTAGGAGGATCCCTCCCATCACAGACTTAGACAGATGGCACCGTCAAGGTCATAATGACATTACAGCACTCCCAGCTAACCACTTCCTTTTTTTTTTATCTCTGTTCCCTGCACTCTTAGAAAAAAAAGGGTGCTATCTATAACCTAAAAGGGTTCTTCGGCTGTCCCCATAGGAGAACCATTTGAAGAACCCTTTTTTGGTTCCCTCTTTTCTAAAAGTGTGGTGTTTGGTGCCTAAATAGTGTGTTTACTGTTTTTGTTTGTTACAAAAATGTGGACTTCTTTCACATGGAATGAGCTACTGAGTATTAAAATCAAAGCAAATCATCAAATCAAATCACATTTTATTTGTCACATACACGTGTTTAGCAGATGTTATTGCGGGTGTAGCGAAATGCTTGTGCTTCTAGCTCCGACAGTGCAGTAATATCTAACAAGTAATATCTAACAATTTCACAACATATACCCAATACACACAAATCTAGTAAGGCAGGCAATACGCTTGACAATCACAAGGCAGGCAATACGCTTGACCTCATCTTTACTAGATGCTGCTCTTCTACTAATCTCACTGCAACTCCCCTCCATGTCTCCGACCACTACTTTGTATCCTTTTCTCTCTCGCTCTCCTCCAACACTACTCACTCTGCCCCTACACAGATGGTAATGCGCCGCCGCAACCTTCGCTCTCTCTCTCCCACTACTCTCTCCTCTTCCATCCTATCATCTCTCACTATTTTTGACGGTGATCGGTAGAGGTTGTGTTTTCTCTAGCAGGAGGTAAGCTTGGCTTCTTATATGGTGTTGAGTAAAGCTTAAACCATGTATTTAGATCGTAGGTAGGTAGTTGTAGTTAGGTATTGTAGGTAGTTTATTTAGGTAGTTATTGTAGGTTTCCGTAGGTAATTATTGTAGGTAAGTATTGTTTACGGCGGAGCCCGGCGAAGCACGAGGCTAGCTAGCTAGCGGGTAGCTACTGGTAACGTTTAGCAACGGTGGAGAGTTGTTTCCAATGTTATTTCACGCTTAAGAGTACCTGTAATTAAGCCAGCTAGCTACATACCATTCAGCCGTTTTTCTAACCTCATTATCTGAGCCATCAACGTTAGGTAGTTAGTAGCTACTGTACTTAATTACACCTACTGATTGCAGAAGACAAATGTTAGCTGGCGTCGGGTAAGTTTGGCTTTATACATAGCTTGGGCTTTGTCGAGTAAGGCTTAATTATGTATTTAGATTGTAGTTAGGTATTGTAGATAGGCCCGCAGTACGAAGCTAGCTAGCTAGCCGTTTTTCAAACAAAGTCAACACAGTAGCCATTGCTAGCTAGCCAACACGACCAGCTAACTGTACTGCAGTAGCTAAATACAATATATTTGTGCTAGCTAGCCAACGTTTAATTTTTGCTGCGTTATGAAAGGAACTAGACACGGACACGAATTATCTGTTTAGTGTGTTAACACACTATTGGTAGTTTGTTGTAACCAAGTATTGGTGCTAAACTGTGTGTTATTGGATGCTTGCATGCTAGTTAGCTATGGCGTCATAGTTAGGCATCGTGGGCTGTTGTGGGTAGTTATTGTAGGTTAGCATTGTTTTCGGCGGTGCCGGGTGTAGCACGAAGCTAGCTAGCTAGCCGTTTTTCGAACAGAGTCAACACAGTAGCCATTGTGTGCTGTACTGTGGCAGCTAAATACAATATATTTGTGCTAGCTAGCCAACGTTTAATTATTGCTGCGTTATGAAAGGAACTAGACACGGACACGAATTATCTGTTTAGTGTGTTAACACACTATTGGTGGTTTGTTGTGACCAAGTGTTGGTGCTAAACTGTGTGTTATTGGATGCTAGCATGCTAGTTAGCTATGGTGTCATAGTTAGCTAGCTGAATAAAGTGGGTTGAGTCTATTCCTTGAAACATTGAACCGCTGTGGTAAACAACAATTCTGATTTCTAAAGGTGGAAGTTGGGAGAGTTTTTGTTCGGGTGGTTCAGTGAAACAATTATAGTTTCTGAGGTGGAAGTTTTGGTGAGGGAGGCCCTGCTCTCTCCTCTCCCAGATGTTTAGTTCATTTCATTCCGATCTCCTCTGCATTATTGTAGCCATTTGCTACAGCCTGTCAACTATGCCTCTGCCTATCCCTGTTCTCTCCTCCCTGCACAGGCTACACAAACGCCTCACACCGCGTGGCTGCTGCCTCTCTAACCTGGTGGTCCCTGCACGCACCCCACACCTGGAGTTCCAGGTCTCAGGCAGCCTCTGGAACTGCCGTTCTGCTGCCAACAAAGCTGACTTCATCCCAGCCTATGCTAACCTCCAGTCCCTCGACTTCCTGGCGCTGACGGAAACATGGATTACCACTGAAAA
The DNA here is from genome assembly GCF_020615455.1 of Coregonus clupeaformis. Classification (NCBI taxonomy): domain Eukaryota; kingdom Metazoa; phylum Chordata; class Actinopteri; order Salmoniformes; family Salmonidae; genus Coregonus; species Coregonus clupeaformis. The sequence continues at coordinate 7,746,606 of NC_059205.1, read as the reverse complement.
CACTGCTACTCCTACTGCTCTCTCCTCGTCTGACCATGTGTTCTCGCATACCCCGAGAGCATCTGGTCAGAGGGGTGGTGGCACAGGAATCCTCATCTCTCCCAAGTGGTCATTCTCAATTTTTCCCCTAACCCATCTGTCTATCTCCTCATTTGAATTCCATGCTGTCACAGTCACTAGCCCATTTAAGCTTAATATCCTTGTCATCTATCGCCCTCCAGGTTCCCTTGGAGAGTTCATCAATGAGCTTGACGCCTTGATAAGTTCCTTTCCTGAGGATGGCTCACCCCTCACAGTTTTGGGGGATTTCAACCTCCCTACGTCCACATTTGACTCATTTCTCTCTGCCTCCTTCTTTCCACTCCTCTCCTCTTTTGACCTCACCCTCTCACCCTCTCACCGTCCCCTCCTACTCACAAGGCAGGCAATACGCTTGACCTCATCTTTACTAGATGCTGCTCTTCTACTAATCTCACTGCAACTCCCCTCCATGTCTCCGACCACTACTTTGTTTCCTTTTCTCTCTCGCTCTCCTCCAACACTACTCACTCTGCCCCTACACAGATGGTAATGCGCCGCCGCAACCTTCGCTCTCTCTCTCCCACTACTCTCTCCTCTTCCATCCTATCATCTCTTCCCTCTGCTCAATCCTTCTCCCTCCAATCTCCTGATTCTGCCTCCTCAACCCTCCTCTCCTCCCTTTCTGCATCCTTTGACTCTCTGTGTCCCCTATCCTCCCGGCCGGCTCGGTCCTCCCCTCCAGCTCCGTGGCTTGATGACTCATTGCGAGCTCACAGAACAGAGCTCCGGGCAGCGGAGCGGAAATGGAAGAAAAACTAAACTCCCTGCCGACCTGGCATCTTTTCACTCCCTCCTCTCTACATTTTCTTCATCTGTTTCTGCTGCTAAGGCCACTTTCTACCACTCTAAATTCCAAGCATCTGCCTCTAACCCTAGGAAGCTCTTTGCCACATTTTCCTCCCTGCTGAATCCTCCCCCCCTCCTCTCTCTCTGTGGATGACTTCGTCAACCACTTTGAAAAGAAGGTTGACGACATCCGATCCTCGTTTGTTAAGTCTAATGACACTGCTGGTCCTACTCACACTGCCCTACCCTATGCTTTGACTTTCTCCCCTCTCTCTCCAGATAAAATCCTGCGACTTGTGACTGCAGGCCGCCCAACAACCTGCCCGCTTGACCCCATCCCCTCCTCTCTTCTCCAGACCATCTCCGGTGACCTTCTCCCCTACCTCACCTCGCTGATCAACTCATCCTTGACCGCTGGCCATGTCCCTTCCGTCTTCAAGAGAGCGAGAGTTGCACCCCTTCTCAAAAAACCAACACTCGATCCCACTGATGTCAACAACTACAGACCAGTATCCCTTCTTTCTTTTCTTTCCAAAACTATTGAGCGTGCCGTCTTTAGCCAACTCTCTTGCTATCTCTCTCAGAATGACCTTCTTGATCCAAACCAGTCAGGTTTCAGGACTGGTCATTCAACTGAGACTGCTCTTCTCTGTGTCACGGAGGCTCTCCGCACTGCTAAAGCTAACTCTCTCTCCTCTGCTCTTGTCCTTCTAGACCTGTCTGCTGCCTTTGATACTGTGAACCATCAGATCCTCCTCTCCACCTTCTCCGAGCTGGGCATCTCCGGCGCGGCTCACTCCTGGATTGCGTCCTACCTGACCGGTCGCTCCTACCAAGTGGCGTGGCGAGAAGCTGTCTCCGCACCACGTGCTCTCACCACTGGTGTCCCCCAGGGCTCAGTTCTAGGCCCTCTCCTATTCTCCCTATACACCAAGTCACTTGGCTCTGTCATATCCTCACATGGCCTCTCCTATCATTGCTACGCTGACGATACACAACTAATCTTCTCCTTTCCCCCTTCTGATAACCAGGTGGTGAATCGCATCTCTGCATGTCTGGCAGACATATCAGTATGGATGACGGATCACCACCTCAAGCTGAACCCTGGCAAGACGGAGCTGCTCTTCCTCCCGGGAAGGACTGCCCGTTCCATGATCTCGCCATCACGGTTGACAACTCCGTTGTGTCCTCCTCCCAGAGTGCGAAGAGCCTTGGCGTGACCCTGGACAACACCCTGTCGTTCTCCGCTAACATCAAGGCTGTGACCCGATCCTGCAGGTTCATGCTCTACAACATTCGGAGAGTACGACCCTGCCTTACACAGGAAGCGGCACAGGTCCTAATCCAGGCACTTGTCATCTCCCGTCTGGATTACTGCAACTCGCTGTTGGCTGGGCTCCCTGCCTGTGCCATTAAACCCCTACAACTCATCCAGAATACCGCAGCCCGTCTGGTGTTCAACCTTCCCAAGTTCTCTCACGTCACCCCGCTCCTCCGCATACTCCACTGGCTTCCAGTTGAAGCTCGCATCTGTTACAAGACCATGGTGCTTGCCTATGGAGCTGTGAGGGGAACGGCACCTCCGTACCTTCAGGCTCTGATCAGTCCCTACACCCAAACGACGGCATTGCGTTCATCCACCTCTGGCCTGCTGGCTCCCCTTCCTCTGCGGAAGCATAGTTCCCGCTCAGCCCAGTCAAAACTGTTCGCTGCTCTGGCACCCCAATGGTGGAACAAGCTCCCTCACGACGCCAGGACAGCGGAGTCACTCACCACCTTCCGGAGACTTTTGAAACCCCACCTCTTTAAGGAATACCTGGGATAGGATAAAGTAATCCTTCTACCCCCCCTCCCCCAATTAAAAAAAAAAAAAAAAAAATGTAAAGTGGTTATCCCACTGGCTATAGGGTGAATGCACCTATTTGTAAGTCGCTCTGGATAAGAGCGTCTGCTAAATGACGTAAATGTAAATGTAAATGAATGGAATTGAAGAATATATACATATATGGACAAGCAATGACAGAGCGGCATGGACTAAGATACAGTAGAATATTATAGAATATAATACAGTATATACATATGAGATGAGTAGTGCAAGATATGTAAACATTATTAAAGTGACTAGTGTTCGATTTCTTAAAGTGGCCAGTGATTTCAATAGGCAGCAGCAGCCTCTAATGTGCTAGTGATGGCTATTTAACAGTCTGATGGCCTTGAGATAGAAGCTGTTTTTCATTCTCTCTGTCCCAGCTTTGATGCACCTGTACTGACCTCGCCTTCTGGATGATTGCGGGGTGAACAGGCAGTGGCTCGGGTGGTTGATGTCCTTGATTATCTTTTTGGCCTTCCTTTGACATCGGGTGCTATAGGTGTTTTGGAGGGCGGGTAGTTTGCCCCCGGTAATGCGTTCGGCAGACCGTACATTGCCAGCCGGCTTTAGTCCTGACATTCTGTCCTCTCCTTTCCCTCTCTCTGAATATGTTCCAATAATATCTCCTTTCTCCCGTAGTGTGTATTTGTTCACTTCCCTTCATGGATTTGAAAGGAAATTACCCGTATATGGAAACCCCCTCTAGCTAGCCCATACCTACACCAATCCAATGCTTTTACATTTGTGGTAAGTAGTGAAAGAGTCCACACTTTAGGAAGGAGAGTATTGAGTTGCACTTTAGGAAGGAGGAGAGTATTGGGTCACACTTTCGGAAGGAGGAGAGTATTGGGCCATATGCCCTGGAGCAAACCTCCAACCTGTCCTTCAAATTGATCAACTGGAGCGCCCAGTTGTGTGGTAATTAAAAGTCAGCCGTATAACAGGGGAGAGATAACTGCACAGCGAGCAACATCGGAGCCGAGGGCTCTGAATAATGAGGCGTTGGGTACTCGTGGGCTCTGTTCTAATCAGGGGGACTTTCACAGCTAATTGGAGATGAGCTCGACTGACTACGCCAGGAGAGTCACATCCGCATGGCCTGACACCCACACAGGCATTGTCACGCACGTACACGTACACACACACACACACACACACACTCCCCCAAGAGGACACTAGTGCAACATACTCACACATACACACACACACACACACACACACACACACACACACACACACACTCACACAATACACACAGACAGTCCCCCCAAGAGGACACTCCAGCTGCACACCGCTCCCCCTTGTCCTTTCTTCTTAATTGCCAAATTGAGTTATGCTAATATTTTCCTTTCTTTCTTTCTTTCCCAAAATGTTTTTATTTTTTTTGGGTGGCAGAAGATGATTTGTACTATTCAGTCCGGCCTGGACACAACATGAGACTAATTTAGAGAGGACCTCATGACTTGGGAAGGGCAGAGCTTCTGAGCAGAGGTTTGTGCTGATTAGGCCTAATGAGGCTCCGAAGCTCAGATAATAAACAAAAGGTCCTGGAAACACAAATGACAAAGTTTGTGTTCAGTCAATTAGAGAGAGAGAGAGTGAGAGAGAGAGAGAGAGAGAGAGAGAGAGAGAGAGAGAGAGAGAGAGAGAGAGAGAGAGAGAGAGAGAGAGAGGCATTTCGTTTGTTTTTCAGTTCCTCCACCACTCAAACACTTTTTCCAAATGCCAGACGTCACTAGAAGAGCAGACGACAACATGAGAAACAACACAATTGCTAATCACGAGCTCGCTTGAAAAACATTCGGCGTTCTCTTTCTCTGTTACTCAAAGTAGTTTGTGTTTGGTTTTTTAATTGATTTCTATTTTGAAAGGGAGCCGTGTTGCAGTGTAACATGTGGCTCAGAGATGAACTGCCATTTTGTAGCTTCATACAGACTGAAACGCCAAGGTGTTCAGAGCAGGAGCTATGGCTACGTGTCATTGCAGACCCGCAAGCCAGTGTAGAAACCTACTAGAATCATCCCCATCCTTCTCACTTGCCCCAAATATACAGTGGGGAAAAAAAGTATTTAGTCAGCCACCAATTGTGCAAGTTCTCCCACTTAAAAAGATGAGAGAGGCCTGTAATTTTCATCATAGGTACACGTCAACTATGACAGACAAATTGAGAATTTTTCTTCCAGAAAATCACATTGTAGGATTTCTTTATGAATTTATTTGCAAATTATGGTGGAAAATAAGTATTTGGTCACCTACAAACAAGCAAGATGTCTGGCTCTCACAGACCTGTAACTTCTTCTTTAAGAGACTCCTCTGTCCTCCACTCGTTATCTGTATTAATGGCACCTGTTTGAACTTGTTATCAGTATAAAAGACACCTGTCCACAACCTCAAACAGTCACACTCCAAACTCCACTATGGCCAAGACCAAAGAGCTGTCAAAGGACACCAGAAACAAAATTGTAGACCTGCACCAGGCTGGGAAGATTGAATCTGCAATAGGTAAGCAGCTTGGTTTGAAGAAATCAACTGTGGGAGCAATTATTAGGAAATGGAAGACATACAAGACCACTGATAATCTCCCTCGATCTGGGGCTCCACGCAAGATCTCACCCCGTGGGGTCAAAATGATCACAAGAAAGGTGAGCAAAAATCCCAGAACCACACGGGGGGACCTAGTGAATGACCTGCAGAGAGCTGGGACCAAAGTAACAAAGCCTACCATCAGTAACACACTACGCCGCCAGGGACTCAAATCCTGCAGTGGAGACGTGTCCCCCTGCTTAAGCCAGTACATGTCCAGGCCCGTCTGAAGTTTGCTAGAGTGCATTTGGATGATCCAGAAGAGGATTGGGAGAATGTCATATGGTCAGATGAAACCAAAATAGAACTTTTTGGTAAAAACTCAACTCGTCGTGTTTGGAGGACAAAGAATGCTGAGTTGCATCCAAAGAACACCATACCTACTGTGAAGCATGGGTGTGGAAACATCATGCTTTGGGGCTGTTTTTCTGCAAAGGGACCAGGACGACTGATCCGTGTAAAGTGAAAGAATGAATGGGGCCATGTATCGTGAGATTTTGAGTGAAAATCTCCTTCCATCAGCAAGGGCATTGAAGATGAAACGTGGCTGGGTCTTTCAGCATGACAATGATCCAAAACACACCGCCCGGGCAACGAAGGAGTGGCTTCGTAAGAAGCATTTCAAGGTCCTGGAGTGGCCTAGCCAGTCTCCAGATCTCAACCCCATAGAAAATCTTTGGAGGGGAGTTGAAAGTCCGTGTTGCCCAGCGACAGCCCCAAAACATCACTGCTCTAGAGGAGATCTGCATGGAGGAATGGGCCAAAATACCAGCAACAGTGTGTGAAAACCTTGTGAAGACTTACAAAAAACGTTTGACCTGTGTCATTGCCAACAAAGGGTATATAACAAAGTATTGAGAAACTTTTGTTATTGACCAAATACTTATTTTCCACCATAATTTGCAAATAAATTCATTAAAAATCCTACAATGTGATTTTCTGGATTTTGTTTTCTCATTTTGTCTGTCATAGTTGACGTGTACCTATGATGAAAATTACAGGCCTCTCTCATCTTTTTAAGTGGGAGAACTTGCACAATTGGTGGCTGACTAAATACTTTTTTCCCCCACTGTACCTTTTTTTTTTTGTGGGGCCACATGAAACATTTAGGGAGCTTACAATTCAGCCAGACAAGGCCAAAAGCCTCCAATAGTCAGGCGGGAAGGAGAGCCAGTGGATCACCTTGCCTGAGGACTCACAAATATAAAACCTGCTCTTATAATTCGGACAAATGTTGTTTGTCATGCCACTGACGCGCGGCGTCTCTGCAGGCGAGTCGAGACAGATAGCATTTGAAAACAAAACGTCCGGAGCTGTACATTTCACCGACAATGTGGTTAGCAGGGACAGAATGGATTGACTCATATCTAGTATGGGGGTGGGGGGGTTGTTGATGTATGAATTCTGAATTCTGGGAGGTTGTAAAGCTGACACATCTAGTAGGGCGGGTTTGAAACATTCTCTGTTAGAGGAGGCTGGTTTGATGTTGTTGTTGTTGTTGTTGTTTGTTATTGTTGTGGGGGGAGGCCGGGGGGAGGCCGGGGGGAAGTGCTCATTTTGGAAGTGGGTTACTCTTTTGACTCCTACACGGAGCAGACTAAAATACCAGCCCCTTGTGTCACACCTGAACAGCCTTGGTTATCAAAGAAAACGTGTGATGCTGATATGTGGGAGTCTCTGCCATGTACATATAGGCTGACAGTTTGTGTTCTTTTTTTAGATTGCAGGCAAAGCAGCTAGCGAGGTATTGCTCAGTGTGAGCGGTCATGGGCCCCCTAGCTGAATGAAGAAGGTGCTTTCCATATCCGTAAGTGTCCAGATGTCCGTGTCCTTTGAAGTGTTTGAATCCTTCTCGACTGTAATGTGATTTGTGGGTTTGACTGTTTGTATGGAGAGTTTGCTGAGCAGAGACTACATTGTTAACTAACATACTTTACACTACACTTTAAGTGTCACATACTGACATAACAACTGACCAGTGGATGCTGCTGTTGTCGTGTGGTGTTCATAATAATGGCCGGAACGGAGCAAATGGAATGTCGTCAAACACCATGGAAACCATGTGTCTGATGTATTTTGATACCATTCCACTGATTCCGCTCCAGCCATTACCACGAGCCCATCCTCCCCAATCAAGGTGCATCCAAACCTCCTGTCCAAAACCTTCACACCGTCATGCCATTCTGTTCCGTCGCGGGTTTTTAAACGATCTCGGTGACTACTTTACACTCATCATTAAAGAAGCTATTCAACTCTTCCCTCTGGCAGGTGCTCTTGAGTCAAAACGGGTCCCCTAAATGGACATGCATATTGTCCAGTAATCACACCCATGAGCAAAAACATATACTTGTCAGCCTAAAACAATACAGTGTGTAATGTAAATTGAATATAAAAATAAAAAAAATCAAATGTATATACAAACCATACAGGCATCACTGCAGCCAAAATCGGAGTAAATCAATTAGCAAATAAACATCCGTGCAGCCTATGTAAAGATAGTGAATCCTTGGTTAATGCATCTTCTGAACTCAAAGCAACTCTATGGGCTCCTAAGGAAACTACAGAGAGATAATATTACTGGACTCTAATAGGTTCTGGTTCCTCCAGTGTCTCTTGCGGCTCCCTTTTCTCTCCCAGAGGCTTGATTAGCAGTCTCAGAGTCCATTGAGCAGTTTGCTTTAGCCCCACGGTACTTTATTGATATTTAATTTCCCCTTGTTAAGAACTGTCTGCACGTCTGACTGCTGAGAGAGATTCCCTTGTACTTGGCACCTGGCTTGATGGCAAATCGCATCACCAACAAATTGACAATTTGTAACAAAATGAAAAACATAACCAAATTTAACAATGCATCAAATGCACTGCAGGAAGACTGGCCAGAAGTGATCAGGCATGTTTTCATTGTGAGCGCAAACGGCTTTACACACCTGAAACTGCACTAGTAATTAGAGCAAATGAACTTCTCATGAACAAGCCACCTCCCAAATGTGCTTTGCGTATTCAGTAATGATCATTGTGTAACCACCTAGACCACCAACCCGTCTGATTAGGGCCGAGTGTTTGGATCAAGGTTCTCGGTACCGACGTACAGCACCAGTCAAAAGTTTGGTTAACACTTTTTTTGGTTACTACATGATTCCATATGTGTTATTTCATAGTTTTGTTGTCTCCGCTATTATTCTACAATGTAGAAAATAGTACAAATAAAGAAAAACCCTGGAATGAGTAGGTGTGTCCAAACCTTTGACTGGTACTGTATGACGACACGTTTGAAGGTTCTCGGCGTAGGTGTTTGGATCAAAATAGAAAATAGAGTAACACTTTACATGAAGGTGTCCTTTAAGGGATAACGTTGATAAGACGTTTAAACAGTTAATTATTCGTAAATTATTTTTTATAAATCATTAACAATGTATGTCTCTTTTGGTGAAATTGATTTCTGATTTCTATGCTGGATTACTACTATTTGGCAGGAAACAATTATGATGATCAAACAATTTCAACTATATTGTAAAGTGTTTGTCATGAGCACTCTCTCTCCCTGGTAGCAACATTAATTGCATTCAATTATCTTCCACTCTGCTCACCTCCCTCTCTCTACTCAGCCTAACTAGCTCCACCTGCCCTGCTCTGCTCTTGTTACCTGGCCAGCTGCACTGCATTTCCCACTCACCATCCTCACCTTGCCTCACTCTGTTCTAATTACTCTGCCAGCTGAACTGCATTTCCCCACTACCTCTCCCAGTATATCAAGCCCTGGTTTTCAGCCAAGCCCTGTCAGATCGTCTTCTAACCCGGACCAGTAACCTGCCTGTCTGCGCTCTGACTCCTGTTTGTGATACCGATCCTTTCTTGACTGCCTCCTTGTTCTACTGCCCCGTCTATCCCAACCTGCCTTCTGGACCTCGACTACTCTCCGATCTTCAGCCCCTCCGGTAACTCGTTTCTGCCTTCTGTCTCTCACCACGATATTTGCCCAGCCCTGATCTGTACTTCTGCCTGCCATTCATATTGCTGTTGTGTGTGTGTGTTCCCCAGGTCTCCGACCACCAGATGAGCGTGCCCAGACGTTTCACCACCCTCAGCCCGATACGCCGCTCCATCACTGGGGAACACACACACTAAGCACTTGGACTGGACACCCCGGACATTTGGTGACCCCGGAGCACAGGTACCCACAGGAGGACCCTGAAAGACCCCTGACACCCCTGGGACTCCTCTTCCCGCCTGTAACCTTGAATAAAGAACTCTGAATTTGAACTTGCGCTCTTGGGTCCTCTTCTGTTCGTGACAGAACGATCTGACCATCATGGACCCAGCGCACTCCCTGACCACGATGGAGGAAGAGCCAGAGAGGACTGCCCTACAGCGACTGGAACGCTCTGAGGGAGACATAAATCGGATGGCTGGCGACATCGCTTCCCTTCTCCAGCTATTCAACCAGCAGCAACAACAGTTCCAACTGCAGCAACAACAGCTAGCCCAAGCCCTGCAACTACTCTCAAGCCCGGCTACTCCACCTGCACCCCCTGGTCCTTTTGTTCCTGTACCACCGATACTCCTTCATCCCTCCGCTGGAGGTCCCAATGCTGCAGGCCCGGCAGTGCTGCCACCAGATCCCCACGCTCCTGAACCAAGGATTGGGAACCCGGAACGTTTTGATGGCAACCAGAAGCAAGTAAGACCATTCTTGAGCAGCTGCCGAATCCAGTTTGCACTACAGCCCAGGACTTTCTCAACAGAGGGAGCCAAGGTGGGGTATGTCATCACACATCTCACCGGTCGAGCTCGGTTGTGGGGAACGGCGGAATTCGACCGGCAAACCCCAGCCTGTGCCTCCTTCAGTGCCTTTGAGGAGGAGATGTTAAAGGTCTTTGACCTAGGCTCGCCAACAGCCGAAGCGTCACAAGCTCTGCTCACCATCCGTCAGGGCAATCGGACAGTGGCAGACTTCTCCATTGACTTTCGTACCCTGGCCAGTCACAGCTCGTTTAACCCAGAGGCACTGGTGCAAGCCTTCCTCCATAGCCTGGCGGACTATATCAAGGACGAGCTTGTTTCCCATGACCCGCCCTCAACGCTTGATGCCGCCATTGACCTTGCCGTTCGCATTGACCGCCGTATACAGACCCGGAGGAGGGAGAAGGGCCGTCTCAGTCAACCTGCCATCCGTACTCGGGTCGATACCGCTTCTGTCCAGCCCCTGCCTGTCAAGTCCCATAGCCAACTCAATCAGCCTGAGCCCATGGAGATTGGCCGTGCCTCTCTGACTCCCGAGGAGCGTCGGCGCCGTCTAAGCTCCAACCTTTGCCTCTACTGTGGTGGCGAGAATCACCGTGTCGCTACTTGTCCGGCAAAAGCCGCAGCTCACCAGGTGTAGGGGAGATCCGGGTGAGCTCAACAAGCCTTCAGTCTCCCTCCATCCGAAAGACCCTGCTTCATCTCCGCCTTCAGCTTTCTGACAAGACTCATACATTGGCCGCCCTTGTGGATTCCGGAGCCGAAGCAAACATCATGGACCCTGAGCTTGCACAGCAACTGGGCGTGAACCATCATCAACTGACACAACCCATTCCTGCACGAGCCCTGGATGGGCATCATCTTGGCACTGTCACTCATATCTCCGCCCCTGTGACAATCCTGCTGTCAGGAAACCACCAGGAGTCCATCCAGTTTCACCTCCTACACTCACCTGGCCAACCACTCATTCTTGGATACCCGTGGCTCCGTCAGCACAACCCCCACATCGACTGGGAGACAGGAACAGTCCGTGAGTGGGGAAGGAGTTGTCACCAGACCTGTTTAAGGGGGGCCACCCTGCCCGTTCACCGGGAAGGATCTAGCGCTACCTCCGACATATCCAATGTTCCGGCCTGTTACCACAGCCTGAAAGAGGTGTTCAACAAATCCAAGGCGACATCTCTACCCCCACACAGACCCTATGACTGCGCGATTGATCTCCTGCCTGGCACAGCACCTCCCAAGGGTCGTCTGTATTCACTGTCAGCCCCGGAAAGAAAGGCCATGGAGGACTACATTAATGACTCTCTTGCCTCCGGGATAATTAGGACCGTCGTCTTCCCCCGCAGGAGCGGGATTCTTCTTTGTCGGCAAGAAGGACGGTTCTCTTCGTCCATGCATAGATTACCGGGGTCTGAACGACATCACGGTTAAGAATCGCTACCCACTGCCCCTTACTTTCGTCTGCCTTCGAACTGCTGCAGGGAGCCACTGTATTCACTAAGCTGGACCTTCGCAATGCCTACCATCTGGTGCGGATGAGGGAGGGAGACGAATGGAAGACAGCGTTCAACACACCAACCGGCCACTATGAATATCTCGTCATGCCCTTCGGCCTCACTAATGCCCCAGCAGTTTTTCAAGCCCTAGTGAATGATATCCTCAGGGACATGCTAAATACGTTCGTATTTGTGTACCTTGACGATATTTTAATATTCTCAAAGACTCTGTCAGAACACACGCACCACGTCCGGTTGGTCCTGCGCCGCCTGCTGGAGAACTCTCTTTTCGTGAAGGCAGAGAAGTGCGAGTTCCATGCCAAGACCGTTTCATTCCTGGGGTATGTGGTGACCGAGGGCAGCATTCAGATGGATCTCACGAAGGTGTCGGCTGTCACTTCCTGGCCAGTTCCTGAGTCTCGGAAGAAGTTGCAACAGTTCCTGGGCTTTGCCAACTTTTATAGGAGATTCATCAGAAACTATAGCACAGTGGCTGCACCCCTCACGGCGCTAACCAGCACTAAACAACCGTACCAATGGACATCAGCTGCTGATAAGGCCTTCAATATCCTCAAGACATGTTTCACTTCTGCTCCCATCCTCCAGATGCCAGATGCAGCAAGGCAGTTTGTGGTGGAGGTAGATGCTTCGGACGTGGGAGTGGGTGCAGTGCTTTCTCAAAGAGCAGCTGAGGATGGCAAGATGCACCCCTGTGCCTTCTACTCCCGTCGGCTAACCCCTGCCGAATGCAACTACGACATTGGGAACCGCGAGCTGTTGGCTGTCAAGCTCGCCCTTGAAGAATGGCGGCACTGGTTAGAGGGGTCAAAGGAACCATTCGTAGTGTGGACAGACCACAAGAACCTGGAGTATATCCAAACAGCCAGGAGGCTGAACTCCCGTCAACAGCGGTGGTCTCTGTTCTTTACGCGCTTCAATTTCACGCTCTCCTACCGCCCGGGATCTCGCAACATCAAACCTGATGCTCTTTCCCCGGATGTTTCAGAAGGACGAGACCACCGCCATGACAGCTCCCATTCTTCCCAGCCACTTGGTCGTAGCGGCCCTCACCTGGGAGATCGAGAAGCAGGTCATGGAGGCTCTTCGGGACCAGCCAGGTCCAAGCACCAGCGCCCCCAACCGTCTGTTTGTTCCAGCAAATCTCAGGTCACCTGTGATTCAGTGGGGGCACGAATCCCGTCTGGCCTGTCATCCCGGCATCACTCGCACCCTTCATCTGGTCCGCCAGCGGTTCTGGTGGCGGGGGATGAGACGGGATGTCCGAGAATTCATCCGAGCTTGTCCCACTTGTAACCGAAACAAGACTCCCAACCAGCCTCCTGCTGGGTTGCTGCAACCCCTACTCATACCCAAGAGGCCCTGGTCCCACGTTTCACTGGACTTTGTTACGGGCCTTCCGCCCTCTGACGGACACACAGTCATCCTTACCATTGTTGACCGCTTTAGTAAGATGACCCACTTCGTGCCCCTTCCCAAACTACCCTCTGCTAAAGAGACCTCCCAGGTGGTCCTGGAACATGTGTTTCGTATCCATGGCCTACCCCAGGATATAGTGTCAGACCGGGGCCCGCAATTCTCAGCAACCTTTTGGAAGGAGTTCTGTCATCTCCTTGGGGCCACCGCCAGCCTATCGTCTGGATTCCACCCGCAGTCAAACGGCCAGACTGAACGCATGAACCAGGAGCTGGAGAAGGCACTGAGGTGTGTGGCTTCCCAAAATCCCCGGGCCTGGGCTCAACACCTGCTCTGGGTGGAATATGCCCATAATTCACTCACCAGTTCCTCCACCGGGCTCTCCCCCCTTTCAGTGTGTCTACGGGTATCAACCTCCACTGTTTGCCAGCCAGGAGGCGGATGCCACCTGTCCGTCTGCTCTTGCGTATGCCCGCCGCTGCCGCCGCACTTGGGCCCAGGCTCGCACTGTGCTCCTGAAGTCTGGAACCAGCTACGCCGTCGGTGCCAACCGACGGAGGACCCCAGCACCTACTTACCGGGTTGGTCAGAAGGTCTGGCTGTCTGCCCGGGATCTGCCGCTGCGGGTTGTATCACGCAAAGCTGGCCCCTCGCTTCATTGGTCCTTTTCCTGTGCAGAAAGTCATCAGTCCAACGGCGGTCCGACTTCAGTTGCCCGCTTCCATGCGGGTCCACCCCACCTTCCACGTCTCCAAGGTCAAGCCGGTCCATGAAAGTCCCCTGGTCCCTGCAGCTCCGGCGCCACCTCCTCCGCGCCTCGTAGATGGCGGTCCTGTCTTCACCGTCCGGCGGCTGCTCCGCTCTAGGCGAAGGGGTAGGGGTCTCCAGTACCTCGTTGATTGGGAGGGATATGGTCCAGAGGAGAGGACCTGGATCCCGGCCAGGAGGATAGTGGACCGGACCCTTATCACTGACTTCCACCGACTACATCCTGATCAGCCTGCAATCCGTAGGGGCCGTCCAAGAGGGGTTCCTAGCCGTCCGGCCCGCCCTGCTCCTGTCTCAGTGCCTGTCCTGTCTCCCGACCGTGACCCTCCAGCTCCTTCTGAGGATGAGGAGATTCACTCGGACCGCTCGGAGGAGTTCTGACCCGCCGCCTGCTCCCCTCCACCCTCCCGGCATGATGTTGTTCTTGGGACTTCTGGGGCCGTCCCTTGGAGGGGGGTCCTGTCATGAGCACTCTCTCTCCCTGGTAGCAACATTAATTGCATTCAATTATCTTCCACTCTGCTCACCTCCCTCTCTCTACTCAGCCTAACTAGCTCCACCTGCCCTGCTCTGCTCTTGTTACCTGGCCAGCTGCACTGCATTTCCCACTCACCATCCTCACCTTGCCTCACTCTGTTCTAATTACTCTGCCAGCTGAACTGCATTTCCCCACTACCTCTCCCAGTATATCAAGCCCTGGTTTTCAGCCAAGCCCTGTCAGATCGTCTTCTAACCCGGACCAGTAACCTGCCTGTCTGCGCTCTGACTCCTGTTTGTGATACCGATCCTTTCTTGACTGCCTCCTTGTTCTACTGCCCCGTCTATCCCAACCTGCCTTCTGGACCTCGACTACTCTCCGATCTTCAGCCCCTCCGGTAACTCGTTTCTGCCTTCTGTCTCTCACCACGATATTTGCCCAGCCCTGATCTGTACTTCTGCCTGCCATTCATATTGCTGTTGTGTGTGTGTTTCCCCCAGGTCTCCGACCACCAGATGAGCGTGCCCAGACGTTTCACCACCCTCAGCCCGATACGCCGCTCCATCACTGGGGAACACACACACTAAGCACTTGGACTGGACACCCCCGGACATTTGGTGACCCCCGGAGCACAGGTACCCACAGGAGGACCCTGAAAGACCCCTGACACCCCTGGGACTCCTCTTCCCGCCTGTAACCTTGAATAAAGAACTCTGAATTTGAACTTGCGCTCTTGGGTCCTCTTCTGTTCGTGACAGTGTTAGCCAAAAAACAAGTGTAGGTGTACAAATATTTAATTATTGTTTATCATTCATGCTGAGAATGACTGTCTGGTTGGCTAAATATATAAATACAATATACTGTAAAAACGATATACTGTAAAATACTATATCCTGTAGAATACCATATAATGTAAAATACCATATACTGTAAAATACCATATACTGTACAATACCATATACTGTACAATACCATATACTGTAAAATACTAGAAATGGTAAAATACCATATACTGTAAAATACCATATACTGTAAAATACTATATACTGTAAAATACCATGTACTGTAAAATACCATATCATTTAAAATACTATATACTGTAAAATACTAAATACTGTATAGTATTATAAGCCTTAAGACATTATTACAGCAAATAAATGCTAATAACAAGTTACAATGGCACATAAACGCTAAAATAGAGTTATAGCACATTATTGCTGCAAGCTATACAGCGCATTCGGAAAGTATTCAGACCCCTAGACTTTTTCCACATTTTGTTACGTTACAGCCTTATTCTAAAATTGATTAAAAAAATTAAATCCTCATCAATCTGCACACAATACCCCATAATGACAAAGCAAAAACAGGTTTTCAGAAATGTTTGCTAATTTATAAAAACAAAAAAATTTGAAATATTATATTTACATAAGTATTCAGACCCTTTACTCAGAACTTTGTTGAAGCACCTTTTGCAGCGACTACAGCCTTGAGTCTTGTTGGGTATGACGCTACAAGCTTGGCACACTGTATTTGTGGAGTTTCTCCCATTCTTCTCTGCAGATCCTCTCAAGCTCTGTCAGGTTGAATGGGGAGCGTCGCTGCAAAGCTATTTTCAGGTCTCTCCAGAGATGTTCGATCGGGTTCAAGTTCGGGCTCTGGTTGGGCCACTCAAGGACATTCAGAGACTTGTCCCGAAGCCCCTCCTGCATTGTCTTGACTGTGTGCTTAGGGTCGTTGTCCTGGTGGATGGTGAACCTTCGCCCCATTCTGAGGTTCTGAGCGCCCTGGAGCAGGTTTTCAACAAGGATCTCTCTGTACTTTGCTCCGTTCATCTTTCCCTCAATCCTGACTAGTCTCCCAGTCCCTGCCGCTGAAAAACATCCCCACAGCATGATGCTGCCACCACCATGCTTCACCGTAGGGATGGTGCCAGGTTTCCTCCAGACGTGACGCTTGGCATTCTGGCCAAAGAGTTCAATCTTGGTTTAGGTGCCTTTGCCAAACTCCAAGCAGGCTGTCATGTGCCTTTTACTGAGGAGTGGCGTCCATCTGGCCACTCTACCATAAAAGCCTGATTGGTGGAGTGCTGAAGAGATGGTTGTCCTTCTGGAAGGTTCTCCCATCTCCACAGAGGAACTCTGGAGCTCTGTCAGAGTGACCATTGGGTTCTTGGTCATCTCCCTGACCAAGGCCCTTCTCCCCCAATTGCTCAGTTTGGCCAGGCGGCCAGCTCTAGGAAGAGTATTGGTGGTTCCAAACTTCTTCCATCTAAGAATGATTGAGGCCATTGTGTTCTTGGGGACCTTCAATGCTGCAGAAATTAATTGGTACCCTTCCCCAGATCTGTGCCTTGACACAATCCTGTCTCGGAGCTCTACAGACAATTCCTTCAACCTCATGGCTTGGTTTTTGCTCTGACATGCACTGTCAACTGTGGGACCTTTATATAGACAAGTGTGTGCCTTTCCAAATCATGTCCAATCAATTGAATTTATCACAAGTGGACTCCAATCAAGTTGTAGAAACATCTCAAGGATGATCAATGGAAACAGGATGCACCTGAGCTCAATTTTGAGTCTCATAGCAAAGGGTGTGAATACTTTTTTTTCTTTTTTTTTTACTAAATGTCTAAAAACCTTTGTCATTGTTTTTTTTTTAATTTAATCCATTTTAGAACAATTTGGAAAAGGGGAGGGTCTGAATATTTCTGATTGTACTGTATGTAAAGCGTTACCCCCGGTTACCCTCGGTGAAAGGAATTGCTCCCCCCATTCACTGGTGATGTCAGGACCTTACACCCCAGCTGGGCCACTCCAACTCTTCTGTCTCTGGTTGCCAGACCTGGCAGAATAAAGGTTAAAGAAAAGTAGGCCCTGCAATGGTGCCGATGGCCCATCCCATCATCCCAGGGGTATCATAAATATATGATAAATATCATCCCTCACTCTTCTGTCTCTTGGAAGGAAACTTCCAATAGCTGTCCGAACAGATGAGTCACTGTTTGTCTTCCGCAGCTACAGGCTTCACATCCCATCTTCATCATCACTGCACCTGTGTCCCCCTTCCCAAACCTGTCTCTTCCTTCTTCTGACACTTTTCTCCTGTCACTTTGTGTTCCTGATTTCCTTCTGCCCGGTGAATGGTACTTTGGAAGTGCTTTTGTTTATGACTGTTTACTGTATTTTCACAATTAATGTCATACACAGACTGCAGTGTTGTATGACAGGGTTCAGTGCTTGACTTTTTTCTCGATTCCAAATCAACCCCTAGCTCCCACTACCTGGGCTCTCCTGGAGATCTCAATTATTGATTGCAATATCTTCCTAGTATCAGCTTATTTACTCTCTAATGTATATGGACCTGTCATTAGCTTTCAGGTGGTAGGTCAGGCCAAAGCTAATGACCTTTGACCCAGTATACTTAACTTTAAACATCATCCCTTTTACAAAATTGCACAGCTCAAAGATTTTGTCCCGGTAGATAAAAACTGGTCCCGTCTGAACTTACAATTTGAACACCAACTCTTTACTAATAACATCATCCCATTATGATAGTTGAGAAAACTACAGTGCCTTGCAAAAGTATTCAACCCCCTTGGCATTTGTACTATTTTGTTGCAGTACAACCTGTAATTTAAATTGATTTTTATTTGAATTTCATGTAATGGACATACACAAAATAGTCCAAATTGGCGAAGTGAAATGCAAAAAATTACTTGTTTCAAAAAATTTGAAATAATAAATAACGGAAAAGTGGTGTATTCACCCCCTTTGCTATGAAGCCCCTAAATAAGATCTGGTGCAACCAATTACCTTCAGAAGTCACATAATTAGTTAAATAAAGTCCACCTGTGTGCAATCTAAGTGTCACATGATTTCAGTATATATACACCTTTTCTGAAAGGCCACATAGTCTGCAACACCACTAAGCAAGGGGCACCACCAAGCAAGCGGCACCATGAAGACCAATAAATGAATAGTTATGCACGCTCAAGTTTTCTGTTTTTTTGTCTTAGTTCTTGTTTGTTTCACAATAAAACATATTTTGCATCTTCAAAGTGGTAGGCATGTTGTGTAAATCAAATGATATAAACCCCCCAAAAATTCAATTTTAATTCCAGGTTGTAAGGCAACATAATAGGAAAAATGCCAAGGGGGGTGAATACTTTCGCAAGCCACTGCTTATATAAACACTACCGGTCAAAAGTTTTAGAACACCTACTCATTCAAGGGTTTTTCTTAATTTTTACTATTTTCTACATTGTAGAATAGTAGTGAAGACGTCAAAACTATGAAATACCACATATGGTATCATGTAGTAACCAAAAAAGTGTTACACAAATCAAAATATATTTTATATTTGAGATTCTTCAAATATCCACCCTTTGCCTTGATGACAGCTTAGCACACTCTTGGCATTCTCTCAACCACCTTCATGAGGTAGTCACCTGGAATGCATTTCAATTAATAGGTGTGCCTTGTTAAAAGTTAATTTGTGGAATTTCTTTCCTTCTTAATGCGTTTGAGCCAATTTGTTATGTTGTGACAAGGTAGGGGGGTATACAGAAGATAGCGCTATTTGGTAAAAGACCAATTCCATATTATGTCAAGAACAGCTCAAATAAGCAAAGAGAAACGACAGTGCATCATTATTATAAGACACGAAGGTCAGTCAATATGGAACATTTCAATAACTTTGAAAGTTCCTTCAAGTGCAGTCGCAAAAACCATGAAGCGCTATGATGAATCTGGCTCTCATGAGGACCGCCACAGGAAAGGAAGACCCAGAGTTACCTCTGCTGCAGAGGATAAGTTCATTAGAGTTACCAGCCTCAGAAATTGCAGCCCAAATAAATGCTTCATAGAGTTCAAGTAACAGACACATCTCAACATCAACTGTTCAGAGGAGACTGTGTGAATCAAGCCTTCATGGTCGAATTGCTGCAAAGAAACCACTACTAAAGGACACCAATAAAAAGAAGAGACTTGCTTGGGCCAAGAAACAGGAGCAATGGACATTAGACCGGTGGAAATGTGTCCAAATTGAGTCCAAATGGAAATGAGTCCAAATTGAAGATTTTTGGTTCCATCCGCCATGCCTTTTTGAGATGCGGTGTGGGTAAACGGATGATCTCCGCATGTGTATTTCCCACCGTAAAGCATGGAGGAGGAGGTGTTATGGTGTGCTTTGCTGGTGACACTGTCTGTGATTTATTTAGAATTCAAGACACACTTAACCAGTATGGCTACCACAGCATTCTGCAGCGATACGCCAACCCATCTGGTTTGGCCTTAGTGGGACTATCACTTGTTTTTCAACAGGACAATGACCCAACACACCTCCAGATGTGTAAGGGCTATTTTACCAAGAAGGAGAGTGATGGAGTGCTGCATCAGATGACCTGGCCTCCACAATCCCCAGACCTCAACCAAATTGAGATGGTTTTGGATGAGTCGGACGGCCGAGTGAAGGAAAAGCAGCCAACAAGTGCTCAGCATATGTGGGAACACCTTCAAGAATGTTGGAAAAGCATTCCAGTTGAAGCTGGTTGAGAGAATGCCAAGGGTGTGCAAAGCTGTCATCAAGGCAAAGGGTGGCTATTTGAAGAATCTCAAATATAAAATATATTTTGATTTGTTTAACACTTTTTTGGTTACTACATGATTCCATATGTGTTATTTCATAAGTGTTGATGTCTTCACTATTATTCTACAATGTAGAAAATAGTAAAAATAAAGAAAACCCTTGAATGAGTAGGTGTTCTAAAACTTTTGACTGGTAGTGTGTATATATACAGTTGAAGTCGGAAGTTTACATACACCTTAGCCAAATACATTTAAACTCAGTTTTTCACAATTCCTGACATTGAATCGTAGTAAAAATTCCCTGTCTTAGGTCAGTTAGGATCACCACTTTATTTTAAGATTGTGATATGTCAGAATAATAGTAGAGAGAATGATTTATCTAAGATTTTAGTTATTTCATCACATTCCCAGTGGGTCAGAAGTTTACATACACTCAATTAGTATTTGCTAGCATTGCCTTTAAATTGTTTAACTTGGGTCAAACATTTCGGGTAGCCTTCCACAAGCTACCCACAATAAATTGGGTGAATTTTGGCCCATTCCTCCTGACAGAGCTGGTGTAACTGTGTCAGGTTTGTAGCCCTCCTTGCTTGCACACGCTTTTTCAGTTCTGCCCACAAACTTTCTATAGGATTGAGGTCAGGGCTTTGTGATGGCCACTCCAATACCTTGACTTTGTTGTCCTTAAGCCATTTTGCCACAACTTTGGAAGTATGCTTGGGGTCATTGTCCATTTGGAAGACGCATTTGCGACCAACCTTTAACTTCCTGGCTGATGTCTTGAGATGTTGCTTCAATATATCCACATAATTTTGTGAAGTGCACCAGCCCCTCCTGCAGCAAAGCACCCCCACAGCATGATGCTGCCACCTCCTTGCTTCACAGCTGGGATGGTGTTCTTCGGCTTGCAAGCAACCCCCTTTTTCCTCCAAACATAACGATGGTCATTATGGCCAAACAGTTCTATTTTTTGTTTCATCAGACCAGAGGACATTTCTCCAAAAAGTACGATCTTTGTCCCCATTTGCAGTTGCAAACCGTAGTCTGTCTTTTTCATGGCGGTTTTGGAGCAGTGGCTTCTTCCTTGCTGAGCGGCCTTTCAGGTTATGTCGATATATGGCCTCGTTTTACTGTGGATATAGATACTTTTGTACCTGTTTCCTCCAGCATCTTCACAAGGTCCTTTGCTGTTGTTCTGGGATTGATTTGCACTTTTCGCACCAAAGTACGTTCATCTCTAGGAGACAGGATTCGTCTCCTTCCTGAGCGGTATGACGGCTGCGTGGTCCCATGGTGTTTATACTTGCGTTCTGTTGTTTGTACAGATGAACGTGGTACCTTCAGGCATTTGGAAATTGCTCCCAAGGATGAACCAGACTTGTGGAGGTCTACAATTTTTGTGGAGGTCTTGGCTGATTTCTTTTGATTTTCCCATGATGTCAAGGAAAGAAGGAATTGAGTTTGAAGGTAGGCCTTGAAATACATCCACAGGTACACCTCCAATTGACTCAAAATATGACAATTAGCCTATCAGAAGCTTCTAAAGCCATGACATCATTTTCTGGAATTTTCCAAGCTGTTTAAAGGCAGTGTCAATTTAGTGTATGTAAACTTCTGACCCACTGGAATTGTGATACAGTGAATTATAAGTGAAATAATCTGTCTGTAAACAATTTGTGGAAAAATTATTTCTGTCATGCACAATGTAGATGTCCTAACCGACTTGCCAAAACGGTAGTTTGTTAACAAGAAACTTGTGGAGTGATTGAAAAACAAGTTTTAATGACTCCAACCTAAGTGTATCTAAACTTCCGACTTCAACTGTGTATATATATATATATATATATATATAATATATATATATATATATATATATATATATATATATATATATATATATATATATATATATATATATATATATATATATATAATGTGTGTATATATATTTAAATACAAAATCTGTTGATATATTTATATTTATTAATAGGTTGTTAGTTCTTCACATTTACATTTATATATAAAGTAATATATAATTCCAAAGCTACTGCCTCAGCTCTCAGTCAGTGCTGTCATTCATGGTTCTGAAGGCCAGGACTGAAATAGGGAAACTGAAACTGGACCTCCTGCACTTTCTAAATAAACACACCCCTCAAATTGGTGAGCCCTTTTGACCGGTAGTGTGTATATATTTCGTTTTTTTGCCTTTTTTGCATGTTATTTTGGCATTAATACATGTCAGTTTGCATGTTCTGAATTCTGTCGCTGTACATTTCAAAAGTGCTGAACAAATAGTTATAATGACTACATCCGTCCCAGCTCGCTCATTAACGTCTTAACGGATTGCCTCTTATCCGCTCGTCGTCCCGTTATGCCATAGTTTGTACATCTCAATTGTCAGTAGAAACCACATTTGTTTAAGCAAGTCAGCCATATCAGCTATGTTTTTTATAAAGGCATTAAATTAGGCTGAATTAACTGTTTATCTGCCAGACAAGGCTCCGCTTATAGCCAGGTGTAGCGTTGGTAAGGTGTTGGGACTGCTGTTGGGACAGCTTTATGTAGGCCCTGACAGTTTGCTGGCACCGTTACAGTGCAATTAATGTATTGTTTAATGTTGTGTTGTGTAGTGGATTTGCTGGCATGCATATCATTTTTTTTTGTTGCCGGAGTTGGCCCCACCAACATTGACATGCTAAAATCAACAATGCAAGAGAGCTCTGATTAACCTCAGCTGAATGGGGGCCAGTCAGCACTCACCGATCACCACAATGACAGTCTCTGTCAGCCAGAATGACGGGAACAGATTGAGACACAGCCACTGTCATATATTAGCTGTTACAGAACACTGGTGTCAGGGGACGGGGTGTCTGACAGATACAACACATATTGGCACAGTTCTTGAGTCACTTTTAAAAAAGACAATAACGTTTTAAAATCACCACTGGAACAAGATGATGTCACAGTAGAGACGTCTTTGTAGTTCAGTGTCGAGTCCAAAATGTTTGTCTGTCTTCAGTAGTTTTTTTTTTTTTGTGTGTGCAAAATTAAGCAGTGGCCACTGTAAATGAATGCCCACTTCTGGCATCTTTGTCTGTGACCTCCTCACGGACAACTCCATCGCCAAGATCACCACTTCACAACTGGACAATTCAAAACATGGCCGGAATTATGACACAGTACAATGATCCCTGTCCACATTTGAGTTACAGTCATAGTTGATAACAATATGCTTAAAAAAAAAAAGATTTCAACAAGTTTCTAACGACGCCTTCGTTCTACCATGATAAGACATTGAGACAGTTAACAATTAATTATTGACAACTACTCATTGAGGCATGGCTCATTATACAACCCAACCAAACAGGTATCACCCATTACATATACATGACATCATTAATTTTGTATAATGTGCACAGGGAATCTCCCCAAGTACAGCACTATCACTGTGTACACTTTTAGCGCAAAAGGCTCCAATCATTTCCAATTATTATGAAATATTTATATCATTTGGCGCACTGTGTGAGTTCATTAAACATTTAGGGGCCACTTTACTAACTTCCCTCATCAGGGACGCCCCCGTAGGAATATCGGCATCGTCGCCTTCATCAAATTGGTCACTTGTGTGGATTAAATAAACAGATTATTAGCATGTGATGAACTGAATTCGTCAGCATGCTTAATATTATTCCGTTCGTTAGGTAGCTAGGTTACAGGTTGAGGGAAAATAATGGGGAAATGAACAGCTAGTAGGAAGGAAATGTGTCCCTTCCTTTCCTTAATTACATCGAAGGGCTCAGAGGGAACAAACTAACACTATCCCCTACGGAGCAAAAGTCACTTTTAATTTCACAAATTGAATAAAAGAACAGAGACCTCATTATTATTTGTGACTTCAAACGCTCACGGCGAGCTTTGAAGGTTTAAAGCTTTTACACGATACAAATAACATGAGAAAATGGATGCCGCGTGTGTACATGTATGCATATCTCTGTCTTGTAATGAATCCAAAATGAATCTAAAATGTAGAATCACACGCTGTTTTGGTCGTACCACAGCAGGATATTCCCATGTTCTCCTTTGTTTTTAAAGGTCATGTTAGGTAATGTTTTCTAGTAAATAATTGTATGGCAAAAAAATACAGTTCTTAAAGTGTGCCACACTGTAGATGCAGCACCTTCATAAGGTATTCTCACCCCTTGACTTTTCCCACATTTTGTTGTGCTACAGCCTTAATTTAAAATGGATTAAATTGAGATTGTTTGTCACTGGCCGACACACAATACCCGATAATGTGAAAGTGGAATGATGTTTTTCAACATTTTTACAAATTAATAAAAACTGAAAAGGTTGAATGTCTTGAGTCAACAAGTATTCAAACCCTTTGTTGTGGCAAGCCTCAATAAGTTCTGGAGTTGCATGGCAACAATAGTGTTTAAAATGATTTTTTAATGACTACCTCGTCTCTGTACCCCACACATACAATTATCTGTAAGGTCCCCTCAGTCGAGCAGTGAATTTCAAACACAGATTAAACCACGAAGACCAGGGAGCATTTCCAGTGCCTTGCAAACGAGGGCACCTATTGGTAGACGGGACTCCCACCCTTGAACACACTTAAATGAAACCTTTATCGACTGGAGGCATACTTGTAGAATACGTAATTTACTTGTCTTATAAAGTCCTAACCTTTCGAGCTGAAATCCGCATAATATAAGGGGGAAACAGGTGAACAGTGTTTTGTCGATGAAACGGAGGAGAGGAGCGTCCAGCATTGTGGCAAAAACATTTTGCAGTACATATTCTGCTGTTCTATAAGCTTTAATCCTAACGTTGTAATTTCTTTACTACGATTGCAGATGTGATGCTGCAAGAGCATCCTGGCTGCAGGTCTTGAGAAATGGGCCATCAGAGCAGCGTCTCAAATGTCAAGGCCATTGCACGTTGGCCGGCATTGTCAGGGTGGCCGGCATTGTCAGGGTGGCCGGCATTGTCAGGGTGGCCGGCATTTCAGGAGCCCTGGAGGTCCTGGGGAACCCAAATGGTGCAAATAATAATAATAATAATAATATGCCATTTAGCAGACGCTTTTATCCAAAGTGACTTACAGTCATGCGTGCATACATTTTTGTGTATGGGTGGTCCCGGGGATCGAACCCACTACCTTGGCGTTACAAGCGCCGTGCTCTACCAGCTGAGCTACAGAGGACCACAAATAACACAGCTGACTCAAATAACACAGCTGATCCAAATAACACAACTGATTCAAATAACACAGCTGATTCAAATAACACAGCTGATCCAAATAACACAACTGATTCAAATAACACAGCTGATTCAAATAACACAGCTGATTCAAATAACACAGCTGATCCAAATAACACAGCTGATTCAAATAACACAGCTGATCCAAATAACACAGCTGATTCAAATAACACAGCTGATTCAAATAACCAAAGCCTTTTACACAGCTGTGACTGTGATATGTGGTTGTTTATCTACCTTAGTGGACACTGCCTGTAAGTTGCTCTGGATAAGAGCGTTTGATAACGGACTAAAATGTTTTTTTTTTTTTTTTTTTTTATCAGTACAGTGTTCTTTCCGACACCCTATTGCGTTAGTCTTCCCACCCAAAATCATTTTTCATGGTTCTGAAACCCAGGACTGGCTAATGCATTAGAGACCCAGCAAGACCCCCAGGCTCTACCCCCAGGGCCTAGTCATAGCGTCCTCCTCATCTCCTTCTCAAAAACCTTTTGGAGGAGAAGGTCAGAGGGGAGTGACCTCTGGCTTTCTCATCCAATGGGTTTTGAGAAGGAGATGAGGAGATAGGACGCAAGGACTGGGGCGGGCTTTTTCGAACTGCTACCCGGGCCCACTTTTCCTCTCTGGCTCTGTTATTGGACTTGAGGGGTCGCCCCAAATAGTTTTCAACAGGGGCAGGTTTTGGTCTGCAATAATAATAACGAATGACTCTGCCGCCAGAATAATTGCCCCCTCGTCCATCTCTACCCCTACTGTACCCATGCCTGCCTGGTCCGCCCTCTTGCAAAAATCCCGTCAATGCTTATGACCTCAACCCAGGCCTCCAGCAGTGACCCCCAGTCCTCCAGCAGTGACCTCCAGGCCTCCAGCAGTGACCTCCAGGCCTCCAGCAGTGACCCCCAGTCCTCCAGCAGTGACCCCCAGTCCTCCAGCAGTGACCCCCAGTCCTCCAGCAGTGACCTCCAGGCCTCCAGCAGTGACCCCCAGGCCTCCAGCAGTGACCCCCAGGCCTCCAGCAGTGACCCCCAGGCCTCCAGCAGTGACCCCCAGGCCTCCAGCAGTGACCCCCAGGCCTCCAGCAGTGACCCCCAGTCCTCCAGCAGTGACCCCCAGGCCTCCAGCAGTGACCCCCAGGCCTCCAGCAGTGACCCCCAGGCCTCCAGCAGTGACCCCCAGGCCTCCAGCAGTGACCCCCAGTCCTCCAGCAGTGACCCCCAGGCCTCCAGCAGTGACCCCCAGTCCTCCAGCAGTGACCCCCAGTCCTCCAGCAGTGACCTCCAGGCCTCCAGCAGTGACCCCCAAGCCTCCAGCAGTGACCTCCAGGCCTCCAGCAGTGACCTCCAGGCCTCCAGCAGTGACCCCCAGGCCTCCAGCAGTGACCCCCAGGCCTCCAGCAGTGACCCCCAGGCCTCCAGCAGTGACCCCCAGGCCTCCAGCAGTGACCCCCAGTCCTACAGCAGTGACCCCCAGGCCTCCAGCAGTGACCCCCAGGCCTCCAGCAGTGACCCCCAGTCCTCCAGCAGTGACCCCCAGTCCTCCAGCAGTGACCCCCAGTCCTACAGCAGTGACCCCCAGTGTGCTCCCTAACCTGGCTTCAGTGGTCGGTGTGCCCCCTAACCTCCTTCCAGTGACCTCCCAAGCTGTATCATTAATAAATGTTGCGAGTAAGACATTTATCCAAATCCATGTTCACAGGTGTTTTGAGAGAGAGAGAAAAGTTCTGGCTTCTTGCGAACCTAAATTAATAAAACAAAAAAATATATATTATAAATCGAGAATATGATCATGAAAAAGTCCAGAAGAGACAGATTATTAATTTTAAATCCTACATCTCCCCAGAGGAGCTATTTTTGTTTGCGAATTGAATAAATTGTGTTGTTGGCTGTTTGTCAAGGGCACATAGATGCAGTAGTTATGACAGGTATCTCTTAAAATAAACCAGTGAATGTACTGTGGAAAGTAGATGTATTAACAAACGAGAGGTGAACAAGGTTTCCACGGAAACATCTAAATGACAATAATTACATGTCTGTCAACTGGCAGATGCTTGGTAGGGGGTACTGCTTTGCCCCCCCCCAAAAAAAACAAAAAAAACGTTGTTTATTCACACTAGCTCTAAGAATATCGTCAACTAATCAGTCACCACTGAGTTTCTGTATACATTAAACAGACTGTATAATTAAAAAGCAGATGCAATAGCCCCAGACTCACTCCTGGAGGGGGGCAAGTCTGCAATTTCACAAAACCTATTTAATAGCATATCACTGAATTGAACTTGTGCATTTGTTTCCGGAACCCCCTGCCACCTTGGACTTGGGAGCTGGTCCCCCGGGGGTGAACTGAGCTTAGCCATGGGGTGGTGGTCACCCTCACCTGATTCTCCATTCTCCCGTCGGGGCTATATCTCTCGAATGAATCTGGTATCAGGAGTGGTAATGTCAGAGTTTAGTGTAACCCCCTTTTAACTCCACCAAACACAGGATTTAATGTTATCGAGCACACAACCCCAACACAGAAGACCAGGACATGTAAGTATGCTCAAGGTAAGTTTTATTTTCAATTCATGGGTTAACATGGTTAACGTCGGACATTTTGTGAATCTTAGCAAACAGGTAATGGTGGAGCAATTTCTACACGTTAATAATAAGTAATCTTAAATGCTTTTTCAATGTCTTGTCGTCAGACTGAAAGTCACCCTTGGTTGTTTGTACTGGATGAGAATTACTCATGCAAATCAGTAAAGTAGAGATTAGATGACAAAAATCTTGACATTGTGAAAGCAGTCACATTATGCAAATGGTCTGCAATAGGGATGTGACAAATGGAAACATTTACTTAAAACCTTTTTTTCAATGTTCACCTAAAATGACATACCCAAATCTAACTGCCTGCAGCTCAGGACCTGAAGCAAGGATATGCATATTCTTGATACCATTTGACCAAGGAAACACTTTGAAGTTTGTGGAAATGTGAAATTAATGTAGGAGAATATAACACATTAGATCTGGTAAAAGATAATACAAACAAAAAAACATACGTTTTCTATTTTCTGTTTTGTTGCAGCAGTTTTGAGAGACAGCAGGGGGGTTAAACTGTAGAACCCAGTTCCTACATTTGACAAAAGTGTTTTGTTGTTGTGGACAATCCTCAAACAATATCATGGTATTTTTTTTTAGCTGTCATGGCAACTGTAAATTGGACACTGCAGTTAGATTAACAAGAATTTAAGCATTCTGCCCATATAAGACATGTCTATGTCCCGGAAAGTTGGCTGTTGTTTACAACGCCATTCTAGTCACATATCTATTGAGCAGCAACCGTCCCGGTATAGGGGCACAGATCCTGTAGAGGTTAACGTTTAACAGCAACAACAAAATAAATAAATAAAAAATAGGGTTTCCGTTAATAAATAAGAAAAATTCATAAAATGTCAACGTGAATTCACAATGCAGATGGTCTACATGGCCCTTCCTGCGGAGAGAGAAAAATGTTAGAATGTATGCTGCTGCTGCTCTTTCTTTTCACGAGAGTGGCACGTGTAGCTTGCTGTCGTCGTTGTCCTACAATCACAAGTCATTAAAACCGGTACTCGGCTCCAGTCAGAGCTTCCCTGTGGCTAGTTATTAGGAGATATTTCAAGGCTAAATCAATGAAAGATGGAATTAAAATGACAGAACTAAAAGTTAAGTGAGAAGGACAGGCTACAACACTAAGAGACAACAGGTAGGCTGCTACTCAATAATCTGAACAGAGTCGGAAGGGGAGAAAGTGCACAGTTCAAATTATGAAGTCTCAATTAGCCTAGCTAACGTCAACTAGCTAGCTTGCTAACTAGCTTAACTATCTTATCTCAGGTTTGAGAAAGTCAAGACAGGTAATATGTAATCAGATGAGATAAATAACTAGCAATAAGTTAGTCTACCAAATGCGAGTTAACTTGGTCACGATCTCTCCCCCTCCCTCCTCCCTGCTCCCTTCCTCCCTGCCTCCCCTCCTCCCTGCTCCCCTCCTCCCTACTCCCCTCCTCCCTGCCTTCCCCCTTCTGCTCCCCTCCTCCCTGCTCCCCTCCTCCCTGCTCCCCTCCTCCCTGCTCCCCTCCTCCCTGCTCCCCTTCATCCTACTCCCCTCCTCCCTGCTCCCCTCCTCCCTACTCCCCTCTTCCCTGCACCCCTCCTCCCTGCTCTCCTCCTCCCTACTCCCCTCCTCCCTGCTCTCCCCCTTCTGCTCCCCTCCTTCCTGCTCCCCTTCCCACTGCTCCCCTTCATCCTACTCCCCTCCTCCCTACACCCCTCCTCCCTGCTCCCCTCCTCCCTACTCCCCTCCTCCCTGCTCTCCCCCTTCTGCTCCCCTCCATCCTGGTCCCCTCCTCCCTGCTCCCCTCCACCCTGCTCTCCTCCTCTCTGCTCCCCTCCACCCTGCACCCTTCCTTACTTAAGCACAGACACAAAAAAATAGTTGTTTTCAAGAATTTGGCAGTACGTCCAACCGGCCTCACAACCTCAGACCATGTGTATGGCGTCGTGTGGGGAGGTGGTTCGCTGATGTCAACGTTGTGAACCGAGTGCCCCATGGTGGCGGTGGGGTTATGGTATGGGCAGGCATAAGCTACGGACAACAAACACAATTGCATTTTATCGATGGCAATTTGAATGCACAGAGACACGGTGATGAGATCCTGAGGCCCATTGTCGTGCCATTCATCCACTGCCATCACCTCATGTTTCAGCATGATAATGCACGGCCCCATGTCGCAAGGATCTGTACACAATTCCTGGAAGCTGAAAATGTGTCGCACTGCATGAAGCAAATGGTGGTCATTCCAGGTACTGACTGGTTTTCTGATCCACCCCCCTACCTTTTTATAAAGGTATCTGTGGCCAACAGTCATGTGAAATCCATAGATTAGGGCCTATTTTGAACAGTAACTCAGTATAAATCTTTGAAATTGTTGCATGTTGTGTTTATATTTATGTTCAGTTTATGTGACCCACCGGCTCGATTCGGTCTCATGTAACAAAATTAGAAATTGTGTTTTTTACATTGGATAAAGGTAGAAACTGGTATATTATACACTACAGTTGGTATATTACACACTACAGTTGGTATATTATACACTACAGTTGGTATATTATACACTACAGTTGGTATATTATACACTACAGTTGGTATATTATACACTACAGTTGGTATATTATACACTACAGTTGGTATATTACACACTACAGTTGGTATATTACACACTACAGTTGGTATATTACACACTACAGTTGGTATATTACACACTACAGTTGGTATATTATACACTACAGTTGGTATATTATACACTACAGTTGGTATATTACACACTACAGTTGGTATATTATACACTACAGTTGGTATATTACACACTACAGTTGGTATATTACACACTACAGTTGGTATATTACACACTACAGTTGGTATATTATACACTACAGTTGGTATATTACACACTACAGTTGGTATATTACACACTACAGTTGGTATATTATACACTACAGTTGGTATATTATACACTACAGTTGGTATATTATACACTACAATTGGTATATAATACACTACAGTTGGTATATTATACACTACAGTTGGTATATTACACACTACAGTTGGGATATTACACACTACAGTTGGTATATTACACACTACAGTTGGTATATTATACACTACAGTTGGTATATTATACACTACAGTTGGTATATTATACACTACAGTTGGTATATTATACACTACAGTTGGTATATTATACACTACAGTTGGTATATTATACACTACAGTTGGTATATTACACACTACAGTTGGTATATTATACACTACAGTTGGTATATTATACACTACAGTTGGTATATTATACACTACAGTTGGTATATCATACACTACAGTTGGTATATTATACACTACAGTTGGTGTATTACACACTACAGTTGGTATATTACACACTACAGTTGGTATATTACACACTACAGTTGGTATATTACACACTACAGTTGGTATATTATACACTACAGTTGGTATATTATACACTACAGTTGGTATATTATACACTACAGTTGGTATATTATACACTACAGTTGGTATATTATACATTACAGTTGGCATATTACACACTACAGTTGGTATATTATACACTACAGTTGGTATATTACACACTACAGTTGGTATATTATACACTACAGTTGGTATATTACACACTACAGTTGGTATATTACACACTACAGTTGGTATATTATACACTACAGTTGGTATATTACACACTACAGTTGGTATATTACACACTACAGTTGGTATATTATACACTACAGTTGGTATACCATACACTACAGTTGGTATATTACACACTACAGTTGGTATATTATACACTACAGTTGGTATATTATACACTACAGTTGGTATATTACACACTACAGTTGGTATATTATACACTACAGTTGGTATATTATACACTACAGTTGGTATATTATACACTACAGTTGGTATATTACACACTACAGTTGGTATATTATACACTACAGTTGGTATATCATACACTACAGTTGGTATATTACACACAACAGTTGGTATATTATACACTACAGTTGGTATATTATACACTACAGTTGGTATATTACACACTACAGTTGGTATATTATACACTACAGTTGGTATATTATACACTACAGTTGGTATATTACACACTACAGTTGGTATATTATACACTACAGTTGGTATATTATACACTACAGTTGGTATATTACACACTACAGTTGGTATATTATACACTACAGTTGGTATATTATACACTACAGTTGGTATATTACACACTACAGTTGGTATATTATACACTACAGTTGGTATATTACACACTACAGTTGGTATATTATACACTACAGTTGGTATATTATACACTACAGTTGGTATATTACACACTACAGTTGAGGAACAATGGGAAAGTCATTCTGCTTTGAATGTTGATAAACTTGTAAACCCACTTTTGAGAAACTGGCACTTGAATGTTTTGGTACACCTACTGGAGAGCTCTTCTTTGTCTACACCCATTCAGGATTGTTCACACCCTCTTAAGCCTCAACCGCGGTACTGCAGGAAACAGGATCTTCCCATTACAGTAGATGGGAAAAGGGCAATCTTCGTGTCTTTTTTTCCCCCCCCGAAGACGCTTCTATTGCACCAGATGTATATCCTGATTATTTTAAAAACAGAAGACGTTATGAGGATCATTTAGTAGCTAATAGCAGCCTGCGGTATCCTGGTCAGCCTTCAACTTGAGATACTCAATTGGAGGGGTCTAGCCTGCAATGTCACTTTTTGTGCTGTAGACTAAAACTTATGTATCAATAAGACGCTATTTTAACCAACTTTAATTGGCTTTGAATGCGCCATCACGTCTTCACATAGGAACGAATGGTTTCATGGGATCAATGGCTTTGTCCATTCATATATAGTCATTGGGAGGAGCACAGGTGTGCTCAATCACCTCGTTAACCTGCAAGCAGGAAGATAAACATAGTCAATCACAGAGCACATTCAACACTTAAAATGACTTCCTAGTAACAGGGAAAATCCTGTTACAGTGAGGGAAAAAAGTATTTGATCCCCTGCTGATTTTGTACGTTTGCCCACTGACAAAGACATGATCAGTCTATAATTTTAATGGTAGGTTTATTTGAACAGTGAGAGACAGAATAACAACAAAAAGATCCAGAAAAACATATGTCAAAAATGTTATGAATTGATTTGCATTTTAATTAGGGAAATAAGTATTTGACCCCTCTGCAAAACATGACTTTGTACTTGGTGGCAAAACCCTTGTTGGCAATCACAGAGGTCAGACATTTCTTGTATTTGGCCACCAGGTTTGCACACATCTCAGGAGGGATTTTGTTCCACTCTTTGCAGATCTTCTCCAAGTCATTAAGGTTTCAAGGCTGACGTTTGGCAACTCGAACCTTCAGCTCCCTCCACAGATTTTCTATGGGATTAAGGTCTGGAGACTGGCTAGGCCACTCCAGGACCTTAATGTGCTTCTTCTTGAGCCACTCCTTTGTTGCCTTGGCCGTGTGTTTTGGGTCGTTGTCATGCTGGAATACCCATCCATGACCCATTTTCAATGCCCTGGCTGAGGTAAGGAGGTTCTCACCCAAGATTTGACAGTACATGGCCCCGTCCATCATCCCTTTGATGCGGTGAAGTTGTCCTGTCCCCTTAGCAGAAAAACACCCCCAAAGCATAATGTTTCCATCTCCATGTTTGACGGTAGGGATGATGTTCTTGGGGTCATAGGCAGCATTCCTCCTCCTCCAAACACGGCGAGTTGAGTTGATGCCAAAGAGCTTCATTTTGGTCTCATCTGACCACAACACTTTCACGCAGTTCTCCTCTGAATCATTCAAATGTTCATTGGAAATCTTCAGACGGCCCTGTATATGTGCTTTCTTGAGCAGGGAGACCTTGCTGGCGCTGCAGGATTTCAGTGCTTCACGGCGTAGTGTGTTACCAATTGTTTTCTTGGTGACTATGGTCCCAGCTGCCTTGAGATCATTGACAAGATCCTCCCGTGTAGTTATGGGCTGATTCCTCACCGTTCTCATGATCATTGCAACTCCACGAGGTGAGCTTTTGCATGGAGCCCCAGGCCGAGGGAGATTGACAGTTATTTTGTGTTTCTTCCATTTGCGAATAATCACACCAATTGTTGTCACCTTCTCACCAAGCTGCTTGGCGATGGTCTTGTAGCCAATTCCAGCCTTGTGTAGGTCTACAATCTTGTCCCTGACATCCTTGGAGAGCTCTTTGGTCTTGGCCATGGTGGAGAGTTTGGAATCTGATTGATTGATTGCTTCTGTGGACAGGTGTTTTTTATACAGGTAACAAGGTGAGATTAGGAGCACTCCCTTTAAGAGTGTGCTCCTAATCTCAGCTCATTACCTTTTATGAAAGACACATGGGAGCCAGAAATCTTTCTGATTAAGAGGGGGTCAAATACTTATTTCCCTCATTAAAATGCAAATCAATTTATAATATTTTTGACATGCGTTTTTCTGGATTTTTTTGTTGTTATTCTGTCTCTCACTGTTCAAATAAACCTACCATTAAAATTATAGACTGATCGTTTCTTTGTCAGTGGGCAAATGTACAAAATCAGCAGTGGATCAAATACTTTTTTCCCTCAATGTACATACGGAAATATGTCTTCATATTTAAAAACATCACTTAGTACAATACATGCTTAGACGTTTCTCTGAGCAAGTCTTTAACACTGGGTAGCTTCATTCTGTGCTTCATGTCGTCTGGCTGCTTCATCACTTCAGCCACGAATCGTCACCTGAGTCGAAAGCTAACCTGAGTTCTGTAACAGATCTTTATTCTGGTGTGTAACTAAACTGCAACTTAAGTACATTAAACAAGCTTCTGTGTAATGGCAAGATATTTGTGAAACACTTTAGCCTTTCATTCTTACCCCCTTGTTCATTGAGAACTTGTAATGATATTTTAACTACATTGTAATAAACTATATATATATTTTAGTCTACATTGGCTCTGCCCTATCCTTGCAACGGGACATTAAAAATTGTAATATCTTATGTTTCACCGAGTCATGGCTGAACGACGACATGGACAACATACAGCTAGCAGGCTATACGCTACGTCGGCAGGATAGAACGGCTGACTCCGGTAAGACAAGGGGTGGTGGTCTGTGTATATTTGTAAACAACAGCTGGTGCACAAAATCAAATACTAAGGGAGTCTCGAGGTTTTGCTCGGCTGAGGTAGAGTATCTTATGATAAGCTGTAGACCACACTATTTACCAAGAGAGTTTTCATCTATAATTTTCATAGCTGTCTATTTACCACCACAAACCAATGCTGGCATTAAGATTGCACTGAATGAGCTGTATAAGGCCATAAGTCAACAGTCAATCATCCAGAGGCAGCGCTCCTAGTAGCCGGGGACTTTCATGCAGGGAAACTTAAATCAGTTTTACCTCATTTCTACCAGCATGTTAAATGTGCAACCAGAGGAAAAAAATAAACTCTAGACCACCTTTACTCCACACACAGAGACGCATACAAAGCTCTCCCTCGCCCTCCATTTGGCAAATCTGACCATAACTCTATCCTTCTGATTCCTGCTTATAAGCAAAAACTAAAGCAGGAAGCACCAGTGACTCAGTTATTAAAAAAGTGGTCAGATGACGCAGATGCTAAGCTACAGGACTGTTTTGCTAGCACAGACTGGAACATGTTCCAGGATTCTTCAGATAGCATTGAGGAGTACAACACATCAGTCACTGGCTTCATCAATAAGTGCATCGATGATGTCGTCCCCACAGTGACCGTGCGTACATACCCCAACCAGAAGCCATGGATTACAGGAAACATCCGCACTGAGCTAAAGGGTAGAGCTGGCTCTTTCAAGGAGCTGGACTCTAACCCGGACGCTTATAAGAAATCCCGCTATGCCCTCCGACGAACCATCAAACAGGCAAAGAGTCAATACAGGACTAAGATTGAATCGTACTACACCGGCTCTGACGCTCGTCTGATGTGGCAGGGCTTGAAAACTATTACAGACTACAAATGGAAGCACAGCCGCGAGCTGCCCAGTGACACAAGACTTCCAGACGAGCTAAACCACTTCTATGCTCGCTTCGAGGCAAGCAACACTGAAGCATGCATGAGAGCACCAGCTGTTCCGGATGACTATGTGATCACGCTCTCCGTAGCCGATGTGAGTAAGACTTTTAAGCAGGTCAACATTCACAAGGCCGCAGGGCCAGACGGATTACCAGGATGTTTACTCCGAGCATGTGCTGACCAACTGGCAAGTGTCTTCACTGACTTTTTCAACATGTCCCTGACTGAGTCTGTAATACCAACATGTTTCAAGCAGACCACCATAGTCCCCGTGCCCAAGGACACTAAGATAACCTGCCTAAATGACTACCGACCCGTAGCACTGACGTCTGTAGCCATGAAGTGCTTTGAAAGGCTGGTCATGGCTCACATCAACACCATTATCCCAGAAACCATAGACCCACTCCAATTTGCATACCGCCCCAACAGATCCACAGATGATGCAATCTCTATTGCACTCCACACTGCCCTTTCCCACCTGGACAAGAGGAACACCTACGTGAGAATGCTATTCATTGACTACAGATAAGCATTCAACACCATAATGCCCTCAAAGCTCATCACTAAGCTAAGGATCCTGGGACTAAACACCTCCCTCTGCAACTGGATCCTGGACTTCCTGACGGGCCGCCCCCAGGTGGTAAGGGTAGGTAACAACACATCTGCCACACTGATCCTTAACACAGGGGCCCCACAGGGGTGCGTGCTCAGTCCCCTCCTGTACTCCCTGTTCACCCATGACTGCATGGCCAGGCACGACTCCAACACCATCATTAAATTTGCCGACGACACAACACTGGTAGGCCTGATCACCGACAACGATGAGACAGCCTATAGGAGGAGGTCAGAGACCTGGCCGTGTGGTGCCAGGATAACAACCTCTCCCTCAACGTGACCAAGGCAAAGGAGAATATTGTGGACTACAGAAAAAAGGACTGAGCACACCCCCATTCTCATCGACAGGGCTGTAGTGGAACAGGTTGAGAGCTTCAAGTTCCTTGGTGTCCACAACACCAACGAACTATCATGGTCCAAACACACCAAGACAGTCGTGAAGAAGGCACGACAAAGCCTATTCCCCCTCAGGAGACTGAAAAGATTTGGCATGGGTCCTCAGATCCTCAAAAAATTATACAGCTGCACCATCAAGAGCATCCTGACTGGTTGCATCACCGCCTGGTATGGCAACTGCATGGTCTCCGACCGCAAGACACTACAGAGGGTAGTGCGTATGGCCCAGTACATCACTGGGGCCAAGCTTCCTGCCATGC
Organism: Coregonus clupeaformis; assembly: GCF_020615455.1. Taxonomy (NCBI): domain Eukaryota; kingdom Metazoa; phylum Chordata; class Actinopteri; order Salmoniformes; family Salmonidae; genus Coregonus; species Coregonus clupeaformis. Next base: position 7,709,599 of record NC_059205.1, on the reverse strand, counting down.
AGGACCTCTATACCAGGCGGTGTCAGAGGAAGGCCCTCAAAATTGTCAAAGACTCGAGCCACCCTAGTCATAGACTGTTCTCTCTGCTAACGCACGGCAAGCGGTACCGGAGTGCGAAGTCTAGGTCCAAAAGACTTCTCAACAGCTTCTACCCCCAAGCCATAAGACTCCTGAACAGCTAATCATGGCTACCCGGACTATTTGCACTGCCCCCCACCCCCCACCCCCCACCACATCTTTTTACGCTGCTGCTACTCTGTTAATTATTGATGCATAGTCACTTTAACTCTACCCACATGTACATATTACTTCAACTACCTCAACTAGCCGGTGCCCCCGCACATTGAGTCTGCACCGGTACCCCCCTGTATATATAGCCTCCCTACTGTTATTTTATTTTACTTCTGCTCTTTTTTTTCTCAACACTTTTTTGTTGTTGTTTTATTTTACTTTTTTTATAAAAAATAAATGCACTGTTGGTCAAGGGCTGTAAGTAAGCATTTCACTGTAATGTCTGCACCTGTTGTATTTGGCGCATGTGGCCAATTACATTTGATTTGATTTGATTTGTGGGCTTCCATTGGTTTTGTGAAGTGACAGGTAAAAACTGTAAAATATTCAAATGCAACCGGATTCAGTCTCTTTGATGCTAATGCAATGCTCAAACATGTAGGAATCCAGTCAATTATGACGCCCAAAGGTGTTTCTACCTCACACCTTCTTTCACGACTGGGGTGAGACATCTAACAACCCACCTTGGAAATCATGGCTAAATGAAAGGAGTAATGTCCACAACTCTAACGCTCCCCAGTAGTTTGCTATGACGCACAACAGGAAACCTTTCGATTCTACTGTGATCTTCGCCAAGTCCACACACCACATGTAACTGCTGCTAGTGATCGTGTCAGGAGACTTTTGGGTTGGCGTGTCCTGTATGTCTCCCTAAGTGCAGCTGTACCGGATTCAGATTCATCATAGCTATCTTGAAGGGGTTCTGTGTGATAAATCTTTATTACTGCTGATGGGTAGTGGAGTATAACTTGGAGCTGAATATTGCTCCGTTTCACATCACTTACCAGGTGTCAATCCCACCATTTCATGCATGAAAGTCACGACTGGGCTGATGGATACATGAACCCTTATGGAAAATACACATGTATTTCACGTGATCGCATGTGAAGTTAAAATAGAGATTCACCCATTTTGAATGTTATTCTGTTTTTGTTTAATCTTTGAATGATGTTGTAACGAATCCCTGAGTAATTTAATGTTTTTAAGTGTATCTGAGCTATTGCCTGTTCCGGCAGGCAAAAAGTTGGCCGGTACGACATAGCATTGCGATAAAACCGCTCTCACTGCACTTGAAGTTAAAGGCAATATGACTTTTAGATCGCAAAACACTTCTATCATATTTGTCAGATTTCAATACTGACAGATGTAATGCGGGAGGTTGTCTTCTCTTGAATGAGCCATTGATCATATTTTGTGATATTCCTACCTCGAGGAATGTGTAATTTAACAGAGGGTCTAACACATTCCTCCCATTTGTCTGCCTCTTCAGTCCAGGGTGCCGGTCGATTGGGCTGGGCCACTCAAGGACATTCAGAGACTTGTCCCAAAGCCCCTCCTGTGTTGTCTTGGCTGTGTGCTTAGGGTCATTGTCGTTGGAAGATGAACCTTCGCCCCAGTCTGAGGTCCTGAGCCCTCTGGAGCAGGTTATCATCAAGGATCTCTCTGTACTTTGCTCCATTCAACATTCCCTCTATCCTGACTAGTCTCCCAGTCCCTGCCGCTGATAAACATCCCCACAGCATGATGCTGCCATCACCATGCTTCACCGTAGGGATGGTCCCAGGTTTCCTCCAGATGTGACGTTTGGCCAAAAATTTCAATCTTGGTTTCATCAGACCAGAGAATCTTGTTTCTCATGGTCTGAGAGTCCTTTAGGTGCCTTTGGCAATCACCAAGCAGGCTGTCATGTGCCTTTTACTGAGGAGTGGCTTCCGTCTGGCCACTCTACCATAAAGGCCTGATTGGTGGAGTGCTACAGAGATGGTTGTCCTTCTGGAAGGTTCTCCCATCTCCACAGAGGAACTCTGGAGCTCTGTCAGAGTGAACCTGGTCACCTCCCTGACCAAGGCCCTTATCCCTCGATTGCTCAGTTTGGCCGGACGGCCAGCTCTAGGAAGAGTATTGGTGGTTCCAAACTTCTTCCATTTAAGAATGATGGAGGCCACTGTGTTCTTGGGGACATTCAAATCAAATCAAATCCAATTAAATGTTATTGGCCACATGCGCCGAATACAACAGGTGCAGACATTACAGTGAAATGCTTCCTTACAGCCCTTAACCAACAGTGCATTTATTTTTAATAAAAAGGTAGAATAAAACAAAAAAAGTGTTGAGAAAAAAAGAGCAGAAGTAAAATAAAATAACAGTAGGGAGTCTATATATACAGGGGGGTACCGGTGCAGAGTCAATGTGCGGGGGCAACGGCTAGTTGAGGTAGTTGAAGCAATATGTACATGTGGGTAGGGTTAAAGTGACTATGGAGTCTTATGGCTTGGAGGTAGAAGCTGTTGAGAAGTATTTTGGACCTAGACTTGGCACTCCGGTACCGCTTGCAGTGCGGTAGCAGAGAGAACAGTCTATGACTAGGGTGGCTGGAGTCTTTGACAATTTTGAGAGCCTTCCTCTGACACCGCCTGGTATAGAGGTCCTGGATGGCAGGAAGCTTGGCCCCAGTGATGTACTGGGCCGTACGCACTACCCTCTGTAGTGCCTTGCGGTCGGAGGCCGAGCAGTTGCCATACCAGGCGGTGATGCAACCATTCAGTGTGCTCTCGATGGTGCAGCTGTATACTTTTTTGAGGATCTGAGGACCCATGCCAAATCTTTTCAGTCTCCTGAGGGGGAATAGGCTTTGTCGTGCCCTCTTCACGACTGTCTTGGTGTGTTTGGACCATGATAGTTCGTTGGTGATGTGGACACCAAGGAACTTGAAGCTCTCAACCTGTTCCACTACAGCCCCGTCGATGAGAATGGGGGCGTGCTAAGTCCTCTTTTTTTTCCTGTAGTCCACAATCATCTCCTTTGTTTTGGTCACGTTGCTGCAGACATTGTTTTCTACCCTTCCCCAGGTCTGTGCCTTGACACAATCCTGTCTCAGAGCTCTACGGACAATTCCTTCGACCTCATGGCTTGGTTTTTGCTCTGTCATGCACTGTCAACTGTGGGACCTTATATAGACAGGTGTGTGCCTTTTCAAATAATGTCTAATCAATTGAATATACCCCAGGTTGACTCCAATCAAGTTGAAGAAACATCTCAAGGATGGTCAATGGAAACAGGATGCGGCTGAGCTCAATTTCGAGTCTCATAGCAAAGAGTTTGAATACGTATGTAAAAAAGGTATATATATATATATATATATTTATATACATTTAATAAAAAAATCTTTGTCATTATGGGGTATGGTGTGTAGATTGATGAGGAAATATTTTAATTTGATCAATTTTAGAATGAGGCTGTAATTTAACAAAATGTGGAAAAAGTCAAGGGGTCTTAATACTTTCCTGAATGCACTGTATGTACATGTGTAACTGTTAAATGTACTGTTTAAACTGTTTAACTTGTTATTGTATAGGCCCTCTTCTGAAGTGGGTTCTCAAAAAGCACAGTGCGTCAATAAAATGTATTTTATAAAACCCTTTTTTACAAAATAAAGCCCTTGTCACAAAAGCAGTTAACAATGCTCTTCACATTCAGGCGGTTCCTGATCTTGGTAACAAATCATCCACCGATGCTCTTCACATTCAGGCGGTTCCTGATCTTGGTAACAAATCATCCACCGACTACAAAAAGGCTAGCTTGACCTCCATGGAGGTGGTCTGGATGGTGGTGAGCGCCTCAAACAGGTGCAGGTATCTCCATCTGTTGTTTGAGAACTCAGAGGATTTTCCATTCTCTCCTTTCTTCTGTTGACATGCTGACGGCTTTGCTGCAATGTTGTCGCCAGGTTTGGAGTTGCTTGAGCTTCCGTTGCAGCACCTTAATCCTCCACTTCCTCAAATTGGCCATTCGGGTGAGGATCCTTGCCGTCCTCAACAGCATGGCCCTTGGTGGCATTGGGAACACTTCAGTCATCACTAGTTACCACAGCTAAATTCAGAAGGACTGCCTACTCGACCCAATCAGAGGAGGGAGTTTGATGACGCGTATTAAGGTTCACGGGAAACATTTTCATAAAAAAAAAAAATCTCAAGTTTGAGGAAATGTGGTGGTTTCAAGACAACTGGGAACTCGGGGAATGAACTAGGTCAAATCATGACGTCAGTGATCATCAGGTCTGAAAGTCAGAGCTTTAGAAAGACGCCAGATTTTCCGACTTGGATGACCGTTCAAAATGATTTTTCCCAGTCAGAGTTCGTTATTTTCAGAGTTCCCAGTTGTCTTGAAAGCACTGAAGTCAGGAGTCTGAGTATTCCGAGTGCCGAGTACCTAGTTGGTTTGAACGCGGCACAAATAACTAAATACATTCAGGAACAAGAATTGGCAAAAGTTTGGGGCAAAAAGGGTAAGTTGTCTTCTTTTTTTTTGATAACTAGTAGCTAACTTTTGCTACTCTGATCTAGAATGAGTTAGCTAGCTAGCATAAGGGATTCCATTCCAAGCGCAGAGGAGTTATTCTATTTGATAGAGGAACGTTGTTAAGTTGCCTTACAAGCCTTTCATTCTAATAGTAATATCATATTCTTTACCTTCAACAGATGCACAGCCTTTGGCAGGAAACAACGCAGTTGGGAGAGTAAAAGCCTCCTATCCAATGGTGTTCTTTTTCAAGTTGTGGGCACAAAGACGTATGAACGCCACCAGGGGAAAGACAGAAACAAAAACCAAAGAGAAATATTCTGCAACGAGGCAGTAAGTTCAAAGACAAATCACTGTAATTTATATCATACAATTTTACAACATTCATTTAATTTTAATAATGTTGAAGTGCTAACTACAGTAACAATGGAATGTTTTCTCAATAAAATTGAAGAAGATGGGACTTTAAACGGGTGTCCCAATTCTGTGGTCACTAAAGATCCCTGTTTGCAAGAGTATGTAATGATCAGTACCATTTTATGTGTAAAAGCTAACCAATAGCTAAGGCATGTTGTACACGTTTCCTTTTCTGCTGTAACTATAAACGGCATGATGAACATGTTGTAGCCTACAAAAATCTGTTACAACTATAATAAAAAACATGATCAACATGTTTTTACATGCAGCTATCTAGGCAGCATATCTTGAGATTACATCATTGCTAAGTTAACGTAGCAGGCGTAAAAGAAACGCCTGAACCTAGATCCCCTACATACTGATCTTGTCAGGGGAGGTTCTCTCTCTTCTGCACTGTTCAACCAATCCATTATATGTGGGGGAGGAGTTAAGATGGAGTGTCGCCGGTGTCGCCTTGTTAACATCGAAAAGCGGAAATCGTGTCACAGGCTCTCCTGAAAACCGAACATCTGGTTGTTGGGGACTCGGCAGAGGCTACACCATTTCCAACATAAGCAGGAAGGGCAGACAGGCTGTCTAAGCAGGAAGGGCAGACAGGCGGTCTAAGCAGGAAGGGCAGACAGGCAGTCTAAGCAGGAAGGGCAGACAGGCTGTCTAAGCAGGAAGGGCAGACAGGCAGTCTAAGCAGGAAGGGCAGACAGGCGGTCTAAGCAGGAAGGGCACACAGGCAGTCTAAGCAGGAAGGGCAGACAGGCGGTCTAAGCAGGAAGGGCAGACAGGCAGTCTAAGCAGGAAGGGCAGACAGGCAGTCTAAGCAGGAAGGGCAGACAGGCGGTCTAAGCAGGAAGGGCAGACAGGCAGTCTAAGCAATAGTGTTCTTTTTAACTGCTTTTATTATTATTGTATATGTTTTTACATCAATTGATGGGGAGTTAAAACCACCAAGGGGTTTAAAAAATCAGTGTAGGAATGTTGCTGTCTGGGTGGTGGGGTGTTTTTGTAGGTGTTGTTTCTGTAAATAAACTGTCCTCCACTTCCTCCACTTCCTCCTGTAGACCCTCGTCCTTCTCCTCACTGTCCTCCACTTCCTCCTCGCTCTCTTCTCCCTCCTGCCTTTCCACTTCCTCCTCCAGGGACCTTTTCATTAACTGCCTGTTGGTCCAGGCTTCTGCCAGGATTTTGCAGTGTGAGACAAATCTCCTCTTTAAATGTCCTCCTCCTCCTCCACCCTCCTCCTCCTCCTCCCCCTCCTCCTCCTCCTCCTCCATGGCAACGTCCTCTGGTCATTGTAGTTAATTACCACCTTTTTCTATATTTACATCCCTTATCGTTGACTGAACAAAAATATATTTTGCATTGTGCAACAAATCTCCTCCATGGGAAAGTCTCCTCTGGCCATTGTAGTTAATAGCAGAGGGATGATAAAACCACATCATGGCCTTAGAAACTTTTTTTCATCTCGCTGGTGAGCGGCCAGCCTGAAAATGAATTTAGAAAAAGGCACATAATAAATCAAGTTGACATGAATTTATTAAAATAAATGTGATGGTAAAATAACATTTGTGCTTGAAGATGTGAGAGTTACCGGGGAGGCGGCAGGACTACGACCAGGCCTTCTAGAAGAGCGGAAGGAGCTTCGCTTCTCCTCCAGCCGAGTTGTGGAAGAAGAAGCTGTTGTGTCCTCCCAGCAGTTTCCCACAGAGGTCCAGCAGCCTCTCCATCCAGCTGTACTCCTCTGGTGTTAATGGGACTTTTCCCAACCAGTAGGACTTTTCCCAACCAATGGGACTTTTCCCAACCAATGAGACTTTTCCCAACCAATGGGACTTTTCCCTACCAATGAGACTTTTCCCAACCAATGGAACTTTTCCCTAACAATGTGACTTTTCCCAACCAGTGGGACTTTTCCCAACCAATGAGACTTTTCCCAACCAATGGGACTTTTCCCAACCAATGAGACTTTTCCCAACCAATGGAACTTTTCCCTAACAATGGGACTTTTCCAAACCAATGGAACTTTTCCCTAACAATGGGACTTTTCCCAACCAGTGGGACTTTTCCCAACCAGTGGGACTTTACTCAACCAATGAGACTTTTCCCAACCAATGGGACTTTTCCCAACCAATGAGACTTTTCCCAACCAATGGAACTTTTCCCTAACAATGGGACTTTTCCCAACCAGTGGGACTTTTCCTAACCAATGAGACTTTTCCTACCAATGGGACTTTTCCCAACCATTGAGACTTTTCCCAACCAGTGGGACTTTTCCCAACCAATGAGACTTTTCCCAACCAATGGGACTTTTCCCAACCAATGAGACTTTTCCCAACCAATGGAACTTTTCCCTAACAATGGGACTTTTCCAAACCAATGGAACTTTTCCCTAACAATGGGACTTTTCCCAACCAGTGGGACTTTTCCCAACCAGTGGGACTTTACTCAACCAATGAGACTTTTCCCAACCAATGGGACTTTTCCCAACCAATGAGACTTTTCCCAACCAATGGAACTTTTCCCTAACAATGGGACTTTTCCCAACCAGTGGGACTTTTCCTAACCAATGAGACTTTTCCTACCAATGGGACTTTTCCCAACCATTGAGACTTTTCCCAACCAATGGGACTTTTCCCAACCAATGAGACTTTTCCCAACCAATGTGACTTTTCCCAACCAATGAGACTTTTCCCAACCAATGGGACTTTTCCCAACCAATGAGACTTTTCCCAACCAATGGGACTTTTCCCAACCAATGAGACTTTTCCCAACCAATGGGACTTTTCCCAACCAATGAGACTTTTCCCAACCAATGGGACTTTTCCCAACCAATTGAGACTTTTCCCAACCAATGGGACTTTTCCCAACCAATGGGACTTTTCCCAACCAATGGGACTTTTCCCAACCAATGAGACGTTTCCTAACCAATGGGACTTTTCCCAACCATTGAGACTTTTCCCAACCAATGGGACTTTTCCCTACCAATGAGACTTTTCCCAACCAATGGAACTTTTCCCTAACAATGGGACTTTTCCCAACCAGTGGGACTTTTCCCAACCAGTGGGACTTTTCCCAACCAATGTGTCTTATGGGATCCAACCTATAAATGAGAAGAAAGACAAGAGAGCTATAAGCTATAAGAGTTATAAGTTAGATGTTGTCTGCATAGCAATAGGCTACTGGGGAGTGAGAGACCATGAATTACTCACATTGATCAAAGTGCCCGTAAAGGCATCAGAGGCTGCTGGCGGTGACCTCGAGCTCATTAGAAAACACAAGAAAACATAACAAGAGCATAAAGATTTGATTTATACTTGCTTGAAAAATTGTAACCTATCAGAAGGCATTTACAGAGAAGGAGGGGGATCTTGACGGCTGCTCTCTCCAGGAAGGTCGCCAAATTGCCTTCCTCGAGCGAGCAAGAGAATGTGATAATGTAACTTTATAAAATGGAAAAGTATTCTCATGTTTGCATCAAATACCCTAGTCTACTCCTTGAAAGTCGTGTATTGATTAACATCAGCATACAGTGAGGGAAAAAAGTATTTGATCCCCTGCTGATTTTGTACATTTGCCCACTGACAAAGAAATGATCAGTCTATAATTTTAATGGTAGGTTTATTTGAACAGTGAGAGACAGAATAACAACAAAAAAATCCAGAAAAACGCATGTCAAAAATGTTATAAATTGATTTGCATTTTAATGAGGGAAATAAGTATTTGAGCCCCTCTCAATCAGAAAGATTTCTGCCTCCCAGGTGTCTTTTATACAGGTAACGAGCTGAGATTAGGAGCACAATCTTAAAGGGAGTGCCCCTAATCTCAGTTTGTTACCTGTATAAAAGACACCTGTCCACAGAAGCAATCAATCAATCAAATTCCAAACTCTCCACCACGGCCAAGACCAAAGAGCTCTCCAAGGATGTCAGGGACAAGATTGTAGACCTACACAAGGCTGGAATGGGCTACAGGACCATCGCCAAGCAGCTTGGTGAGAAGGTGACAACAGTTGGTGAGATTATTTGCAAATGGAAGAAACACAAAAGACCTGTCAATCTCCCTCGGCCTGGGGCTCCATGCAAGATCTCACCTCGTGGAGTTGCAATGATCATGAGAACGGTGAGGAATCAGCCCAGAACTACTTTTGGTCATGTAGTGAATGTACAGTATTTAGCTGGTATTTATAAACATTCAAATTACAATGAGCTGCTTTTCCTCCCGGGGTAGGACTGCCCGTTCCATGATCACGCTCCACAACATTCGCAGAGTACGACCCTGCTTTACACAGGAAGCGGCACAGGTCCTAATCCAGGCACTTGTCATCTCCCGTCTGGATTACTGCAACTCGCTGTTGGCTGGGCTCCCTGCCTGTGCCATTAAACCCCTACAACTCATGCAGAACGCCGCAGCCCGTCTGGTGTTCAACCTTCCCAAGTTCTCTCACGTCACCCCGTTCCTCCGCACACTCCACTGGCTTCCAGTTGAAGCTCGCATCTGCTACAAGACCATGGTGCTTGCCTACGGAGCTGTGAGGGGAACGGCACCTCCGTACCTTCAGGCTCTGATCAGTCCCTACACCCAAACGAGGGCATTGCGTTCATCCACCTCTGGCCTGCTGGCCCCCCTACCTCTGCGGAAGCACAGTTCCCGCTCAGCCCAGTCAAAACTGTTCGCTGCTCTAGCACCCCAATGGTGGAACAAGCTCCCTCACGATGCCAGGACATCGGAGTGACTCACCACCTTCCGGAGACACTTGAAACCCCACCTCTTTAAGGAATACCTGGGATAGGATAAAGTAATCCTTCTACCCCCCCCTTACCCCACCCCAAAAAAAGATATATAAAAAAAAGATATAATAATAAAAAATATTTTTTTTAAAGATTAAAAAATAAACATGAAAAAAACATATTGTAAAGTGGATTTCCCACTGGCTATCATAAGGTGAATGCACACATTTGTAAGTCGCTCTGGATAAGAGCATCTGCTAAATCACGAAAATGTAAATGTAAATGAAAAAAATAGTCTAAGCTTGAGGATAAATTCAGCCACTCTTTATTGTTGAACTCTCTCTCTGTGCCTGTCCCTCTCTCTCTCTGTGTCTGTCCGTCTCTCTCTCTGTGTCTGTCCGTCTCTCTCTCTGTGTCTGTCCGTCTCTCTCTCTGTGTCTGTCCCTCTCTCTCTCTGTGTCTGTCCGTCTCTCTCTCTCTCTGTGTCTTTCCCTCTCTCTCTCTGTGTCTGTCCCTCTCTCTCTCTCTGTGTATGTCCCTCTCTCTCTGTGTGTCTGTCCCTCTCTCTCTTTGTGTCTGTCCCTCTCTCTCTGTGTCTGTCTCTCTCTCTCTGTGTCTGTCTCTATCTCTCTCTGTGTGTGTCCCTCTCTCTCTCTCTGTGTCTGTCTCTCTCTCTCTCTCTGTGTATCTCTCTCTCTCTCTGTGTCTGTCCCTCTCTCTCTCTCTCTCTGTCTGTCCCTCTCTCTCTCTGTGTCTGTCCCTCTCTCTATGTGTGTCTCTCTCTCTCTCTGTCTGTCCCTCTCTCTCTCTGTGTCTGTCCGTCTCTCTCTCTCTGTGTCCATGCTTGTCTCTCTCTGTGTCTGTCCGTCTCTCTCTCTGTGTCTGTCCGTCTCTCTCTCTGTGTCTGTCCGTCTCTCTCTCTGTGTCTGTCCGTCTCTCTCTCTGTGTCTGTCCCTCTCTCTCTCTCTGTGTCTGTCCCTCTCTCTCTCTGTGTCTGTCCCTCTCTCTATGTGTGTCTCTCTCTCTCTCTGTCTGTCCCTCTCTCTCTCTGTGTCTGTCTGTCTCTCTCTCTCTTTGTCCATGCTTGTCTCTCTCTGTGTCTGTCCGTCTCTCTCTCTGTGTCTGTCCGTCTCTCTCTCTGTGTCTGTCCCTCTCTCTCTCTCTGTGTCTGTCCCTCTCTCTCTCTGTGTCTGTCCGTCTCTCTCTCTCTCTGTGTCTTTCCCTCTCTCTCTCTGTGTCTGTCCCTCTCTCTCTCTCTGTGTATGTCCCTCTCTCTCTGTGTGTCTGTCCCTCTCTCTCTCTGTGTCTGTCCCTCTCTCTCTGTGTCTGTCTCTCTCTCTCTGTGTCTGTCTCTATCTCTCTCTGTGTCTGTCCCTCTCTCTCTCTCTGTGTCTGTCTCTCTCTCTCTCTCTGTGTATCTCTCTCTCTCTCTCTGTGTCTGTCCCTCTCTCTCTCTCTCTCTGTCTGTCCCTCTCTCTCTCTGTGTCTGTCCCTCTCTCTATGTGTGTCTCTCTCTCTCTGTGTCCATGCTTGTCTCTCTCTGTGTCTGTCCGTCTCTCTCTCTGTGTCTGTCCCTCTCTCTCTCTGTGTCTGTCCCTCTCTCTCTCTGTGTCTGTCCCTCTCTCTCTCTCTCTCTCTCTGTGTCTGTCCCTCTCTCTCTCTGTGTCGCTCCCTCTCTTTTTTCTATGTAGAGGCCTGTAATAATAATATAATAGCTACAGTATGTGACTGCGTTTTCATCACGGCCTGTCAACCCGGACATTGTGCTTCTTAGGTAGTTCTTTGAGTTTTAGTTTAGAAAACAATAATTTTGCAGAAGTGACAGGTACAGGGATGATTAAAAACAGCTTGATTGCCGTAGCAACATCTGGTCTGAAGGGAGTGGCGTTTCAAATACATCAGTTCCGCAACATCTTTAATTGAGCCTCTCATTCTCCTTAATTGCCGGCCTCAACACGTCACGGAAAGAGATTAACTGTATAGGAAGCTCTGGGACAGGTCGTCTGAATACTGGACAGCCAATAAATTGGCAGATGCAAACAGATCATCTTTAGTGGACAACAGTTCTTGAGGGCTCAAAGAAAGAAAGCAGTTTGCTATTTCGTTCATACCGATGAACCGGCGTTCTAGTTGTGGGGTCGCAATATCAACAGTAGCATAGAACACGGACACTGTTCCTCTGTAGCCGCAGGCCCTCACAGAGTGCCTTACTCGCTTTTCAGTAAACGAGCTGTCAATGCCCCATGTAGCTGCCAGTGTCTGGGCGGTACTGTCAATGTCCTCAAACTCCCATCTGAACGGGGTCAACGTCTCTCTCTGAACGGGGTCAACGTCTCTCTCTGAACAGGGTCAACGTCTCTCTCTGAACGGGGTCAACGTCTCTGTTTGCTACCTGAAGTAGGTGTGTCTTTCCTCCGGAGAGCTCTGGACAGTATTCACTGTCTCCAGTACTTTTTTTTAAAAATCCCAGCTGCCTCTGTCGTTCGCCTGTTTTTTTGTTGTTGTTGACAGCAGCACAACTTTGCCCAGCGCCTGCATGATAGCAGAACCACACACATTGAATGGCATCACATCTGGATGCCCGTCACGTGGGGCACAGTCTTTTCAGGGTTGGTTTGGAGAGGTGGTTCTCCAAAAGTTTCCATCTGTTGATGCTTCCACTGAAAAACGCATAAAGCCTCTGCACAGTGTTATAGTAGTCCCTTATCTCTGGTATGTCTTACATTTACGTCATTTAGCAGACGCTCTTATCCAGAGCGACTTACATTATTCTTTTTCATACCCCCAACCCTGGCGTTGCAAACACCATGCTCTATCAACTGAGCTACATCCCTGCAGGCCATTCCCTCCCCTACCCTGGACGACGCTGGGCCAATTGCGCGCCGCCCCATGGGTCTCCCGGTCACGGCCGGCTACGACAGAGCCTGGATTCGAACCAGGATCTCTAGTGGCACAGCTAGCACTGCGATGCAGTGCCTTAGACCACTGCGCCACTCAGGAGACGTCTTGGCATGCCTAATTCAAAACTAAGTTTAAATTGTGTGCAGTGCAGTGGACATATACTGCATTAGGCTCTCGGTCTGACATGCGCTTTTGAACACCTGAATAAGCTCCACTCATTACACTGCCGCCATCTTAGCTTTGACCACGGCATTTGTTGTTCACCAATATCCCCTTACGTTCAATCAGTTGAATAATGTATTTTTCAAGGCCTGAGGCACTTTGATCAGTGACATTCTTGAAGCCGAAGAAACTCTCGTTAATTCTAACCTCTGTCGGTTGTTCATTCTCATTAGTCTCCACTGTAACAGACATAAATATTTGACTTAATTGGTTCAAGATGTGTTGTGTCCATTATAACTGAAAATAATTCAGCCTCTTATTTCTGGGACAATGCCTTCCTGTACTTTTTTGGACAATATTGCAATTAGTTACGTAATTTAGCAGACGCTCTTATCCAGAGCAATTAGGGTTAAGTGCCTTGCTCAAGGGCACATCGACTGATTTTTCACCTAGTCAGCTCTGGAATTAGAACCAGCAACCTTTCGGTTACTGGCACAATGCTCTTAACCACTAAGCTACCTGAATTTGTGAGCTGAAATAGTTAATTTTATTTTTGTTTTCAAGCAACCCCTTTAATACGTGTCATACCTCCTGAGAAGCTCAATAATAGACAAGAAATTGCCATTATTTATTTCACAGATTTTCTCCAGGTGACTCCTAAATGAGGAGTTACATTCTCACAATATACCCGGTCAATTTTTGGTGAATAACACGACCATCTATGGGGAATCTGAGTACCACGTTTTGTTATTTTGTAGTAGAACCCGTTTGAAAAGCACCTGCCCTTTTTGTCTCTAGGAAATGGTCCCTTTGGCTTACACAAACCTGTATGTATGATGTTGTCATCATTGATATAAACGGGGAAATGTACCCTGTCAGTAGGGAACTCTGACTCAACGCTGTCGGGACTATTGGTCTCATCACTCGTAGGCCTACCAGTGTTCACAAAAGGGGGGTCCCTCTCATTAGCGCCACTGGGTCTCTGGCAGTCATCAGCTTGGTTTTCTGGGAGAGGAGGACTCTCACTAGAGGACATGTCACTATTCTGGAGGAGGAGGAGGAGGAGTAGGAGGAGGAGGAGGAGGAGGAGGAGGAGGAGGAGGAGGAGGAGGAGCAAGGCCACTGTCATTGCCGGGCCGGGAAGTGAGGTCTCTGTCGGGAGTACTAGCTTCCACCTGCGATGGTGTTTCGTCAGTCAAGGATGAGGTGGTAGGCCAACTGGTCGCTTCGATGACTGGTATGAATAATCTGGTTATCTTCGATCATTTGGCACGAGCTTTTTTTGCACACCACTTACTTGCCTTTCGTTTATCCACCTTGAACACTCACTCTCCATCCGAGTCCGACCGGATTCACCTAAAACATTTTTTTACTTGATAGCCAATTAAGTGATGCCGGGGCGGGGCTGCCCCTGAGAAATAGCCCAATTAGATGCAAGAAAACCATAATATGATCCTACTATTGTCTGTATGGAAAACACTTAGCTTGCTACATGTGGAAATTAAAAAGGTTTATGAAGGTCTTTTTGGAGCGTTTTCTTTTTACATAGGCTTATGTGTGAGATGACGGGCCATGGGCCCCCAGAGCACAGATGTTCCATTGGCCGCTCTAACAATGAAAATACATGTCTTAAAAAATGGTAGGCAGTCGGGAGGAGGCAAGATCAGGTGGGACATTCTAGCCAATGAGACGGCTAGAATTTGTTTTGTTGATCAAATTCGATACTCATTGACCTCCATACAAAAAACGCCACCTACTGGAGAAGACAGATTTTGGGCCGAGTTATCCCTCTCGCCTCTTCCTCTCTGCTCAGAGCAAAGTGACACTTGGCTGTATCAGTATCAGTTGGTGAATTACTTCTATTTGACAAAGTCATCTAACTCTTTATTTAGCCTTTTCCGTAGGCTAGCCTCTCAAAGCACTTCATGATGATAGAAGTGAGTACTACGGGGCGATAGTAATTTAGTTCAGTTACCTTTGCTTTCTTGGGTACAGGAACAATGGTGGCCATCTTGAAGCAAGTGTGGACAGCAGACTGGGATATGGAGAGATTGAATATGTCCGTGAACACTCCAGCCAGCTGGTCTGCGCATGCTCTGAGGACACGGCTAAGGATGCCGTCAGGGCCGGCAGCCTTGTGAGGGTTAACACGCTTAAATGTCTTACTCATGTCGGCCACGGAAAACGAGAGCCCACAGTCCCTGGGAGCCGGCCGCGTTGGTGACACTGTGTTATCCTTAAAGCGGGCGAAGAAGGTGTTTAGCTTGTCTGGGACCAAGATGTCTGTGTCCGTGACGTGGCTGGTTTTCCCTTTGTAATCTGTGATTGTCTGTAGACCCTGCCACATACGTCTCGTGTCTGAGCCGTTGAATTGCGACTCCACTTTGTCTCTGTACTGACGTTTTGCCTGTTTGATTGCCTTACGGAGGGAATAACTATTTTGTATTAAACTATATTCCCAGTCACCTTGCCATGGTTAAATGCGGTGGTTTGCGGTTTAAGTTTTGCGCGAATGCTGCCATCTATCCACGTTTTTGGTTTGGGTAGGTTTTAATAGTCACAGTGGGAACAACATCCCCTATACACTTCCTGATGAACTCAGTCACTGTGTCCATGTATACGTCAATGGTCAGACCAGTGTTAAATAGACCTTAGCACTTGTACTTACTGTTTGAGTTTCTGCCTATAGGAAGGGAGGAGCAGGATGGAGCCGTGATCTGATTTGCAGAAGGGAGGGCAGGAGAGGGCCTTGTAGCCATCCCGGAAGGGGGAGTAACAATAATCAAGAGTTGTTGATGCGCGAGTACTACAGGCAATGTGTTGATAGAACTTCGGTAGCATTTTCCTCAAATTTGCTTTGTTAAAATCCCCAGCTACAATAAATGCGGCCTCAGGATATGTGGTTTCCAGTTTGCACGAAGTCCAGTGTAGTTCCTTGAGGGCCGTCGTGGTATCGGCTTGAGGGGGAATATACACGGCTGGGACTATAAGCCGAAAATAATTATCTTGGGAGGTAACATGGTCGGCATTTGATTGTGAGGTATTCTAGGTTGGGTGAACAAAAGGACTTGAGTTCCTGTATGTTATCACAATCACACCATGAGTAGTTAATCATGACACATACACATTTTAGGCATTTAGCAGATGCTCTTATCCAGAGCGACTTACAGTTAGTGAATACATTTTTATTTATTTATATAGTGGCCCCCCATGGGAAACGAACCCACAACCCTGGCGTTGCAAACGCCATGCTCTATCAACTGAGCTACATCCCTGCCGGCCATTCCCTCCCTACCCTGGACAACTGGCTTGTGTCGCCCATGAGTCTCCCGGTCGCGGCCGGTTGCGACAGAGCCTGGATTCGAACCAGGATCTCTGGTGGCACAGTTAGCACTGCGATGCAGTGCCTTAGACCACTGCGCCACTCACGTCTTTTGTCTTCCCGGAGAGTTCTTTATTCCTGTCTGCACAATGTACTGAGAACCCAGCTGGCTGTATGGATGGGAACAGTATATCCGGAGAGAGACATGATTCTGTGAAACAGAGTATGTTACAGTCCCTGATGTGTCTCTGGGATGAGATCCTCGCCCTGAGCTCGTCTACTTTATTGTCCAGGGACTGAACATTAGCAAGTAATATACTCGGAAGCGGTGGATGGTGTGCACGCCTCCTGAGTCGGACTAGAAGTCCACTCTGAATACCTCTTCTCCGCCGGCGGCGTCTTGGAGCAGCCTCTGGAATCAGTTCAATCGCCCTGGGGGGTACGAACAAAGGATCCAATTCGGGAAAAGTTGTATTTCTGGTCGTAATGCTGGTGAGTTACCGCCGCACTGATATCCAAAAGTTTTTTCCGGCTATAATAACACAAAAAACTTTATATGCTAATAATGTAAGAAATAACACAAAAAAAAATAATAATAATATATATATATATATATATATATATATATAATACTGCAAAGTTGCTTAGGAGCGAGAAGCAGAGCTGCCATATCTGTCAGCGCCATCTTCTATTTGGTATTTAGATATAGTAAAACCAACTGTTATAAATGCAAAGTATTAATCGGATGTCTTATTCAAACTCATCTTTCAAGCTTATCATGATGTTTGCCCTTACTCATAATTACTTATCTTAACCCAAAATAGGTTTACTCCATTATTTACATTTACATTACATTTACGTCATTTAGCAGACACTCTTATCCAGAGCGACTTACAAATTGGTGCATTCACCTTATAGCCAGTGGGATAACCACTTTTTAAAAAGGGTAAGGGGGGGTAGAAGGATTACTTTATCCTATCCCAGGTATTCCTTAAAGAGGTGGGGTTTCAAGTGTCTCCGGAAGGTGGTGAGTGACTCCGCTGTCCTGGCGTCGTGAGGGAGCTTGTTCTCGCCACGCCACTTGGTAGGAGCGACCTGTCAGGTAGGACGCAATCCAAGAGTCAGCCGCGCCGGAGATGCCCAACTCGGAGAGGGTGGAGAGGAGGATCTGATGGTTCACAGTATCAAAGGCAGCACACAGGTCTAGAAGGACAAGAGCAGAGGAGAGAGAGTTAGCTTTAGCAGTGCGGAGAGCCTCCGTGACACAGAGAAGAGCAGTCTCAGTTGAATGACCAGTCTTGGTGAGAGAGGGGAGAAAGATGTCAAAGCATAGGGTGTGAGCAGGACCAGCAGTGTCATTTGACTTAACAAACGAGGATCGGATGTCGTCAACCTTCTTTTCAAAATGGTTGACGAAGTCATCCACAGAGAGGGAGGGGCAGGGGGGGGGTGGATTCAGCAGGGAGGAGAAGGTGGCATAGAGCTTCCTAGGGTTAGAGGCAGATGCTTGGAATTTAGAGTGGATTGTTATCTGAATTGTTTTTAAAATAGCATGTAGACAAACAAATTGACATCTTAATTGTTTGATTTCTCTTGAGTTTCACAGAAATGTTCACAGAAATGTCAAGATGAATACAGTTTTATATACACATGCAGTGAAAACACCCGTTTTGGGACACCCGTTTAAAGTCCCGTCTTCAATTTGATTAAGGAACATTCCATTGTTAGTTAGTACTTCAACATTATTCAAATGAAATTAATGTTGTAAAAGTGTATGGTATAAATTACAGTGATCTGTCTTTGAACTTACTACCTTGTTCATTTCAGCAGCATATTTCTCTTTGGCTTTTGTGTGTCTGTCTGTCCCCTGGTGGCATTCATATGTCCTTGTGCCCATGACTTGAAACAGAACACCATTGAATGGGAGACTTTTACTCTACCAGCTGGGTGTTTTCCTGCCAAAGGCTGTGCATCTGTTGAAGAATAAGATATATTACTATGAGAATAAAAGGCTTGTATGGAAACTTAACAACGTTGCTCTATCAAATAGAATAACTCCTCTGTGCTTGGAATGGAATCCCTTATGCTAGCTAGCTAGCTAGCTCATTTTGGATGAGAGTAGCAAAAGTTAGCTACTAGTTATCTAAAAAAAGAAAGACAACTTACCCTTTTTCCCAAAACGTTTGTCCTTTCTCAAAGTTATACATTTTTGTGATGTTGCCAATTCTTGTTCCTGAATGTATTCAGTTATTTGGTCCTCAAACTTGAACTCGATGTTTTGCTATATCGAAAATGAGGCGTTTCCCATGAACCGGAATACGTGTCATCATACTCCCCCATCTGATTAGTCGGGTAGGCGGGCCTTCTGACTTTGCGTCTGTGGTAACTATTGACGACCAAACGAGAGTCGTCTTTGGGGTGTGGTTTAATGAAGGTGTTTGTTGGGTGTGTCTTTGCCATTCAATCACATCAAACAAACAAGGGCAATAGTGAGTAACTTAGTGACAGAGAGGTAAGCTAAGCTAGCTTTGCTATGGAGAGAAGTTTTGAAGTTGAGGACTTCTCCCCTCCTGACTGACTCACCATCTCAAGATGATCAGCTAATTCAGCTGTATGTGTAGGATAAAGCCTGCACTGACCTTGTGTTTAGCCAACCTGACAGCAGCTAGCTAGCATAGCTTGGTGATAGGCTAGCGAGCTGTAGCTATCTAATTTTTCTCTGTCAAATCACAGTTATGCCAATATAACAAGAAGTACCAGTGTCTGGAATGTGTTTCATTTACATTTGACATTTTAGTAATTTAGCAGACGCTCTTATCCAGTGCGACTTACAGTTAGTGAGTTCATACATTTTCATACTGGCCCCCCGTGGGAAACGAACCCACAACCCTGGCGTTGCAAGCGCCATGCTCTACCAACTGAGCTACAGGGGACACTCGTTCTACTACACCTCGCTACGAAAGTAGTTCACAACTTCAAGTTTTATCACGTCATGTAGAGACATGTTACCGTGGAAATGATATCAACAATTGGTATGACCACTCTGCACCTACATGTCAGAGTGGTCATACCTTCCTGTGTGGTGGTAATGGGGTTACCTTGGTAACATGTCAGAGTGGTCATACCTTCCTGTGTGGTGGTAATGGGGTTACCTTGGTAACATGTCAGAGTGGTCATACCTTCCTGTCTGGTGGTAATGGGGTTACCTTGGTAACATGTCAGAGTGGTCATACCTTCCTGTCTGGTGGTAATGGGGTTACCTTGGTAACATGTCAGAGTGGTCATACCTTCCTGTGTGGTGGTAATGGGGTTACCTTGGTAACATGTCAGAGTGGTCATACCTTCCTGTCTGGTGATAATGGGGTTACCTTGGTAACATGTCAGAGTGGTCATACCTTCCTGTGTGGTGGTAATGGGGTTACCTTGGTAACATGTCAGAATGGTCATACCTTCCTGTCAGGTGGTAATGGGGTTACCTTGGTAACATGTCAGAGTGGTCATACCTTCCTGTCAGGTGTCCCGTATACAACAGGAGTTCCCTGATCCTGTTGCAGAATACACAGGGATTAACCCTCCCCATTTTGACTGATACCATTCAATTCAATAATTTAAAAAAAAGACAATACAAGTAAAATGCCAGGTCTCTCTCCATTCAGAGACATCAGTATCAAGCCTGTCTGTCAGAGCGCCAAGTCTCTCTCCATTCAGAGACATCAGTATCAAGCCCGTCTGTCAGAGTGCCAAGTCTCTCTCCATTCAGAGACATCAGTATCAAGCCCGTCTGTCAGAGTGCCAGGTCTCTCTCCATTAAGAGACATCAGTATCAAGCCCGTCTGTCAGAGTGCCATGTCTCTCTCCATTCAGAGACATCAGTATCAAGCCCGTCTGTCAGAGTGCCAAGTCTCTCTCCATTCAGAGACATCAGTATCAAGCCCGTCTGTCAGAGTGCCAAGTCTCTCTCCATTCAGAGACATCAGTATCAAGCCCGTCTGTCAGAGTGCCAAGTCTCTCTCCATTCAGAGACATCAGTATCAAGCCCGTCTGTCAGAGTGCCAAGTCTCTCTCCATTCAGAGACATCAGTATCAAGCCCGTCTGTCAGAGTGCCAAGTCTCTCTCCATTCAGAGACATCAGTATCAAGCCCGTCTTTCAGAGTGCCAGGTCTCTCTCCATTCAGAGACATCAGTATCAAGCCCGTCTGTCAGAGTGCCAAGTCTCTCTCCATTCAGAGACATCAGTATCAAGCCCGTCTGTCAGAGTGCCAGGTCTCTCTCCATTCAGAGACATCAGTATCAAGCCCGTCTGTCAGAGTGCCAAGTCTCTCTCCATTCAGAAACATCAGTATCAAGCCCGTCTGTCAGAGTGCCAAGTCTCTCTCCATTCAGAGACATCAGTATCAAGCCCGTCTGTCAGAGTGCCAAGTCTCTCTCCATTCAGAGACATCAGTATCAAGCCCGTCTGTCAGAGTGCCAGGTCTCTCTCCATTCAGAGACATCAGTATCAAGCCCGTCTGTCAGTCTGGACTTCATCACATCATCTTGCAAGTCACAGTGTGCTGGCTTATTACACATTTCTGTAAACACTACCGGTCAAACGTTTTAGAACACCTACTCATTCAAGGGTTTTTCTTTATTTTGACTATTTTCTACATTGTAGAATAATAGTGAAGACATCGAAACTATGAAATAACACATATGGAATCATGTAGTAACCACATAAGTGTTAAACAAATCCACATATATTTGATTTTTCAGATTCTTCAAATAGCCACCCTTTGCCCTGAGGACAGCTTTGCACACTCTTGGCATACTCTCAACCAGCTTCATGAGGTAGTCAACTGGAATGCATTTCCATTAACAGGTGTGCCTTTTAAAAGTTAATTTGTGGAATGTCTTTCCTTCTTAATGCATTTGAGCCAATCAGTGGTGTTGTGACAAGGTAGGGTGGGGGTATACAGAAGATAGATTATTATTATATTATTATTATATTATTATATTATTATAAGACAGCCCTATTTGGTAAAAGACCAAGTCCATATTATGGCAAGAACAGCTCAAATAAGCAAAGAGAAATGAGAGTCCATCATTACTTGAGGACATGAAGTTAGTCAATACGGAAAATGTCAAGAACTTTCTTCAAGTGCAGTTGCAAAAACCATCAAGCGCTATGATGAAACTGGCTCTCATGAGGACCGCCACAGGAAAGGAAGACCCAGAGTTACCTCTGCTGCAGAGGATAAGTTCATTAGAGTTACCAGCCTCAGAAATTGCAGCCTAAATAAATGCTTCACAGAGTTCAAGTAACAGACAAATCTCAACATCAACTGTTCAGAGGAGACTGCGTGAATCAGGCCTTCATGGTCGAATTGCAGCAAAGAAACCACTACTAAAGGACACCAATAAGAAGAAGAGACTTGCTTGGGCCAAGAAACACAAGCAATGGACATTAGACCGGGGGAAATGTGTCCTTTGGTCTGGAGTCCAAATTTGAGATTTTTGGTTGTAACCGCCGTGTCTTTGTGAGATGCGGTGTGGGTGAACGGATGATCTCCGCATTTGTGTATTTCCCACCGTAAAGCATGGAGGAGGAGGTGTTATGGTGTGGGGGTGCTTTGCTGTTGACATTGTCTGTGATTTATTTAGAATTCAAGGCACACTTAACCAGCATGGTTACCACAGCATTCAGCAGCGATACGCCATCCCATCTGGTTTGGGCTTAGTAGGACTATCATTTGTTTTTCAATAGGACAATGACCCAACACACCTCCAGGCTGTGTAAGGGCTATTTTACCAAGAAGGAGAGTGATGGAGCGCTGCATCAGATAACCTGGCCTCCATATTCCCCCAACCTCAACCAAATTGAGATGGTTTGGGATGAGTCGGACAGCAGAGTGAAGGAAAAGCAGCCAACAAGTGCTCAGCATATGTGGAAACTCCTTCAAGACTGTTGGAAAAGCATTCCAGGGTGAAGCTGGTTGAGAGATTGCCAAGAGTGTGCAAAGCTGTCATCAAGGCAAAGGGTGGCTATTTGAAGAATCTCAAATATCAAATATATTTGGATTTGTTTAACACGTTTTTGGTAACTACATGATTCCATATGTGTTATTTCATAGTTTTGATGTCTTCTCAATTATTCTACAATGTAGAAAATAGTATAAAGAAAGAAACATTCTTGAATGAGTATTTGTTCTAAAACTTTTGGCCGGTAGTGCACACACACAGTCACTGTTCTATTACCAATGGCAGTTAGGATAGGTAACATCTGACACACAAACAGGTATTATGTTGACATTTGAACAGGTCAGATAAAACCTACCCAATGACGGTCTCCCCATAAAAAAAAACTGAGACTGCCATCTGGCAAAAGCATCTCCAGACCCAGAGTTCATCAGTGACACATGGAATGAAAAGGGTGTTGCTATTACTGGGCATTTATGCTGTACTGTGTTACTAGTAATCACATCACTGTGGATGTGTTGAGTGGATGTGTTGAGGGGATGTGTTGAGGGGATGTGTTGAGTGGATGTGTTGAGTGGATTTGTTGAGGGGATGTGTTGAGTGGATGTGTTGAGGGGATGTGTTGAGTGGATGTGTTGAGTGGATGTGTTGAGGGGATGTGTTGAGTGGATGTGTTGAGGGGATGTGTTGAGGGGATGTGTTGAGTGGATGTGTTGAGTGGATGTGTTGAGTGGATGTGTTGAGGGGATGTGTTGAGTGGATGTGCTGAGGGGATGTGTTGAGTGGATGTGTTGAGGGGATGTGTTGAGGGGATGTGTTGAGTGGATGTGTTGAGGGGATGTGTTGAGTGGATGTGTTGAGTGAATGTGTTGAGTGGATGTGTTGAGTGGATGTGTTGAGTCGATGTGTTGAGTGGATGTGTTGAGGGGATGTGTTGAGTGGATGTGTTGAGTGGATGTGTTGAGTGGATGTGTTGAGTGGATGTGTTGAGTGGATGTGTTGAGTGGATGTGTTGAGGGGATGTGTTGAGTGTATGTGTTGAGTGTATGTGTTGAGTGGATGTGTTGAGTGGATGTGTTGAGTGGATGTGTTGAGTGGATGTGTTGAGTGGATGTGTTGAGTGGATGTGTTGAGTGGATGTGTTGAGTGCCAGGTCTCTCTGCATCTCAGTACCAATGGAAGTTAGGGATTGGTGATATCTGACACACAAACATATACTATGTTGAGGTTTGAACAGGCCGTTGGTGAGCAGGCAAGAGGTGAGGCTGGAGGTGAGGTCTTTGCCAAAGCCCCATGAATGGGCATAGCAGCGTAGATCAGCTCCTGGCCCCTTATCAAAGATACTGGTCGGTCACACACAAACACACACAGAGCACTGATTACATTATCAATGGTGGTTATGATTATCCTGGTGTTTTCACCTTTCTATTTCACTTCAGATATCATAAAATGTGAAATGGAATGGTGAACACAGCGATCAGGCTGGTTCCACCAGGCTAGGTCTCCCGAGTGGCGCAGTGGTCTAAGGCACTGCATCGCAGTGCTAGCTGTGCCACTAGAGATCCTGGTTCGAATCCAGGCTCTGTCGTAGCCAGCCGTGACCGGGAGACCAATGGGGCGGCGCACAATTGGCCAAGTGTCGTCTAGGGTAGGGGAGGGAATGGCCGGCAGGGATGTAGCTCAGTTGGTAGGGCATGGCGTTTGCAACGCCAGGGTTGTGGGTTCGATTCCCACGGGGGTATAAAAAAAATAATGTAAGTCGCTCTGGATAAGAGCGTCTGCTAAATGATGTAAATGTAAATGTAGGTTATACCCTGGACATTATATGGTAACACAGTGATCAGGCTGGTTCCATCAGGCTAAGTTATGCCCTGGACATTATATGGGAACACAGTGATCAGGCTGGTTCCACCAGGCTAGGTTATGTCCTGGACATTATATGGGAACACAGTGATCAGGCTGGTTCCACCAGGCTAGGTTATGCGCAGGACATTATATGCAACTAAGAAGTAGAAAATAACCAACAAATAATGTCAGTTTACATAAATTATGTTTCACAATCGGGTTATCAAATGTATCAAAGTAATGAAAGTGGGTTACATTCTGTATTTGTACAAATGATAATAAGCCTGTGAAAGCTGTTGTCGCTGACAGGTGAAGGTTGCTGGCCAGATACTTGCCAACATGTGGCTGACTGTTCCTTTCATAGGAACGCTCACAGCGAGGGCATGTCTGCATCATGCTGATGATGGCCCGCTTGCAGATCTTCTCTATGCTGCATGTTCAGCTGCAAACAGGATATCCTTTTAACGGCAGCAGTCCATCTGATGAGGTGGTGTTGACTGGAAGGGCCTGTGACAGGTTGATATAATACACAGCCAAGTGGTAAATAGCATTTTGTCCCAAAGAAAGGACAAAGCTTTTTGCTAATGCACTTCACAACCAAAATGACTAGTTTATTAAGCCAGGTATTTTTTTTTATAGAACTTTTCACATAACACACATTACCTTTCGTTGTTGATGAAGCCGTCTGTGTCATCAGGGCAGTAACTAGGGTCACTATCAGATGCCTCATGATGACATGTCCTTTTCATAGGAGTCAAGTGAGACTCTGGCAACAGCGGAGGATGTCTCACAAGGGTACTTGTGTCGCATGACACACTTTTGTTCTGAGGTCATGCCTGACAAGCTGTGAAAATAGCAAGTGAACAGTGATTGAAATTATTTTTGGAGGTCGCTAAACTATTGCAATCATATTGCTGGACATGTCATGATACCCACCTTCGCTCCTTCTGGTAAGTTCCGGCATCCGTTCATAACCAGGGGGATCAGTCTGGTACCTAACTGTGTACTTTGTCTAACAGAAAAAACAGGGTCAACGATTGTCATCATCTCTCAATTATAAACTCGAGAAATAACGTAATCTCGTTTGGAAGCCAATTCTATGCTTTACTGGTGTAGACTGACTGGCTCCAGATTGGATTAGATTCAGGCCGGTGACGCCGTTACACTGTGCAACCAACTGTGACATGTTCCGCTATGGCCCTGGGTTGGGTTGAGTTTGTTGCTGCTAGTTAGTACACTCTTGTAGTGTACTAACTTGTGCCCTAGAAATGGGTTGCACGTAGGAGCACCTCGGAGGCTAATGTGACTGTTTCATCTAAATTGCACTAACTTAAGGTGGTGGAAATACGATGAGATTGCTAAAGGAGGCAAATAATTAGTAGAAAACAACTTTGCCATATTATGATGTCGTCAAATGTACTTTAGAGAGATAGCAATGTTGCCATTACTGTTACAAGCAAAGTTTGTCAAAAACAGTTAGCAATGCTAATGTTACAGTGAGGAAAAAAAGTATTTGATCCCCTGCTAATTTTGTACGTTTGCCCACTGACCAAGAAATGATCAGTCTATAATTTAAATGGTAGGTTTATTTGAACAGTGAGAGACAGAATAACAACAAAATAAATCTAGAAAAACGCATGTCAAAAATGTTATGAAATGATTTGCATTTTAATGAGGGAAATAAGTAATCAGAAAGATTTCTGGCTCCCAGGTGTCTTTTTACCAAAATGACTAGTTTATTAAGCCAGGTATTTTTTTTTATAGAACTTTTCACATAACACACATTACCTTTCGTTGTTGATGAAGCCGTCTGTGTCATCAGGGCAGTAACTAGGGTCACTATCAGATGCCTCATGATGACATGTCCTTTTCATAGGAGTCAAGTGAGACTCTGGCAACAGCGGAGGATGTCTCACAAGGGTACTTGTGTCGCATGACACACTTTTTGTTCTGAGGTCATGCCTGACAAGCTGTGAAAATAGCAAGTGAACAGTGATTGAAATTATTTTTGGAGGTCGCTAAACTATTGCAATCATATTGCTGGACATGTCATGATACCCACCTTCGCTCCTTCTGGTAAGTTCCGGCATCCGTTCATAACCAGGGGATCAGTCTGGTACCTAACTGTGTACTTTGTCTAACAGAAAAAACAGGGTCAACGATTGTCATCATCTCTCAATTATAAACTCGAGAAATAACGTAATCTCGTTTGGAAGCCAATTCTATGCTTTACTGGTGTAGACTGACTGGCTCCAGATTGGATTAGATTCAGGCCGGTGACGCCGTTACACTGTGCAACCAACTGTGACATGTTCCGCTATGGCCCTGGGTTGGGTTGAGTTTGTTGCTGCTAGTTAGTACACTCTTGTAGTGTACTAACTTGTGCCCTAGAAATGGGTTGCACGTAGGAGCACCTCGGAGGCTAATGTGACTGTTTCATCTAAATTGCACTAACTTAAGGTGGTGGAAATACGATGAGATTGCTAAAGGAGGCAAATAATTAGTAGAAAACAACTTTGCCATATTATGATGTCGAGTCAAATGTACTTTAGAGAGATAGCAATGTTGCCATTACTGTTACAAGCAAAGTTTGTCAAAAACAGTTAGCAATGCTAATGTTACAGTGAGGAAAAAAAGTATTTGATCCCCTGCTAATTTTGTACGTTTGCCCACTGACCAAGAAATGATCAGTCTATAATTTAAATGGTAGGTTTATTTGAACAGTGAGAGACAGAATAACAACAAAATAAATCTAGAAAAACGCATGTCAAAAATGTTATGAATTGATTTGCATTTTAATGAGGGAAATAAGTAATCAGAAAGATTTCTGGCTCCCAGGTGTCTTTTTACCAGTGACGCAGTGGTCTAAGGCACTGCATCGCAGTGCTAACTGTGCCACTAGAGATCCTGGTTCGAATCCAGGCTCTGTCGCAGCCGGCCGCGACCGGGAGACTCATGGGCGGCGCACAATTGGCCCAGCGTCGTCCAGGGTAGGGGAGGGAATGGCCAGCAGGGATGTAGCTCAGTTGATAGAGCATGGCGTTTGCAACGCCAGGGTTGTGGGTTCGATTCCCACGGGGGGCCAGTATAAAAAAATATATGTATTCACTAACTGTAAGTCGCTCTGGATAAGAGCGTCTGCTAAATGACTAAAATGTTAAATGTAATACAGGTAATGAGTGCTCCTAATCTCAGCTTGTTACCTGTATAAAAGACACCTGTCCACAGTAGCAATCAATCAATCAGATTTCAAACTCTCCGCCAAGACCAAAGAACTCTCCAAGGATGTCAGGGACAAGATTGTAGACCTACACAAGGCTGGAATGGGCTACAAGACCATCGCCAAGCAGTTTGGTGAGAAGGTGACAACAGTTGGTGCGATTATTCGCAAATGGAAGAAACACAAAATAACTGTCAATCTCCCTCGGCCTGAGGAATCAGCCCAGAACTACACGGGAGGATCTTGTCAATGATCTCAAGGCAGCTGGGACCATAGTCACCAAGAAAACAATTGGTAACACACTACGCCGTGAAGGACTGAAATCCTGCAGCGCCCGCAAGGTCCCCCTGCTCAAGAAAGCACATATACATGCCCGTCTGAAGTTTGCCAATGAACATCTGAATGATTCAGAGGAGAACTGGGTGAAAGTGTTGTGGTCAGATGAGACCAAAATGGAGCTCTTTGGCATCAACTCAACTCGCCGTGTTTGCTGCCTATGACCCCAAGAACACCATCCCCACTGTCAAACATGGAGGTGGAAACATTATGCTTTGGGGGTGTTTTTCTGCTAAGGGGACAGGACAACTTCACCGCATCAAAGGGACGATGGATGGGGCCATGTACCATCAAATCTTGGGTGAGAACCTCCTTCCCTCAGCCAGGGCATTGAAAATGGGTCGTGGATGGGTATTCCAGCATGACAATGACCCAAAACACACGGCCAAGGCAACAAAGGAGTGGCTCAAGAAGAAGCACATTAAGGTCCTGGAGTGGCCTAGCCAGTCTCCAGACCTTAATCCCATAGAAAATCTGTGGAGGGAGCTGAAGGTTCGAGTTTCCAAACGTCAGGCTCGAAACCTTAATGACTTGGAGAAGATCTGCAAAGAGGAGTGGGACAAAATCCCTCCTGAGATGTGTGCAAACCTGGTGGCCAACTACAAGAAACGTCTAACCTCTGTGATTGCCAACAAGGGTTTTGACACCAAGTACTAAGTCATGTTTTGCAGAGGGGTCAAATATTTATTTCCCTCATTAAAATGCAAATCAATTCATAACATTTTTGACATGCGTTTTTCTGGATTTTGTTGTTGTTATTCTGTCTCTCACTGTTCAAATAAACCTACCATTAAAATTATCGACTGATCATGTCTTTGTCAGTGGGAAAACGTAAAAAAACGTTTTTCCCTCACTGTAAGTTAGGATATTATACTGAATTAAATCAACCAGACTCGGAGGTAAACTTCAACATGTCTTTACTCCATCACTGTCCTTGTAACAATCCCCATGTGGTGACGTCATATATCAGTACGTCACATCAATACACGACAATTACATACATACATATATACAATTACGTACTATCTGTCTTGACTGCATCAAACTGAGAGAAGCTAGTTAAGCCTGCCAGCAAACGTTACCTAGGCTAATTGAGACTACGTAACTTGAACTGTGGGCTTTCTCACCTTCTGAATCCTACAGTAAATAACAACAACTCTGTTCAGATTATTGAGTAGCAGCCTACCTGTTGTCTCTCAGTGTTGTAGCCTGTCCTTCTCGTTTAACTTTTAGTTCTGTCATTTTAATTCCATCTTCCATTGATTAGCCTTGAAATATCTCAGAATAACTAGGGAAGCTGTAGCTCTATGTTGCCTAGCGCCGGTATGATGACTTGTGATTGGACGACAACAGCAAGCTACACGCGCCACTCTCATGAAAAGCAAGAGCACCAGCAGCATAAATAATACAATTCTACCTTCTGTTATTTACACCTGAGTGTACAAAACTTTAAGAATACCTTCCAAATATTGAGTTGCAACCCCACCCTTTTGCCCTCAGAACAGCCCCAATTCGTCGGGGCATGGACTATACAAGGTGTCGAAAGCGTTCCACAGGGATGCTGGTCCATGTTGACTCCAATGCTTCCCACAGTTGTGTCAAGTTGGCTGGATGTCCTTTGGGTGGTGGACCATTCTTGATACACATGGGAAACTGTTGAGTGTGAAAAACCCAGCAGCGTTGCAGTTCTTGACACACACCGGTGTGCCTGGCATCTACTACCATACCCTGTTCAAAGGCATTTAATATTTTGTCTTCCCATTCACCCTCTGAATGGCACACATACACAATCCATGTCTCAATTGATTCAAGGCTTAAAAATCCTTCTTTAATAAGGTCGATGTCCAAAGCCCTGCCAAAATCTATTTAGCATAATACAAAAATCCCCATCGGTCTTCTCACGAAATCGTCTGTAGCGTCCGAACGGTTTGGTCTATAAAAATAATATGACCCATCTATGGAAAGACTCTCACGAACATGTACATGTTGCTTTACTCTAGTACGTCCACAGGCCTCACAAGACTCATCTGAAGGTTCCCCCGGTACCAGAAAATATTTATGGAAGTATATATGGAGACTGTTCAATGCCAACAATATAGGGTTAAATACATGTAAATAAAAAATAACAAATGTTTCCTGATCTTTCTTATCTCTCAGAACAACCTTCCTTTTGATATTGTTTGGGGACTATCTGTTGTTACATGTAGTGAATCTGTTATTCAATGTATTTGTATGGGCTAATAGCAGTAAGACCAAAAACTATTTTTCATCAAATATTTTTTAAATATATTTTTTGGGATACTTCAAGGGGTCTTAAAATTCAAAATGAAATAGCTAAATTATCCTTGGTATAACCTTCTTAAAACAATTCCATATAGCTTAGTAGAACCCCCCCCCCAGTCCTGGCTTAGACAGGGCTTAGTCTCTGATGGGTTAACCTGTCTCCTCCCCTTCTGATTGAACTGATTGAAGTGGATTTAACAAGTGACATCAATAAGGGATCATAGTTTTCGCCTGGATTCACCTGGTCAGTCTATGTCATGGAAATAGCACTTGTCCTTAATGTTTTGTGCACTATATTTACAGTGGGGAGAACAAGTATTTGATACACTGCCGATTTTGCAGGTTTTCCTACTTACAAAGCATGTAGAGGTCTGTCATTTTTATCATAGGTACACTTCAACTGTGAGAGACGGAATCTAAAACAAAAATCCAGAATATCATATTGTATGATTTTTAAGTAATTAATTTGCATTTTATTGCATGACATAAGTATTTGATCACCTACCAACCAGTAAGAATTCCGGCTCTCACAGACCTGTTAGTTTTTCTTTAAGAAGCCCTCCTGTTCTCCACTCATTACCTGTATTAACTGCACCTGTTTGAACTCGTTACCTGTATAAAAGACACCTGTCCACACACTCAATCAAACAGACTCCAACCTCTCCACAATGGCCAAGACCAGAGAGCTGTGTAAGGACATCAGGGATAAATTTGTAGACCTGCACAAGGCTGGGATGGGCTACAGGACAATAGGCAAGCAGCTTGGTGAGAAGGCAACAACTGTTGGCGCAATTATTAGAAAATAGAACAGTTCAAGATGACGGTCAATCACCCTCGGTCTGGGGCTCCATGCAAGATCTCACCTCGTGGGGCATCAATGATCATGAGGAAGGTGAGGGATCAGCCCAGAACTACACGGCAGGACCTGGTCAATGACCTGAAGAGAGCTGGGACCACAGTCTCAAAGAAAACCATTAGTAACACACTACGCTGTCATGGATTAAAATCCTGCAGTTTTTACGCAAGGTTCCCCCGCTCAAGCCAGTGCATGTCCAGGCCCGTCTGAAGTTTGCCAATGACCATCTGGATGATCCAGAGGAGGAATGGGAGAAGGTCATGTGGTCTGATGAGACAAAAATAGAGCTTTTTGGTCTAAACTCCACTCGCCGTGTTTGGAGGAAGAAGAAGGATGAGTACAACCCCAAGAACACCATCCCAACCGTGAAGCATGGAGTTTGAAACATCATTCTTTGGGGATGTTTTTCTGCAAAGGGGACAGTACGACTGCACCGTATTGAGGGGAGGATGGATGGGGCCATGTATCGCGAGATCTTGGCCAACAACCTCCTTCCCTCAGTAAGAGCATTGAAGATGGGTCGTGGCTGGGTCTTCCAGCATGACACCGACCCGAAACACACAGCCAGGGCAACTAAGGAGTGGCTCCGTAAGAAGCATCTCAAGGTGCTGGAGTGGCCTAGCCAGTCTCCAGACCTGAACCCAAAAGAAAATCTTTGGAGTGAGCTGAATGTCCGTATTGCCCAGCGACAGCCCCGAAACCTGAAGGATCTGGAGAAGGTCTGTATGGAGGAGTGGGCCAAAATCCCTGCTGCAGTGTGTGCAAACCTGGTCAAGACCTACAGGAAACGTATGATCTCTGTAATTGCAAACAAAGGTTTCTGTACCAAATATTAAGTTCTGCTTTTCTGATGTATCAAATACTTATGTCATGCAATAAAATGCAAATTAATTACTTAAAAATCATACAATGTGATTTTCTGGATTTTTTTTTTAGATTCCGTCTCTCACAGTTGAAGTGTACCTATGATAAAAATTACAGACCTCTACATGCTTTGTAAGTAGGAAAACCTGCAAAATCGGCAGTGTATCAAATACTTGTTCTCCCCACTGTATATTGATTACTGCATTGTTGGGTTTGGAGCTTGCAAGAAGGGCATGTCACTGTACTTGTGCATGTGACATTAAAACTTGAGTCTGAATTTTCTCTCTCAACAGGAAGCGTGATGTAGATCTTCTGCATTATGAATTCATATGGAATGTTATGCATTTTTCTTATTGTTTTAACGGAAAACCGATAAAAATTTACATACAGTTTAAATGTTAAGAAAAAAAATCAAAATGTTGTTCAGATTATAGAAGCATTTCGCTACACCCGCAATAACATCTGCTAAACAGGTGTATGTGACGAATACAATGTTATTTGATTTGATTTGATTAAGTCTGAATTAGGGTTGAATAGTGGAGGTGCATAAAGATGGCTGCCCCCCATGCATTTACCACAAATGCCTAATTTGCTAAATTCGGCGTATTGTATTTTGCTCTGCGTTACTCTTTTTTTTGTAACAGCATTATCACATACAGTGGGGAGAACAAGTATTTGATATACTGCCGATTTTGCAGGTTTTCCTACTTACAAAAGCATGTAGAGGTCTGTAATTTTTACAAAAATCCAGAAAATCACATTGTATGATTTTTAAGTAATTAATTTGCATTTTATTGCATGACATAAGTATTTGATACATCAGAAAAGCAGAACTTAATATTTGGTACAGAAACCTTTTTTTTGCAATTACAGAGATCATACATTTCCTGTAGGTCTTGACCAGGTTTGCACACACTGCAGCAGAGCTTTTGGCCCACTCCTCCATACAGACCTTCTCCAGATCCTTCAGGTTTCGGGAATGTCGCTGGGCAATACAGACTTTCAGCTCCCTCTTAAGATTTTCTATTGGGTTCAGGTCTGGAGACTGGCTAGGCCACTCCAGGACCTTGAGATGCTTCTTACGGAGCCACTCCTTAGTTGCCCTGGCTGTGTGTTTCAGGTCTTGTCATGCTGGAAGACCCAGCCACAACACATCTTCAATGCTCTTACTGAGGGAAGGAGGTTGTTGGCCAAGATCTCGCGATACATGGCCCCATCCATCCTCCCCTCAATACGGTGCAGTCGTCCTGTCATCCTTTGCAGAAAAGCATCCCCAAAGAATGATGTTTCCACCTCCATGCTCACGGTTGGGATGGTGTTCTTGGGGTTGTACTCATCCTTCTTCTTCCTCCAAACACGGCGAGTGGAGTTTAGACCAAAAAGCTCTATTTTTGTCTCATCAGACCACATGACCTTCTCCCATTCCTCATCTGG
The DNA here is from genome assembly GCF_020615455.1 of Coregonus clupeaformis. NCBI lineage: Eukaryota > Metazoa > Chordata > Actinopteri > Salmoniformes > Salmonidae > Coregonus > Coregonus clupeaformis. Next base: position 7,676,692 of record NC_059205.1, on the reverse strand, counting down.
ATCATCCAGATGGTCATTGGCAAACTTCAGACGGGCCTGGACATGTGCTGGCTTGAGCAGGGGGACCTTGCGTGCGCTGCAGGATTTTAATCCATGACGGCGTAGTGTGTTACTAATGGTTTTCTTTGAGACTGTGGTCCCATCTCTCTTCAGGTCATTGACCAGGTCCTGCCGTGTAGTTCTGGGCTGATCCCTCACCTTCCTCATGATCATTGAATCACCACGAGGTGAGATCTTGCATGGAGCCCCAGACCGAGGGTGATTGACCGTCATCTTGAACTTCTTCCATTTTCTAATAATTGCACCAACAGTTGTTGCCTTCTCACCAAGCTGCTTGCCTATTGTCCTGTAGCCCATCCCAGCCTTGTGCAGGTCTACAATTTTATCCCTGATGTCCTTACACAGCTCTCTGGTCTTGGCCATTGTGGAAAGGTTGGAGTCTGTTTGATTGAGTGTGTGGACAGGTGTCTTTTATACAGGTAACGAGTTCAAACAGGTGCAGTTAATACAGGTAATGAGTGGAGAACAGGAGGGCTTCTTAAAGAAAAACTAACAGGACTGTGAGAGACGGAATTCTTACTGGCTGGTAAGGTGATCAAATACTTATGTCATGCAATAAAATGCAAATTAATTACTTAAAAATCATACAATGTGATTTTCTGGATTTTTGTTTTAGATTCCGTCTCTCACAGTTGAAGTGTACCTATGATAAAAATTACAGACCTCTACATGCTTTGTAAGTAGGAAAACCTGCAAAATCGGCAGTGTATCAAATACTTGTTCTCTCCACTGTATATATATACACATGATCTCAATTCTAGCTCCAAGATGCCAGCAAACCTGAAAAAGTAGATTGTGCAAATTTATTGGCGCATTGAACCATGTTGTGCACCTTAGTTTAAAAACTCAGTGGGATGGTGCTAAAACAGTGATGTAATATCTGAATTCCGACATCTTTAAAAGGGATACCTTTTTTTTTTTCCTGCAGCTTTCTTAGCTTAGGCAACAAAATAGATTCTAAATGCACCACTCACTCACCTTAAGCTTGTTGGACTCTGGCCCGTATTGGTAAAACAGTGAGCCTAAGTGTTGATTAATAACTTATCTCCTTGCCTCTCACCCCCCTACGGACAAATCAAGATATTACAAATAATTTTATTAATTCTTATATGCAGCGCCATTATGTATGTTTCGGGTCTGAGGAAAAATAGGCATAGAGATTGTACTTTAATTAATGGTACTTCAACAGTAGAAGGAGAATGCAAAAATCCAATCCCTCGGATACAAAATATTTATTCATGAGCACATTAAACATTAATATCTTTTTTAGAGGGGGAAAGAAAAGTAAAAAAAAAAAAACATGAATGTTTGACCCGTTAGGTGAAAAAAGCATTGTATGGAATGCCCAAGGGAGTTCTGACGTTATAATAATGGAATTCTTGTACCGATGGTGGTACTTACAGTAATGAATATTTAATTTGGTCAGGGTTTACCCCATTGAGTATTGACCCATTGACCCATCGTAAAAAAAAAAATCACTCTTGTTGAACTGGTTGGGTGATTTAGGCCATCGAATAACACAGGTTGTTAAATAGATAGATAAGAAAGTGTGCCACACTGACAAATGTAACCTAAATGTGAGGTAGCAAGAGTGATATTGACAGAACAAGGGTGATATTATGAAGTTTTAATACTTTTAAAATATCCAGTAGCCAGTTTTAATAAAATAGTGCCTTGAGTTTACATGAGTAATATACTTTATGTCCAGTAAGTTGACATAAACTACAGTACATAAAACATGTAAAACTCATCATAAAATAGCCTACTAATCCTGGCCTTCATCAATTCACATCAGTTGAATTTACCACCCACTCCCTGGTTAAGATGAAATGCTCCTTTTCTTCAGAACCTCACAGACTGCCCTGAAATGAAAAGCCGTTCTGTTAAGATTGTCGATATCTAAACTGTCCCAGTTGAAGGGAAAAGATAGGAGCATTATTGCCCTGCTTGATTAGGTAATGCACTTAAGAGGTCATCTATTTCAGGCTTTGTACGGTACGCCGGTTGCCTAGAAACTGAATCCGTACCCAAGTTAGTTGTGATCAGTACAGATTTGCACAATCCTGTCTTCAAATGTGAGCGATCCATAAGGTCTCCAATGAGTCCACTGAGCATGTTTCCTCATTACTTATCATTGTCCTTCAAAAACGAGGCCAGGGAAGAAATCAATAGCATCTCACCTATCAAGCAATAGACTCCATTTTATGTTATTGACCTCCCCGTCAATGTAAACAGTCCACGGTACCTTGACTCATCAAATATGGCTTGAGTTCCTGTCAGAAAATAATGAATAAATGCAGTGTCGATCTCCCGCACTAATCAAAACGGCTGGACTACTTCAGACGCAGGGTTTGGCATTTAATGGCAAAACCCAGGCTTTGAACTGAGCAGGTGATTATCTTTAGACAATCAATACCCTCACCTAAAATGTAAATTCAATTTAAATCAAAGTTTTCCATTCGAGCTTACATCGACAGCCTGCATAGCTCGACCTGTTTTAGATTGTTTTTAATATAGTGTGGTACCTACTCTACTAAGCGGTCCCCTTCAAAAATAATTCATAAGTGTTACGCCGTTCACACAGTCCTGTTCAAACTGGAAAATATGCCGTTTGTGTTGACTTTGATGTACTGACTCCCAGATCTTACAACTCCTGGAGAGGTATTTAACATTTCAGCTGACAACGTCATATGATATAGCCATCTGATTCCCAACTAAACAGTCAATGATGTGGCGGCACTTAGTGTTGTAGTGTCCGAAGTCTCCTCGAGTGTTGACATAGTCTCCCTTCCCATCATCAATATCTAGGCAAGGGGTGGGGATTGAATGAAACATGTCACAAGCCACTTTTTTTTTTTTATAGCTTTCAAATAGACACCTCCTTCTCTTCTCCTCTACCCTGCAACTCTTCCCCGGGCCCTTGGTGTACAAGAGATGTGTTTTCTGTCAATATACCTGGTAATATCATTGTCAATAAACAGTATTTGGCTTGACAGGCCCCATAAAATGATATTTTGTAAATTCCAGTCACCCAAATTCAGTTTTTTCCCAGTTATTTTTCCTATTATTATTATTATTATTATTATTATTATTATTATTATTATTATTATTGTACTCTTCTCTTTCACTAATGAGTGCGGTTACATAATAATGCAATTATTGTGGATAGTCAGATGAATATAGTTTGATTCAAATGTCTACATACTTTGCAAGAAGAACGATTTCCCTAATTATCCTGTTTACATGGACACATCTGAAATCAGGCTACCTGATGGCATTCTGATAAATGCAGAAAATCGCCAATCAAAATAAACATTCTACCACAGTGAACATGTTATTTTTGGGAAGCATATTTAATTCTGAGTTCGGACATATAAAGTTTGTATGTGAAAATGACTTCTAAGACTCGTACATTCAGTTGTTCCGAACACACTTCACTCGCGCTAAATAGGGAGGCTCTCGGCTGGTGCTAGCACATGCGCAGATCAAACACACCGCTGGAACACCGGTTAAGGTGTTTACAGGTCCAAATCATTTGAAAGATTGCTCAGAAAACCAGGTGTTTTAACCGGCATATGCTTCGATTTTGACCTTACGCCGATTAAGATAAGCAGAGTAGGGTGTTTACATGACTATTGCATTATCTGCCTACTGCCATAATCAGTTTAATATCGAATTATTAGTGTGCATGTAAACATACTCAATGTAACAATTACTCATAGAGAAACAACGAAAATGTATGTTCTGAGTCCATGTCAATACTTACATTTTTTAGGTCTGGAAAGAAAGATATACCATTTTTTGTTGTTGTTTATGTGCAATTCCTGTTGGAGGAAGGACTGTTGGAGGAAGGACTGATGGAGGAAGGACTGTTGGCGGAAGGACTGTTGGAGGAAGGACTGATGGAGGAAGGACTGTTGGAGGAAGGACTGATGGAGGAAGGACTGTTGGAGGAAGGACTGTTGGAGGAAGGACTGATGGAGGAAGGACTGTTGGAGGAAGGACTGTTGGAGGAAGGACTGTTGGAGGAAGGACTGTTGGAGGAAGGACTGATGGAGGAAGGACTGTTGGAGGAAGGACTGATGGAGGAAGGACTGTTGGAGGAAGGACTGTTGGAGGAAGGACTGATGGAGGAAGGACTGTTGGAGGAAGGACTGTTGGAGGAAGGACTGATGGAGGAAGGACTGTTGGAGGAAGGACTGTTGGAGGAAGGACTGTTGGAGGAAGGACTGTTGATGACAGTGTAGAAATGGTTGCGACAGGAGATGAGTGTGGGCCGCAAGCAATGTCAGGAGAAGAGGAATATTGGGACAGGGACACAGAAAGGAATGGAGGGGGGAAAAAGGGAATGAAAGAAAGCAGAGTTGAATTTTGAGGAAGATGGCGATTAAAAATGGAGATGGGGTGTCGAAGAAGATTGGTGTCAAGTGCAAACAGAGTGAGCCGAGTGCCAGACCGAGTACTGGAGGTGAATGAGGGCGAGTTAAGTGAGGTGGAAGGTGTGGCGACGAGCTCGGAACCCGAGCCTGGCATCGATGGGCATGATAAAGAAAAATCTGGTCCAGTAGGAGTGACATTTTTGGAGAAAGTTTATCCTTGCCTTTTGGCGGATCCATTTGTGGTTTCAGTGTGGGTGAGAGAGGAGTTGTGTGCAGTTGAATCAGTGAAGTTAACCTGTAGTGGACTTGTGTGATTCTTGTTTGTGAGTCACTGTCAGTCCTTTTGAGTTTTGAGTCAGAGTCTTTACCCGACAAAGTCATGTTAGAATATATCAGTTATCCTGTTAGAGCTTTTGTGCCAAATCCACTACCCTGTTTCAGGTACAACATTTATCGTCATGTTGCAGCAGTGTGTAGGAGGGAGATTCCAAGATGTGGGAAGTGTGCAGGAGGGCATGGGACAGAGGATTGTGTAGTTTCGGTGGATAAAGTTGTGTGTGTCAACTGTAGGGGTGCCCATGTTGCTGGGGATCGGAAGTGTCCGGTGCGAGAGATGCAGGTGGCCAGAGTCAGAGTAGTAAAGAAGGTGTCGTATGCTGAGACGGTGAATAAAGTAGAGGAGGATGGGTCAAGGGTGAGGGATCCTGAGAGGATCCCTGTGAGTAGTAGATCTGTGCCAGCACAGAGGGATAGGTCAACGAGTGATATATGCTTCATGCTGAAACAGGAAAGGGCCTTCCCCAAACTGTTGCCACAAAGTTGAAAGCACAGAATCGTCTAGAATGTCACTGTATGCTGTAGGATTTCCCTTCACTGGAACTAAGGGGCCTAGCCCGAACCATGAAAAACAGCCCCAGACCATTTTTCCTCCCCCACCACACTTTACAGTTGGCACTATGCATTTGGGCAGGTAGAGTTCTCCTGGCATCCGCCAAACCCATATTCGTCTGTCGGACTGCCAGATGGTGTAGTGTGATTCAGTCCAATGGCGGCGAGCTTTACACCACTCCAGCCGACGCTTGGCAATGCGCATGGTGATCTTAGGCTTGTGTGGGGCTGCTCGGCCATGGAAACCCATTTCATTAAAGCTCCCGACGAAAAGTTATTGTGCTGACGTTACTTCCAGAGGAAGTTTGGGACTCGGTAGTGAGTGTTGCAACCGAGGATAAACAATTTTTACGCGGTTCAGCACTCAGCGGTCCCGTTAATTGAGCTTGTGTGGCCTACCACATTGAGGCTGAGCCGTTGTTGCTCCTAGACGTTTCCACTTCACAATAACAGCACTTACAGTTGACCGGGGCAGCTCTAGCAGGGCAGAAATTTGACAAACCCACTTGTTGGAAAGGTGGTATCCTATGACAGTGCCACGTTGAAAGTCACTGAGCTCTTCAGTAAGGCCATTCTACTGCCAATGTTTATCTATGGTGATTGCATAGCTGTGTTCTCGATTTTATACACCTGTCAGCCGAATCCACTAATTTGAAGGGGTGTCCACATGCTTCTGTATAAATATATCTAGCTCAGTGCATTCAGAAAGTATTCATACTCCTTTACTTTGTCCACATTTTTTTACGTTACAGCCTTATTCTAAAATTGATTAAATGTTTATTCCCCCCTCGTCAATCTACACACAATACCCCATAATGACTAAGCAAAAACAGGTTGTTAGAAATTTCTGCAAATGTATGAAAAATAAAACCCCGTAAATATCACATTTACATAAGTATTCAGACCCTTTACTCAGTCCTTTGTTGAAGCACATTTGGCAGCAATTACAGCCTTGATTCTTCTTGGGTATGACGCTACAAGTTTGGCACACCTGTATTTGGGGAGTTTCTCCCATTCTTCTCTGCAGATCCTCCCAAGCTCTGTCAGGTTGGATGGGGAGCGTTGCTGCACAGCTATTTTCAGGTTTCTCCAGAGAAGAAGAAGAAGAAGAAGAAGAAGAAGAAGAAGAAGAAGAAGAAGAAGAAGAAGAAGAAGAAGAAGAAGAAGAAGAAGAAGAAGAAGAAGAAGAAGAAGAAGAAGAAGAAGAAGAAGAAGAAGAAGAATGTGTCGGTCTCGTGCTGTTTCTGCTGTTAGGCCCTACAGTTGTTGGCAGAACATGTCATAGCAGAGTTTGCAAAATGGCCTCCCAATTTATACAAATAATCATGATATAGCCTAGTTCTGAAGGGTTAAGCCTACTTTGCAGTTTACATTTAAGTAAGAAGGTTTATGGGGAAAGTCTTTCTGTCTACCCACAATGCCGGTTTTCATTAGCATCGCTACCTGGTTACATACAGTACGTACTGATAAACAAATGCACGCACCAAACAGACTGACAAGGGCAATATTGCTGGAAGATATTGTGTTGCGTTTAGCTTTTTAAGACAATAGTGGCTAACCATGGGTGGGATAATGTCAATGTGGCTTTGAAAGGATAGTTGCCGGGAGCTTTCTGTTTATGGCAGTTTGCGATGGAACACATGAAAAAATGATTCCTGCTTATAAGCAAAAACTAAAGCAGGAAGCACCAGTGACTCGGTAAATAAAAAAGTGGTCAGATGACGCAGATGCTAAGCTACAGGACTGTTTTGCTAGCACAGACTGGAACATGTTCCGGGATTCTTCAGATAGCATTGAGGAGTACACCACATCAGTCACTGGCTTCATCAATAAGTGCATCGATGATGTCGTCCCCACAGTGACCGTACGTATATACCCCAACCAGAAGCCATGGATTACAGGAAACATCCGCACTGAGCTAAAGGGTAGAGCTGCCGCTTTCAAGGAGCGGGACTCTAACCTGGACGCTTATAAGAAATCCCGCTATGCCCTCCGACGAACCATCAAACAGGCAAAGAGTCAATACAGGACTAAGATTGAATCGTACTACACCGGCTCTGACGCTCGTCGGATGTGGCAGGGCTTGAAAACTATTACAGACTTCAAAGGGAAGCACAGCCGCGAGCTGCCCAGTGACACAAGACTTCCAGACGAGCTAAACCACTTCTATGCTCGCTTCGAGGCAAGCAATACTGAAGCATGCATGAGAGCACCAGCTGTTCCCGGATGACTATGTGATCACGCTCTCCGTAGCCGATGTGAGTAAGACTTTTAAGCAGGTCAACATTCACAAGTCCCAGGGCCAGACGGATTACCAGGATGTGTACTCCGAGCATTTGCTGACTAACTGGCAAGTGTCTTCACTGACATTTTCAACATGTCCCTGACTGAGTCTGTAATACCAACATGTTTCAAGCAGACCACCATAGTCCCCGTGCCCAAGGACTCTAAGATAACCTGCCTAAATGACTACCGACCCGTAGCACTGACGTCTGTAGCCATGAAGTGCTTTGAAAGGTTGGTCATGGCTCACATCAACACCATTATCCCAGAAACCCTAGACCCACTCCAATTTGCATACCGCCCCAACAGATCCACAGATGATGCAATCTCTATTGCACTCCACACTGCCCTTTCCCACCTGGACAAGAGGAACACCTACGTGAGAATGCTATTCATTGACTACAGCTCAGCATTCAACACCATAGTGCCCTCAAAGCTCATCACTAAGCTAAGGATCCTGGGACTAAACACCTCCCTCTGCAACTGGATCCTGGACTTCCTGACGGGCCGCCCCCAGGTGGTAAGGGTAGGTAACAACACATCTGCCCCTCAGGGGTGCGTGCTCAGTCCCCTCCTGTACTCCCTGTTCACCCATGGCCAGGCACGCCAGACTGCATAGCCAGGCACGACTCCAACACCATCATTAAGTTTGCCGATGACACAACAGTGGTAGGCCTGATCACCGACAACCATGAGACAGCCTATAGGGAGGGGGTCAGAAACCTGGCCATGTGGTGCCAGGATAAAAACCTCTCCCTCAATGTGACCAAGACAAAGGAGATGATTGTGGACTACAGGAAAAAAAAAAGAGGACTGAGCACGCCCCCATTCTCATCGACGGGGCTGTAGTGGAACAGGTTGAGAGCTTCAAGTTCCTTGGTGTCCACATCACCAACGAACTATCATGGTCCAAACACATCATGGTCTATCATGGTCCAAGACAGTCGTGAAGAGGGCACGACAAAGCCTATTCCCCCTCAGGAGACTGAAAAGATTTGGCATGGGTCCTCAGATCCTCAAACAATTCTACAGCTGCACCATCGAGAGCATCCTGACTGGTTGCATCTGTAACGATCCCGGCAGTCTGAGTCGGGTCCTGTCTGGTGACTAGTTTTTCTGTTCGTGATCTCCAGTTTCCCGAGGGTTCGGGAACGCTCCGGGGAGCTCTCTTGATTTCCGCACCTGCATCCCATCAGCAATCTGCACACCTGGTCCTGATCATCACCCTTCTTAGGCTCTGGCCTAACATCCAGTCCCTGCCGGATCGTTAGCCATGAACAGTAGGTTTACCAGAGTATCAGTCTTAGAGCCTAGCGTTAGTTTTGTTGTTTTTGCACCTTGTTGGTTTGTTGCTTACTTACCCCCGTTTTGTTCCATCTGCAGTCACCCGTCCGGAACCTTCATCCAACCTCTGCCTGGTGGTCGGGCGGCTGCCGACCCAGGATGGGATCAACCACTGCACCCCCAACAACTAATCAACGCCGCCCGCTCTGTTCCCTGGATTATTCAGCATCACTCTTGAATTTGTAATAAACACTCACCTTCGTTTCAACTTACCTTGTCCTGGTCTGCTTCTGGGTTCTGGCTTAGCAACTCGTGACAGAACGATCCGGCCAGTAATGAACCCAGCGGACCTGGACTCTGTTCGCCATGCCATTACCCATCAGGAGAAGATGTTGGGCCATCATAGCACGGTACTACAGGAGATCGCGTTGTCAGTTCGAACCTTTCTACCGGTCTGACGGAGGTCCAGAACCAACGCAAGTTTCCGGTGGAGGATCCACTACCGGTTTCACCCATCTCGCCTGCCGCTTCTGGAGCTGTGTCCTTCCGTGAGCCCAAGGTTCCGACGCGGATAAATATGAGGGGGAGCTGGGAAGATGCCGTTCCTTCCTTATGCAGTGTGGATTAGTGTTCGATCTACAGCCCTACTCTTATGCCACAGACAAGGCTAGGATAGCCTTTGTGATTGCGTTGCTGCGTGGTCGAGCGCTGAGTGGGCTTCAGCCGTTTGGGAACGACAAGACCCCTGCATGGCTTCATACCAGGGGTTCACGGCCGAGATGAGGAAGCTCTTCGACCATTCCGTCCGAGGGAGGGACGCAGCTAGGCGCCTGTTTCGCTTCACCAAGGAACTCGCAGCGTGGCCGACTTCGTGATCGAGTTCAAGACGTTGGCTGTGGAGAGTGGGTGGAACGAGGAGTCTCTGCAAGCGGCCTTTTACCAGGGTCTGTCGGAGCAGCTCAAGGATGAGTTGATCTCCTATCCGGAGCCTAGTGACCTGGACAGCTTGGTAGCCTTGTCTATTCGGGTGGATAATCGAGTCCGAGAGCGAAGGAGGGAGAAGCAATGGGGTCCGTCCAATCGATCAGCTTCTCAGTTCCCAGTCGGGTCGGGTGGTGGACCAGAACACGCCGATCATTCTCCACCACAAAGGATTAGTGGAGAGGTCCTCTCTCCCGATTCTGAACCCATGCAAGTGGGGCGGCACGGGTTAACCAAGGAGGAGCGTCAACATAGACGTAAGACCAACTGCTGCCTCTACTGTGGTAGCTCGGGACATTACATCTCCACTTGTTCCCGGCGGTCGTCAAACTGCCCGGCTCGCTAAAGTTGGGAGGACTTTTAGCGAGCCAGTTTCAACCTCTCAGTACCTCTGTCAGACCCCGTTTCCCGGCTACCCTTGTGAACAGGAATCAGAGCTTAGCGATTAACGCTTTATCGATTCAGGTGCCGATGGAAGCTTTCTTGATGCCGAGTTGGTGGAACAGCTGGGGCTTTCCAAGGAGCAATTGCCGGAAGCCATTGAAGCGTACCACTCTGAACGGCAGTAGTCTGGCACGTATCACGATGAGGACTGAACCGGTTAAGATGCGCGTTGTCGGGGAATCATTCTGAGATGATTTCATTCTTCATTCTGCCGTCTTCCCATGTTCCTCTGGTCCTTGGATACCCCTGGCTGAAGGAACACAATCCCACGTTCGATTGGGTGACGGGCAAGGTAACGAGTTGGAGCCTTGATTGTCATGCTAACTGTCTCAAGACTGCCTGCCCCCATTCGGTTCCCAGTCAGGTGATTGAGGCTAAACCCCCAGATTTGTCCCTGGTTCCCGAGACATATCACGATTTGGGGGAAGTTTTCAGTAAGCAGAAGGCTCTGTCACTCCCCTCCCCACCGACCATATGATTGTGCCATCAACCTGTTCCCTGGAGCTGTCTACCCCAAGGGAAGGTTATACAGTATCTCCCGACCTGAACGTGAGGCTTTGGAGACCTACATCAAGGAGTCCCTAGCTGCTGGTCTCGTTCGTCCCTCGTCATCACCCCTGGGGGCAGGATTCTTCTTTGTGGGTAAGAAGGATGGCTCTCTTCGACCGTGTATTGATTATCGGGGGTTGAATGACATCACGGTCAAGAACAAGTATCCCCTGCCCTTGATGAGTTCTGCCTTCGACTCCTTACAGGGTGCTACGATGTTCACCAAGCTAGACCTACGCAATGCGTATCACATGGTCCGGATCAGAGAGGGGGACGAGTGGTTGACGGGTTTCAATACACCGATGGGTCACTTCGAGTATCAGGTGATGCCGTTTGGACTGACCAATGCTCCAGCGGTATTCCAGAGTATGGTGAACGACGTCCTGAGAGATATGATCGGTCTCTTTGTGTTTGTTTACCTGGATGACATTCTGATCTTCTCGAAGGAACCTTCCGACCACGTCCAGCATGTCCGGCAGGTTCTGCAGCGATTGTTGGAGAATCGCCTGTTCGTGAAGGCCGAGAAGTGCGAGTTTCACGCCCACACGACATCCTTTCTCGGGTACATCATCTCCAGGGGAGAGATTAGGATGGACCAGGAGAAGGTTAGAGCGGTTCTGGAATGGGCCCAGCCCGGTACGAGATTGCAGCTCCAGAGATTTTTGGGGTTTGCGAATTTCTACCGCAGATTCATCCGGGATTACAGCCGTGTGGCCGCTCCGTTAACTGCCTTGACTTCCAGTATCAGGACCTTCAAGTGGAATCCGGAGGCGGATCGAGCGTTTCTGGATTTGAAGAGGCGATTCACCAACGCACCGATTCTCTCTCAACCGGACACGGCCCGTCAGTTCGTCGTTGAAGTGGACGCGTCTGATGTGGGAGTTGGCGCCATCCTGTCGCAGCGATGCTCCACGGACAGTAAACTCCATCCCTGCGCCTACTACTCGTCGCCTTTCGCCTGCGGAGAGGAATTACGATGTGGGTAACCGGGAGCTTCTCGCGGTGAAACTTGCCTTGGAGGAGTGGCGCCACTGGTTGGAGGGGCGGAGCAACCGTTTATTGTTTGGACTGACCACAAGAATCTTGCTTACGTGCAATCGGGCTAAACGTCTCAACTCCCGTCCAGGCCAGGTGGGCGTTGTTTTTCGGACGATTCAAGTTTTCCCTGACGTTCCGACCTGGATCTAAGAACGGCAAGGCGGACGCCTTGTCCCGGATGTTCTCCAAGACGGAGGAGAGTGGGTCCAAGACCGAGACAATTCTCCCCCGGAACTGCGTCGTGGGAGCAGTTATGTGGAAGATTGAGGAGGAGGTGCTGGCGGCCCTTCGGACTCAGCCCGGTCCCGTAACGGTCCACCCGGTCGGTTGTTTGTGCCTGAGTCGGTTCGTCCTGCTGTCCTCAAATGGTCCCACGCCAGCAAGATGGCTTGTCACCCTGGCGTGGCTCGGACAATGGCGTTTCTTCGCAGACGTTTTTGGTGGCCTGCCATGGCCGAGGATACTCGGGGTTTTGTTGCTGCCTGTCCAGTGTGTGCGCAGAATAAGAGTACCAATCGGCCCAGCTCTGGACTACTTCACCCCCTTCCTATTCCCCGGCGACCATGGTCGCATCTGGCCCTGGACTTCGTCACTGGGTTGCCCGCTTCTGAGGGGAACACGGTCGTTCTGACTATCGTGGACAGATTCAGCAAGTTCGCCCACTTTGTGCCAATTGCCAAGCTTCCCTCTGCCTCGGAGACGTCCGAGATCCTGGTTAGGGGAGGTTTTCAGGGTCCACGGTTTGCCCAGTGATATCGTTTCCGACCGTGGCCCTCAGTTTACCTCTGCTGTCTGGAAGTCCTTCTGTTTGGCCATTGGAGCTACAGTCAGTCTCACATCTGGTTTTCACCCCCAATCCAATGGTCAGGCGGAGAGAGCCAACCAGAAGATGGAATCCACGCTACGCTGTCTGGTCTCTTCCAACCCCACCTCCTGGGTCTCTCAGTTGCCTTGGGTTGAGTATGCCCACAATACTCTCCCCTACATCTGCCACTGGGATGTCTCCCTTCCAGTGCCTGTATGGCTACCAACCTCCCCTGTTCCCTTCTCAGGAGAAGGAGCTCTCAGTGCCTTCTGTTCAGGCCCATATTCGTCGTTGCCACCGGACCTGGCATCGGGCCAGAAAGGCACTCCTTAGAGTTTCGGACCGGTATCAGCTCCAGGCGAATCGTCGCCGGATCCCCGCTCCCACCTATACCATCGGAGATAGGGTTTGGTTGGCCACACGGGATCTTCCGTTACGGACTGAGTCTAGGAAGTTGTTACCGAGTTCATTGGTCCGTTTGTGGTGGAGAAGGTGATCAATCCAGTGGCAGTTCGACTCAAACTACCGAGGACGCTCAGAGTCCATCCCCACCTTTCATGTCTCCTGCCTCAAGCCTGTTTTCCTCAGTCCTCTGTTGCCTCCTCCGCCTCCTCCTCCTCCTCCTCGGATGATCGGAGGTGGTCCTGCCTACACGGTGCGTCGCATCATGGATTCCAGACGGCGGGGCCGGGGTTTCCAGTATCTCGTGGACTGGGAGGGTATGGTCCTGAAGAGAGGAGTTGGATTCCGCGGCGACAGGTCCTAGATGCTGACCTCATCAGTGACTTCTACCGCCTCCATCCTGGCGCTCCGGGGAGTCCGCCCGGTGGCGTTCGTCGGAGGGGGGTACTGTAACGATCCCGGCAGTCTGAGTCGGGTCCTGTCTGGTGACTAGTTTTTCTGTTCGTGATCTCCAGTTTCCCGAGGGTTCGGGAACACTCCGGGAGCTCTCTTGATTTCCGCACCTGCATCCCATCAGCAATCTGCACACCTGGTCCTGATCATCACCCTTCTTAGGCTCTGGCCTAACATCCAGTCCCTGCCGGATCGTTAGCCATGAACAGTAGGTTTACCAGAGTATCAGTCTTAGAGCCTAGCGTTAGTTTTGTTGTTTTTGCACCTTGTTGGTTTGTTGCTTACTTACCCCCGTTTTGTTCCATCTGCAGTCACCCGTCCGGAACCTTCATCCAACCTCTGCCTGGTGGTCGGCGGCTGCCGACCCAGGATGGGATCAACCACTGCACCCCCAACAACTAATCAACGCCGCCCGCTCTGTTCCCTGGATTATTCAGCATCACTCTTGAATTTGTAATAAACACTCACCTTCGTTTCAACTTACCTTGTCCTGGTCTGCTTCTGGGTTCTGGCTTAGCAACTCGTGACAGCATCACCGCCTGGTATGGCAACTGCTTGGCCTCCGACCGCAAGGCACTACAGAGGGTAGTGCGTACGGCCCAGTACATCACTGGGGCCAAGCTTCCTGCCATCCAGGACCTCTATACCAGGCGGTGTCAGAGGAAGGCCCTCAAAATTGTCAAAGACTCCAGCCACCCTAGTCATAGACTGTTCTCTCTGCTACCGCACAGCAAGCGGTACCGGAGTGCCAAGTCTAAGTCCAAAAGACTTCTCAACAGTTTCTAGCCCCAAGCCATAAGACTCCTGAACAGCTAATCATGGCTACCCGAACTATTTGCACTGCCCCCCCCACCCCATCTTTTTACGCTGCTGCTACTCTGTTAATTATTTATGCATAGTCACTTTAACTCTACCCACATGTACATATTTCTTCAACTACCTCAACTAGCCGGTGCCCCCGCACATTGACTCTGCATATATACCCCTGTATATATAGCCTCCCTACTGTTATTTTATTTTACTTCTGCTCTTTTTTTCTCAATACTTTTTTGTTTTATTCTACTTTTTTATAAAAATAAATGCACTGTTGGTTAAGGGCTGTAAGTAAGCATTTCACTTTAATGTCTGCACCTGTTGTATTCGGCGCATGTGGCCAATACAATTTGATTTGATTTGATTTGATGTACTTTTCAGAATTGCTTAGTGAGATTCTCATAGGTGGGCTGGTAGGTACTGGTAGCTGGGGATCTACCTGTTGGAGACCCCTGATCTAGGCGTTGCTACATCACAGACATGGGAGTGGTTACCTGAGTAATTTCTCAGCTTTCACGATGGTCATCAAAGTAATATTTGTGTCTGGCTAATTTCAGTCTGAACTCAGACAAACATTTTCCATCTTGTGAGCCCAGTTAATCGTTGTGTGGTTCTCGGCTCACACCAGTTATAGCGCCAACTAAATTCTGTTAATTATATTTTCTGGTGCCACTGCCATGGCAACGAGACAACGGCTTAGTCCAAAATTGCACCCTATTTCATATACAGTGCATTACTGTACATAGGGAATAGGGTGCCATTCAGCCTGCCGGGTTCACACACTTCTCTTGACAAATGTGTTTGCAGACAGAAATCTGACGAAGTGTTGATAAACACAGGATGTGCTGGACTAAATCTCTCTCTTTTAAGGTGCCACTATCACGTTCATACTATCCTAGTTTGTCATGTTTATTATTTAAAAGCAAGCAAAGATAACTATTCGGGCACATTTTGTGAGATTTCCTGCTGTTCAAACAAGGTCATTTCAATCAAGATGTTGTCACGCCCTGGCTCTGGGACTCTGTTATGTTGAGCCAGGGTGTGTAGTTTCTATGTATTTGTGTTCTAGGTTCTTTATCTAGCTCATGTGTTTCTGTGTTGGCCGGGGTGGTTCTCAATCAGAGGCAACGAGTGTCAGCTGTTGCTTGTTGTCTCTGATTGGGAACCATACTTAGGCAGCCTGTTTTCCACAGTGTTTTGTGGGATCTTGTTCCGTGTTGGTTTTGTGTTGTAAACCAAGGACTTCACGTATCGTTTTGTTGTTTTGTTCGTGTGGGTGAATATAAATAAAAGTATCACGCTGCGCCTTGGTCCACTGTGTTTGACGAGAGTGACAGAGGATCCCACCAATACTGGACCAAGCAGCGTGTCCAGGAGTACAAGCCGGAGGTAACTTTAGCGGATGTCCACCTCGACTGTGTCAAGCAGCGTGAGGAGGAGATAGGTTGGACTTGGGAGCAGAGGATGGAGAGTCTGGCGAGAGCCATGGAGGCCATATCCACGGGGGAGAGACAAACCCAATACATTTTTAGGGGGGGGCTCACACCGTGGACGACAGGGCTGCTGGAGGCAGATAAGGGGCGAGTTAGTGGACGAGGAGAGAAGGCCACCGGGTTACGGGAGCCATTGGCGAGTAGAGGGAAGGAAAATGTAGAGGCACGGCGAGAGGTACTGAGGTGTGTTGCCAGTCCGGTCCGGCCCGTTCCTGATCCCCGGGTAAGGCCAGTGGTGTGTGTTCCCAGTGCGGTCCGGCCTGTTCCTGTCCCTCGCACCAAACCTGTGATGCGCGTCGCCAGCCCGGTCCGGCCTGTTCCTGCCTCTCGCACCAAGCCTACGGTGCGCGTCGCCAGCCCGGCCCGGCCTGTTCCTGCTCCCCGCACCAAGCCAATGGTGCGCGTCGCCAGCCCGGCCTGTTCCTGCTCCCTGCACCAAGCCAATGGTGTGGGTGAATATAAATAAAAGTATGTTCGCATATCACGCTGCGCCTTGGTCCACTGTGTTTGACGAGCGTGACAGATATCCACCCATTGATAGTTAAAGAATATGATTTATAAATGCTGCAGGAGCTTAGAACATCTGTTTAATCCTATCATAAATAGGTTTATAATTGTTTTATCCTAAACCAAAACCGATGGTTGTATTTCTCTATTGTTTATTTTTGTTGTCATTTTCAATCTTTGTAAAAAACTAAAAGAGACTTCATGACTTTTTTATCGTAAACATGCTCTTAAAAATGATTCCTAGAAGCTCCATGGTTGGTTTGTTGGTTTCTACATAGCCCTGGGTCAGGACAAGTGGAGTATTTTACAAATGGTGTATTTGCCTTCCCACATATCTTTTTAAAAAATTGTTCAGGACAGTGATGTAGTTGTAAAGAAATCTGGTGGGTAAACTGATCGCAAGTCGCCGGTCGCAGTGAAAAAGTAACGCTCCCTTGACTTTGAATGCATTTTTTCACAAAAGGTAGGTAAACTGCATTTATCCTCCACTACACCATTGGTTCAGGGTAGTACCTTCAGTAAATATTCATACCCGTTTTTGTGCTACAGCCTGAATTCAAAATTGATTAAATAGATATTTTCTTTCAGATTTCTTTGCACATTTATTAAAAATGAAATACAGAAATCTGATTTACATACATATTCACACCCCTGAGTAAATACATGTTGGATTTTTTTTTGGGGGGGATAACCTTTAATATTGCAGATAGATTGTGGCTTCCATCAATGTAATAGTCTGCATCATTTCCAATCCCCCATATATATTGTTTTGTAAATATATGTATAATCAGGGGCTCAACTGGTTTTAGAATTGGGGAGAACAGCCTCCAGAGTGGTGCAGCGGTCTAAGGCACTGCATTGCAGTGCTTGAGGAGTCAGCCGGCCGTTACCGGGAGACCCATGAGGCTGCGCACAATTGGCCCGGTGTCGTCCAGGTTAGGGGAGGGTTTGGCCGGCCGGAATTTCCTTGTCCTATCATGCTCTTGCGACTCATTTTGGCGGGCCGGGAGCCTGCAAGCTGACTTCGGTCGCCAGCTGGATGGTGTTTCAAGAAGCAGTGCATCTTGGCAGGGTCGTGTTTCGGAGGACGCAGAGCTCTCGACCTTCGCCTCTCCCGAGTCCAGAAGAGAGTTGCAGCGATGGGACAAGACTGTAACTACCAATTGGATATCAAGAAATTGGGGTAAAGAAAAAGAACTGGGGGGGGACATCATTATTTTTCTTTTTTTCTTATTCAGTCGGATAACCACTCCAAACAGCCTACCCGACTGCTCGACCACTCTGAGGTGTCTGCATGGTCCTAAAGCACACCATTGTCTCATTTTGTATCACATTCCAATGATAAAACTAGGGGGGACAAAAATGCAATTTCACAATGTGGGGGCATTGAAAGTGCGCCCCTGTATAAAATATATATACATTTTTTCGATATTTTTTCTAACCCTAACAACCCTCCCATAATTGGAGTAAACTAATGGCCAACAACACTTAGGCTTCTACTTCCAGCTTATACATACTATATACATTTTTATGGACACAGTATATTTTACAATAGTTATCTTTTCTTTGTTTTTAGTCCCATCCTTCGGCTACCCTCAACCCCTCCCATTTATCTCTGAAGACCATACAGTTTTGATTTAATGTTTGCCATATATCTATGCTGTGATGTTTCAAAAAAGTTCTGAACCTTTCTATTCTCAGAGTTTCTACAGATTGTAAATTAAAGATTTGCTAAGAGTATTATTATATTATTGATCGATTGACTATGACTTTTCAGATTACCCAGTAGTGCTATCTGCAGGGTTAGCTCCAGGTAAATATTGCAATCCTTCAGCCATTCCTGGACCTGTGTCAAAAAACAAGCTACAAATGAACAGTACCAAAACAAACGATCAAATGATGCTGTCTCTTCGCAGCAAAATCTGCAGAGCTGGGAAGATTGTATTCCCCATATAAATAACATTATATAGGACGGCAGGTAGCTTAGTGGTTAAGAGCGTTGTGCCGGTAACCGAAAGGTCACTGGTTCAATTCCCCGAGCTGACTAGGTGAAAAATCTGTTGATGTGCCCTTGAGCAAGGCACTTAACCCTAATTGCTCGGGATAAGAGTGTCTACTAAAAAAATAAAATGAAGAAAGAATTTTGTATATTAATTTAAATTGAAACATTTGCATTTTGCGTATCAGTTCATAAACACTATGCCATGGAATCGGTACATCGAAAATCTCTTCCCAACTATTTTGCAATCTATATGTTAGAATTACATTTGGCAGTGATTACAGCTGTTATTTTTTCTTGCTATAACAAAGGGGTTGAATACTTATTATTGACTCAAGACATTTCACCTTTTCATTTTTTATTAATTTCAAAGGTTTTCTACAATCAAAATTCCATTTTGACATTATGGGGTATTGTGTGTAAATCTGTGACACAAAATCTCTATGTTATCCATTTTAAATTCAGGCTGTAACATCAAAATGTGGAAAAAGTGTGAATACTTTCTGAAGGCACTGTACTTTGTCACTCACCAAAGTAAAGATGTTGCTGATGTCCTTATCTGTCAATGTGCTGGGGTGTCACTTTCCAAAAATCATAAATGTGTTTGAACACTTGTAAACACCCTCCATTTGAGTTGGAAAATATGGCTGTTGGATTTTTGCTGTGTCATACAAATAAATAGATTCATATTAGTTGTCTATTGCCTGTTAAGCCACACTAATGTGAGAATATACAGTAATGTGATTATGAATCACCACAACATTAAAATGGTACATTTAAGCATTCTTGAGGCGTTGACAGATTCAGTATAGATGTGTGTGAGTAAATGTTGATATAATACCTCTGTAGAAATTAGAATAACAACACAAGCTTGGTATTCATGGAGGTACAGTAAATAGCTTTGTCATTATTTCGTACGAATGTCAGAAGGTGTATAAACAGATGACAGATCTATACAGAGGTCTGGTGTTTTATGAAATTATCCCCTTGTCGTCCTACAGAGACATCTGGGAATGCAATCTTAAAAATCGGCTTTTTAATTGTGTGTGAGTAAAACACCTGGGGCCTAATTTATCAATATTGCACAGAAACCATTCTAAAACACTACTTATGAACTGAATTTAGAATGTTCGTGTGCATAGAAAAGGTGTGATTTGTCAAACAATCCTACGAGCGTTATACCCACACCGGTAGGAGATAACCAGCCTTTAATTAACCATATATGGTCATATCATCCCTTTAAAGCCCGTGGGGAATATACAACACCATACCATGAAATACAACGGCACAACCAAAAAAAGCTAAGTGTCAGATTGAGAAAAAAAGAAGAAAAGAAATTAACATAGCTACAAAGAGAGGAACATTAGGACAATTCAAGTTGCTTTAGTTGCCCAAATGAGTAGGCAACACTCACCAGTAAGCCATCTATCCTCAACAGCTTCCTTCTGTAGGTGTATGTATAGGTCAACATTGCTGTTCTGCAGAATGTACGAGTCGTGAGTTCCACCTGACCACCTTGTCACCGCATTCAGCAGCATCTATTGCACATCACATAACCTATCACCTGCACATTAAAGAGTGGAAGCCTTTTCTGTTCACATAGTTGAGTTCGTATTTGGGAACCTATTGATGGTATCATGGCAACGAAACCCCTCTTGACTTCACCCTGTTGTGCGATTGTGTATGGAAATTGTATGTTACAGTTTGTTTAGCTGATTATTGCATCCAAAACGTTTCCTTCTTCGAGGGCTGTTAGATGCCAATCAGCTCCTGAAAATTACCCGTTGTCGAAAACCAGAGGGTGGATAGCACTTCGATGTGCACCGGAATGGCATGTTTTCGCCTTTTTAAAGTAGGTCCTTGCAAAATCCTTGCAAAGATCGTATACGATTGGTTTTGGGAAACCATATCTGATGAGCCAATCTGTACTTTCTGCTAAAAAGGCCCACCTGTCTCTAAAAACGCGTGCACTTTCACACAGCCTCTAATTTAACAAATCACTGTACTTTATATGGATTGTTATGGTAACAAATGCACAGATGTGGTCAAATTATATATAGCCTGGATACAGTGCATTCGGAAAGTATTCAGACCCTTGCTGTTTTCCACATTTTGATACACTACAGCCTTATTCTAAAATGGATACAAATGTCCCCCCCCCCCTCCCATCAATCTACACACAATACCCCATAATGATAAAGCAAAAACAGGTTTTTCGATTTTTTTTCAAATGTATTAAAAAAACTGAAATATTAAACTTACATAAGTATTCAGACGCTTTACTCAGTACTTTGTTGAAGCACCTTTGGCAGCGATTACAGCCTTGAGTCTTATAATATAATAATAATAATAATATGCCATTTAGCAGATGCTTTTATCCAAAGCAACTTACAGTCATGCGTGCATGACTTTTTTGTGTATGGGTGGTCCCGGGGATCGAACCCACTACCCTGGCGTTACAAGCGCCGTGCTCTACCAGCTGAGCTACAGAGGACCAGTCTTCTTGGGTATGACACTACAAGCTTGGCACACCTGTATTTGGGGAGTTTCTCCCATTATTCTCTGCAGATCCTCTCAAGCTCTGTCAGGTTGGATGGGGAGCGTCGCTGCACAGCTATTTTCAGGTCTCTCCAGAGATGTTCGATCGGGTTCAAGTCCAGGCTCTGGCTGGGCCACTCACTCAAGGACATTCAGAGACTTGTCCTGAAGCCACTCCTGCATTGTCTTGACTGTGTAATTAGGGTCGTTGTCGTTAGAAGGTGAACCTTCGCTCCAGTCTGAGGTCCTGAGTGCTCTGGAGCAGGTTTTCATCAAGGATCACTCTGTACTTTGCTCCGTTCATCTTTCCCTCGGTCCTGACTAGTCTCCTAGTCCCTGCCGCTGAAAAACATCCCCACAGCATGATGCTGCCACCACCAATCTTCACCGTAGGGATGGTGCCAGGTTTCCTCCAGACGTGACGCTTGGCATTCAGGCCAAAGAGTTCAATCTTGGTTTCATCAGACCAGAGAATCTTGTTTCTCATGATCCGAGAATACTTTCGGTCCATTTTGGCAAACTCCAAGTGGGCTGTCATGTACCTTTTACTGAGGAGTGGCTTCCGTCTGGCCACTCTACCATAAAAGGCCTGATTTGGTGGAGTGCTGCAGAGATGGTTGTCCTTCTGGAAGTTTCTCCCATCTCCACAGAGGAACTCTGGAGCTCTGTCAGAGTGACAATCGGGTTCTTGGTCACCTCCCTGACCAAGGCCCTTCTCCCCCGATTGCTCAGTTTGGTCGGGCAGCCAGCTCTAGGAAGAGTCTTGGTGGTTCCAAACTTCTTCCATTTAAGAATGATGGAGGCCACTGTGTTCATGGGGACCTTTTCCCAGATCTGTGCCTCGACACAATCCTGTCTCGGAGCTCTACGGACAATTCCTTCGACCTCATGGCTTGGTTTTTGCTCTGACATGCACTGTCAACTGTGGGACCTTATATAGACAGGTGTGTGCCTTTCCAAATCATGTCCAATCAATTGAATTGACCATAGGTGGACTCCAATGAAGTTGTAGAAACATCTCAAGGATGAGCAATGGAAACAGGATGCACTTAAGCTCAATTTCGAGTCTCATAGCAAAGGGTCTGAATACTTATGTAAATAAGTATTTCTGTTTCTATTTCATTTTTTATAAATTAGCAAACATTTCAACAAAACTGTTTTTGCTTCGTCACTATGGGGTATTTTGTGTAGATTGCTGAGAAAAAAATATATTTAATACATTTTAGAATAAGGCTGTAACGAAACAAAATGTGGAAAAAGTCAAGGGGTCTGAATAATTTCCAAAGTGACTGTATGTTGCATGAATTCACAATGGAAATACAATTAAATTGTACAATTATTTAATTACTACTCTCACAATTTCACACATTTTCAATATACTTTTTACACTTGACAAGCAGTTCCCTTATACCACCACTTGCACTGTGCGTGCGCATGGTCTTGGCTGTGCATATATTTATGCACACTCTCAACCAAACGTTCATATTGATCAATCTCACACTTCGCGTGGAAATGATCCCACGCATGGTTTACGCACAGATGCGTCAATACGCATGATTGATAAATGAGGCCCCTGATACCGTAATGGTTCAACTCATTTAATAGCGGACACAATTTCCAAAGTGTAAAGAAAAAAGGTTCCCGCATTAAGTCTGGCTCAGCGAGGCATTTACGGCACTAGAGTAGATTAATTAGATTGACAGGACACATTTTTATGAGTCATGTTATGATTCATATTAGCCCCTGTGGAGGAAAATCGATGGAGGAAGGGGGAATAATGCACCTTAGCCCATACATTATCTCATATTAACCTCTAGAAATGTTAACCAATTTTAAGAAGGGAACCGCTAGTAAAACTAAGAGCATTATTGAATGGTTACCTCCATGGTTAACTTCCCCTACCGTTCATTGTGACCCTCAGGTACGATGTGATAGGTTGCCTCGGATCCTGGGAGGTCATTGCATCTGAGGGCACCTAAGACATCAACTTCTCACAATTTCATTCTCACATGGACTTGTTCACCCACTATCAACTGCATGGTTACAGCCAGG
Source organism: Coregonus clupeaformis (assembly GCF_020615455.1). NCBI lineage: Eukaryota > Metazoa > Chordata > Actinopteri > Salmoniformes > Salmonidae > Coregonus > Coregonus clupeaformis. Next base: position 7,653,724 of record NC_059205.1, on the reverse strand, counting down.
AATTTAGTGGTAAAAATGTGTGAGTCAATGTGACAGGCATAAACACTAACATAACGACTGGGTAAACACTTTGTGTTACTCCACTACATCCCAGATTACAACGTGTGACTTTGGTTGCAGGTTGGACTTTACATTACAGTCGTACTTTTAGTTTTTTTTGTCTGTGAATATAACATTGAAGTGACAAGACAGTAAACAGAACTTGAATGGTGTTGCTGGATTTATCTTTGATTGAGGTAATGAGTGATTTCTATGTATTGCGTTTTAGCTGCAAATTCCACATTTAGTTGTCTGAGTATTTTGTTGTCAAAGTATGTAAAAAAAAAAGAAGCGTTTTTTGATTAAGTAAATTATTGAGTTCATGTTGGCTTTCCAAAGATCCTTTAATATTGAGTCTTGGGTGATTGCAAGGTTAAGGGGTCAAATCTCTTTACTTATTTCTTAAGGTTTTCTTCCAACAATGCTTCTTCTTTTTCTTTTTCGTGAGGCGAAGGCTACGCCTTTTAGAGGGAGGGCGTGTTAGGGCATTGGCCATGAAGTTGAAACTGATTGGGGCGTGGTCAGAGATCATTATGCTATGAATGGTTGATTCTGTTATTCGATGGATGATAGAATTATTGGCTAAGAAGAAGTCTATGCAAGAGTAAGATTTATGAACTGATCGAAAAGTATGAATATTCTCTGTTGTCAGGGTTATGAAATCTCCACAGGTCTTTCAGTCCATAATCTGACATGTATTGTTTAATTGTGGTTGTAGGGTTTAGGATTTATAGTCAGAATAGCGCGATCTAGGTGTGGATTTAAGACTGTATTAAAGTCTACCACATCAGTCACCGGACTCATTAATAAGTGCATCGACGACGACGTCCCCACAGTGACCGTATGTACATACCTCAACCAGAAGCCATGGATTACAGGCAACATCTGCACTGAGCTAAAGGTAGAGCTGCCACTTTCAAGGAGCAGAACACTAATCTGGATACTTTAATAAATCACGCTACGACCTCCGATGAGCCATCAATCCGGCAAAGCATCAATACAGGACTAAGATCGAATCCTACTATGCTGGCTCTGAAGCTCGACAGAAGTGGCAGGGCTTGCAAACTATCACGGATGACAAAAGGAAACCCAGCCACGAGCTGCCCAGCGACGCGAGCCAACCAGGCGAGCTAAATGCCTTATATGCTCGCTTCGAGGCAAGCAACACTGAACCATGCATGAGAGCACAAGCTGTTCCGGACGACTGTGTGATCTCGCTCTCTGTAGCCGATTTAAGACCTTTAAACAGGTTAACATTCGCAAGGCCGCGGGGCCAGACAGAATACCAGGACGCGTACTCAGAGCATGCGCTGACCTGCTGGCAAGTGTCTTCACTGACATTTTCAACCTATCCCTGACCCGGTCTGTAACACCGTGAAGATTTGGCATGGGCCCTCAGATCCTCAAAAAGTTATACAGCTGCACCATTGAAAGTACCTTGACTGGCTGCACCACCGCTTGTTACGGCAACTGTAAGGCATCCGACCACAAGGCGCTACAGAGAGTGGTGAGTACGGCCCTGTACATCACTGGTGCCGAGCTCCCTGCAATCCAGGACCTCTATACCAAGCTGTGCCAGAGGAAGGCCCAATTTAAATAAAAAAAATTCAGCCACCCAAGCCATCGACTGTTCTCTCAGCTACCGCATGTTAAGCTGTATGAGTGCACCAAATCTGGAACCAACAGGACCCTGAGCAGCTTCTACCCCCAAGCCATAAGACTGCTAAACAAGGCTGCTAAATAGCTAATCAAATGGCATTGACCCTTTTTTTTACTAAATCTCTTGCACCTACTACCCACTGGACTCTACCCACACACCTACAAATACTTACACTGACATCCCAATACACACACAAAGACACGCCCACACACACACAACATGTATACTGATGCACTCACACACTTTCACACTCACCACATACGCTGCTGCTACAGCTCAGTCTATAATCTATCCTGTTGCCTAGTCACTTTACCCCTACCTATATGTAGATAGCTACCTCAATTACCTCGTACCCCTGCACATCGACTCTGTACTGGTGCTCCCTGTATATAGCCATGTTATTACCTGGTACTCCCTGTATATAGCCATGTTATTACCTGGTACTCCCTGTATATAGCCATGTTATTACCTGGTACTCCCTGTATATAGCCATGTTATTACCTGGTACTCCCTGTATATAGCCATGTTATTACCTGGTACTCCCTGTATATAGCCATGTTATTACCTGGTACTCTCTGTACATAGCCATGTTATTACCTGGTACTCACTGTATATAGCCATGTTATTACCTGGTACTCCCTGTATATAGCCATGTTATTACCTGGTACTCCCTGTATATAGCCATGTTATTACCTGGTACTCCCTGTATATAGCCATGTTATTTTTACTCGTTATTGTTATTCATTATTCACTGTGTTTTTATTCCTCATATCACTATTTTGATTTATGTTTTATCATTAACTCTGCATTGTTGGAAAAGGACCCTTAAGTAAACATTTCACTGTTAGTCTACACCTGTTGTTTACAAAGCATGTGACAAATACAATTGTATTTTATTTGAATGTTGAGGTCTCTGATGTGTACCATCTATATACACTGAACAAAAAAATGAATGCAACAATTTCAAAGGTTTTACTGAGTTACAGTTCATTTAAGGAAATCAGTCAATTGAAATGAATTCATTATGCCCTAATCTATGGATTTCACATGACTGGGAATACAGATATGCATCTGTTGGTCACAGATACCATAAAATAAAAAGTAGGGGCGTGGATCAGAAAACCAGTCAGTATCTGGTGTGACCACCATTTGCCTCATGCAGCGCGACACATCTCCTTCGCATAGAGTTGATCAGGCTGTTGATTGTGGCCTGTGGAATGTTGTCCCACTCCTCTTCAATGGCTGTGCAAAGTTGCTGGATATTGGCGGGAACTGGAACACAATGTCGTACACGTCGACCCAGAGCATCCCAAACATGCTCAATGGGTGACATGTCTGGTGAGTATGGAAAAACTGGGACAATTTCAGCTCCCAGGAATTGTGTACAGATAATTGCGACATGGGGCTGTGCATTATCATGCTGAAACATGAGGTGATGGCAGCGGATGAATGGCACACTTCTCCAGCATGCCATTGGCCATCGAAGGTGAGCATTTGCCCACGGAAGTCGGTTACAACGCCGAACTGCAGTCAGGTCAAGATCCTGGTTAGGATGATGAGCACGCAGATGGGCTTCGCTGAGATGGTTTCTGACAGTTTGTGCAGGAATTCTTCGGTTGTGCAAACCCATAGTTTCATCAGCTGTCTGAGTGGCTGGTCTCAGACAATCCTGCAGGTGAAGAAGCCGGATGTGGAGGTCCTGGGCTGGCGTGGTTACACGTGGTCTGCGGTTGTGAGGCCGGTTGGACGTACTGCCATTCTCTAAAATGACGTTGGAGGTGGCTTATGGTAGACAAATTAACGATACATTCTCTGGAAACAGCTCTGGTGGACATTCCTGCAGTCAGCATGCCAATTGCACACTCCCTCAAAACTTGAGACATCTGTGGCATTGTATTGTGTGACAAAACTGCACATTTTAGAGTGGCCTTTTATTGTCCCCAGCACAAGGTGCACCTGTGTAATAATCATGCTGTTTAATCAGCTTCTTGATATGCCACACCTGTCAGGTGGATGGATTATCTTGGCAAAGGATAAATGCTCACTAACAGGGATGTAAACAAATTTGTGGAAAAACATTTAGAGAAATAAGCTTTTTGCATATGGACAATTTCTGGGATCTTTTATTTCAGCTCATGAAACATGGGACCAACACTTTACATTTTGCGTATATACATTTGTTCAGTATACGTTCATACATACAGTACCAACTCATTCCAGGGTTTTTCTTTATTTTTACTATTTTCTACATTGTAGAATAATAGTGAAGACATCAAAACTATGAAATAACACATATGGAATCATGTAGTAACCAAAAAAGTGTTAAACAAATCAAAATAAATGGTATGTTTTGTGGCAAGAACAGCTCAAATAAGCAAAGAGAAATGACAAACCATCATTACTTTAAGACATGATGCTCAGTCCATAGAGAACATTTCAAGAACTTTGAAAGTTTCTTCTAGTGCAGTTGCAAAAACCATTAAGGGCTATGATGAAACTGGCTCTCATGAGGACCGCCACAGGAATGGAAGACCCAGAGTTACCTCTGCTGCGGAGGATAAGTTCAGTAGATTTAACTGCAACTCAGATTGCAGCCCAAATAAATGTAACAGACACATCTCAACATCAACTGTTCAGAGGAGACTGTGTGAATCAGGCCTTCATGGTCGAACTTCTGCAAAGAAACGACTACTAAAGGACACCAATAAGAAGAAGAGACTTGCTTGGGCCAAGAAACATGAGCAATGGACATTAGACCGGTGGAAATCTGTCCTTTGGTCTGGAGTACACATTTTTGGTTACAACCGCCGTTTCTTTGTGAGACGCGTATGTGTGAATGGATGATCTCCGCAGCATGTGTATTTCCCACCGTAAAGCATGGAGGAGGAGGTGTTATGGTGTGGGGGTGCTTTGCTGGTGACACTGTCTGTGATTTATTTAGAATTCAAGGCACACTTAACCAGCATGGCTACCACAGCATTCTGCAGCGATACGCCATCCCATCTGGTTTGCGCTTAGTGGGACTATTATTTGTTTTTCAACAGGACAATGACCCAAAACCCACCTCCAGGCTGTGTAAGTTCTATTTGACCAAGAAGGAGAGTGATGGAGTGCTGCATCAAATGACCTGGCCTCCACAATCCCCCGACCTCAACCCAATTGAGATGGATTGGGATGAGTTGGACTGCAGATTGAAGGAAAAGCAGCCAACAAGTGATTAGCATATGTGGGAACTCCTTCAAGACTGTTGGAAAAGCATTCATCATGAAGCTTGATGAGAGAATGCCAAGAGTGTGCAAAGCTGTCATCAAGGCAAAGAATCTCAAATATAAAATACACTGCTCAAAAAAATAAAGGGAACACTAAAATAACACATCCTAGATCTGAATGAATGAAATAATCTTATTAAATACTTTTTTCTTTACATAGTTGAATGTGCTGACAACAAAATCACACAAAAATGATCAATGGAAATCAAATGTATCAACCCATGGAGGTCTGGTTTTGGAGTCACCCTCAAAATTAAAGTGGAAAACCACACTACAGGCTGATCCAACTTTGATGTAATGTCCTGAAAACAAGTCAAAATGAGGCTCAGTAGTGTGTGTGGCCTCCACATGCCTGTATGACCTCCCTACAACGCCTGGGCATGCTCCTGATGAGGTGGCGGATGGTCTCCTGAGGGATCTCCTCCCAGACCTGGACTAAAGCATCCGCCAACTCCTGGACAGTCTGTGGTGCAACGTGGCGTTGGTGGATGGAGCGAGACATGATGTCCCAGATGTGCTCAATTGGATTCAGGTCTGGAGAACAGGCGGGCCAGTCCATAGCATCAATGCCTTCCTCTTGCAGGAACTGCTGACACAATCCAGCCACATGAGGTCTAGCATTGTCTTGCATTAGGAGGAACCCAGGGCCAACCGCAACAGCATATGGTCTCACAAGGGGTCTGGGGATCTCATCTCGGTACCTAATGGCAGTCAGGCTACCTCTGTCGAGTACATGGAGGGCTGTGCGGCCCCCCAAAGAAATGCCACCCCACACCATGACTGACCCACCGCCAAACCGGTCATGCTGGAGGATGTTGCAGGCAGCAGAACGTTCTCCACGGCGTCTCCAGACTCTGTCACGTCTGTCACATGTGCTCAGTGTGAACCTGCTTTCATCCATGAAGACCAAACGTCCTGCACGGTGCTGGGCTGTAAGCACAACCCCCACCTGTGGACGTCGGGCCCTCATACCACCCTCATGGAGTCTGTTTCTGACCGTTTGAGCAGACACATGCACATTTGTGGCCTGCTGGAGGTCATTTTGCAGGGCTCTGGCAGTGCTCGTCCTGCTCCTCCTTGCACAAAGGTGGAGGTTGCAGTCCTGCTGCTGGGTTGTTGCCCTCCTACGGCCTCCTCCACGTCTCCTGATGTACTGGCCTGTCTCCTGGTAGCGCCTCCATGCTCTGGACACTACGCTGACAGACACAGCAAACCTTCTTGCCACAGCTCGCATTGATGTGCCATCCTGGATGAGCTGCACTACCTGAGCCACTTGTGTGGGTTGTAGACTCCGTCTCATGCTACCACTAGAGTGAAAGCACCGCCAGCATTCAAAAGTGACCAAAACATCAGCCAGGAAGCATAGGAACTGAGAAGTGGTCTGTGGTCACCACCTGCAAAACCAGTCCTTTATTGGGGGTGTCTTGCTAATTGCCTATAATTTCCACCTGTTGTCTATTCCATTTGCAAAACAGCATGTGAAATTTATTGTCAATCAGTGTTGCTTCCTAAGTCGACAGTTTGATTTCACAGAAGTGTGATTGACTTGGAGTTACATTGTGTTGTTTAAGTGTTCCCTTTATTTTTTTTGAGCAGTGTATAAATGGTTTGTCTTTCTTTGAGGTGTTCAAACTTGGCAACGATAGGCTTGTCTGTGTTGTGCAGCGGTGGCTGCAGTATAGGTCCTCCTCGGTCTAAGTGATGTTATCCACCGTCTCCCTGGGTAGTTCCAATCCTGCTTGGATTCCATTGAAGATGAGATTACAGAGATGCAAACAAGTCAGGGTCCAAAAAGGTGTCAAAATGTTGCATAACATTTGCATATTTTCTGATAATAACAAGTACATAATACATACATATACATATTGAATACATATTTGAACAATCTTAATACTCCTAACTTTTTAATTCACAATAGACAGAGAAAACAGTGTCCTGGGGTAGGGGGGAGTTGGACTCTTTGGTTTGGGTTTCATTACATGATAATCTCAGTCAGGATTTTCTTATTTTCTTGTTGAGGACATACATATTTCTGTGGGTTTAATGAATCACAGCAAGGTCAAGGTAAAGGACTAGGCCTATCTACAGTGCATTTGGTAAGTATTCAGACCTATTGACTTTTTCCACATTTATGTTACAGCCTTATTCTAAAATTGATTAAAGATTTTTAAAAATGTCATGAACGTACATACAATATCCCATAAGTTTTGCAAATGTATTACAAATAAAAAAACTAAATACCTTATTTACGTAAGTATTCAGACCCTTTGCTATGAGACTCAAAATTGAGCTCAGGTGCATTCTGTTTCCATTGATCATCCTTGAGATGTTTCTACAACTTGATTGGAGTCCACCTGTGGTAAATTCAATTGATTGGACGTGATTTGGAAAGGCACACACCTGTCTATATAAGGTCCCACAGTTGACAGTGCATGTCAGACCAAAAACCAAGCCATGAGGTCGAAGGAATTGTCCATAGACCCCAGAGACAGGATTGTGTCGAGGCACAGATCTCGCGAAGGTTACCAAAAAATGTCTGCTGCATTGCAGGTCCCCAAGAACACAGTGGCCTCCATCATTCTTAAAAGGAAGAAGTTTGGAACCACCAAGACTCTTCCTTGAGCTGGCCGCCCGGCCAAACTGAGCAATCGGGGAGAAGGGCCTTGGTCAGGGAGGTGACCAAGAACCCAATGGTCACTCTGACAGAGCACCATAGTTCCTCTGTGGAGATGGTTGTCCTTCTGAAAGGTTCTCCCATATCTGCAGCACTCCACCAATCAGGCCTTTATGGTAGAGTGGCCAGACGGAAGCCACTCCTCAATAAAAGGCACATGACAGCCCGCTTGGAGTTTGCCAAAAGGCACCTAAAGGACTCTCAGACCATGAGAAACAAGATTTTCTGGTCTGATGAAACCAAGATTGAACTCTTTGGCCTGTGCTGTTTGTTGCTACTTGGCTACCTGCCAAACTATTCACGTTTTACTTTTAATAAACGTTTAATCAATCTTTGTGTTCAACAAATTTACCAACTTTTTAGTTTTGTCCTCACTCATCTTTTTTCGTTAAACTTTTTCACCCCGGACGTTTATCCCGAGACAGAAGAGTCATTTTCCTGTGCGTTTTAGCTGCCAACTTTACGTTATTTTCCTTTTTTCCATCGCAACTTTTTTCCCTTATTCAACTTTTTCACTCCGGACGCTTTATCTGGACATGGTTCATCAACATCTTCAACAGCCGAAGCTAAGTAGTAACATTAACATGATGTCTTCTAATTGCAGTCGCTGTACTCATAATATACAGGAGAACGATCGCCTTACGGCGAAAATAGCTGTGCTACAAGCCCAGCTTCAGACGCAATCGTTAGGCAAGGGTAATCTCAGTGTAGGAAAGGAAGAAACAGCGTCTGTGCCACCAGTAAGTACAGACAGTAACGTTAGTATAAATACCCCCCGCACAGTCCCCGCAGCCGGACAACTTTCTCATGGCTTCTGGAGGGAAATACTGTTGGAATGCTCAACCGGTGTCGCTCATTCAGCCGACAGAAACCTTCAACCGGTTTTCCCCATTATGTAGCGAGTCGGAGTCTGAGTCTGAGTCTTCTCTAGTCTCTACTCCTCCCGTTACGGGGTCTGAGACGCCGAAGGCTCCCACCATTAGCTCTGACAAATTGAAAACCCTAGTCATTGGCGACTCCATTACCCGCAGTATTAGACTTAAAACGAATCACCCAGCGATCATACACTGTTTACCAGGGGGCAGGGCTACCGACGTTAAGGCTAATCTAAAGATGGTGCTGGCTAAAGCTAAAACTGGCGAGTGTAGAGAGTATAGAGATATTGTTATCCACGTCGGCACCAACGATGTTAGGATGAAACAGTCAGAGGTCACCAAGTGCAACATAGCTTCAGCTTGTAAATCAGCTAGAAAGATGTGTCGGCATCGAGTAATTGTCTCTGGCCCCCTCCCAGTTAGGGGAAGTGACGAGCTCTACAGCAGAGTCTCAGCACTTAATCGCTGGTTGAAAACTGTTTTCTGCCCCTCCCAAAAGATAACATTTGTGGATAATTGGCCCTCTTTCTGGGACTCACCCACAAACAGGACCAAGCCTGACCTGCTGAGGAGTGACGGACTCCATCCTAGCTGGAGGGGTGCTCTCCTCTTATCTACCAACATAGATAGGGCTCTAACTCCTCTAGCCCCACAGTGAAATAGGGTGCAGGCCAGGCAGCAGGCTGTTAGCCAACCTGCCAGCTTAGTGGAGTCTGCCAATAGCACAGTCAGTGTAGTCAGCTCAGCCATACCCATTGAGACTGTGTCTGTGCCTCGACCTAGGTTGGGCAAAACTAAACATGGCGGTGTTCACCCTAGCAATCTTATTAGGATAAAGACCTCCTCCATTCCTGCCATTATTGAAAGAGATCGTGATACCTCACATCTCAAAATAGGGTTACTTAATGTTAGATCCCTCACTTCAAAGGCAGTCATAGTCAATGAACTAATCACTGATCATAATCTCGATGTGATTGGCCTGACTGAAACATGGCTTAAGCCTGATGAATTTGCTGTGTTAAATGAGGCCTCACCTCCTGGTTACACTAGTGACCATATTCCCGTGCATCCCGCAAAGGCGGAGGTGTTGCTAACATTTACGATAGCAAATTTCAATTTACAAAAAAAAATGGCGTTTTCATCTTTTGAGCTTCTAGTCATGAAATCTATGCAGCCTACTCAATCACTTTTTATAGCTACTGTTTACAGGCCTCCTGGGCCATATACAGCGTTCCTCTCTGAGTTTCCTGAATTCCTATCAGACCTTGTAGTCATAGCAGATCATATTCTAATTTTTGGTGATTTTAATATTCACATGGAGAAGTCCACAGACCCACTCCAAAAGTATTTCGGAGCCATTATCGACTCAGTGGGTTTTGTCCAACATGTCTCTGGACCTACTCACTGCCACAGTCATACTCTGGACCTAGTTTTGTCCCATGGAATAAATGTTGTAGATCTTAATGTTTTTCCACAAAATCCTGGACTATCGGACCACCATTTTATTACATTTGCAATCGCAACAAATAATCTGCTCAGACCCCAACCAAGGAGCATCAAAAGTCGTGCTATAAATTCTCAAACAACACAAAAATTCATTGATGCCCTTCCAGACTCCTTCTGCCTACCCAAGGACGTCAGAGGACAAAAATCAGTTAACCACTTAACTGAGGAACTCAATTTAACCTTGCGCAATACCCTAGATGCAGTTGCACCCCTAAAAACGAAAAACATTTGTCATAAGAAACTAGCTCCCTGGTATACAGAAAATACCCGAGCTTTGAAGCAAGCTTCCAGGAAATTGGAACGGAAATGGCGCCACACCAAACTGGAAGTCTTCCGACTAGCTTGGAAAGACAGTACCGTGCAGTACCGAAGAGCCCTCACTGCTGCTCGATCATCCTACTTTTCCAACTTAATTGAGGAAAATAAGAACAATCCAAAATTTATTTTTGATACTGTTGCAAAGCTAACTAAAAAGCAGCATTCCCCAAGAGAGGATGGCTTTCACTTCAGCAGTGATAAATTCATGAACTTCTTTGAGGAAAAGATCATGACCATTAGAAAGCAAATTACGGACTCCTCTTTGAATCTGCGTATTCCTCCAGGGCTTAGCTGTCCTGGATCTGCACAGCCCTGCGAGGGCCTGGGATCGGGAGAGACACTTAAGTGTTTTAGTACTATATCTCTTGACACAATGATGAAAATAATCATGGCCTCTAAACCTTCAAGCTGCATACTGGATCCTATTCCTACTAAACTGCTGAAGGAGCTGCTTCCTGTGCTTGGCCCTCCTATGTTGAACATAATAAACAGCTCTCTATCCACCGGATGTGTACCAAACTCACTAAAAGTGGCAGTGATAAAGCCTCTCTTGAAAAAGCCAAACCTTGACCCGGAAAATATAAAAAACTATCGGCCTATATCGAATCTTCCATTCCTCTCAAAAATTTTAGAAAAAGCTGTTGCGCAGCAACTCACTGCCTTTCTGAAGACAAACAATGTATACGAAATGCTTCAGTCTGGTTTTAGACCCCATCATAGCACTGAGACTGCACTTGTGAAGGTGGTAAATGACCTTTTAATGGCGTCAGACCGAGGCTCTGCATCTGTCCTCGTGCTACTAGACCTTAGTGCTGCCTTTGACACCATCGATCACCACATTCTTTTGGAGAGACTGGAAACCCAAATTGGTCTACACGGACAAGTTCTGGCCTGGTTTAGATCCTACCTGTCGGAAAGATATCAGTTTGTCTCTGTGAATGGTCTGTCCTCCGACAAATCAACTGTACATTTCGGTGTTCCTCAAGGTTCCGTTTTAGGACCACTATTGTTTTCACTATATATTTTACCTCTTGGGGATGTTATTCGAAAACATAATGTTAACTTTCACTGCTATGCGGATGACACACAGCTGTACATTTCAATGAAACATGGTGAAGCCCCAAAATTGCCCTCGCTAGAAGCCTGTGTTTCAGACATAAGGAAGTGGATGGCTGAAAACTTTTTACTTTTAAACTCGGACAAAACAGAGATGCTTGTTCTAGGTCCCAAGAAACAAAGAGATCTTCTGTTAAATCTGACAATTCATCTAGATGGTTGTAAAGTCGTCTCAAATAAAACTGTGAAGGACCTCGGTGTTACTCTTGACCCTGATCTCTCTTTTGACGAACATATCAAGACTGTTTCAAGGACAGCTTTTTTCCATCTACGTAACATTGCAAAAATCAGAAATTTTCTGTCCAAAAATGATGCAGAAAAATTTATCCATGCATTTGTTACTTCTAGGTTAGACTACTGCAATGCTCTATTTTCCGGCTACCCGGATAAAGCACTAAATAAACTTCAGTTAGTGCTAAATACGGCTGCTAGAATCCTGACTAGAACCAAGAAATTTGATCATATTACTCCAGTGCTAGCTTCCCTACACTGGCTTCCTGTTAAGGCAAGGGCTGATTTCAAGGTTTTACTGTTAACCTATAAAGCGTTACATGGGCTTGCTCCTACCTATCTTTCCGAGTTGGTCCTGCCGTACATACCAATACGTACGCTACGGTCACAAGACGCAGGCCTCCTAATTGTCCCTAGAATTTCTAAGCAAACAGCGGGAGGCAGGGCTTTCTCCTATAGATCTCCATTTTTATGGAACAGTCTGCCTACCCATGTGAGAGACGCAGACTCGGTCTCAACCTTTAAGTCTTTACTGAAGACTTATCTCTTCAGTAGGTCATATGATTGAGTGTAGTCTGGCCCAGGAGTGTGAAGGTGAACGGAAAGGCTGGAGCAACGAACAGCCCTTGCTGTCTCTGCCGGGCCGGTTCCCCTCTCCACTGGGGTTCTCTGCCTCTAACCCTGTTGCAGGGGCTGAGTCACTGGCTTGCTGGTGCTCTTTCATGCCGTCCCTGGGAGGGGTGCGTCACTTGAGTGGGTTGAGTTACTGACGTGATCTTCCTGTCTGGGTTGGCGCCCCCTTGGTTTGTGCTGTGGTGGAGACCTCTGTGGGCTATACTCGGCCTTGTCTCAGGATTGTAAGTTGGTGGTTGGGGATATCCCTCTAGTGGTGCGGGGGCTGTGCTTTGGCGGAGTGGGTGGGGTTATATCCTTCCTGTTTGGCCCTGTCCGGGGTTTCTTCGGATGGGGCCACAGTGTCTCCGGACCGCTCCTGTCTCAGCCTCCAGTATTTATGCTGCAGTAGTTTATGTGTCGGGGGGCTGGGGTTAGTTGGTTATACCTGGAGTACTTCTCCTGTCTTATCCAGTGTCCTGTGTGAATTTAAGTATGCTCTCTCTAATTCTCTCGTTCTCTCTTTCTCTCTGAGAACCTGAGCCCTAGGACCATACGTCAGGACTACCGGGCATGATGACACCTTGCTGTCCCCAGTCCGCCTGGCCTTGCTGCTATTCCAGTTTCAACTGTTCTGCCTGCGGCTATGAAACCCCTACCTGTCCCAGACCTGCTGTTTTCAACTCTTTAATGATCGGCTATGAAAAGCCAACTGAGAGACCTGAGCCCTAGGACCATACGTCGGGACTACCGGCCGTGGTGACTCCTTGCTGTCCCCAGTCCGCCTGGCCTTGCTGCTATTCCAGTTTCAACTGTTCTGCCTGCGGTTATGGAACCCCTACCTGTCCCAGACCTGCTGTTTTCAACTCTTAATGATCGGCTATGAAAAGCCAACTGAGATTTATTCCTGATTATTATTTGACCATGCTTGTCACTTATGAACATTTTTGAACATCTTGGCATGGTTCTGTTATAATCTCCACCCGGCACAGCCAGAAGAGGACTGGCCACCCCTCATAGCCTGGTTCCTCTCTAGGTTTCTTCCTAGGCTTTCCCCTTTCTAGGGAGTTTTTCCTAGCCACCGTGCTTCTACACCTGCATTACTAGCTGTTTGGGGTTTTAGGCTGGGTTTCTGTACAGCACTTCGAGATATTAGCTGATGTAAGAAGGGCTATATAAAATAAAATTGATTGATTGATTGATTGGAGGAAACCTGGCACCATCCCTACGGTGAAGCATGGTGGTGGCAACATCATGCTGTGGGGATGTTTTTCAGCGGCAGGGACTGGGAGACTTGTCAGGATCGAGGGAAAGATGAACGGAGCAAAGTACAGAGAGATCCTGGATGAAAACCTGCTCCAGCTTATAGCGTTATACCCAAGAAGACTCAAGTACTGAGTAAAGAGTAAATAATTTTTTTGAAAAACCTGTTTTTGCTTTGTCATTATGTGGTATTGTGTGTAGATTGATGAAGGGGGGTGGGTTGGAAACAATTTCATCCATTTTAAAATAAGGCCGTAACATAACAAAACGTGGAAAAAGTCAAGGGATCTGAATACTTTCCGAATGCAATGTATAACACAGGACAATCACATTCTTGACTGCACTGGGACTTTATGTAACGATCCCGGCAGTCTGAGTCGGGTCCTGTCTGTGGACTAGTTTTTCTGCTCGTGATCTCCAGTTTCCCGAGGGTTCTGGAACTTGATTTCCGCACCTGCATCCCATCAGCAATCTGCACACCTGGTCCTGATCATCACCCTTCTTAGGCTCTGGCCTAACATCCATTCCCTGCCGGATCGTTAGCCATGAACAGTAGGTTTACCAGAGTATCAGTCTTAGAGCTTCTAGCGTTAGTTTTGTTGTTTTGCACCTTGTTGGTTTGTTGTTTACTTACCTCCGTTTTGTTCCATCTGCAGTCACTCGTCCGGAACCTTCATCCAACCTCTGCCTGGTGGTCGGCGGCTGCCGAGCCATGATTGGATCAACCACTGCACCCCCAACAACTAATCAACGCCGCCCGCTCTGTTCCCTGGATTATTCAGCATCACTCTTGAATTTGTAATAAACACTCACCTTCGTTTCAACTTACCTTGTCCTGGTCTGCTTCTGGGTTCTGGCTTTGTAACTCGTGACAGAACGATCCGGCCAGTAATGAACCCAGCGGACCTGGACTCTGTTCGCCATGCCATTACCCATCAGGAGAAGATGTTGGGCCATCATAGCACGGAGCTACAGGAGATCGCGTTGGCAGTTCGGAACCTTTCTACCGGTCTGACGGAGGTCCAGAACCAGCGCAAGTTCCCGGTGGAGGATCCACTACCGGTTTCACCCATCTCGCCTGCCGCGTCTGGAGCTGTGTCCTTCCGTGAGCCCAAGGTTCCGACGCCGGATAAATATGAGGGGGAGCTGGGAAGATGCCGTTCTTTCCTTATGCAGTGTGGGTTAGTGTTCGATCTACAGCCCTACTCTTATGCCACAGACAAGGCTAGGATAGCCTTTGTGATTGAGTTGCTGCGTGGTCGAGCGCTGGAGTGGGCTTCAGCCGTTTGGGAACGACAAGACCCCTGCATGGCTTCATACCAGGGGTTCACGGCCGAGATGAGGAAGCTCTTCGACCATTCCGTCCGAGGGAGGGACGCAGCTAGGCGCCTGTTTTCGCTTCACCAAGGAACTCGCAGCGTGGCCGACTTCGTGATCGAGTTCAAGACGTTGGCTGTGGAGAGTGGGTGGAATGAGGAGTCTCTGCAAGCGGCCTTTTACCAGGGTCTGTCGGAGCAGCTCAAGGATGAGTTGATCTCCTATCCGGAGCCTAGTGACCTGGACAGCTTGGTAGCCTTGTCTATTCGGGTGGATAATCGAGTCCGAGAGCGAAGGAGGGAGAAGCAATGGGGTCCGTCCAATCGATCAGCTTCTCAGGTTCCAGTCGGGTCGGGGATTGGACCAGAATACGTCGATCATCGTCCACCACACAGGATTAGTGGAGAGGTCCTGTCTCCCGATTCTGAACCAATGCAAGTAGGGCGGCACGGGTTAACCAAGGAGGAACGCCAACTCAGACGTAGGACTAACTGTTGCCTCTACTGTGGTGGTTCGGGACATTACCTCGCCACCTGTTCCCGGCGGTCGTCAAACTGCGCGGCTCGCTAAAGTTGGGAGGACTTTTAGCGAGCCAGTTTCGACCTCTCAATACCTCTGTCAGACCCCGTTTCCCGGCTACCCTTGTGAACAGGAATCAGAGCTTAGCGATTAACGCTTTTATCGATTCAGGTGCCGATGGAAGCTTTCTTGATGCCGAGTTGGTGGAACAGCTGGGGCTTTCCAAGGAGCAATTGCCGGAAGCCATTGAAGCGACCACTCTGAACGGCAGTAGTCTGGCACGTATCACGATGAGGACTGAACCGGTTAAGATGCTGTTGTCGGGGAATCATTCGGAGATGATTTCATTCTTCATTCTGCCGTCTTCCCATGTTCCTCTGGTCCTTGGATACCCCTGGCTGAAGGAACACAATCCCACGTTCGATTGGGTGACGGGCAAGGTAACGAGTTGGAGCCTTGATTGTCATGCTAACTGTCTCAAGACTTCCTGTCCCCATTCGGTTCCCAGTCAGGTGATTGAGGCTAAACCCCCAGATTTGTCCCTGGTTCCCGAGACATATCACGATTTGGGGAAGTGTTCAGTAAGCAGAAGGCTCTGTCACTCCCTCCCCACCGACCATATGATTGTGCCATCAACCTGTTCCCTGGAGCTGTCTACCCCAAGGGAAGGTTATACAGTATCTCCCGCCCTGAACGTGAGGCTTTGGAGACCTACATCAAGGAGTCCCTAGCTGCTGGTCTCGTTCGTCCCTCGTCATCACCCCCTGGGGGCAGGATTCTTCTTTGTGGGTAAGAAGGATGGCTCTCTTCGACCGTGTATTGATTATCGGGGGTTGAATGACATCACGGTCAAGAACAAGTATCCCCTGCCCTTGATGAGTTCTGCCTTCGACTCCTTACAGGGTGCTACGGTGTTCACCAAGCTAGACCTACGCAATGCGTATCACATGGTCCGGATCAGAGAGGGAGACGAGTGGTTGACGGGTTTCAATACACCGATGGGTCACTTCGAGTATCAGGTGATGCCGTTTGGACTGACCAATGCTCCAGCGGTATTCCAGAGTATGGTGAACGACGTCCTGAGAGATATGATCGGTCTCTTTGTGTTTGTTTACCTGGATGACATTCTGATCTTCTCGAAGGAACCTTCCGACCACGTCCAGCATGTCCGGCAGGTTCTGCAGCGATTGTTGGAGAATCGCCTGTTCGTGAAGGCCGAGAAGTGCGAGATTCACGCCCACACGACATCCTTTCTCGGGTACATCATCTCCAGGGGAGAGATTAGGATGGACCAGGAGAAGGTTAGAGCGGTTCTGGAATGGGCCCAGCCCGGTACGAGATTGCAGCTCCAGAGATTTTTGGGGTTTGCGAATTTCTACCGCAGATTCATCCGGGATTACAGCCGTGTGGCCGCTCCGTTAACTGCCTTGACTTCCAGTATCAGGAGCTTCAAGTGGAATCCGGAGGCGGATCGAGCGTTTCTGGATTTGAAGAGGCGATTCACCAACGCACCGATTCTCTCTCAACCGGACACGGCCCGTCAGTTCGTCGTTGAAGTGGACGCGTCTGATGTGGGAGTTGGCGCCATCCTGTCGCAGCGATGCTCCACGGACAGTAAACTCCATCCCTGCGCCTACTACTCGTCGCCTTTCGCCTGCGGAGAGGAATTACGATGTGGGTAACCGGGAGCTTCTCGCGGTGAAACTTGCCTTGGAGGAGTGGCGCCACTGGTTGGAGGGGGCGGAGCAACCGTTTATTGTCTGGACTGACCACAAGAATCTTGCTTACGTGCAATCGGGTTAGACGTCTCAACTCCCGCCAGGCCAGGTGGTCGTTGTTTTTCGGACGATTCAATTTTTCCCTGACGTTCCGACCTGGATCTAAGAACGGCAAGGCGGACGCCTTGTCTCGGATGTTCTCCAAGACGGAGGAGAGTGGGTCCAAGACCGAGACAATTCTCCCCCGGAACTGCGTCGTGGGAGCTGTTAGGTGGAAGATTGAGGAGGAGGTGATGGCGGCCCTTCGACGCAGCCCGGTCCCGTAACGGTCCACCCGGTCGGTTGTTTGTGCCTGAGTCGGTTCGTCCTGCGGTCCTCAAATGGTCCCACGCCAGCAAGATGGCTTGTCACCCTGGCGTGGCTCGGACGATGGCGTTTCTTCGCAGACGCTTTTGGTGGCCTGCCATGGCCGAGGATACTCGGGGTTATGTTGCTGCCTGTCCAGTGTGTGCGCAGAATAAGAGTACCAATCGGCCCAGCTCTGGACTACTTCACCCCCTTCCTATTCCCCGGCGACCATGGTCGCATCTGGCCCTGGACTTTGTCACTGGGTTGCCCGCTTCTGAGGGGAACACGGTCGTTCTGACTATCGTGGACAGATTCAGCAAGTTCGCCCACTTTGTGCCAATTGCCAAGCTTCCCTCTGCCTCGGAGACGTCCGAGATCCTGGTTAGGGAGGTTTTCAGGGTCCACGGTTTGCCCAGTGATATCGCTTTCCGACCGTGGCCCTCAGTTTACCTCTGCTGTCTGGAAGTCCTTCTGTTTGGCCATTGGAGCTACAGTCAGTCTCACATCTGGTTTTCACCCCCAATCTAATGGTCAGGCGGAGAGAGCCAACCAGAAGATGGAATCCACGCTACGCTGCCTGGCCTCTTCCAACCCCACCTCCTGGGTCTCTCAGTTGCCTTGGGTTGAGTATGCCCACAATACTCTCCCTACATCTGCCACTGGGATGTCTCCCTTCCAGTGCCTGTATGGCTACCAACCTCCCTTGTTCCCTTCTCAGGAGAAGGAGCTCTCAGTGCCTTCTGTTCAGGCCCATATTCGTCGTTGCCACCGGACCTGGCATCGGGCCAGAAAGGCACTCCTTAGAGTTTCGGACCGGTATCAGCTCCAGGCGAATCGTCGCCGGATCCCCGCTCCCACCTATACCATCGGAGATAGGGTCTGGTTGGCCACACGGGATCTTCCTTACGGACTGAGTCTAGGGAAGTTGTTACCGAGTTCATTGGTCCGTTTGTGGTGGAGAAGGTGATCAATCCGGTGGCAGTTCGACTCAAACTCCCGAGGACGCTCAGAGTCCATCCCACCTTTCATGTCTCCTGCCTCAAGCCTGTTTTCCTCAGTCCTCTGTTGCCTCCTCCGCCTCCTCCTCCTCCTCCTCGGATGATCGGAGGTGGTCCTGCCTACACGGTGCGACGCATCATGGATTCCAGACGGCGGGGCCGGGGTTTCCCAGTATCTCGTGGACTGGGAGGGGTATGGTCCTGAAGAGAGGAGTTGGATTCCGCGGCGACAGATCCTAGATGCTGACCTCATCCGTGACTTCTACCGCCTCCATCCTGGCGCTCCGGGGAGTCCGCCCGGTGGCGTCCGTCGGAGGGGGGGTACTGTAACGATCCCGGCAGTCTGAGTCGGGTCCTGTCTGTGGACTAGTTTTTCTGCTCGTGATCTCCAGTTTCCCGAGGGTTCTGGAACGCTCCGGGGAGCTCTCTTGATTTCCGCACCTGCATCCCATCAGCAATCTGCACACCTGGTCCTGATCATCACCCTTCTTAGGCTCTGGCCTAACATCCATTCCCTGCCGGATCGTTAGCCATGAACAGTAGGTTTACCAGAGTATCAGTCTTAGAGCTTCTAGCGTTAGTTTTGTTGTTTTGCACCTTGTTGGTTTGTTGTTTACTTACCTCCGTTTTGTTCCATCTGCAGTCACTCGTCCGGAACCTTCATCCAACCTCTGCCTGGTGGTCGGCGGCTGCCGAGCCATGATTGGATCAACCACTGCACCCCCAACAACTAATCAACGCCGCCCGCTCTGTTCCCTGGATTATTCAGCATCACTCTTGAATTTGTAATAAACACTCACCTTCGTTTCAACTTACCTTGTCCTGGTCTGCTTCTGGGTTCTGGCTTTGTAACTCGTGACACTTTAAGAACAACTCAGTTTCATCTCAGTACAATCTGACCTGTCAGACTAACGCACATAACAAATAATATACAACTAACAGGTTATCACTTACATATCTAGCCTCACTCATTAGCAACCGCTAAGTTTCCTAGGCTAAGATTGTTTTTGCTGTCTCACCTACAGTTGAAGTCGGAAGTTTACATACACCTTAGCCAAATACATTTAAACTCAGTTTTTCCAATTCCTGACATTTAATCCTAGTAAAAAGGATTAGGTCAGTTAGGATCACCACTTTATTTTAAGAATGTGAAATGTCAGAATAATATTAGAGAGAATTATTTATTTCAGCTTTTATTTCTTTCATCAAATTCCCAGTGGGTCAAAAGTTTACATACACTCAATTAGTATTTGGTAGCATTGCCTTTAAATTGTTTAACTTGGGTCAAACGTTTCGGGTAGTCTTCCACAAGCTTCCCACAATAAATTGGGTGAATTTTGGCCCATTCCTCCTGACAAAGCTGGTGTAACGGAGTCAGGTTTCTAGGCCTCCTTGCTCGCACATGCTTTTTTAGTTCTGCCCACACATTTTCTATAGGATTGAGGTCAGGGCTTTGTGATGGCCTCTCCAATACCTTGACTTTGTTGTCCTTAAGCCATTTTGCCACAACTTTGGAAGTATGCTTGGGGTCATTGTCCATTTGGAAGACCCATTTGCGACCAAGCTTTAACTTCCTGACTGATGTCTTGAGATGTTGCTTCAATATATCCACATAATGCTCCTTCCTCATGATGCCATCTATTTTGTGAAGAGCACCAGTCCCTCCTACAGCAAAGCACCCCCACAGCATGATGCTGCCACCCCCGTGCTTCACAGTTGGGATGGTGTTGTTCGGCTTGCAAAGCCCCCCTTTTTCCTCCAAACATAACGATGGTCATTATGGCCAAACAGTTCTATTTTGATTTCATCAGACCAGAGGACATTTCTCCAAAAAGTACGATCTTTGTCCCCATGTGCAGTTGCAAACCGTAGTCTGGCTTTTTTTATGGCGGTTTTGGAGCAGTGGCTTCTTTCTTGCTGAGCGCCCTTTCAGGTTATGTCGATATAGGACTTCCTCCAGCATCTTCACAAGGTCCTTTGCTGTTGTTCTGGGATTGATTTGCACCTTTCGCACCAAATTACGTTAATCTCTAGGAGACAGATCGCGTCTCCTTCCTGAGCGGTATGACGGCTGCGTGGTCCCATGATGTTTATACTTGTGTACTATTGTTTGTACAGATGGATGAGGAATTTTTTTTATGAGGTCTTTGCTGATTTCTTTAGATTTTCCCGTGATGTCAAGCAAAGAGGCACTGAGTTTGAAGGTAGTCCTTGAAATACCTCCACAGGTACACCTCCAATTGACTCAAATTATGTAAATCAGCCTATCAGAAGCTTCTAAAGCCATGACATCATTTTCTGGAATTTTCCAAGCTGTTTAAAGTACAGTCAACTTAGTGTATGTAAACTTCTGACCCACTGGAATTGTGATACAGTGAATTATAGTGAAATAATATGTCTGTAAACAATTGTTGGAAAAATTACTTGTGTCATGCACAAAGTAGATGTCCTAACCGACTTGACAAAACTTTAGTTTGTTAACAAGAAATTTGTGGAGCTCAGCTGGTAGAGCACGGCGCTTGTAACGCCAAGGTAGCGGGTTCGATCCCCGGCACCACCCGTACACAATTAAATAAAAATGCACGCATGACTGTAAGTCTCTTTGGATAAAAGCGTCTGCTAAATGGCATGTTGTTATTATTATTAAAAACAAGTTTGAATGACTCCAACCTGAGTGTATGTAAACTTCCGACTTCAACTGTACATCTATCCACCTCAATTTCTAACAGTTTTAAAACACGGAAGCCAAACGCAGAAACTATGGATACAACTTCCCTGGCGCTCACACATGATCATAATTCATATGCTTGCCACTAGGAATCCCTGTATTAGCATGTTTCTGTTAGTCAATACATCCTGACAGAATACACGCTATTACTGGCCTGATAATGTAGGCTAAACCGCAGAGAAAAAACCCATAACTGACCCAAATGGTTGCCCAATCAGGCAGGCTGGATGCAGTTATTTCTAAATTAATATGCTTTCAAAACTCCAGGCTTTTGAGCGGTTATTCAAATGACATAGGCTATTCACTGCTGTTTACAGACTAGACTAGAGTTTTGTATTGACTTGAAAACAATAATAACATTTTTCATTACATTGTGTTGTTGTAGCCTAGGTACGACACTTTTATTGTCCCTAAAAAACTGAAACAATAGTTTGGCACAGTGGACGTGTCATAATACCCATAAAACCTAGCGGTAAAACCCGGCAATGGTTCCAATTGTTTTTTCACCATTCATTTTTGCGTCTGGGATTTTAGAACTACTTCATGTAAGGTCTGTGTTTTGTGTAGGCTTACCCTGGCGTGACGTTTTGATAACCGTGTAATTCTCTCTCGGACAAGGTGAGTTTCATCAATATATTCGCCTCAATTAACTCTGATAAAAATCAAAATGCTCATTAGCAACAGAGAAGACCACAGAAGGACTACAAATTCCTGCAGGAAGCTTCTGCACGTCATCTCAAGCCGACACTTTCAGCTACCGTTCACCAGCGTGATCTGAGACCGTGTCAAATCCATGAACATCTTATCTCCCCTTTCTCTGTCTTATTTAGCCAGCTAGTTAGCAGAGCAGTAGATCAAAAAATATTTTTAATTTACTTAGCCTAGATAATAGTTTGAATAGTATGTAATTGTTTGTACATTATGTCGACTTTGGAGTCTAGTTCAGACCTCATGGCATTTTTCAAGGATGAGCATAAGAGCATTAAAAGCAGAGAAGACCACTATAAGTCTGGCCACGTGGAGAAGCGCAGCTATAGTGAGGGGCAACCTACCGGTTTGGTCAGGGCCAGCATGAGGGATACAGTTTATCCTGCGTCGGTGAGTGTAGCTATGAAATTAAGTTACAGCTGTCAACATTCTACAAGGAAAGAGCCACTTAATCAATTATATAATCATTAACCAGATTACCCCAGATATTAGACTTAGATGAGTGATAACTCAGTTCTAGAATGTTGTCATTGATGAGAATGAATCTAAAAATCTATTGACGTTCAGAATTGACTTTGTTTTAGACATCCAGCCTGTATTGTAGTTTGATGACCAGAGACAAATCTTTAAAGGCACAGTATTTATTTATTCGGAGTTGTACATGCATTGACACAGTCTTGATTTATAGGATCCTTCCCACTATATGATTAATATGTCAAGTGATAAAATCCCAAGTTATCAATTAAAAGTTTATGGAAAAACTGCACATATTACAGTTTGTTAAATATTCTACAGCTGTCATGTCATCAATCAAATCAAACTTTATTTATATAGCACATTGCTTACAACAAATGCATTTCAAGGTGTTCAAAGTCATGCATTGAAAGGCATGTGGCACTTAACATCCTTCCTCTTGGCAGGTCTCTATAGGTGACCAGGGGATTCTCTCTACCACATGCGAATGACCCCGTGGAGCTCATAAGTTTAGCCATGCGGATGCATTATCTATTTTTGCGGTTCACAATATCGGCTGTGAGGATGTGGAATGCGAGTGGAGGAAGCCAGCCGTGGCCCAACCAGGTGCAGTCAGTGGAGGACCTGTACCTGGCCGAAGACTACAACCCTCTGTCCTGAGAACCCACAGAGGAGGATCTTCTGTGGCTATGGAACCATCTCTGAGGCAGGTTCAGTGGAATGGCATGTCTCCTTGAACCTGAGCCAGAACAACCGCTACCCTCGCTGTCATCCCTGTCTGTACCGGACATTGTTAAAAAACATGGGCACCTGGGCATCCTGGCTGGCATGGCGATGTCGGTGGAGCAGCAGGAGGCTATACGGCAGGCAACAGTTGGACAGCGCAAAAACCCTCAACTGGCACACCATGAGAAGAGGGAGGTTGACGGACAGCAATTATGGAGCAGTGGTTAGGGCCAAGCGTGTTGCTCTGTCTCTGCAGAAAAAAAAATAGGGCTCCTCGGATCACAGTCGTTGGATGAGGTGTTGTCTATAAAGTGGGGCCCAGATCATGAAGAGGACAGCATCAAGGCATTCAAAATGGCTACAGGGATGGATGTGCAGGAGACAGGGCTTTGGGTCACAGGGTCTGGGATCCCGGGTGCCTCACCGGATGGTCTGGTGGTGGAAGTCAAGTGTCCGTATGGTGCAAGGGACCTTACCATTGAAGGATTTCTATATCCAGGAGAAGGGAAGGCCATCCTTACTGGCACCAGGTCCAAGGTCAGCTCCACATCACTGGAAGGGACACCTGCTTTTTCGTTGTGTGGACCACCAAAGCCTCCATCCCCATCCAGCGTGACAACCTCTGGCAGACTTATATTGCTGGACTAGAGGAGTTTTTCAAGGACCATAAGCTCCCAAAGTTGGCACTGCAACAGTGGACATCTGTAAATATCTTTGTAAATAGTTTTTACACACAATTCAGTTTTTGTTCTTCCCTTGAGGTTTTATTCCAAACCTTTCTTTTTTTTTTTTTGGGGGTAGTGTGGGAAGCCAATGGTCCAAAAATATTCCACATAGTTCATACACACACACAATAGTCTCCTAGAAGAGGTTATATTAAATACAAATTTTGCTCAAAGCAGCCAACTAAAGTAAGGTCGTTTTCTGGTTTTTGACAGTTTGTGCAGAAATTCTTCATTTGTGCAAACCCACAGTTTCATCAGTTGTCCAGGTGGCTGGTCTCTCTCAGACGATCTCGCTGGTGAAGAAGCCGGATGTGGAGGTCCTGGCCTGCCGTAGTTACACGTGGTATGCGGTTGTGAGGCTGGTTGGAAGCACTGCCAAATTCTCTAAAACGATGTTGGAAATGAACATTCAATTATCTGGCACCAGCTCTGGTGGACATTCCTGCATTCAGCATGCCAATTGCACGCTCCCTCAAAACTTGAGTTATCTGTGGCATTGTGTTGTGTGACAAAACTGCACATTTTAGAGGGGCCTTTTATTGTCCCCAGCACAAGGTGCACCTGTGCAAGGATCATGCTGTTTGACCTGTCAGGTGGATGGATTATCTTGGCAAAGGAGAAATGCTCACAAATGAGCCATAGTGGGCAGAACAAGCAAGGAGGTGGGCAGAGCCAAGCACGAGCTAGCGCGATCCTATTGGGCGTTGTATCATACATTTGTGTCACGCCTGCTCCCGCTCCCCCTCCCTGGCGCTCGAGGGCACCAGGCTGCCCATCATTACCCACACCTGTCCCATCGTTACACACACCTGTCCATTCGTTACCAACACCTGTCCCATCGTTACAAACACCTGTCCCATCGTTACCTACACCTGTCCCATCGTTACACACACCTGTCCCATCGTTACCAACAACTGTCCCATCGTTACCAACACCTGTCCCATCGTTACACACACCTGTCCCATCGTTACGCGCATCTGCGCTTCATTGGACTCACCTGGACTTCATCACTGTTTAATTGAATCAAATCAAATCAAATCAAATGTTATTGGCCACATGAGCCGAATTCAACAGGTGCAGACATTACAGTGAAATGCTTACTTACAGCCCTTAACCAACAGTGCATTTATTTTTAATAAAAAAGTAGAATAAAACAACAAAAAAGTGTTGAGAAAAAAAGAGCAGAAGTAAAATAAAATAACAGTAGGGAGGCTATATATACAGGGGGTACCGGTGCAGAGTCAATGTGAGGGGGCACCGGCTAGTTGAAGTAGTTGAAGTAATATGTACATGTGGGTAGAGTTAAAGTGACTATGCATAAATAATTAACAGAGTAGCATCAGTGTAAAAAGATGGGGTGGGGGGGCAGTCCGGGTCCGGGTAGCCCTGATTAGCTGTTCAGGAGTCTTATGGCTTGGGGGTAGAAGCTGTTGTGTCACGGATTCAGCCGAGGCTGCTCCTCCTCCCTGCTCGGGCAGGCTTTGGCGTTCGTCGTCCCCGGAGTACTAGCTGCCACCGATCTATGTTTCGGTGTTTGACTTGTTGTGTCTGATTGTGTACACCTGTTCCCCATTATGTTGTATTGTATTCCCTATTTAACCCTCTGTCGTGCATTGTGTGTTGTGTGTTATTGTTTGTGTCGTCGGCAGTGTGCGGGTTGTTAGTTTTTCTCCGCTGTTTGGAGACTGTTTATTTACTGGCGACTTTCATTAAAGTACGGTTTCCAGTAGCTCTGTGTCCTGCGTGTGACTTCGCCTACCGCATTTCACTGTCGCCGTTCTGACATGTTGAGAAGTCTTTACCTCCCCTATATCTGTCTGTTCCTCAGTTGTGATCCCCGTGTCTGCGTTCATGTCGTAATGTCTCTCCTGTCCAGACGTGTTCTGTTTCATGTCGTTATGTCTCTCCTGTCCAGACGTGTTCTGTTTCATGTCGTTATGTCTCCCCTGTCCAGACGTGTTCTGTTTCATGTCGTTATGTCTCTCCTGTCCAGACGTGTTCTGTTTCATGTCGTAATGTCTCTCCTGTCCAGACGTGTTCTGTTTCATGTCGTTATGTCTCTCCTGTCCAGACGTGTTCTGTTTCATGTCGTAATGTCTCTCCTGTCCAGACGTGTTCTGTTTCATGTCGTTATGTCTCTCCTGTCCAGACGTGTTCTGTTTCATGTCGTAATGTCTCCCCTGTCCAGACGTGTTCTGTTTCATGTCGTAATGTCTCTCCTGTCCAGACGTGTTCTGTTTCATGTCGTAATGTCTCTCCTGTCCAGACGTGTTCTGTTTCATGTCGTAATGTCTCTCCTGTCCAGACGTGTTCTGTTTCATGTCGTAATGTCTCTCCTGTCCAGACGTGTTCTGTTTCATGTCGTAATGTCTCTCCTGTCCAGACGTGTTCTGTTTCATGTCGTTATGTCTCTCCTGTCCAGATGTGTTCTGTTTCATGTCGTTATGTCTCCCCTGTCCAGACGTGTTCTGTTTCATGTCGTTATGTCTCCCATGTCCAGACGTGTTCTGTTTCATGTCGTAATGTCTCCCCTGTCCAGACGTGTTCTGTTTCATGTCGTAATGTCTCCCCTGTCCAGACGTGTTCTGTTTCATGTCGTAATGTCTCCCCTGTCCAGACGTGTTCTGTTTCATGTCGTAATGTCTCTCCTGTCCAGACGTGTTCTGTTTCATGTCGTAATGTCTCCCCTGTCCAGACGTGTTCTGTTTCATGTCGTTATGTCTCTCCTGTCCAGACGTGTTTCTGTTTCATGTCGTTATGTCTCCCCTGTCCAGACGTGTTCTGTTTCATGTCGTTATGTCTCTCCTGTCCAGACGTGTTCTGTTTCATGTCGTAATGTCTCCCCTGTCCAGACGTGTTCTGTTTCATGTCGTAATGTCTCTCTTGTCCAGACGTGTTCTGTTTCATGTCGTTATGTCTCCCCTGTCCAGACGTGTTCTGTTTCATGTCGTAATGTCTCTCCTGTCCAGACGTGTTCTGTTTCATGTCGTAATGTCTCCCCTGTCCAGACGTGTTCTGTTTCATGTCGTTATGTCTCCCCTGTCCAGACGTGTTCTGTTTCATGTCGTAATGTCTCCCCTGTCCAGACATGTTCTGTTTCATGTCGTTATGTCTCCCCTGTCCAGACGTGTTCTGTTTCATGTCGTAATGTCTCCCCTGTCCAGACGTGTTCTGTTTCATGTCGTAATGTCTTTCCTGTCCAGACGTGTTCTGTTTCATGTCGTTATGTCTCCCCTGTCCAGACGTGTTCTGTTTCATGTCGTAATGTCTCCCCTGTCCAGACGTGTTCTGTTTCATGTCGTTATGTCTCCCCCTGTCCAGACGTGTTCTGTTTCATGTCGTTATGTCTCCCCTGTCCAGACGTGTTCTGTTTCATGTCGTAATGTCTCTCCTGTCCAGACGTGTTCTGTTTTATGTCGTAATGTCTCTCCTGTCCAGACGTGTTCTGTTTCATGTCGTAATGTCTCCCCCTGTCCAGACGTGTTCTGTTTCATGTCGTTATGTCTCCCCTGTCCAGACGTGTTCTGTTTCATGTCGTAATGTCTCCCCTGTCCAGACGTGTTCTGTTTCATGTCGTAATGTCTCTGCTGTCCAGACGTGTTCTGTTTCATGTCGTAATGTCTCTCCTGTCCAGACGTGTTCTGTTTCATGTCGTTATGTCTCTCCTGTCCAGACGTGTTCTGTTTCATGTCGTAATGTCTCTCCTGTCCAGACGTGTTCTGTTTCATGTCGTTATGTCTCTCCTGTCCAGACGTGTTCTGTTTCATGTCGTTATGTCTCCCCTGTCCAGACGTGTTCTGTTTCATGTCGTTATGTCTCTCCTGTCCAGACGTGTTCTGTTTCATGTCGTTATGTCTCCCCTGTCCAGACGTGTTCTGTTTCATGTCGTTATGTCTCCCCTGTCCAGACGTGTTCTGTTTCATGTCGTAATGTCTCCCCTGTCCAGACGTGTTCTGTTTCATGTCGTAATGTCTCCCCTGTCCAGACGTGTTCTGTTTCATGTCGTTATGTCTCTCCTGTCCAGACGTGTTCTGTTTCATGTCGTTATGTCTCTCCTGTCCAGACGTGTTCTGTTTCATGTCGTTATGTCTCTCCTGTCCAGACGTGTTCTGTTTCATGTCGTTATGTCTCCCCTGTCCAGACGTGTTCTGTTTCATGTCGTAATGTCTCCCCTGTCCAGACGTGTTCTGTTTCATGTCGTTATGTCTCCCCTGTCCAGACGTGTTCTGTTTCATGTCGTTATGTCTCCCCTGTCCAGACGTGTTCTGTTTCATGTCGTAATGTCTCCCCTGTCCAGACGTGTTCTGTTTCATGTCGTAATGTCTCCCCCTGTCCAGACGTGTTTCTGTTTCATGTCGTAATGTCTCCCCTGTCCAGACGTGTTCTGTTTCATGTCGTAATGTCTCTACTGTCCAGACGTGTTCTGTTTCATGTCGTAATGTCTCCCCTGTCCAGACGTGTTCTGTTTCATGTCGTTATGTCTCTCCTGTCCAGATGTGTTCTGTTTCATGTCGTTATGTCTCCCCTGTCCAGACGTGTTCTGTTTCATGTCGTAATGTCTCCCCTGTCCAGACGTGTTCTGTTTCATGTCGTAATGTCTCCCCTGTCCAGACGTGTTCTGTTTCATGTCGTAATGTCTCTCCTGTCCAGACGTGTTCTGTTTCATGTCGTAATGTCTCCCCTGTCCAGACGTGTTCTGTTTCATGTCGTTATGTCTCTCCTGTCCAGACGTGTTCTGTTTCATGTCGTTATGTCTCCCCTGTCCAGATGTGTTCTGTTTCATGTCGTTATGTCTCTCCTGTCCAGACGTGTTCTGTTTCATGTCGTAATGTCTCCCCTGTCCAGACGTGTTCTGTTTCATGTCGTAATGTCTCTCTTGTCCAGACGTGTTCTGTTTCATGTCGTTATGTCTCCCCTGTCCAGACGTGTTCTGTTTCATGTCGTAATGTCTCTCCTGTCCAGACGTGTTCTGTTTCATGTCGTAATGTCTCCCCTGTCCAGACGTGTTCTGTTTCATGTCGTTATGTCTCCCCTGTCCAGACGTGTTCTGTTTCATGTCGTAATGTCTCCCCTGTCCAGACGTGTTCTGTTTCATGTCGTTATGTCTCCCCTGTCCAGACGTGTTCTGTTTCATGTCGTAATGTCTCCCCTGTCCAGACGTGTTCTGTTTCATGTCGTAATGTCTCTCCTGTCCAGACGTGTTCTGTTTCATGTCGTTATGTCTCCCCTGTCCAGACGTGTTCTGTTTCATGTCGTAATGTCTCCCCTGTCCAGACGTGTTCTGTTTCATGTCGTTATGTCTCCCCTGTCCAGACGTGTTCTGTTTCATGTCGTTATGTCTCCCCTGTCCAGACGTGTTCTGTTTCATGTCGTTATGTCTCCCCTGTACAGACGTGTTCTGTTTCATGTCGTAATGTCTCTCCTGTCCAGACGTGTTCTGTTTTATGTCGTAATGTCTCTCCTGTCCAGACGTGTTCTGTTTCATGTCGTAACGTCTCCCCTGTCCAGACGTGTTCTGTTTCATGTCGTTATGTCTCCCCTGTCCAGACGTGTTCTGTTTCATGTCGTAATGTCTCTCCTGTTCAGACGTGTTCTGTTTCATGTCGTAATGTCTCCCCTGTCCAGACGTGTTCTGTTTCATGTCGTAATGTCTCTCCTGTCCAGACGTGTTCTGTTTCATGTCGTAATGTCTCCCCTGTCCAGACGTGTTCTGTTTCATGTCGTAATGTCTCCCCCTGTCCAGACGTGTTCTGTTTCATGTCGTAATGTCTCTCCTGTCCAGACGTGTTCTGTTTCATGTCGTAATGTCTCTCCTGTCCAGACGTGTTCTGTTTCATGTCGTAATGTCTCCCCTGTCCAGACGTGTTCTGTTTCATTTCGTAATGTCTCCCCAAGTCCAGACGTGTTCTGTTTCATGTCGTTATGTCTCCCCTGTCCAGACGTGTTCTGTTTCATGTCGTTATGTCTCCCCTGTCCAGACGTGTTCTGTTTCATGTCGTAATGTCTCCCCAAGTCCAGACGTGTTCTGTTTCATGTCGTTATGTCTCCCCTGTCCAGACGTGTTCTGTTTCATGTCGTAATGTCTCCCCTGTCCAGACGTGTTCTGTTTCATGTCGTTATGTCTCCCCTGTCCAGACGTGTTCTGTTTCATGTCGTAATGTCTCTCCTGTCCAGACGTGTTCTGTTTCATGTCGTAATGTCTCCCCTGTCCAGACGTGTTCTGTTTCATGTCGTTATGTCTCCCCTGTCCAGACGTGTTCTGTTTCATGTCGTAATGTCTCCCCTGTCCAGACGTGTTCTGTTTCATGTCGTTATGTCTCCCCTGTCCAGACGTGTTCTGTTTCATGTCGTAATGTCTCCCCTGTCCAGACGTGTTCTGTTTCATGTCGTAATGTCTCTCCTGTCCAGACGTGTTCTGTTTCATGTCGTTATGTCTCCCCTGTCCAGACGTGTTCTGTTTCATGTCGTAATGTCTCCCCTGTCCAGACGTGTTCTGTTTCATGTCGTTATGTCTCTCCTGTCCAGACGTGTTCTGTTTCATGTCGTTATGTCTCCCCTGTCCAGACGTGTTCTGTTTCATGTCGTTATGTCTCCCCTGTCCAGACGTGTTCTGTTTCATGTCGTAATGTCTCTCCTGTCCAGACGTGTTCTGTTTTATGTCGTAATGTCTCTCCTGTCCAGACGTGTTCTGTTTCATGTCGTAACGTCTCCCCTGTCCAGACGTGTTCTGTTTCATGTCGTTATGTCTCCCCTGTCCAGACGTGTTCTGTTTCATGTCGTAATGTCTCTCCCTGTTCAGACGTGTTCTGTTTCATGTTGTAATGTCTCCCCTGTCCAGACGTGTTCTGTTTCATGTCGTAATGTCTCTCCTGTCCAGACGTGTTCTGTTTCATGTCGTAATGTCTCCCCCTGTCCAGACGTGTTCTGTTTCATGTCGTAATGTCTCCCCTGTCCAGACGTGTTCTGTTTCATGTCGTAATGTCTCTCCTGTCCAGACGTGTTCTGTTTCATGTCGTAATGTCTCTCCTGTCCAGACGTGTTCTGTTTCATGTCGTAATGTCTCCCCTGTCCAGACGTGTTCTGTTTCATTTCGTAATGTCTCCCCAAGTCCAGACGTGTTCTGTTTCATGTCGTTATGTCTCCCCTGTCCAGACGTGTTCTGTTTCATGTCGTTATGTCTCCCCTGTCCAGACGTGTTCTGTTTCATGTCGTAATGTCTCTCCTGTCCAGACGTGTTCTGTTTCATTTCGTAATGTCTCCCCAAGTCCAGACGTGTTCTGTTTCATGTCGTTATTTCTCCCCTGTCCAGACGTGTTCTGTTTCATGTCGTAATGTCTCCCCTGTCCAGACGTGTTCTGTTTCATGTCGTAATGTCTCCCCTGTCCAGACGTGTTCTGTTTCATGTCGTAATGTCTCCCCTGTCCAGACGTGTTCTGTTTCATGTCGTTATGTCTCTCCTGTCCAGACGTGTTCTGTTTCATGTCGTTATGTCTCCCCTGTCCAGACGTGTTCTGTTTCATGTCGTTATGTCTCTCCTGTCCAGACGTGTTCTGTTTCATGTCGTAATGTCTCCCCTGTCCAGACGTGTTCTGTTTCATGTCGTAATGTCTCTCTTGTCCAGACGTGTTCTGTTTCATGTCGTTATGTCTCCCCTGTCCAGACGTGTTCTGTTTCATGTCGTAATGTCTCTCCTGTCCAGACGTGTTCTGTTTCATGTCGTAATGTCTCCCCTGTCCAGACGTGTTCTGTTTCATGTCGTTATGTCTCCCCTGTCCAGACGTGTTCTGTTTCATGTCGTAATGTCTCCCCTGTCCAGACATGTTCTGTTTCATGTCGTTATGTCTCCCCCTGTCCAGACGTGTTCTGTTTCATGTCGTAATGTCTCCCCTGTCCAGACGTGTTCTGTTTCATGTCGTAATGTCTTTCCTGTCCAGACGTGTTCTGTTTCATGTCGTTATGTCTCCCCTGTCCAGACGTGTTCTGTTTCATGTCGTAATGTCTCCCCTGTCCAGACGTGTTCTGTTTCATGTCGTTATGTCTCCCCTGTCCAGACGTGTTCTGTTTCATGTCGTTATGTCTCCCCTGTCCAGACGTGTTCTGTTTCATGTCGTAATGTCTCTCCTGTCCAGACGTGTTCTGTTTTATGTCGTAATGTCTCTCCTGTCCAGACGTGTTCTGTTTCATGTCGTAATGTCTCCCCTGTCCAGACGTGTTCTGTTTCATGTCGTTATGTCTCCCCTGTCCAGACGTGTTCTGTTTCATGTCGTAATGTCTCCCCTGTCCAGACGTGTTCTGTTTCATGTCGTAATGTCTCTGCTGTCCAGACGTGTTCTGTTTCATGTCGTAATGTCTCTCCTGTCCAGACGTGTTCTGTTTCATGTCGTTATGTCTCTCCTGTCCAGACGTGTTCTGTTTCATGTCGTAATGTCTCTCCTGTCCAGACGTGTTCTGTTTCGTGTCGTTATGTCTCTCCTGTCCAGACGTGTTCTGTTTCATGTCGTTATGTCTCCCCTGTCCAGACGTGTTCTGTTTCATGTCGTAATGTCTCTCCTGTCCAGACGTGTTCTGTTTCATGTCGTTATGTCTCCCCTGTCCAGACGTGTTCTGTTTCATGTCGTTATGTCTCCCCTGTCCAGACGTGTTCTGTTTCATGTCGTAATGTCTCCCCTGTCCAGACGTGTTCTGTTTCATGTCGTAATGTCTCCCCTGTCCAGACGTGTTCTGTTTCATGTCGTTATGTCTCTCCTGTCCAGACGTGTTCTGTTTCATGTCGTTATGTCTCTCCCTGTCCAGACGTGTTCTGTTTCATGTCGTTATGTCTCTCCTGTCCAGACGTGTTCTGTTTCATGTCGTTATGTCTCCCCTGTCCAGACGTGTTCTGTTTCATGTCGTAATGTCTCCCCTGTCCAGACGTGTTCTGTTTCATGTCGTTATGTCTCCCCTGTCCAGACGTGTTCTGTTTCATGTCGTTATGTCTCCCCTGTCCAGACGTGTTCTGTTTCATGTCGTAATGTCTCCCCTGTCCAGACGTGTTCTGTTTCATGTCGTAATGTCTCCCCTGTCCAGACGTGTTCTGTTTCATGTCGTAATGTCTCCCCTGTCCAGACGTGTTCTGTTTCATGTCGTAATGTCTCTACTGTCCAGACGTGTTCTGTTTCATGTCGTAATGTCTCCCCTGTCCAGACGTGTTCTGTTTCATGTCGTTATGTCTCTCCTGTCCAGACGTGTTCTGTTTCATGTCGTTATGTCTCCCCTGTCCAGACGTGTTCTGTTTCATGTCGTAATGTCTCCCCTGTCCAGACGTGTTCTGTTTCATGTCGTAATGTCTCCCCTGTCCAGACGTGTTCTGTTTCATGTCGTAATGTCTCTCCTGTCCAGACGTGTTCTGTTTCATGTCGTAATGTCTCCCCTGTCCAGACGTGTTCTGTTTCATGTCGTTATGTCTCTCCTGTCCAGACGTGTTCTGTTTCATGTCGTTATGTCTCCCCTGTCCAGATGTGTTCTGTTTCATGTCGTTATGTCTCTCCTGTCCAGACGTGTTCTGTTTCATGTCGTAATGTCTCCCCTGTCCAGACGTGTTCTGTTTCATGTCGTAATGTCTCTACTGTCCAGACGTGTTCTGTTTCATGTCGTTATGTCTCCCCTGTCCAGACGTGTTCTGTTTCATGTCGTAATGTCTCTCCTGTCCAGACGTGTTCTGTTTCATGTCGTAATGTCTCCCCTGTCCAGACGTGTTCTGTTTCATGTCGTTATGTCTCCCCTGTCCAGACGTGTTCTGTTTCATGTCGTAATGTCTCCCCTGTCCAGAAGTGTTCTGTTTCATGTCGTTATGTCTCCCCTGTCCAGACGTGTTCTGTTTCATGTCGTAATGTCTCCCCTGTCCAGACGTGTTCTGTTTCATGTCGTAATGTCTCTCCTGTCCAGACGTGTTCTGTTTCATGTCGTTATGTCTCCCCTGTCCAGACGTGTTCTGTTTCATGTCGTAATGTCTCCCCTGTCCAGACGTGTTCTGTTTCATGTCGTTATGTCTCCCCTGTCCAGACGTGTTCTGTTTCATGTCGTTATGTCTCCCCTGTCCAGACGTGTTCTGTTTCATGTCGTTATGTCTCCCCTGTACAGACGTGTTCTGTTTCGTGTCGTAATGTCTCTCCTGTCCAGACGTGTTCTGTTTATGTCGTAATGTCTCTCCTGTCCAGACGTGTTCTGTTTCATGTCGTAACGTCTCCCCTGTCCAGACGTGTTCTGTTTCATGTCGTTATGTCTCCCCTGTCCAGACGTGTTCTGTTTCATGTCGTAATGTCTCTCCTGTTCAGACGTGTTCTGTTTCATGTCGTAATGTCTCCCCTGTCCAGACGTGTTCTGTTTCATGTCGTAATGTCTCTCCTGTCCAGACGTGTTCTGTTTCATGTCGTAATGTCTCCCCTGTCCAGACGTGTTCTGTTTCATGTCGTAATGTCTCCCCTGTCCAGACGTGTTCTGTTTCATGTCGTAATGTCTCTCCTGTCCAGACGTGTTCTGTTTCATGTCGTAATGTCTCTCCCTGTCCAGACGTGTTCTGTTTCATGTCGTAATGTCTCCCCTGTCCAGACGTGTTCTGTTTCATTTCGTAATGTCTCCCCAAGTCCAGACATGTTCTGTTTCATGTCGTTATGTCTCCCCTGTCCAGACGTGTTCTGTTTCATGTCGTTATGTCTCCCCTGTCCAGACGTGTTCTGTTTCATGTCGTAATGTCTCCCCAAGTCCAGACGTGTTCTGTTTCATGTCGTTATGTCTCCCCTGTCCAGACGTGTTCTGTTTCATGTCGTAATGTCTCCCCCTGTCCAGACGTGTTCTGTTTCATGTCGTTATGTCTCCCCTGTCCAGACGTGTTCTGTTTCATGTCGTAATGTCTCTCCTGTCCAGACGTGTTCTGTTTCATGTCGTAATGTCTCCCCTGTCCAGACGTGTTCTGTTTCATGTCGTTATGTCTCCCCTGTCCAGACGTGTTCTGTTTCATGTCGTAATGTCTCCCCTGTCCAGACGTGTTCTGTTTCATGTCGTTATGTCTCCCCTGTCCAGACGTGTTCTGTTTCATGTCGTAATGTCTCCCCTGTCCAGACGTGTTCTGTTTCATGTCGTAATGTCTCTCCCTGTCCAGACGTGTTCTGTTTCATGTCGTTATGTCTCCCCTGTCCAGACGTGTTCTGTTTCATGTCGTAATGTCTCCCCTGTCCAGACGTGTTCTGTTTCATGTCGTTATGTCTCTCCTGTCCAGACGTGTTCTGTTTCATGTCGTTATGTCTCCCCTGTCCAGACGTGTTCTGTTTCATGTCGTTATGTCTCCCCTGTCCAGACGTGTTCTGTTTCATGTCGTAATGTCTCTCCTGTCCAGACGTGTTCTGTTTTCATGTCGTAATGTCTCTCCTGTCCAGACGTGTTCTGTTTCATGTCGTAACGTCTCCCCTGTCCAGACGTGTTCTGTTTCATGTCGTTATGTCTCCCCTGTCCAGACGTGTTCTGTTTCATGTCGTAATGTCTCCCCTGTTCAGACGTGTTCTGTTTCATGTCGTAATGTCTCCCCTGTCCAGACGTGTTCTGTTTCATGTCGTAATGTCTCTCCTGTCCAGACGTGTTCTGTTTCATGTCGTAATGTCTCCCCTGTCCAGACGTGTTCTGTTTCATGTCGTAATGTCTCCCCTGTCCAGACGTGTTCTGTTTCATGTCGTAATGTCTCTCCTGTCCAGACGTGTTCTGTTTCATGTCGTAATGTCTCTCCTGTCCAGACGTGTTCTGTTTCATGTCGTAATGTCTCCCCTGTCCAGACGTGTTCTGTTTCATTTCGTAATGTCTCCCCAAGTCCAGACGTGTTCTGTTTCATGTCGTTATGTCTCCCCTGTCCAGACGTGTTCTGTTTCATGTCGTTATGTCTCCCCTGTCCAGACGTGTTCTGTTTCATGTCGTAATGTCTCCCCAAGTCCAGACGTGTTCTGTTTCATGTCGTTATGTCTCCCCTGTCCAGACGTGTTCTGTTTCATGTCGTAATGTCTCCCCTGTCCAGACGTGTTCTGTTTCATGTCGTTATGTCTCCCCTGTCCAGACGTGTTCTGTTTCATGTCGTAATGTCTCCCCCTGTCCAGACGTGTTCTGTTTCATGTCGTAATGTCTCTCCTGTCCAGACGTGTTCTGTTTCATGTCGTAATGTCTCCCCAAGTCCAGACGTGTTCTGTTTCATGTCGTTATGTCTCCCCTGTCCAGACGTGTTCTGTTTCATGTCGTAATGTCTCCCTGTCCAGACGTGTTCTGTTTCATGTCGTAATGTCTCTCCTGTCCAGACGTGTTATGTTTCATGTCGTAATGTCTCCCCTGTACAGACGTGTTCTGTTTAATGTCGTTATGTCTCCCCTGTCCAGACGTGTTCTGTTTCATGTCGTAATGTCTCCCCTGTCCAGACGTGTTCTGTTTCATGTCGTAATGTCTCCCCTGTCCAGACGTGTTCTGTTTCATGTCGTAATGTCTCCCCAAGTCCAGACGTGTTCTGTTTCATGTCGTTATGTCTCCCCTGTCCAGACGTGTTCTGTTTCATGTCGTAATGTCTCCCCTGTCCAGACGTGTTCTGTATCATGTCGTTATGTCTCCCCTGTCCAGACGTGTTCTGTTTCATGTCGTAATGTCTCTCCTGTCCAGACGTGTTCTGTTTCATGTCGTTATGTCTCTCCTGTCCAGACGTGTTCTGTTTCATGTCGTTATGTCTCTCCTGTCCAGACGTGTTCTGTATCATGTCGTTATGTCTCTCCTGTCCAGACGTGTTCTGTTTCATGTCGTAATGTCTCTCCTGTCCAGACGTGTTCTGTTTCATGTCGTTATGTCTCTCCTGTCCAGACGTGTTCTGTTTCATGTCGTTATGTCTCTCCTGTCCAGACGTGTTCTGTTTCATGTCGTAATGTCTCTCCTGTCCAGACGTGTTCTGTTTCATGTCGTAATGTCTCTCCTGTCCAGACGTGTTCTGTTTCATGTCGTAATGTCTCCCCTGTCCAGACGTGTTCTGTTTCATGTCGTTATGTCTCCCCTGTCCAGACGTGTTCTGTTTCATGTCGTAATGTCTCCCCTGTCCAGACGTGTTCTGTTTCATGTCGTAATGTCTCTCCTGTCCAGACGTGTTCTGTTTCATGTCGTAATGTCTCCCCAAGTCCAGACGTGTTCTGTTTCATGTCGTTATGTCTCCCCTGTCCAGACGTGTTCTGTTTCATGTCGTAATGTCTCCCCTGTCCAGACGTGTTCTGTTTCATGTCGTAATGTCTCCCCTGTCCAGACGTGTTCTGTTTCATGTCGTAATGTCTCTCCTGTCCAGACGTGTTCTGTTTCATGTCGCAATGTCTCCCCTGTACAGACGTGTTCTGTTTAATGTCGTTATGTCTCCCCTGTCCAGACGTGTTCTGTTTCATGTCGTAATGTCTCCCCTGTCCAGACGTGTTCTGTTTCATGTCGTAATGTCTCCCCTGTCCAGACGTGTTCTGTTTCATGTCGTAATGTCTCCCCAAGTCCAGACGTGTTCTGTTTCATGTCGTTATGTCTCCCCTGTCCAGACGCGTTTTCTGTTTCATGTCGTAATGTCTCCCCTGTCCAGACGTGTTCTGTTTCATGTCGTAATGTCTCCCCTGTCCAGACGTGTTCTGTTTCATGTCGTTATGTCTCCCCTGTCCAGACGTGTTCTGTTTCATGTCGTAATGTCTCCCCCGGTCCAGACGTGTTCTGTTTCATGTCGTAATGTCTCCCCTGTCCAGACGTGTTCTGTTTCATGTCGTAATGTCTCTCCTGTCCAGACGTGTTCTGTTTCATGTCGTAATGTCTCCCCTGTCCAGACGTGTTCTGTTTCATGTCGTAATGTCTCCCCTGTCCAGACGTGTTATGTTTCATGTCGTAATGTCTCTCCTGTCCAGACGTGTTCTGTTTCATGTCGTAATGTCTCTCCTGTCCAGACGTGTTCTGTTTCATGGCGTAATGTCTCCCCTGTCCAGACGTGTTCTGTTTCATTTCGTAATGTCTCCCCAAGTCCAGACGTGTTCTGTTTCATGTCGTTATGTCTCCCCTGTCCAGACGTGTTCTGTTTCATGTCGTTATGTCTCCCCTGTCCAGACGTGTTCTGTTTCATGTCGTAATGTCTCCCCAAGTCCAGACGTGTTCTGTTTCATGTCGTTATGTCTCCCCTGTCCAGACGTGTTCTGTTTCATGTCGTAATGTCTCCCCTGTCCAGACGTGTTCTGTTTCATGTCGTTATGTCTCCCCTGTCCAGACGTGTTCTGTTTCATGTCGTAATGTCTCCCCTGTCCAGACGTGTTCTGTTTCATGTCGTAATGTCTCTCCTGTCCAGACGTGTTCTGTTTCATGTCGTAATGTCTCCCCAAGTCCAGACGTGTTCTGTTTCATGTCGTTATGTCTCCCCTGTCCAGACGTGTTCTGTTTCATGTCGTAATGTCTCCCCTGTCCAGACGTGTTCTGTTTCATGTCGTAATGTCTCTCCTGTCCAGACGTGTTATGTTTCATGTCGTAATGTCTCCCCTGTACAGACGTGTTCTGTTTAATGTCGTTATGTCTCCCCTGTCCAGACGTGTTCTGTTTCATGTCGTAATGTCTACCCTGTCCAGACGTGTTCTGTTTCATGTCGTAATGTCTCCCCTGTCCAGACGTGTTCTGTTTCATGTCGTAATGTCTCCCCAAGTCCAGACGTGTTCTGTTTCATGTCGTTATGTCTCCCCAAGTCCAGACGTGTTCTGTTTCATGTCGTAATGTCTCCCCTGTCCAGACGTGTTCTGTATCATGTCGTTATGTCTCCCCTGTCCAGACGTGTTCTGTTTCATGTCGTAATGTCTCTCCTGTCCAGACGTGTTCTGTTTCATGTCGTTATGTCTCTCCTGTCCAGACGTGTTCTGTTTCATGTCGTTATGTCTCTCCTGTCCAGACGTGTTCTGTATCATGTCGTTATGTCTCTCCTGTCCAGACGTGTTCTGTTTCATGTCGTAATGTCTCTCCTGTCCAGACGTGTTCTGTTTCATGTCGTTATGTCTCTCCTGTCCAGACGTGTTCTGTTTCATGTCGTTATGTCTCTCCCTGTCCAGACGTGTTCTGTTTCATGTCGTAATGTCTCTCCTGTCCAGACGTGTTCTGTTTCATGTCGTAATGTCTCTCCTGTCCAGACGTGTTCTGTTTCATGTC
The DNA here is from genome assembly GCF_020615455.1 of Coregonus clupeaformis. Classification (NCBI taxonomy): domain Eukaryota; kingdom Metazoa; phylum Chordata; class Actinopteri; order Salmoniformes; family Salmonidae; genus Coregonus; species Coregonus clupeaformis. The sequence continues at coordinate 7,614,711 of NC_059205.1, read as the reverse complement.
GTAATGTCTCCCCTGTCCAGACGTGTTCTGTTTCATGTCGTTATGTCTCCCCCTGTCCAGACGTGTTCTGTTTCATGTCGTAATGTCTCCCCTGTCCAGACGTGTTCTGTTTCATGTCGTAATGTCTCCCCTGTCCAGACGTGTTCTGTTTCATGTCGTAATGTCTCCCCAAGTCCAGACGTGTTCTGTTTCATGTCGTTATGTCTCCCCTGTCCAGACGTGTTCTGTTTCATGTCGTTATGTCTCCCCTGTCCAGACGTGTTCTGTTTCATGTCGTAATGTCTCTCCTGTCCAGACGTGTTCTGTTTCATGTCGTAATGTCTCCCCTGTCCAGACGTGTTCTGTTTCATGTCGTAATGTCTCTCCTGTCCAGACGTGTTCTGTTTCATGTCGTAATGTCTCCCCTGTCCAGACGTGTTCTGTTTCATGTCGCAATGTCTCCCCTGTACAGACGTGTTCTGTTTAATGTCGTTATGTCTCCCCTGTCCAGACGTGTTCTGTTTCATGTCGTAATGTCTCCCCAAGTCCAGACGTGTTCTGTTTCATGTCGTAATGTCTCCCCTGTCCAGACGTGTTCTGTTTCATGTCGTAATGTCTCCCCAAGTCCAGACGTGTTCTGTTTCATGTCGTTATGTCTCCCCTGTCCAGACGTTTTCTGTTTCATGTCGTAATGTCTCCCCTGTCCAGACGTGTTCTGTTTCATGTCGTAATGTCTCCCCTGTCCAGACGTGTTCTGTTTCATGTCGTTATGTCTCCCCTGTCCAGACGTGTTCTGTTTCATGTCGTAATGTCTCTCCTGTCCAGACGTGTTCTGTTTCATGTCGTAATGTCTCCCCTGTCCAGACGTGTTCTGTTTCATGTCGTAATGTCTCTCCTGTCCAGACGTGTTCTGTTTCATGTCGTAATGTCTCCCCTGTCCAGACGTGTTCTGTTTCATGTCGTAATGTCTCCCCTGTCCAGACGTGTTCTGTTTCATGTCGTAATGTCTCTCCTGTCCAGACGTGTTCTGTTTCATGTCGTAATGTCTCCCCTGTCCAGACGTGTTCTGTTTCATGTCGTAATGTCTCCCCTGTCCAGACGTGTTCTGTTTCATTTCGTAATGTCTCCCCAAGTCCAGACGTGTTCTGTTTCATGTCGTTATGTCTCCCCTGTCCAGACGTGTTCTGTTTCATGTCGTTATGTCTCCCCTGTCCAGACGTGTTCTGTTTCATGTCGTAATGTCTCCCCAAGTCCAGACGTGTTCTGTTTCATGTCGTTATGTCTCCCTGTCCAGACGTGTTCTGTTTCATGTCGTAATGTCTCCCCTGTCCAGACGTGTTCTGTTTCATGTCGTTATGTCTCCCTTGTCCAGACGTGTTCTGTTTCATGTCGTAATGTCTCCCCTGTCCAGACGTGTTCTGTTTCATGTCGTAATGTCTCTCCTGTCCAGACGTGTTCTGTTTCATGTCGTAATGTCTCCCCAAGTCCAGACGTGTTCTGTTTCATGTCGTTATTTCTCCCCATGTCGTAATGTCTCCCCTGTCCAGACGTGTTCTGTTTCATGTCGTTATGTCTCCCCTGTCCAGACGTGTTCTGTTTCATGTCGTAATGTCTCCCCAAGTCCAGACGTGTTCTGTTTCATGTCGTAATGTCTCCCCTGTCCAGACGTGTTCTGTTTCATGTCGTAATGTCTCTCCTGTCCAGACGTGTTCTGATTTCATGTCGTAATGTCTCCCCTGTCCAGACGTGTTCTGTTTCATGTCGTAATGTCTCTCCCTGTTCAGACGTGTTCTGTTTCATGTCGTAATGTCTCCCCTGTCCAGACGTGTTCTGTTTCATGTCGTAATGTCTCCCCTGTCCAGACGTGTTCTGTTTCATGTCGTAATGTCTCCCCTGTCCAGACGTGTTCTGTTTCATGTCGTAATGTCTCCCCCTGTCCAGACGTGTTCTGTTTCATGTCGTAATGTCTCCCCTGTACAGACGTATTCTGTTTAATGTCGTTATGTCTCCCCTGTCCAGACGTGTTCTGTTTCATGTCGTAATGTCTACCCTGTCCAGACGTGTTCTGTTTCATGTCGTAATGTCTCCCCTGTCCAGACGTGTTCTGTTTCATGTCGTAATGTCTCCCCAAGTCCAGACGTGTTCTGTTTCATGTCGTTATGTCTCCCCTGTCCAGACGTGTTCTGTTTCATGTCGTAATGTCTCCCCTGTCCAGACGTGTTCTGTATCATGTCGTTATGTCTCCCCTGTCCAGACGTGTTCTCTTTCATGTCGAAATGTCTCTCCTGTCCAGACGTGTTCTGTTTCATGTCGTTATGTCTCTCCTGTCCAGACGTGTTCTGTTTCATGTCGTTATGTCTCCCCTGTCCAGACGTGTTATGTTTCATGTCGTAATGTCTCTCCTGTCCAGACGTGTTCTGTTTCATGTCGTAATGTCTCTCCTGTCCAGACGTGTTCTGTTTCATGTCGTAATGTCTCCCCTGTCCAGACGTGTTCTGTTTCATTTCGTAATGTCTCCCCAAGTCCAGACGTGTTCTGTTTCATGTCGTTATGTCTCCCCCTGTCCAGACGTGTTCTGTTTCATGTCGTTATGTCTCCCCTGTCCAGACGTGTTCTGTTTCATGTCGTAATGTCTCCCCAAGTCCAGACGTGTTCTGTTTCATGTCGTTATGTCTCCCCTGTCCAGACGTGTTCTGTTTCATGTCGTAATGTCTCCCCTGTCCAGACGTGTTCTGTTTCATGTCGTTATGTCTCCCTTGTCCAGACGTGTTCTGTTTCATGTCGTAATGTCTCCCCTGTCCAGACGTGTTCTGTTTCATGTCGTAATGTCTCTCCTGTCCAGACGTGTTCTGTTTCATGTCGTAATGTCTCCCCAAGTCCAGACGTGTTCTGTTTCATGTCGTTATTTCTCCCCATGTCGTAATGTCTCCCCTGTCCAGACGTGTTCTGTTTCATGTCGTTATGTCTCCCCTGTCCAGACGTGTTCTGTTTCATGTCGTAATGTCTCCCCAAGTCCAGACGTGTTCTGTTTCATGTCGTAATGTCTCCCCTGTCCAGACGTGTTCTGTTTCATGTCGTAATGTCTCTCCTGTCCAGACGTGTTCTGTTTCATGTCGTAATGTCTCCCCTGTCCAGACGTGTTCTGTTTCATGTCGTAATGTCTCTCCTGTTCAGACGTGTTCTGTTTCATGTCATAATGTCTCCCCTGTCCAGACGTGTTCTGTTTCATGTCGTAATGTCTCCCCTGTCCAGACGTGTTCTGTTTCATGTCGTAATGTCTCTCCTGTCCAGACGTGTTCTGTTTCATGTCGTAATGTCTCCCCCTGTCCAGACGTGTTCTGTTTCATGTCGTAATGTCTCCCCTGTCCAGACGTATTCTGTTTAATGTCGTTATGTCTCTCCCTGTCCAGACGTGTTCTGTTTCATGTCGTAATGTCTCCCTGTCCAGACGTGTTCTGTTTCATGTCGTAATGTCTCCCCTGTCCAGACGTGTTCTGTTTCATGTCGTAATGTCTCCCCAAGTCCAGACGTGTTCTGTTTCATGTCGTTATGTCTCCCCTGTCCAGACGTGTTCTGTTTCATGTCGTAATGTCTCCCCTGTCCAGACGTGTTCTGTATCATGTCGTTATGTCTCCCCTGTCCAGACGTGTTCTCTTTCATGTCGAAATGTCTCTCCTGTCCAGACGTGTTCTGTTTCATGTCGTTATGTCTCTCCTGTCCAGACGTGTTCTGTTTCATGTCGTTATGTCTCTCCTGTCCAGACGTGTTCTGTATCATGTCGTTATGTCTCTCCTGTCCAGACGTGTTCTGTTTCATGTCGTAATGTCTCTCCTGTCCAGACGTGTTCTGTTTCATGTCGTTATGTCTCTCCTGTCCAGACGTGTTCTGTATCATGTCGTTATGTCTCTCCTGTCCAGACGTGTTCTGTTTCATGTCGTAATGTCTCTCCTGTCCAGACGTGTTCTGTTTCATGTCGTTATGTCTCTCCTGTCCAGACGTGTTCTGTTTCATGTCGTTATGTCTCTCCTGTCCAGACGTGTTCTGTTTCATGTCGTAATGTCTCTCCTGTCCAGACGTGTTCTGTTTCATGTCGTAATGTCTCTCCTGTCCAGACGTGTTCTGTTTCATGTCGTAATGTCTCCCCTGTCCAGACGTGTTCTGTTTCATGTCGTTATGTCTCCCCTGTCCAGACGTGTTCTGTTTCATGTCGTAATGTCTCCCCTGTCCAGACGTGTTCTGTTTCATGTCGTAATGTCTCTCCTGTCCAGACGTGTTCTGTTTCATGTCGTAATGTCTCCCCAAGTCCAGACGTGTTCTGTTTCATGTCGTTATGTCTCCCCTGTCCAGACGTGTTCTGTTTCATGTCGTTATGTCTCCCCTGTCCAGACGTGTTCTGTTTCATGTCGTAATGTCTCCCCTGTCCAGACGTGTTCTGTTTCATGTCGTAATGTCTCTCCTGTCCAGACGTGTTCTGTTTCATGTCGTAATGTCTCCCCTGTCCAGACGTGTTCTGTTTCATGTCGTAATGTCTCCCCTGTCCAGACGTGTTCTGTTTAATGTCGTTATGTCTCCCCTGTCCAGACGTGTTCTGTTTCATGTCGTAATGTCTCCCCTGTCCAGACGTGTTCTGTTTCATGTCGTAATGTCTCCCCTGTCCAGACGTGTTCTGTTTCATGTCGTAATGTCTCCCCAAGTCCAGACGTGTTCTGTTTCATGTCGTTATGTCTCCCCTGTCCAGACGTTTTCTGTTTCATGTCGTAATGTCTCCCCTGTCCAGACGTGTTCTGTTTCATGTCGTAATGTCTCCCCTGTCCAGACGTGTTCTGTTTCATGTCGTTATGTCTCCCCTGTCCAGACGTGTTCTGTTTCATGTCGTAATGTCTCTCCTGTCCAGACGTGTTCTGTTTCATGTCGTAATGTCTCCCCTGTCCAGACGTGTTCTGTTTCATGTCGTAATGTCTCTCCTGTCCAGACGTGTTCTGTTTCATGTCGTAATGTCTCCCCTGTCCAGACGTGTTCTGTTTCATGTCGTAATGTCTCCCCTGTCCAGACGTGTTATGTTTCATGTCGTAATGTCTCTCCTGTCCAGACGTGTTCTGTTTCATGTCGTAATGTCTCTCCTGTCCAGACGTGTTCTGTTTCATGTCGTAATGTCTCCCCTGTCCAGACGTGTTCTGTTTCATTTCGTAATGTCTCCCCAAGTCCAGACGTGTTCTGTTTCATGTCGTTATGTCTCCCCTGTCCAGACGTGTTCTGTTTCATGTCGTTATGTCTCCCCCTGTCCAGACGTGTTCTGTTTCATGTCGTAATGTCTCCCCAAGTCCAGACGTGTTCTGTTTCATGTCGTTATGTCTCCCCTGTCCAGACGTGTTCTGTTTCATGTCGTAATGTCTCCCCTGTCCAGACGTGTTCTGTTTCATGTCGTTATGTCTCCCCTTGTCCAGACGTGTTCTGTTTCATGTCGTAATGTCTCCCCTGTCCAGACGTGTTCTGTTTCATGTCGTAATGTCTCTCCTGTCCAGACGTGTTCTGTTTCATGTCGTAATGTCTCCCCAAGTCCAGACGTGTTCTGTTTCATGTCGTTATTTCTCCCGTCGTAATGTCTCCCCTGTCCAGACGTGTTCTGTTTCATGTCGTTATGTCTCCCCTGTCCAGACGTGTTCTGTTTCATGTCGTAATGTCTCCCCAAGTCCAGACGTGTTCTGTTTCATGTCGTAATGTCTCCCCTGTCCAGACGTGTTCTGTTTCATGTCGTAATGTCTCTCCTGTCCAGACGTGTTCTGTTTCATGTCGTAATGTCTCCCCTGTCCAGACGTGTTCTGTTTCATGTCGTAATGTCTCTCCTGTTCAGACGTGTTCTGTTTCATGTCATAATGTCTCCCCTGTCCAGACGTGTTCTGTTTCATGTCGTAATGTCTCCCCTGTCCAGACGTGTTCTGTTTCATGTCGTAATGTCTCTCCTGTCCAGACGTGTTCTGTTTCATGTCGTAATGTCTCCCCTGTCCAGACGTGTTCTGTTTCATGTCGTAATGTCTCCCCTGTACAGACGTATTCTGTTTAATGTCGTTATGTCTCTCCTGTCCAGACGTGTTCTGTTTCATGTCGTAATGTCTACCCTGTCCAGACGTGTTCTGTTTCATGTCGTAATGTCTCCCCTGTCCAGACGTGTTCTGTTTCATGTCGTAATGTCTCCCCAAGTCCAGACGTGTTCTGTTTCATGTCGTTATGTCTCCCCTGTCCAGACGTGTTCTGTTTCATGTCGTAATGTCTCCCCTGTCCAGACGTGTTCTGTATCATGTCGTTATGTCTCCCCCTGTCCAGACGTGTTCTCTTTCATGTCGTAAATGTCTCTCCTGTCCAGACGTGTTCTGTTTCATGTCGTTATGTCTCTCCTGTCCAGACGTGTTCTGTTTCATGTCGTTATGTCTCTCCCTGTCCAGACGTGTTCTGTTTCATGTCGTTATGTCTCTCCTGTCCAGACGTGTTCTGTTTCATGTCGTAATGTCTCCCCTGTCCAGACGTGTTCTGTTTCATGTCGTAATGTCTCTCCTGTCCAGACGTGTTCTGTTTCATGTCGTTATGTCTCTCCTGTCCAGACGTGTTCTGTTTCATGTCGTAATGTCTCTCCTGTCCAGACGTGTTCTGTTTCATGTCGTAATGTCTCTCCTGTCCAGACGTGTTCTGTTTCATGTCGTAATGTCTCCCCTGTCCAGACGTGTTCTGTTTCATGTCGTTATGTCTCCCCTGTCCAGACGTGTTCTGTTTCATGTCGTAATGTCTCCCCTGTCCAGACGTGTTCTGTTTCATGTCGTAATGTCTCCCCTGTCCAGACGTGTTCTGTTTCATGTCGTAATGTCTCCCCAAGTCCAGACGTGTTCTGTTTCATGTCGTAATGTCTCCCCTGTCCAGACGTGTTCTGTTTCATGTCGTAATGTCTCCCCTGTCCAGACGTGTTCTGTTTCATGTCGTAATGTCTCCCCTGTCCAGACGTGTTCTGTTTCATGTCGTAATGTCTCTCCCTGTCCAGACGTGTTCTGTTTCATGTCGCAATGTCTCCCCTGTACAGACGTGTTCTGTTTAATGTCGTTATGTCTCCCCTGTCCAGACGTGTTCTGTTTCATGTCGTAATGTCTCCCCTGTCCAGACGTGTTCTGTTTCATGTCGTAATGTCTCCCCTGTCCAGACGTGTTCTGTTTCATGTCGTAATGTCTCCCCAAGTCCAGACGTGTTCTGTTTCATGTCGTTATGTCTCCCCTGTCCAGACGTGTTCTGTTTCATGTCGTAATGTCTCCCCTGTCCAGACGTGTTCTGTTTCATGTCGTAATGTCTCCCCTGTCCAGACGTGTTCTGTTTCATGTCGTTATGTCTCCCCTGTCCAGACGTGTTCTGTTTCATGTCGTAATGTCTCCCCTGTCCAGACGTGTTCTGTTTCATGTCGTAATGTCTCCCCTGTCCAGACGTGTTCTGTTTCATGTCGTAATGTCTCTCCTGTCCAGACGTGTTCTGTTTCATGTCGTAATGTCTCCCCTGTCCAGACGTGTTCTGTTTCATGTCGTAATGTCTCCCCTGTCCAGACGTGTTCTGTTTCATGTCGTAATGTCTCTCCCTGTCCAGAAGTGTTCTGTTTCATGTCGTAATGTCTCCCCTGTCCAGACGTGTTCTGTTTCATGTCGTAATGTCTCCCCTGTCCAGACGTGTTCTGTTTCATGTCGTAATGTCTCTCCTGTCCAGACGTGTTCTGTTTCATGTCGTAATGTCTCTCCTGTCCAGACGTGTTCTGTTTCATGTCGTAATGTCTCCCCTGTCCAGACGTGTTCTGTTTCATTTCGTAATGTCTCCCCAAGTCCAGACGTGTTCTGTTTCATGTCGTTATGTCTCCCCTGTCCAGACGTGTTCTGTTTCATGTCGTTATGTCTCCCCCTGTCCAGACGTGTTCTGTTTCATGTCGTAATGTCTCCCCAAGTCCAGACGTGTTCTGTTTCATGTCGTTATGTCTCCCCTGTCCAGACGTGTTCTGTTTCATGTCGTAATGTCTCCCCTGTCCAGACGTGTTCTGTTTCATGTCGTTATGTCTCCCCTGTCCAGACGTGTTCTGTTTCATGTCGTAATGTCTCCCCTGTCCAGACGTGTTCTGTTTCATGTCGTAATGTCTCTCCTGTCCAGACGTGTTCTGTTTCATGTCGTAATGTCTCCCCTAGTCCAGACGTGTTCTGTTTCATGTCGTTATTTCTCCCCCGTAATGTCTCCCCTGTCCAGACGTGTTCTGTTTCATGTCGTTATGTCTCCCCTGTCCAGACGTGTTCTGTTTCATGTCGTAATGTCTCCCCCATGTCCAGACGTGTTCTGTTTCATGTCGTAATGTCTCCCCTGTCCAGACGTGTTCTGTTTCATGTCGTAATGTCTCCCCTGTCCAGACGTGTTCTGTTTCATGTCGTAATGTCTCCCCTGTCCAGACGTGTTCTGTTTCATGTCGTAATGTCTCTCCTGTCCAGACGTGTTCTGTTTCATGTCGTAATGTCTCCCCTGTCCAGACGTGTTCTGTTTCATGTCGTAATGTCTCCCCTGTCCAGACGTGTTCTGTTTCATGTCGTAATGTCTCTCCTGTCCAGACGTGTTCTGTTTCATGTCGTAATGTCTCCCCTGTCCAGACGTGTTCTGTTTCATGTCGTAATGTCTCCCCTGTACAGACGTATTCTGTTTAATGTCGTTATGTCTCTCCTGTCCAGACGTGTTCTGTTTCATGTCGTAATGTCTCCCCTGTCCAGACGTGTTCTGTTTCATGTCGTAATGTCTCCCCTGTCCAGACGTGTTCTGTTTCATGTCGTAATGTCTCCCCTAGTCCAGACGTGTTCTGTTTCATGTCGTTATGTCTCCCCTGTCCAGACGTGTTCTGTTTCATGTCGTAATGTCTCCCCTGTCCAGACGTGTTCTGTTTCATGTCGTTATGTCTCCCCTGTCCAGACGTGTTCTCTTTCATGTCGAATGTCTCTCCCTGTCCAGACGTGTTCTGTTTCATGTCGTTATGTCTCTCCTGTCCAGACGTGTTCTGTTTCATGTCGTTATGTCTCTCCCTGTCCAGACGTGTTCTGTATCATGTCGTTATGTCTCCCCTGTCCAGACGTGTTCTGTTTCATGTCGTAATGTCTCTCCTGTCCAGACGTGTTCTGTTTCATGTCGTTATGTCTCTCCTGTCCAGACGTGTTCTGTTTCATGTCGTTATGTCTCTCCTGTCCAGACGTGTTCTGTTTCATGTCGTAATGTCTCCCCTGTCCAGACGTGTTCTGTTTCATGTCGTAATGTCTCTCCTGTCCAGACGTGTTCTGTTTCATGTCGTAATGTCTCCCCTGTCCAGACGTGTTCTGTTTCATGTCGTTATGTCTCCCCTGTCCAGACGTGTTCTGTTTCATGTCGTAATGTCTCCCCTGTCCAGACGTGTTCTGTTTCATGTCGTAATGTCTCCCCTGTCCAGACGTGTTCTGTTTCATGTCGTAATGTCTCCCCCAAGTCCAGACGTGTTCTGTTTCATGTCGTAATGTCTCCCCTGTCCAGACGTGTTCTGTTTCATGTCGTAATGTCTCCCCTGTCCAGACGTGTTCTGTTTCATGTCGTAATGTCTCCCCTGTCCAGACGTGTTCTGTTTCATGTCGTAATGTCTCCCCTGTCCAGACGTGTTCTGTTTCATGTCGTAATGTCTCCCCTGTACAGACGTGTTCTGTTTCATGTCGTTATGTCTCCCCTGTCCAGACGTGTTCTGTTTCATGTCGTAATGTCTCCCCTGTCCAGACGTGTTCTGTTTCATGTCGTAATGTCTCCCCTGTCCAGACGTGTTCTGTTTCATGTCGTAATGTCTCCCCAAGTCCAGACGTGTTCTGTTTCATGTCGTTATGTCTCCCCTGTCCAGACGTGTTCTGTTTCATGTCGTAATGTCTCCCCTGTCCAGACGTGTTCTGTTTCATGTCGTAATGTCTCCCCTGTCCAGACGTGTTCTGTTTCATGTCGTAATGTCTCCCCTGTCCAGACGTGTTCTGTTTCATGTCGTAATGTCTCCCCTGTCCAGACGTGTTCTGTTTCATGTCGTAATGTCTCCCCTGTCCAGACGTGTTCTGTTTCATGTCGTAATGTCTCTCCTGTCCAGACGTGTTCTGTTTCATGTCGTAATGTCTCCCCTGTCCAGACGTGTTCTGTTTCATGTCGTAATGTCTCTCCCTGTCCAGACGTGTTCTGTTTCATGTCGTAATGTCTCCCCTGTCCAGACGTGTTCTGTTTCATGTCGTAATGTCTCCCCTGTCCAGACGTGTTCTGTTTCATGTCGTAATGTCTCCCCTGTCCAGACGTGTTCTGTTTCATGTCGTAATGTCTCCCCTGTCCAGACGTGTTCTGTTTCATGTCGTAATGTCTCCCCTGTCCAGACGTGTTCTGTTTCATGTCGTAATGTCTCTCCCTGTCCAGACGTGTTCTGTTTCATGTCGTAATGTCTCTCCTGTCCAGACGTGTTCTGTTTCATGTCGTAATGTCTCCCCTGTCCAGACGTGTTCTGTTTCATTTCGTAATGTCTCCCCTGTCCAGACGTGTTCTGTTTCATGTCGTAATGTCTCCCCCTGTCCAGACGTGTTCTGTTTCATGTCGTAATGTCTCCCCTGTCCAGACGTGTTCTGTTTCATGTCGTAATGTCTCCCCAAGTCCAGACGTGTTCTGTTTCATGTCGTTATGTCTCCCCTGTCCAGACGTGTTCTGTTTCATGTCGTAATGTCTCCCCTGTCCAGACGTGTTCTGTTTCATGTCGTTATGTCTCCCCTTGTCCAGACGTGTTCTGTTTCATGTCGTAATGTCTCCCCTGTCCAGACGTGTTCTGTTTCATGTCGTAATGTCTCTCCTGTCCAGACGTGTTCTGTTTCATGTCGTAATGTCTCCCCGTCCAGACGTGTTCTGTTTCATGTCGTTATTTCTCCCCATGTCGTAATGTCTCCCCTGTCCAGACGTGTTCTGTTTCATGTCGTTATGTCTCCCCTGTCCAGACGTGTTCTGTTTCATGTCGTAATGTCTCCCCTAGTCCAGACGTGTTCTGTTTCATGTCGTAATGTCTCCCCTGTCCAGACGTGTTCTGTTTCATGTCGTAATGTCTCTCCTGTCCAGACGTGTTCTGTTTCATGTCGTAATGTCTCCCCTGTCCAGACGTGTTCTGTTTCATGTCGTAATGTCTCTCCTGTCCAGACGTGTTCTGTTTCATGTCGTAATGTCTCCCCTGTCCAGACGTGTTCTGTTTCATGTCGTAATGTCTCCCCTGTCCAGACGTGTTCTGTTTCATGTCGTAATGTCTCCCCTGTCCAGACGTGTTCTGTTTCATGTCGTAATGTCTCCCCTGTCCAGACGTGTTCTGTTTCATGTCGTAATGTCTCCCCTGTCCAGACGTATTCTGTTTCATGTCGTAATGTCTCCCCTGTCCAGACGTGTTCTGTTTCATGTCGTAATGTCTCCCCTGTCCAGACGTGTTCTGTTTCATGTCGTAATGTCTCCCCTGTCCAGACGTGTTCTGTTTCATGTCGTAATGTCTCTCCTGTCCAGACGTGTTCTGTTTCATGTCGTAATGTCTCCCCTGTCCAGACGTGTTCTGTTTCATGTCGTAATGTCTCCCCTGTCCAGACGTGTTCTGTATCATGTCGTTATGTCTCCCCTGTCCAGACGTGTTCTGTTTCATGTCGTAATGTCTCCCCTGTCCAGACGTGTTCTGTTTCATGTCGTAATGTCTCCCCTGTCCAGACGTGTTCTGTTTCATGTCGTTATGTCTCTCCCTGTCCAGACGTGTTCTGTTTCATGTCGTAATGTCTCTCCCTGTCCAGACGTGTTCTGTTTCATGTCGTAATGTCTCCCCTGTCCAGACGTGTTCTGTTTCATGTCGTTATGTCTCCCCTGTCCAGACGTGTTCTGTTTCATGTCGTTATGTCTCTCCCTGTCCAGACGTGTTCTGTTTCATGTCGTAATGTCTCTCCTGTCCAGACGTGTTCTGTTTCATGTCGTAATGTCTCTCCCTGTCCAGACGTGTTCTGTTTCATGTCGTAATGTCTCCCCTGTCCAGACGTGTTCTGTTTCATGTCGTTATGTCTCCCCTGTCCAGACGTGTTCTGTTTCATGTCGTAATGTCTCCCCTGTCCAGACGTGTTCTGTTTCATGTCGTAATGTCTCCCCTGTCCAGACGTGTTCTGTTTCATGTCGTAATGTCTCCCCTGTCCAGACGTGTTCTGTTTCATGTCGTTATGTCTCCCCTGTCCAGACGTGTTCTGTTTCATGTCGTAATGTCTCCCCTGTCCAGACGTGTTCTGTTTCATGTCGTAATGTCTCCCCCTGTCCAGACGTGTTCTGTTTCATGTCGTAATGTCTCTCCTGTCCAGACGTGTTCTGTTTCATGTCGTAATGTCTCCCCTGTCCAGACGTGTTCTGTTTCATGTCGTTATGTCTCCCCTGTCCAGACGTGTTCTGTTTCATGTCGTAATGTCTCCCCTGTCCAGACGTGTTCTGTTTCATGTCGTAATGTCTCCCCTGTCCAGACGTGTTCTGTTTCATGTCGTAATGTCTCCCCAAGTCCAGACGTGTTCTGTTTCATGTCGTTATGTCTCCCCTGTCCAGACGTGTTCTGTTTCATGTCGTAATGTCTCCCCTGTCCAGACGTGTTCTGTTTCATGTCGTAATGTCTCCCCTGTCCAGACGTGTTCTGTTTCATGTCGTAATGTCTCCCCTGTCCAGACGTGTTCTGTTTCATGTCGTAATGTCTCCCCTGTCCAGACGTGTTCTGTTTCATGTCGTAATGTCTCTCCTGTCCAGACGTGTTCTGTTTCATGTCGTAATGTCTCCCCTGTCCAGACGTGTTCTGTTTCATGTCGTAATGTCTCCCCTGTCCAGACGTGTTCTGTTTCATGTCGTAATGTCTCCCCTGTCCAGACGTGTTCTGTTTCATGTCGTAATGTCTCCCCCTGTCCAGACGTGTTCTGTTTCATGTCGTAATGTCTCCCCTGTCCAGACGTGTTCTGTTTCATGTCGTAATGTCTCCCCTGTCCAGACGTGTTCTGTTTCATGTCGTAATGTCTCCCCTGTCCAGACGTGTTCTGTTTCATGTCGTAATGTCTCCCCTGTCCAGACGTGTTCTGTTTCATGTCGTAATGTCTCCCCTGTCCAGACGTGTTCTGTTTCATGTCGTAATGTCTCCCCTGTCCAGACGTGTTCTGTTTCATGTCGTTATGTCTCCCCTGTCCAGACGTGTTCTGTTTCATGTCGTAATGTCTCCCCTGTCCAGACGTGTTCTGTTTCATGTCGTAATGTCTCCCCTGTCCAGACGTGTTCTGTTTCATGTCGTAATGTCTCCCTGTCCAGACGTGTTCTGTTTCATGTCGTAATGTCTCTCCTGTCCAGACGTGTTCTGTTTCATGTCGTAATGTCTCCCCTGTCCAGACGTGTTCTGTTTCATGTCGTAATGTCTCCCCTGTCCAGACGTGTTCTGTTTCATGTCGTAATGTCTCTCCTGTCCAGACGTGTTCTGTTTCATGTCGTAATGTCTCCCCTGTCCAGACGTGTTCTGTTTCATGTCGTAATGTCTCCCCTGTCCAGACGTGTTCTGTTTCATGTCGTAATGTCTCCCTGTCCAGACGTGTTCTGTTTCATGTCGTAATGTCTCCCCTGTCCAGACGTGTTCTGTTTCATGTCGTAATGTCTCTCCTGTCCAGACGTGTTCTGTTTCATGTCGTAATGTCTCCCCTGTCCAGACGTGTTCTGTTTCATGTCGTTATGTCTCCCCTGTCCAGACGTGTTCTGTTTCATGTCGTAATGTCTCCCCTGTCCAGACGTGTTCTGTTTCATGTCGTAATGTCTCCCCCTGTCCAGACGTGTTCTGTTTCATGTCGTAATGTCTCCCCTGTCCAGACGTGTTCTGTTTCATGTCGTAATGTCTCCCCTGTCCAGACGTGTTCTGTTTCATGTCGTAATGTCTCCCCTGTCCAGACGTGTTCTGTTTCATGTCGTAATGTCTCCCCTGTCCAGACGTGTTCTGTTTCATGTCGTAATGTCTCCCCTGTCCAGACGTGTTCTGTTTCATGTCGTAATGTCTCCCCTGTCCAGACGTGTTCTGTTTCATGTCGTAATGTCTCCCCTGTCCAGACGTGTTCTGTTTCATGTCGTTATGTCTCCCCTGTCCAGACGTGTTCTGTTTCATGTCGTAATGTCTCCCCTGTCCAGACGTGTTCTGTTTCATGTCGTAATGTCTCCCCTGTCCAGACGTGTTCTGTTTCATGTCGTAATGTCTCTCCTGTCCAGACGTGTTCTGTTTCATGTCGTAATGTCTCCCTGTCCAGACGTGTTCTGTTTCATGTCGTAATGTCTCCCCTGTCCAGACGTGTTCTGTTTCATGTCGTAATGTCTCCCCTGTCCAGACGTGTTCTGTTTCATGTCGTAATGTCTCCCCTGTCCAGACGTGTTCTGTTTCATGTCGTAATGTCTCCCCTGTCCAGACGTGTTCTGTTTCATGTCGTAATGTCTCCCCTAGTCCAGACGTGTTCTGTTTCATGTCGTTATGTCTCCCCTGTCCAGACGTGTTCTGTTTCATGTCGTAATGTCTCCCCTGTCCAGACGTGTTCTGTTTCATGTCGTAATGTCTCCCCTGTCCAGACGTGTTCTGTTTCATGTCGTAATGTCTCCCCTGTCCAGACGTGTTCTGTTTCATGTCGTAATGTCTCCCCTGTCCAGACGTGTTCTGTTTCATGTCGTAATGTCTCTCCCTGTCCAGACGTGTTCTGTTTCATGTCGTAATGTCTCCCCTGTCCAGACGTGTTCTGTTTCATGTCGTAATGTCTCCCCCTGTCCAGACGTGTTCTGTTTCATGTCGTAATGTCTCCCCTGTCCAGACGTGTTCTGTTTCATGTCGTAATGTCTCCCCTGTCCAGACGTGTTCTGTTTCATGTCGTAATGTCTCCCCTGTCCAGACGTGTTCTGTTTCATGTCGTAATGTCTCCCCTAGTCCAGACGTGTTCTGTTTCATGTCGTAATGTCTCCCCTGTCCAGACGTGTTCTGTTTCATGTCGTAATGTCTCCCCTGTCCAGACGTGTTCTGTTTCATGTCGTAATGTCTCCCCTGTCCAGACGTGTTCTGTTTCATGTCGTAATGTCTCCCCTGTCCAGACGTGTTCTGTTTCATGTCGTAATGTCTCTCCTGTCCAGACGTGTTCTGTTTCATGTCGTAATGTCTCCCCAGTCCAGACGTGTTCTGTTTCATGTCGTAATGTCTCCCCTGTCCAGACGTGTTCTGTTTCATGTCGTAATGTCTCCCCTGTCCAGACGTGTTCTGTTTCATGTCGTAATGTCTCCCCTGTCCAGACGTGTTCTGTTTCATGTCGTAATGTCTCTCCTGTCCAGACGTGTTCTGTTTCATGTCGTAATGTCTCCCCTGTCCAGACGTGTTCTGTTTCATGTCGTAATGTCTCCCCTGTCCAGACGTGTTCTGTTTCATGTCGTAATGTCTCCCCTGTCCAGACGTGTTCTGTTTCATGTCGTAATGTCTCCCCTGTCCAGACGTGTTCTGTTTCATGTCGTAATGTCTCCCCAAGTCCAGACGTGTTCTGTTTCATGTCGTAATGTCTCCCCTGTCCAGACGTGTTCTGTTTCATGTCGTAATGTCTCCCCCTGTCCAGACGTGTTCTGTTTCATGTCGTAATGTCTCCCCTGTCCAGACGTGTTCTGTTTCATGTCGTTATGTCTCCCCTGTCCAGACGTGTTCTGTTTCATGTCGTAATGTCTCTCCCTGTCCAGACGTGTTCTGTTTCATGTCGTAATGTCTCCCTGTCCAGACGTGTTCTGTTTCATGTCGTAATGTCTCCCCTGTCCAGACGTGTTCTGTTTCATGTCGTAATGTCTCCCCTGTCCAGACGTGTTCTGTTTCATGTCGTAATGTCTCCCCTGTCCAGACGTGTTCTGTTTCATGTCGTAATGTCTCTCCTGTCCAGACGTGTTCTGTTTCATGTCGTAATGTCTCCCCTGTCCAGACGTGTTCTGTTTCATGTCGTAATGTCTCCCCTGTCCAGACGTGTTCTGTTTCATGTCGTAATGTCTCCCCTGTCCAGACGTGTTCTGTTTCATGTCGTAATGTCTCCCCAGTCCAGACGTGTTCTGTTTCATGTCGTTATGTCTCCCCTGTCCAGACGTGTTCTGTTTCATGTCGTAATGTCTCCCCTGTCCAGACGTGTTCTGTTTCATGTCGTAATGTCTCCCCTGTCCAGACGTGTTCTGTTTCATGTCGTAATGTCTCCCCTGTCCAGACGTGTTCTGTTTCATGTCGTAATGTCTCCCCTGTACAGACGTGTTCTGTTTAATGTCGTTATGTCTCCCCTGTCCAGACGTGTTCTGTTTCATGTCGTAATGTCTCCCCTGTCCAGACGTGTTCTGTTTCATGTCGTAATGTCTCCCCCTGTCCAGACGTGTTCTGTTTCATGTCGTAATGTCTCCCCAAGTCCAGACGTGTTCTGTTTCATGTCGTTATGTCTCCCCTGTCCAGACGTGTTCTGTTTCATGTCGTAATGTCTCCCCTGTCCAGACGTGTTCTGTTTCATGTCGTAATGTCTCCCCCTGTCCAGACGTGTTCTGTTTCATGTCGTAATGTCTCCCCTGTCCAGACGTGTTCTGTTTCATGTCGTAATGTCTCCCCTGTCCAGACGTGTTCTGTTTCATGTCGTAATGTCTCCCCTGTCCAGACGTGTTCTGTTTCATGTCGTAATGTCTCTCCTGTCCAGACGTGTTCTGTTTCATGTCGTAATGTCTCCCCTGTCCAGACGTGTTCTGTTTCATGTCGTAATGTCTCCCCTGTCCAGACGTGTTCTGTTTCATGTCGTAATGTCTCCCCTGTCCAGACGTGTTCTGTTTCATGTCGTAATGTCTCTCCTGTCCAGACGTGTTCTGTTTCATGTCGTAATGTCTCCCCTGTCCAGACGTGTTCTGTTTCATGTCGTAATGTCTCCCCTGTCCAGACGTGTTCTGTTTCATGTCGTAATGTCTCCCCTGTCCAGACGTGTTCTGTTTCATGTCGTAATGTCTCCCCTGTCCAGACGTGTTCTGTTTCATGTCGTAATGTCTCCCCTGTCCAGACGTGTTCTGTTTCATGTCGTTATGTCTCCCTGTCCAGACGTGTTCTGTTTCATGTCGTAATGTCTCCCCTAGTCCAGACGTGTTCTGTTTCATGTCGTTATGTCTCCCCTGTCCAGACGTGTTCTGTTTCATGTCGTAATGTCTCCCCTGTCCAGACGTGTTCTGTTTCATGTCGTAATGTCTCCCCTGTCCAGACGTGTTCTGTTTCATGTCGTAATGTCTCTCCTGTCCAGACGTGTTCTGTTTCATGTCGTAATGTCTCTCCTGTCCAGACGTGTTCTGTTTCATGTCGTAATGTCTCCCCTGTCCAGACGTGTTCTGTTTCATTTCGTAATGTCTCCCCTGTCCAGACGTGTTCTGTTTCATGTCGTAATGTCTCCCCTGTCCAGACGTGTTCTGTTTCATGTCGTTATGTCTCCCCTGTCCAGACGTGTTCTGTTTCATGTCGTAATGTCTCCCCAAGTCCAGACGTGTTCTGTTTCATGTCGTTATGTCTCCCCTGTCCAGACGTGTTCTGTTTCATGTCGTAATGTCTCCCCTGTCCAGACGTGTTCTGTTTCATGTCGTTATGTCTCCCCTGTCCAGACGTGTTCTGTTTCATGTCGTAATGTCTCCCCTGTCCAGACGTGTTCTGTTTCATGTCGTAATGTCTCTCCTGTCCAGACGTGTTCTGTTTCATGTCGTAATGTCTCCCCAAGTCCAGACGTGTTCTGTTTCATGTCGTAATGTCTCCCCTGTCCAGACGTGTTCTGTTTCATGTCGTAATGTCTCCCCTGTCCAGACGTGTTCTGTTTCATGTCGTAATGTCTCCCCTGTCCAGACGTGTTCTGTTTCATGTCGTAATGTCTCTCCTGTCCAGACGTGTTCTGTTTCATGTCGTAATGTCTCCCCTGTACAGACGTGTTCTGTTTAATGTCGTTATGTCTCCCCTGTCCAGACGTGTTCTGTTTCATGTCGTAATGTCTCCCCTGTCCAGACGTGTTCTGTTTCATGTCGTAATGTCTCCCCTGTCCAGACGTGTTCTGTTTCATGTCGTAATGTCTCCCCTGTCCAGACGTGTTCTGTTTCATGTCGTAATGTCTCCCCTGTCCAGACGTGTTCTGTTTCATGTCGTAATGTCTCCCCTGTCCAGACGTGTTCTGTTTCATGTCGTAATGTCTCCCCTGTCCAGACGTGTTCTGTTTCATGTCGTTATGTCTCCCCCTGTCCAGACGTGTTCTGTTTCATGTCGTAATGTCTCCCCTGTCCAGACGTGTTCTGTTTCATGTCGTAATGTCTCCCCTGTCCAGACGTGTTCTGTTTCATGTCGTTATGTCTCCCCTGTCCAGACGTGTTCTGTTTCATGTCGTTATGTCTCCCCTGTCCAGACGTGTTCTGTTTCATGTCGTAATGTCTCCCCTGTCCAGACGTGTTCTGTTTCATGTCGTAATGTCTCTCCTGTCCAGACGTGTTCTGTTTCATGTCGTAATGTCTCCCCTGTCCAGACGTGTTCTGTTTCATGTCGTTATGTCTCCCCTGTCCAGACGTGTTCTGTTTCATGTCGTAATGTCTCCCCCTGTCCAGACGTGTTCTGTTTCATGTCGTAATGTCTCCCCTGTCCAGACGTGTTCTGTTTCATGTCGTAATGTCTCCCCTGTCCAGACGTGTTCTGTTTCATGTCGTAATGTCTCCCCTGTCCAGACGTGTTCTGTTTCATGTCGTTATGTCTCCCCTGTCCAGACGTGTTCTGTTTCATGTCGTAATGTCTCCCCTGTCCAGACGTGTTCTGTTTCATGTCGTAATGTCTCCCCTGTCCAGACGTGTTCTGTTTCATGTCGTAATGTCTCCCCAAGTCCAGACGTGTTCTGTTTCATGTCGTTATGTCTCCCCTGTCCAGACGTGTTCTGTTTCATGTCGTAATGTCTCCCCTGTCCAGACGTGTTCTGTTTCATGTCGTTATGTCTCCCCTGTCCAGACGTGTTCTGTTTCATGTCGTAATGTCTCCCCTGTCCAGACGTGTTCTGTTTCATGTCGTAATGTCTCTCCTGTCCAGACGTGTTCTGTTTCATGTCGTTATGTCTCCCCCTGTCCAGACGTGTTCTGTTTCATGTCGTAATGTCTCCCCCTGTCCAGACGTGTTCTGTTTCATGTCGTAATGTCTCCCCTGTCCAGACGTGTTCTGTTTCATGTCGTAATGTCTCCCCTGTCCAGACGTGTTCTGTTTCATGTCGTAATGTCTCCCCTGTCCAGACGTGTTCTGTTTCATGTCGTAATGTCTCCCCTGTCCAGACGTGTTCTGTTTCATGTCGTAATGTCTCCCCTGTCCAGACGTGTTCTGTTTCATGTCGTAATGTCTCTCCCTGTCCAGACGTGTTCTGTTTCATGTCGTAATGTCTCCCCTGTCCAGACGTGTTCTGTTTCATGTCGTAATGTCTCCCCTGTCCAGACGTGTTCTGTTTCATGTCGTAATGTCTCTCCCTGTCCAGACGTGTTCTGTTTCATGTCGTAATGTCTCCCCTGTCCAGACGTGTTCTGTTTCATGTCGTAATGTCTCCCCTGTCCAGACGTGTTCTGTTTCATGTCGTAATGTCTCCCCCTGTCCAGACGTGTTCTGTTTCATGTCGTAATGTCTCCCCTGTCCAGACGTGTTCTGTTTCATGTCGTAATGTCTCCCCTGTCCAGACGTGTTCTGTTTCATGTCGTAATGTCTCCCCTGTCCAGACGTGTTCTGTTTCATGTCGTAATGTCTCCCCTGTCCAGACGTGTTCTGTTTCATGTCGTAATGTCTCCCCTGTCCAGACGTGTTCTGTTTCATGTCGTAATGTCTCCCCTGTCCAGACGTGTTCTGTTTCATGTCGTAATGTCTCCCCTGTCCAGACGTGTTCTGTTTCATGTCGTAATGTCTCCCCTGTCCAGACGTGTTCTGTTTCATGTCGTTATGTCTCCCCTGTCCAGACGTGTTCTGTTTCATGTCGTAATGTCTCCCCTGTCCAGACGTGTTCTGTTTCATGTCGTAATGTCTCCCCTGTCCAGACGTGTTCTGTTTCATGTCGTAATGTCTCCCCTGTCCAGACGTGTTCTGTTTCATGTCGTAATGTCTCTCCTGTCCAGACGTGTTCTGTTTCATGTCGTTATGTCTCCCCTGTCCAGACGTGTTCTGTTTCATGTCGTAATGTCTCCCCTGTCCAGACGTGTTCTGTTTCATGTCGTAATGTCTCCCCTGTCCAGACGTGTTCTGTTTCATGTCGTAATGTCTCTCCTGTCCAGACGTGTTCTGTTTCATGTCGTAATGTCTCCCCAAGTCCAGACGTGTTCTGTTTCATGTCGTTATGTCTCCCCTGTCCAGACGTGTTCTGTTTCATGTCGTAATGTCTCTCCTGTCCAGACGTGTTCTGTTTCATGTCGTAATGTCTCCCCTGTCCAGACGTGTTCTGTTTCATGTCGTAATGTCTCTCCTGTCCAGACGTGTTCTGTTTCATGTCGTAATGTCTCCCCTGTCCAGACGTGTTCTGTTTCATGTCGTAATGTCTCCCCTGTCCAGACGTGTTCTGTTTCATGTCGTAATGTCTCCCCTGTCCAGACGTGTTCTGTTTCATGTCGTAATGTCTCCCCTGTCCAGACGTGTTCTGTTTCATGTCGTAATGTCTCCCCTGTCCAGACGTGTTCTGTTTCATGTCGTAATGTCTCCCCTGTCCAGACGTGTTCTGTTTCATGTCGTAATGTCTCCCCTGTCCAGACGTGTTCTGTTTCATGTCGTTATGTCTCCCCTGTCCAGACGTGTTCTGTTTCATGTCGTAATGTCTCCCCTGTCCAGACGTGTTCTGTTTCATGTCGTAATGTCTCTCCTGTCCAGACGTGTTCTGTTTCATGTCGTAATGTCTCTCCTGTCCAGACGTGTTCTGTTTCATGTCGTAATGTCTCCCTGTCCAGACGTGTTCTGTTTCATGTCGTTATGTCTCCCCCTGTCCAGACGTGTTCTGTTTCATGTCGTAATGTCTCCCCTGTCCAGACGTGTTCTGTTTCATGTCGTAATGTCTCCCCTGTCCAGACGTGTTCTGTTTCATGTCGTAATGTCTCCCCCTGTCCAGACGTGTTCTGTTTCATGTCGTAATGTCTCTCCTGTCCAGACGTGTTCTGTTTCATGTCGTAATGTCTCCCCTGTCCAGACGTGTTCTGTTTCATGTCGTAATGTCTCCCCCTGTCCAGACGTGTTCTGTTTCATGTCGTAATGTCTCCCCTGTCCAGACGTGTTCTGTTTCATGTCGTAATGTCTCTCCTGTCCAGACGTGTTCTGTTTCATGTCGTAATGTCTCCCCTGTCCAGACGTGTTCTGTTTCATGTCGTTATGTCTCCCCTGTCCAGACGTGTTCTGTTTCATGTCGTAATGTCTCCCCTGTCCAGACGTGTTCTGTTTCATGTCGTAATGTCTCTCCCTGTCCAGACGTGTTCTGTTTCATGTCGTAATGTCTCCCCTGTCCAGACGTGTTCTGTTTCATGTCGTAATGTCTCCCCTGTCCAGACGTGTTCTGTTTCATGTCGTAATGTCTCCCCTGTCCAGACGTGTTCTGTTTCATGTCGTAATGTCTCCCCTGTCCAGACGTGTTCTGTTTCATGTCGTAATGTCTCCCCTGTCCAGACGTGTTCTGTTTCATGTCGTTATGTCTCCCCTGTCCAGACGTGTTCTGTTTCATGTCGTAATGTCTCCCCTGTCCAGACGTGTTCTGTTTCATGTCGTAATGTCTCCCCTGTCCAGACGTGTTCTGTTTCATGTCGTAATGTCTCCCCTGTCCAGACGTGTTCTGTTTCATGTCGTAATGTCTCCCTGTCCAGACGTGTTCTGTTTCATGTCGTAATGTCTCCCCCTAGTCCAGACGTGTTCTGTTTCATGTCGTTATGTCTCCCCTGTCCAGACGTGTTCTGTTTCATGTCGTAATGTCTCCCCTGTCCAGACGTGTTCTGTTTCATGTCGTAATGTCTCCCCTGTCCAGACGTGTTCTGTTTCATGTCGTAATGTCTCCCCTGTCCAGACGTGTTCTGTTTCATGTCGTTATGTCTCTCCTGTCCAGACGTGTTCTGTTTCATGTCGTAATGTCTCCCCTGTCCAGACGTGTTCTGTTTCATGTCGTAATGTCTCTCCTGTCCAGACGTGTTCTGTTTCATGTCGTAATGTCTCCCCTGTCCAGACGTGTTCTGTTTCATGTCGTAATGTCTCCCCTGTCCAGACGTGTTCTGTTTCATGTCGTAATGTCTCCCCTGTCCAGACGTGTTCTGTTTCATGTCGTAATGTCTCCCCTGTCCAGACGTGTTCTGTTTCATGTCGTAATGTCTCCCCTGTCCAGACGTGTTCTGTTTCATGTCGTAATGTCTCCCCTGTCCAGACGTGTTCTGTTTCATGTCGTAATGTCTCCCCTGTCCAGACGTGTTCTGTTTCATGTCGTAATGTCTCCCCCTGTCCAGACGTGTTCTGTTTCATGTCGTAATGTCTCCCCTGTCCAGACGTGTTCTGTTTCATGTCGTAATGTCTCTCCTGTCCAGACGTGTTCTGTTTCATGTCGTTAATGTCTCCCCTGTCCAGACGTGTTCTGTTTCATGTCGTAATGTCTCCCCTGTCCAGACGTGTTCTGTTTCATGTCGTAATGTCTCCCCCTGTCCAGACGTGTTCTGTTTCATGTCGTAATGTCTCTCCTGTCCAGACGTGTTCTGTTTCATGTCGTAATGTCTCCCCTGTCCAGACGTGTTCTGTTTCATGTCGTTATGTCTCCCCTGTCCAGACGTGTTCTGTTTCATGTCGTAATGTCTCCCCTGTCCAGACGTGTTCTGTTTCATGTCGTAATGTCTCCCCTGTCCAGACGTGTTCTGTTTCATGTCGTAATGTCTCCCCTGTCCAGACGTGTTCTGTTTCATGTCGTAATGTCTCCCCTGTCCAGACGTGTTCTGTTTCATGTCGTTATGTCTCCCCTGTCCAGACGTGTTCTGTTTCATGTCGTAATGTCTCCCCTGTCCAGACGTGTTCTGTTTCATGTCGTAATGTCTCCCCTGTCCAGACGTGTTCTGTTTCATGTCGTAATGTCTCCCCTGTCCAGACGTGTTCTGTTTCATGTCGTAATGTCTCCCCTGTCCAGACGTGTTCTGTTTCATGTCGTTATGTCTCCCCTGTCCAGACGTGTTCTGTTTCATGTCGTAATGTCTCCCCTGTCCAGACGTGTTCTGTTTCATGTCGTAATGTCTCTCCTGTCCAGACGTGTTCTGTTTCATGTCGTAATGTCTCCCCTGTCCAGACGTGTTCTGTTTCATGTCGTTATGTCTCTCCTGTCCAGACGTGTTCTGTTTCATGTCGTTATGTCTCCCCTGTCCAGACGTGTTCTGTTTCATGTCGTAATGTCTCCCCTGTCCAGACGTGTTCTGTTTCATGTCGTAATGTCTCCCTGTCCAGACGTGTTCTGTTTCATGTCGTAATGTCTCCCCTGTCCAGACGTGTTCTGTTTCATGTCGTAATGTCTCCCCTGTCCAGACGTGTTCTGTTTCATGTCGTAATGTCTCCCCTGTCCAGACGTGTTCTGTTTCATGTCGTAATGTCTCCCCTGTCCAGACGTGTTCTGTTTCATGTCGTAATGTCTCCCCTGTCCAGACGTGTTCTGTTTCATGTCGTAATGTCTCCCCTGTCCAGACGTGTTCTGTTTCATGTCGTAATGTCTCCCCTGTCCAGACGTGTTCTGTTTCATGTCGTAATGTCTCCCCCTGTCCAGACGTGTTCTGTTTCATGTCGTAATGTCTCCCCTGTCCAGACGTGTTCTGTTTCATGTCGTTATGTCTCCCCTGTCCAGACGTGTTCTGTTTCATGTCGTAATGTCTCCCCTGTCCAGACGTGTTCTGTTTCATGTCGTAATGTCTCCCCTGTCCAGACGTGTTCTGTTTCATGTCGTAATGTCTCCCCTGTCCAGACGTGTTCTGTTTCATGTCGTAATGTCTCCCCTGTCCAGACGTGTTCTGTTTCATGTCGTAATGTCTCCCCCTGTCCAGACGTGTTCTGTTTCATGTCGTAATGTCTCCCCTGTCCAGACGTGTTCTGTTTCATGTCGTAATGTCTCCCTCTGTCCAGACGTGTTCTGTTTCATGTCGTAATGTCTCCCCTGTCCAGACGTGTTCTGTTTCATGTCGTAATGTCTCCCCTGTCCAGACGTGTTCTGTTTCATGTCGTTATGTCTCCCCTGTCCAGACGTGTTCTGTTTCATGTCGTAATGTCTCCCTGTCCAGACGTGTTCTGTTTCATGTCGTAATGTCTCTCCTGTCCAGACGTGTTCTGTTTCATGTCGTAATGTCTCCCCTGTCCAGACGTGTTCTGTTTCATGTCGTAATGTCTCTCCTGTCCAGACGTGTTCTGTTTCATGTCGTAATGTCTCCCCTGTCCAGACGTGTTCTGTTTCATGTCGTAATGTCTCCCCTGTCCAGACGTGTTCTGTTTCATGTCGTAATGTCTCCCCTGTCCAGACGTGTTCTGTTTCATGTCGTTATGTCTCCCCTGTCCAGACGTGTTCTGTTTCATGTCGTAATGTCTCCCTGTCCAGACGTGTTCTGTTTCATGTCGTAATGTCTCTCCCTGTCCAGACGTGTTCTGTTTCATGTCGTAATGTCTCCCTGTCCAGACGTGTTCTGTTTCATGTCGTAATGTCTCCCCTGTCCAGACGTGTTCTGTTTCATGTCGTAATGTCTCCCCTGTCCAGACGTGTTCTGTTTCATGTCGTAATGTCTCCCCTGTCCAGACGTGTTCTGTTTCATGTCGTAATGTCTCCCCAGTCCAGACGTGTTCTGTTTCATGTCGTAATGTCTCCCCTGTCCAGACGTGTTCTGTTTCATGTCGTAATGTCTCCCCTGTCCAGACGTGTTCTGTTTCATGTCGTAATGTCTCCCCTGTCCAGACGTGTTCTGTTTCATGTCGTAATGTCTCCCCTGTCCAGACGTGTTCTGTTTCATGTCGTAATGTCTCCCCTGTCCAGACGTGTTCTGTTTCATGTCGTAATGTCTCTCCTGTCCAGACGTGTTCTGTTTCATGTCGTTATGTCTCCCCTGTCCAGACGTGTTCTGTTTCATGTCGTAATGTCTCCCCTGTCCAGACGTGTTCTGTTTCATGTCGTAATGTCTCCCCTGTCCAGACGTGTTCTGTTTCATGTCGTAATGTCTCCCCTGTCCAGACGTGTTCTGTTTCATGTCGTTAATGTCTCCCCTGTCCAGACGTGTTCTGTTTCATGTCGTAATGTCTCCCCTGTCCAGACGTGTTCTGTTTCATGTCGTAATGTCTCCCCTGTCCAGACGTGTTCTGTTTCATGTCGTAATGTCTCCCCTGTCCAGACGTGTTCTGTTTCATGTCGTTATGTCTCCCCTGTCCAGACGTGTTCTGTTTCATGTCGTAATGTCTCCCCTGTCCAGACGTGTTCTGTTTCATGTCGTAATGTCTCCCCTGTCCAGACGTGTTCTGTTTCATGTCGTTATGTCTCCCCTGTCCAGACGTGTTCTGTTTCATGTCGTAATGTCTCCCCTGTCCAGACGTGTTCTGTTTCATGTCGTAATGTCTCCCCTGTCCAGACGTGTTCTGTTTCATGTCGTAATGTCTCCCCTGTCCAGACGTGTTCTGTTTCATGTCGTTATGTCTCTCCTGTCCAGACGTGTTCTGTTTCATGTCGTAATGTCTCCCCTGTCCAGACGTGTTCTGTTTCATGTCGTAATGTCTCCCCTGTCCAGACGTGTTCTGTTTCATGTCGTAATGTCTCTCCTGTCCAGACGTGTTCTGTTTCATGTCGTAATGTCTCCCCTGTCCAGACGTGTTCTGTTTCATGTCGTTATGTCTCCCCTGTCCAGACGTGTTCTGTTTCATGTCGTAATGTCTCCCCCTGTCCAGACGTGTTCTGTTTCATGTCGTAATGTCTCCCTGTCCAGACGTGTTCTGTTTCATGTCGTAATGTCTCCCCAAGTCCAGACGTGTTCTGTTTCATGTCGTTATGTCTCCCCTGTCCAGACGTGTTCTGTTTCATGTCGTAATGTCTCCCCCTGTCCAGACGTGTTCTGTTTCATGTCGTAATGTCTCCCCTGTCCAGACGTGTTCTGTTTCGTGTCGTAATGTCTCCCCTGTCCAGACGTGTTCTGTTTCATGTCGTTATGTCTCCCCTGTCCAGACGTGTTCTGTTTCATGTCGTAATGTCTCTCCCCTGTCCAGACGTGTTCTGTTTCATGTCGTTATGTCTCCCCTGTCCAGACGTGTTCTGTTTCATGTCGTAATGTCTCCCCTGTCCAGACGTGTTCTGTTTCATGTCGTAATGTCTCCCCTGTCCAGACGTGTTCTGTTTCATGTCGTAATGTCTCCCCTGTCCAGACGTGTTCTGTTTCATGTCGTTATGTCTCCCCTGTCCAGACGTGTTCTGTTTCATGTCGTAATGTCTCCCCTGTCCAGACGTGTTCTGTTTCATGTCGTAATGTCTCCCCTGTCCAGACGTGTTCTGTTTCATGTCGTAATGTCTCCCTGTCCAGACGTGTTCTGTTTCATGTCGTAATGTCTCCCCTGTCCAGACGTGTTCTGTTTCATGTCGTAATGTCTCCCCTGTCCAGACGTGTTCTGTTTCATGTCGTAATGTCTCTCCTGTCCAGACGTGTTCTGTTTCATGTCGTAATGTCTCCCCAGTCCAGACGTGTTCTGTTTCATGTCGTTATGTCTCCCCTGTCCAGACGTGTTCTGTTTCATGTCGTAATGTCTCTCCTGTCCAGACGTGTTCTGTTTCATGTCGTAATGTCTCTCCTGTCCAGACGTGTTCTGTTTCATGTCGTAATGTCTCCCCTGTCCAGACGTGTTCTGTTTCATGTCGTTATGTCTCCCCTGTCCAGACGTGTT
Organism: Coregonus clupeaformis; assembly: GCF_020615455.1. Classification (NCBI taxonomy): domain Eukaryota; kingdom Metazoa; phylum Chordata; class Actinopteri; order Salmoniformes; family Salmonidae; genus Coregonus; species Coregonus clupeaformis. Next base: position 7,587,761 of record NC_059205.1, on the reverse strand, counting down.
CTGTTTCATGTCGTAATGTCTCCCCTGTCCAGACGTGTTCTGTTTCATGTCGTAATGTCTCCCCTGTCCAGACGTGTTCTGTTTCATGTCGTAATGTCTCCCCTGTCCAGACGTGTTCTGTTTCATGTCGTTATGTCTCCCCTGTCCAGACGTGTTCTGTTTCATGTCGTAATGTCTCCCCTGTCCAGACGTGTTCTGTTTCATGTCGTTATGTCTCCCCTGTCCAGACGTGTTCTGTTTCATGTCGTAATGTCTCTCCTGTCCAGACGTGTTCTGTTTCATGTCGTAATGTCTCTCCTGTCCAGACGTGTTCTGTTTCATGTCGTAATGTCTCCCCTGTCCAGACGTGTTCTGTTTCATGTCGTAATGTCTCCCCTGTCCAGACGTGTTCTGTTTCATGTCGTAATGTCTCTCCCTGTCCAGACGTGTTCTGTTTCATGTCGTAATGTCTCCCCGTCCAGACGTGTTCTGTTTCATGTCGTAATGTCTCCCCTGTCCAGACGTGTTCTGTTTCATGTCGTAATGTCTCCCCTGTCCAGACGTGTTCTGTTTCATGTCGTAATGTCTCCCCTGTCCAGACGTGTTCTGTTTCATGTCGTAATGTCTCCCCTGTCCAGACGTGTTCTGTTTCATGTCGTAATGTCTCCCTGTCCAGACGTGTTCTGTTTCATGTCGTTATGTCTCCCCTGTCCAGACGTGTTCTGTTTCATGTCGTAATGTCTCCCCTGTCCAGACGTGTTCTGTTTCATGTCGTAATGTCTCCCCTGTCCAGACGTGTTCTGTTTCATGTCGTAATGTCTCCCCAAGTCCAGACGTGTTCTGTTTCATGTCGTTATGTCTCCCCTGTCCAGACGTGTTCTGTTTCATGTCGTAATGTCTCTCCTGTCCAGACGTGTTCTGTTTCATGTCGTTATGTCTCTCCTGTCCAGACGTGTTCTGTTTCATGTCGTAATGTCTCTCCTGTCCAGACGTGTTCTGTTTCATGTCGTTATGTCTCTCCTGTCCAGACGTGTTCTGTTTCATGTCGTTATGTCTCTCCTGTCCAGACGTGTTCTGTTTCATGTCGTTATGTCTCCCCTGTCCAGACGTGTTCTGTTTCATGTCGTAATGTCTCCCCTGTCCAGACGTGTTCTGTTTCATGTCGTAATGTCTCTCCTGTCCAGACGTGTTCTGTTTCATGTCGTAATGTCTCTCTAGTCCAGACGTGTTCTGTTTCATGTCGTTATGTCTCCCCTGTCCAGACGTGTTCTGTTTCATGTCGTAATGTCTCCCCTGTCCAGACGTGTTCTGTTTCATGTCGTAATGTCTCCCCTGTCCAGACGTGTTCTGTTTCATGTCGTAATGTCTCCCCTGTCCAGACGTGTTCTGTTTCATGTCGTAATGTCTCCCCTGTCCAGACGTGTTCTGTTTCATGTCGTTATGTCTCCCCTGTCCAGACGTGTTCTGTTTCATGTCGTAATGTCTCCCCTGTCCAGACGTGTTCTGTTTCATGTCGTAATGTCTCCCCTGTCCAGACGTGTTCTGTTTCATGTCGTAATGTCTCCCCAGTCCAGACGTGTTCTGTTTCATGTCGTTATGTCTCCCCCTGTCCAGACGTGTTCTGTTTCATGTCGTAATGTCTCCCCTGTCCAGACGTGTTCTGTTTCATGTCGTAATGTCTCCCCTGTCCAGACGTGTTCTGTTTCATGTCGTAATGTCTCTCCCTGTCCAGACGTGTTCTGTTTCATGTCGTAATGTCTCTCCTGTCCAGACGTGTTCTGTTTCATGTCGTAGATGTCTCTCCTGTCCAGACGTGTTCTGTTTCATGTCGTAATGTCTCCCCTGTCCAGACGTGTTCTGTTTCATGTCGTAATGTCTCCCCTGTCCAGACGTGTTCTGTTTCGTGTCGTAATGTCTCCCTGTCCAGACGTGTTCTGTTTCATGTCGTAATGTCTCCCCTGTCCAGACGTGTTCTGTTTCATGTCGTAATGTCTCCCCTAGTCCAGACGTGTTCTGTTTCATGTCGTAATGTCTCCCCTGTCCAGACGTGTTCTGTTTCATGTCGTAATGTCTCCCCTGTCCAGACGTGTTCTGTTTCATGTCGTTATGTCTCCCCTGTCCAGACGTGTTCTGTTTCATGTCGTAATGTCTCTCCTGTCCAGACGTGTTCTGTTTCATGTCGTAATGTCTCCCCTGTCCAGACGTGTTCTGTTTCATGTCGTAATGTCTCTCCTGTCCAGACGTGTTCTGTTTCATGTCGTAATGTCTCCCTGTCCAGACGTGTTCTGTTTCATGTCGTAATGTCTCCCCTGTCCAGACGTGTTCTGTTTCATGTCGTAATGTCTCTCCTGTCCAGACGTGTTCTGTTTCATGTCGTAATGTCTCCCCTGTCCAGACGTGTTCTGTTTCATGTCGTAATGTCTCCCCTGTCCAGACGTGTTCTGTTTCATGTCGTAATGTCTCCCCTGTCCAGACGTGTTCTGTTTCATGTCGTAATGTCTCCCCTGTCCAGACGTGTTTCTGTTTCATGTCGTAATGTCTCCCCCTGTCCAGACGTGTTCTGTTTCATGTCGTTATGTCTCCCCTGTCCAGACGTGTTCTGTTTCATGTCGTAATGTCTCCCCTGTCCAGACGTGTTCTGTTTCATGTCGTTATGTCTCCCTGTCCAGACGTGTTCTGTTTCATGTCGTAATGTCTCCCCTGTCCAGACGTGTTCTGTTTCATGTCGTTATGTCTCCCCTGTCCAGACGTGTTCTGTTTCATGTCGTAATGTCTCCCCTGTCCAGACGTGTTCTGTTTCATGTCGTTATGTCTCCCCCTGTCCAGACGTGTTCTGTTTCATGTCGTAATGTCTCTCCTGTCCAGACGTGTTCTGTTTCATGTCGTAATGTCTCCCCTGTCCAGACGTGTTCTGTTTCATGTCGTTATGTCTCCCCTGTCCAGACGTGTTCTGTTTCATGTCGTAATGTCTCCCCTGTCCAGACGTGTTCTGTTTCATGTCGTAATGTCTCCCCTGTCCAGACGTGTTCTGTTTCATGTCGTAATGTCTCCCTGTCCAGACGTGTTCTGTTTCATGTCGTAATGTCTCCCCTGTCCAGACGTGTTCTGTTTCATGTCGTAATGTCTCCCCTGTCCAGACGTGTTCTGTTTCATGTCGTAATGTCTCCCCAGTCCAGACGTGTTCTGTTTCATGTCGTTATGTCTCCCCCTGTCCAGACGTGTTCTGTTTCATGTCGTAATGTCTCCCCTGTCCAGACGTGTTCTGTTTCATGTCGTAATGTCTCCCCTGTCCAGACGTGTTCTGTTTCATGTCGTAATGTCTCCCCTGTCCAGACGTGTTCTGTTTCATGTCGTAATGTCTCCCCTGTCCAGACGTGTTCTGTTTCATGTCGTTATGTCTCCCCTGTCCAGACGTGTTCTGTTTCATGTCGTAATGTCTCCCTGTCCAGACGTGTTCTGTTTCATGTCGTAATGTCTCTCCTGTCCAGACGTGTTCTGTTTCATGTCGTTATGTCTCCCCCGTCCAGACGTGTTCTGTTTCATGTCGTTATGTCTCCCCTGTCCAGACGTGTTCTGTTTCATGTCGTAATGTCTCCCCTGTCCAGACGTGTTCTGTTTCATGTCGTAATGTCTCCCTGTCCAGACGTGTTCTGTTTCATGTCGTTATGTCTCTCCTGTCCAGACGTGTTCTGTTTCATGTCGTAATGTCTCCCCTGTCCAGACGTGTTCTGTTTCATGTCGTAATGTCTCCCCTGTCCAGACGTGTTCTGTTTCATGTCGTAATGTCTCCCCTGTCCAGACGTGTTCTGTTTCATGTCGTAATGTCTCCCCTGTCCAGACGTGTTCTGTTTCATGTCGTAATGTCTCCCCAGTCCAGACGTGTTCTGTTTCATGTCGTTATGTCTCCCCTGTCCAGACGTGTTCTGTTTCATGTCGTAATGTCTCCCCTGTCCAGACGTGTTCTGTATCATGTCGTTATGTCTCCCCTGTCCAGACGTGTTCTGTTTCATGTCGTAATGTCTCTCCTGTCCAGACGTGTTCTGTTTCATGTCGTAATGTCTCTCCTGTCCAGACGTGTTCTGTTTCATGTCGTTATGTCTCTCCTGTCCAGACGTGTTCTGTTTCATGTCGTAATGTCTCTCCTGTCCAGACGTGTTCTGTTTCATGTCGTAATGTCTCCCCTGTCCAGACGTGTTCTGTTTCATGTCGTAATGTCTCCCCTGTCCAGACGTGTTCTGTTTCATGTCGTAATGTCTCCCCTGTCCAGACGTGTTCTGTTTCATGTCGTAATGTCTCCCCTGTCCAGACGTGTTCTGTTTCATGTCGTAATGTCTCCCCCTGTCCAGACGTGTTCTGTTTCATGTCGTAATGTCTCCCCTGTCCAGACGTGTTCTGTTTCATGTCGTAATGTCTCCCCTGTCCAGACGTGTTCTGTTTCATGTCGTAATGTCTCCCCCTGTCCAGACGTGTTCTGTTTCATGTCGTAATGTCTCCCCTGTCCAGACGTGTTCTGTTTCATGTCGTAATGTCTCCCTGTCCAGACGTGTTCTGTTTCATGTCGTAATGTCTCCCCTGTCCAGACGTGTTCTGTTTCATGTCGTTATGTCTCCCCTGTCCAGACGTGTTCTGTTTCATGTCGTAATGTCTCCCCTGTCCAGACGTGTTCTGTTTCATGTCGTAATGTCTCTCCTGTCCAGACGTGTTCTGTTTCATGTCGTAATGTCTCCCCTGTCCAGACGTGTTCTGTTTCATGTCGTTATGTCTCCCCTGTCCAGACGTGTTCTGTTTCATGTCGTAATGTCTCCCCTGTCCAGACGTGTTCTGTTTCATGTCGTAATGTCTCTCCTGTCCAGACGTGTTCTGTTTCATGTCGTAATGTCTCCCCTGTCCAGACGTGTTCTGTTTCATGTCGTAATGTCTCCCCTGTCCAGACGTGTTCTGTTTCATGTCGTAATGTCTCCCCTGTCCAGACGTGTTCTGTTTCATGTCGTTAATGTCTCCCCTGTCCAGACGTGTTCTGTTTCATGTCGTAATGTCTCCCCTGTCCAGACGTGTTCTGTTTCATGTCGTAATGTCTCTCCTGTCCAGACGTGTTCTGTTTCATGTCGTAATGTCTCCCCTGTCCAGACGTGTTCTGTTTCATGTCGTAATGTCTCCCCTGTCCAGACGTGTTCTGTTTCATGTCGTAATGTCTCTCCTGTCCAGACGTGTTCTGTTTCATGTCGTAATGTCTCCCCTGTCCAGACGTGTTCTGTTTCATGTCGTAATGTCTCCCCTGTCCAGACGTGTTCTGTTTCATGTCGTAATGTCTCCCCTGTCCAGACGTGTTCTGTTTCATGTCGTAATGTCTCCCCTGTCCAGACGTGTTCTGTTTCATGTCGTAATGTCTCCCCTGTCCAGACGTGTTCTGTTTCATGTCGTAATGTCTCCCCTGTCCAGACGTGTTCTGTTTCATGTCGTAATGTCTCCCCTGTCCAGACGTGTTCTGTTTCATGTCGTAATGTCTCCCCTGTCCAGACGTGTTCTGTTTCATGTCGTAATGTCTCCCCTGTCCAGACGTGTTCTGTTTCATGTCGTAATGTCTCCCCTGTCCAGACGTGTTCTGTTTCATGTCGTAATGTCTCCCCTGTCCAGACGTGTTCTGTTTCATGTCGGTAATGTCTCCCCCTGTCCAGACGTGTTCTGTTTCATGTCGTAATGTCTCCCTGTCCAGACGTGTTCTGTTTCATGTCGTAATGTCTCCCCTGTCCAGACGTGTTCTGTTTCATGTCGTTATGTCTCCCTGTCCAGACGTGTTCTGTTTCATGTCGTAATGTCTCTCCTGTCCAGACGTGTTCTGTTTCATGTCGTAATGTCTCCCTGTCCAGACGTGTTCTGTTTCATGTCGTAATGTCTCCCCTGTCCAGACGTGTTCTGTTTCATGTCGTAATGTCTCCCCTGTCCAGACGTGTTCTGTTTCATGTCGTAATGTCTCCCCTGTCCAGACGTGTTCTGTTTCATGTCGTTATGTCTCCCTGTCCAGACGTGTTCTGTTTCATGTCGTAATGTCTCCCCTGTCCAGACGTGTTCTGTTTCATGTCGTAATGTCTCCCCTGTCCAGACGTGTTCTGTTTCATGTCGTAATGTCTCCCCTGTCCAGACGTGTTCTGTTTCATGTCGTAATGTCTCTCCTGTCCAGACGTGTTCTGTTTCATGTCGTAATGTCTCCCCTGTCCAGACGTGTTCTGTTTCATGTCGTAATGTCTCCCCTGTCCAGACGTGTTCTGTTTCATGTCGTAATGTCTCCCCTGTCCAGACGTGTTCTGTTTCATGTCGTAATGTCTCCCCTGTCCAGACGTGTTCTGTTTCATGTCGTAATGTCTCCCCTGTCCAGACGTGTTCTGTTTCATGTCGTAATGTCTCCCCTGTCCAGACGTGTTCTGTTTCATGTCGTAATGTCTCCCCTGTCCAGACGTGTTCTGTTTCATGTCGTAATGTCTCCCCCTGTCCAGACGTGTTCTGTTTCATGTCGTAATGTCTCCCCTGTCCAGACGTGTTCTGTTTCATGTCGTAATGTCTCCCCTGTCCAGACGTGTTCTGTTTCATGTCGTAATGTCTCCCCTGTCCAGACGTGTTCTGTTTCATGTCGTAATGTCTCTCCTGTCCAGACGTGTTCTGTTTCATGTCGTAATGTCTCTCCCTGTCCAGACGTGTTCTGTTTCGTGTCGTAATGTCTCCCCTGTCCAGACGTGTTCTGTTTCATGTCGTAATGTCTCCCCTGTCCAGACGTGTTCTGTTTCATGTCGTAATGTCTCCCCCTGTCCAGACGTGTTCTGTTTCATGTCGTAATGTCTCTCCTGTCCAGACGTGTTCTGTTTCATGTCGTTATGTCTCTCCTGTCCAGACGTGTTCTGTTTCATGTCGTAATGTCTCCCCTGTCCAGACGTGTTCTGTTTCATGTCGTAATGTCTCCCCTGTCCAGACGTGTTCTGTTTCATGTCGTAATGTCTCCCCTGTCCAGACGTGTTCTGTTTCATGTCGTAATGTCTCCCCTGTCCAGACGTGTTCTGTTTCATGTCGTAATGTCTCCCCTGTCCAGACGTGTTCTGTTTCATGTCGTTATGTCTCCCCTGTCCAGACGTGTTCTGTTTCATGTCGTAATGTCTCCCCTGTCCAGACGTGTTCTGTTTCATGTCGTTATGTCTCCCCTGTCCAGACGTGTTCTGTTTCATGTCGTAATGTCTCTCCTGTCCAGACGTGTTCTGTTTCATGTCGTAATGTCTCCCCTGTCCAGACGTGTTCTGTTTCATGTCGTAATGTCTCTCCTGTCCAGACGTGTTCTGTTTCATGTCGTAATGTCTCTCCTGTCCAGACGTGTTCTGTTTCATGTCGTAATGTCTCCCCTGTCCAGACGTGTTCTGTTTCATGTCGTAATGTCTCCCCCTGTCCAGACGTGTTCTGTTTCATGTCGTAATGTCTCCCCTGTCCAGACGTGTTCTGTTTCATGTCGTAATGTCTCCCCTGTCCAGACGTGTTCTGTTTCATGTCGTAATGTCTCCCCTGTCCAGACGTGTTCTGTTTCATGTCGTAATGTCTCCCCTGTCCAGACGTGTTCTGTTTCATGTCGTAATGTCTCCCCTGTCCAGACGTGTTCTGTTTCATGTCGTTATGTCTCCCCTGTCCAGACGTGTTCTGTTTCATGTCGTAATGTCTCCCCTGTCCAGACGTGTTCTGTTTCATGTCGTAATGTCTCCCCCTGTCCAGACGTGTTCTGTTTCATGTCGTAATGTCTCCCCTAGTCCAGACGTGTTCTGTTTCATGTCGTTATGTCTCCCCCTGTCCAGACGTGTTCTGTTTCATGTCGTAATGTCTCTCCTGTCCAGACGTGTTCTGTTTCATGTCGTTATGTCTCCCCTGTCCAGACGTGTTCTGTTTCATGTCGTTATGTCTCTCCCTGTCCAGACGTGTTCTGTTTCATGTCGTAATGTCTCTCCTGTCCAGACGTGTTCTGTTTCATGTCGTAATGTCTCTCCTGTCCAGACGTGTTCTGTTTCATGTCGTTATGTCTCCCCTGTCCAGACGTGTTCTGTTTCACGTCGTTATGTCTCCCCTGTCCAGACGTGTTCTGTTTCATGTCGTAATGTCTCTCCTGTCCAGACGTGTTCTGTTTCATGTCGTAATGTCTCCCCTGTCCAGACGTGTTCTGTTTCATGTCGTAATGTCTCCCCCTGTCCAGACGTGTTCTGTTTCATGTCGTAATGTCTCTCCCTGTCCAGACGTGTTCTGTTTCATGTCGTAATGTCTCTCCCTGTCCAGACGTGTTCTGTTTCATGTCGTAATGTCTCCCCCTGTCCAGACGTGTTCTGTTTCATGTCGTAATGTCTCCCCTGTCCAGACGTGTTCTGTTTCATGTCGTAATGTCTCCCCTGTCCAGACGTGTTCTGTTTCATGTCGTAATGTCTCCCCAGTCCAGACGTGTTCTGTTTCATGTCGTTATGTCTCCCCTGTCCAGACGTGTTCTGTTTCATGTCGTAAGTCTCCCCTGTCCAGACGTGTTCTGTTTCATGTCGTAATGTCTCCCCTGTCCAGACGTGTTCTGTTTCATGTCGTAATGTCTCTCCTGTCCAGACGTGTTCTGTTTCATGTCGTAATGTCTCCCCTGTCCAGACGTGTTCTGTTTCATGTCGTTAATGTCTCCCCTGTCCAGACGTGTTCTGTTTCATGTCGTAATGTCTCCCCTGTCCAGACGTGTTCTGTTTCATGTCGTAATGTCTCCCCTGTCCAGACGTGTTCTGTTTCATGTCGTAATGTCTCTCCTGTCCAGACGTGTTCTGTTTCATGTCGTAATGTCTCCCCTGTCCAGACGTGTTCTGTTTCATGTCGTTATGTCTCCCTGTCCAGACGTGTTCTGTTTCATGTCGTAATGTCTCCCCTGTCCAGACGTGTTCTGTTTCATGTCGTAATGTCTCCCCTGTCCAGACGTGTTCTGTTTCATGTCGTAATGTCTCCCCTGTCCAGACGTGTTCTGTTTCATGTCGTTATGTCTCCCCTGTCCAGACGTGTTCTGTTTCATGTCGTTATGTCTCCCTGTCCAGACGTGTTCTGTTTCATGTCGTAATGTCTCCCCTGTCCAGACGTGTTCTGTTTCATGTCGTAATGTCTCCCCTGTCCAGACGTGTTCTGTTTCATGTCGTAATGTCTCCCCTGTCCAGACGTGTTCTGTTTCATGTCGTAATGTCTCCCCTGTCCAGACGTGTTCTGTTTCATGTCGTAATGTCTCTCCCTGTCCAGACGTGTTCTGTTTCATGTCGTAATGTCTCTCCCTGTCCAGACGTGTTCTGTTTCATGTCGTAATGTCTCCCCTGTCCAGACGTGTTCTGTTTCATGTCGTAATGTCTCCCCTGTCCAGACGTGTTCTGTTTCATGTCGTAATGTCTCCCCTGTCCAGACGTGTTCTGTTTCATGTCGTAATGTCTCCCCTGTCCAGACGTGTTCTGTTTCATGTCGTAATGTCTCTCCTGTCCAGACGCGGTTCTGTTTCATGTCGTAATGTCTCTCCTGTCCAGACGTGTTCTGTTTCATGTCGTAATGTCTCTCCTGTCCAGACGTGTTCTGTTTCATGTCGTAATGTCTCCCCTGTCCAGACGTGTTCTGTTTCATGTCGTAATGTCTCCCCTGTCCAGACGTGTTCTGTTTCATGTCGTTATGTCTCCCCTGTCCAGACGTGTTCTGTTTCATGTCGTAATGTCTCTCCTGTCCAGACGTGTTCTGTTTCATGTCGTAATGTCTCTCCCCTGTCCAGACGTGTTCTGTTTCATGTCGTAATGTCTCTCCCTGTCCAGACGTGTTCTGTTTCATGTCGTAATGTCTCCCCTGTCCAGACGTGTTCTGTTTCATGTCGTAATGTCTCCCCTAGTCCAGACGTGTTCTGTTTCATGTCGTTATGTCTCCCCTGTCCAGACGTGTTCTGTTTCATGTCGTAATGTCTCTCCTGTCCAGACGTGTTCTGTTTCATGTCGTATGTCTCCCCTGTCCAGACGTGTTCTGTTTCATGTCGTAATGTCTCTCCTGTCCAGACGTGTTCTGTTTCATGTCGTTATGTCTCCCCTGTCCAGACGTGTTCTGTTTCATGTCGTTATGTCTCCCTGTCCAGACGTGTTCTGTTTCATGTCGTAATGTCTCTCCTGTCCAGACGTGTTCTGTTTCATGTCGTAATGTCTCTCCTGTCCAGACGTGTTCTGTTTCATGTCGTAATGTCTCCCCTGTCCAGACGTGTTCTGTTTCATGTCGTAATGTCTCCCCTGTCCAGACGTGTTCTGTTTCATGTCGTAATGTCTCCCCAGTCCAGACGTGTTCTGTTTCATGTCGTAATGTCTCCCCTGTCCCGACGTGTTCTGTATCATGTCGTTATGTCTCCCCTGTCCAGACGTGTTCTGTTTCATGTCGTTATGTCTCTCCTGTCCAGACGTGTTCTGTATCATGTCGTAATGTCTCTCCTGTCCAGACGTGTTCTGTTTCATGTCGTTATGTCTCTCCTGTCCAGACGTGTTCTGTTTCATGTCTGTTTATTTTAAATGTTCACTCCCCAGCGTCTGTCCTCATACATTTGCATATTTCCGTTGGGAAACACCTACTCTTTGAAGTGAGCGTGTGAAATAAATACATTTGACCTTTGCACTCCTTCGAAAACAAACGCAATTTTTTGGAATCTTTGGCAAAGGGTAAAGTGTACAAAACTCAGTCCACTCTGTTCGTAACAGATTCTAGTTTTGGGAGCAGAAAACTGTATTGAGATCAAATGTTTCATCGATGAGTAAACTAGCAGAATGTTGACCAAAATCCATCTCGTTCCATCTTCTCCCACTGCTGGCCACTTGGCTTCCTCTCACTGCCAGATTTGATAGTGAGTGGAAACGCCAAGCGGATGCTTCACATTTATACATTCCGGTGAAATATCTGTCTCATTGTTCTATCTGTGCTTGCTCTTGCTTGCTGAATGTAAAATAGGCTACAGCATTAAGAACGGGCAGGGAGTTGGGAAGGATTTCCTATAGTAGGCCAATCTTAACACCGGGCTACATACATCCTGACAAAATATACCATATGAGTGGCCTGCTAATGTACCTTTCTGGACCTTCTAATGGTTGAGGATAGACCCAAACTGATCCAAATGGTTGCATAACCAGGCCTAGGCTGTAGGCCAATGCAGTTAATTTCAGCATGAAACAAAACAATATGTGTGAGCGCTTATTCATATTAGCCTACATCACTGCAGTTTACAGCCTATGGACAATAATTGCGTATTCACTCGATAACAATAATACATCCGTCATTGCACTGTGTTGTTGTAGCCAGGTATACTAATTGTATTGTCAAAAAATGTAACGTAGGCCTAAATCAATAGTGGAGTTTAGGTGCCAGGGCACCACAGAGCACAGCCTGGAGGAACTCGCTCCAGATCTGCCATTTTATAATCTGCTAACTTATTTTTCTTGCGCTTTGACAAGTAAGAATTTAGCCTATCGCCCTAATAGTTGACCTGCGCAACCGAAAGGTGAGTGAAACAAGGTGTTCCCGTCCGTAAAATGTGAAAACAAAAACAACAATAATTTAATCGGTTGGCATCGAGTGGAATCTTGAGATTCAATGCTACTCGAATGGTCATCAAAAATCTTCTTGACACGTTTCTCGTCTTTGCGAGTTGTACCATAGTAGCATAATAGTAGATCTTCGGTCCATGAGCTTTCGTCAACATTTTGTACCTGAATGTGGCAGGGTATATATGAGACAGTCATCGATTCAGACCAATCAAGGAAACACTGAGCATCTGACCCCCCCCCAGAACTCTGTGCACGGCCCTGCCTGTAAGGGTGGTTCGGTGAACTATGCACACTTGACGACTAACCTTGCCTTGGACCCAAAGACTTGCATTAGCTCCCAGAGCCAATGCCTACGGCTTCAGCTCAGAGGACTTTTAGTGGTCTTGAGATGTGTGGACAGCCAGGTATACAGTGAGGGAAAAAAGTATTTGATCCCCTGCTGATTTTGTACGTTTGCCCACGGACAAAGAAATTATCAATCTATAATTTTAATGGTAGGTTTATTTGAACAGTGAGAGACAGAATACATTTAAAAAAATCCAGAAAAACACATGTTAAAAATGTTATAAATTGATTTGCATTTTAATGAGGGAAATAAGTATTTGACCCCTCTGCAAAACATGACTTAGTCCTTGGTGTCAAAACCCTTGTTGGCAAACACAGAGGTCAGACGTTTCTTGTAGTTGGCCACCAGGTTTGCACACATCTCAGGAGGGATTTTGTCCCACTCCTCTTTGCAGATCTTCTCCAAGTCATTAAGGTTTCGAGCCTGACGTTTGGCAACTCGAACCTTCAGCTCCCTCCACAGATTTGCTATGGGATTAAGGTCTGGAGGCTGGCTAGGCCACTCCAGGACCTTAATGTGCTTCTTCTTGAGGCACTCCTTTGTTGCCTTGGCCGTGTGTTTTGGGTCATTGTCATGCTGGAATACCCATCCACGACCCATTTTCAATGCCCTGGCTGAGGGAAGGAGGTTCTCACCCAAGATTTGACGGTACATGGCCCCGTCCATCATCCCTTTGATGCGGTGAAGTTGTCCTGTCCCCTTAGCAGAAAAACACCCCCAAAGCATAATGTTTCCACCTCCATGTTTGACGGTGGGGATGGTGTTCTTGGGGTCATAGGCAGCATTCCTCCTCCTCCAAACACGGCGAGTTGAGTTGATGCCAAAGGGCTCCATTTTGGTCTCATCTGACCACAACACTTTCACCCAGTTGAATCATTCAGATGTTCATTGGCAAACTTCAGACGGGCATGTATATGTGCTTTCTTGAGCAGGGGGACCTTGCGGGCACTGCAGGATTTCAGTCCTTCACTGCGTAGTGTGTTACCAATTGTTTTCTTGGTGACTATGGTCCCAGCTACCTTGAGATCATTGACAAGATCCTCCCGTGTAGTTCTGGGCTGATTCCTCACCGTTCTCATGATCATTGCAACTCCACGAGGTGAAATCTTGCATGGAGCCCCAGGCCGAGGGAGATTGACAGTTATTTTGTGTTTCTTCTATTTGCGAATAATCGCACCAACTGTTGTCACCTTCTCACCAAGCTGCATGGCGATGGTCTTGTAGCCCATTCCAGCCTTTTGTAGGTCTACAATCTTGTCCCTGACATCCTTGGAGAGCTCTTTGGTCTTGGCCATGGTGGAGAGTTTGGAATCTGATTGATTGATTGCTTCTGTGGACAGGTGTCTTTTATACAGGTAACAAGCTGAGATTAGGAGCACTTAGGAGTGTGCTCCTAATCTCAGCTCATTACCTGTATAAAAGACACCTGGGAGCCAGAAATCTTTCTGATTGAGAGGGGGTCAAATACTTACTTCCCTCATTAAAATGCAAATCAATTTATAACATTTTTTACATGCGTTTTTCTGGATTTTTGTTGTTGTTATTATGTCTCTCACTGTTCAAATAAACCTACCATTAAAATTATAGACTGATCATTTCTTTGTCAGTGGGCAAATGTACAAAATCAGCAGGGGATCAGGGCGGCAGGTTGCTTAGTGGTTAAGAGCGTTGTGCCGGTAACCGAAAGGTCACTGGTTCTAATCCCCAAGCCGACTACGTGAAGAATCTGTCGATGTGCCCTTGAGCAAGGCACTTAACCCTAATTGCTCTGGATAAGAGCGTCTGCGTAAATGTGATCAAATACTTTTTTCCCTCACTGTACATAGACACACAGTGACAAACAAAACGTCCAGATGTTCTACAGTTATATCTGACCCAAAGTAAAATGGTCAACAGGCACATTTTCTCCTACAAAACACTATGAGGCGAGATCCTTATGTCTTACAGTATATGTTAAGAATAATACTGTATACAGGAGTAGCGTATACAGGTATTTCCAATTGTGGGTTCCAAATGGAACTAATTCCTTTAAGATAGGATTGTCTCTGTCGTAACTGTTTCTCTTTGAAGACCCTTATGCCTAGTACCAGATTCTCTGCTTCACCCAATAACCATTTTACCTTTGACAGACAACCCTCTTCCATCAAGAAACACCCCAAACCCTTCATTTTCAAATCCTATTGTCTTTTTTTTTTTAAGTATTTTTGGTGATAAGACATCTACTGTACTCCACTATAAATACATCTTGACGCATCGCGAAGAAGAAGTGTCTCGTCACCGCAGATGTTTTTGTTGTTGCTGACACAACCCCCCCCAGTGAGCTGACTGGGTGAGAGTAAGCTGCTCTCTTCTAGTCAGCCAGACTTGCCAATACTCAGGAGGACAAGCTGGCTGGCTGGCTGAATGAATGGCTGTCATCGCTTCTATTCTCAGCCTGTTGGATTTATATAATGACAAATGTCAGAGTCTTGACAGGAACCATGATAGCAACCAAAAGGAACCATACTGCTTTGAGATGCTATCAGAGGGTCAATAGCAGTGTTCTCTTTTTAGCGTCACGTGACCTAGATGTGTGACCGGAGATGTGTCGCTACTAGAGAATGGACGAGGGATCATTTGCATGTTCATTTCAGGGTTACTGCTGTATGTTGAAATAATAGGATAGGTTACATCGGAAGGTAAAAACGTTGCTGTCACACAACACACAGCTGCTGGCTGCATGCCACGATTTATTCAATGTATGCAACGACTGTGATCTACTCTGAACGGAAATATAAAGACAATATGTAAAGTGTTGGTCCTATGTTGCATGAGCTGAAATAGAAGATTCCAGAATCTTATTTCTCTCAAATTTTGTGCACAAATTTGTTTGTATCCCTGCTTGTGAGAATTTCTCCTTTGCCAAGATAATCCATCCACCTGACAGATGTGGCATATCAAGAAGCTGATTTAACAGCATGATCATTACACAGGTGAACCTTGTGCTGGGGACAATAAAAGGCCACTCTAAAATGTGCAGTTTTGTTACACAACACAATGCCACAGATGTCTCAAGTTTTGAGGGAGAGTGCAATTGGCATGAATTGCAGGAATGTCCACCAGAGCTGTTGCCAGAGAATTGAATGTTCATTTGTCTACCGTAAACTGCCTCCAATGTTGATTTAGAGAATTTGGCAATACATCCAACCAGCCTCACAACCGCAGACCACATGTATGGTGTTGTGTGGGCGAGTGGTTTACTGATGTCAACGTTGTGCACAGAGTGCCCCATGGTGGCGATGGGTTATGGTATGGGCAGGCATAAGCTAAGCTATGGACAACGAACACAATTGCATTTTATCGATGGCAATTTGAATGCACAGAGATACCGTGATGAGATCCTGAGGACAATTGTCATGCCATTCATCCGCCACCATCACCTCATGTCATCCATTGAGCATGTTTGGGATGCTCTGGATTGACGTGTACAACAGCTTTTTCCAGTTCCCACCAATATCCAGCTACTTCGCACAGCCATTGAAGAGGAGTGGGACAACATTCCACAGGCCACAATCAACAGCCTGATCAACTCTATGCGAAGGAGATGTGTCACGCTGCATGAGGTAAATAGTGGTCACACCAGATACTGACTGGTTTTCTGATCCACACTACTACCTTTTTTTAAAGATACTGTATCTGTGACCAAGAGATGCATATCTGTAATCCCAGTCGTGAAATCCATAGGGCCTAAGGAATTAATTTCAATTTTCTGATTTCCTTATATGAACTGTAACTCAGTCAAACGTTTTGAAATTGTTGCATGTTGTGTTTATTTTTCTGTTCAGTATATTTCATTTTGGCTAATTCATCTCACCTTGAGGAAGTTGAACACTCCCTTTCGAAAAACACATATTTTCATGTACAACCATGCTCTGGTCAATTATTTTACATTCAACAACCTTTGAAACAGGTACATTCTGGCCAATCAGGATGCACCGTCCTGACTCATTGTCTAATGTTTAACCTTAGACTGATCTCTTCCACATTTGGCCAAACATTTGTGTCCATCCATTTTTCGGCAACCAAGGATTTTGATCCGTAGGTGGGATGATTGCTGCAGTGTCTAAAGGAAAGTCAAAGATGCAGACAATCCTCCTACTGCAGGTTGGTGCATCATGTGCATTGTATGCCAGTAGGGCTTCTGATGGTCCCCATCCCGCTACGTTTTCGCACGGCGTCCACCTGGACTCCCAATCCGACAGCCACAGTGGGAGTCAACCATTTTGGCTGTTGATGATCATGACGAACGCTCCTCTTGTCATTGCATATGGGGGTTAGCACTTCATGTGGCTTTGGAGGCCGATGCGGGATCCGCACACTCTGCTGCAGGTGGGACACATGTTGGGAGTCAGATGGCGTGATTCCAGCTACGTATTGCTCACTTCTCCTCTGTAGGATGGCATCTTCGAGGTGCTGAACTGTTCTGGCACAGGTAGACCGCCAGGTATACTGCCAGGTGGACTTGCACAAGAGTTTTCCAGGCTTGAGGGATTGATGCTGCAGTGCTTCAGCTGGTGCTTGCTGTGGTCTTTAATTAAAGCACTTTGTCTTTAGGATTCATGTCTTTCATTTCAGTTAGTAATGCTCAGATCATGCAGGACTCCCCCTACCGGCAAACTGAAAACTCGAAAGTCGGCTTTCTACAAACCTCTTGTTCACATGTTTACCATATGGGGCTTATTTGAGCTGTCATTTGTGACTGAGACTTGTAAATGTGTGCTTTAAAACAACATTTATATTTGTTGATTGCTAGGCAAACAAAAATTTGTATTATTATTATTTGAAATTAGGTCTAGTTGTGGCCGCCACCGGACTAGATTGTGAACAACACTTGCCAGAATGCATCGCTTGACTGCCGTGAGGGTGATAAGCACAATATCGTTCGAACTGCCGCCCCCTAAACGATTCATTCTCGAGTTTGAGTTTGTTGAGCAGAGGCTGTGTATGTTTTGGTTCTATAAAGCTGTGTCCATCATAACATTCAATAATCAATTATTTGCATTAATTCCTGCACCATGCAATCAATTATCAGTTCTGAACATGTATTTTCTCTATGCTCAGGATCCATTTCCCTGCAGGCATATGACAGACAGTTTGTGGTCGGAGCACGTCTCTGGAGCCACTGATCTGGAGGAGCGTGTATGAATCCTGCTGTAGGACTCATTGTGGCCAGAACTAGCAGGTCAAACAAAGAACCAAAATGAACGAGTTACTCAGAAAAAAGAATCATGACTCTCAAGTCAGTAAAAACAGTTATTCAAAAAGTAAGAATCGTTCGAGAACTGCACATCACTAGCAGCCACAGACTACGTTGATAGATACTTGTATTCTCGCATCTGTAAGGCTTCCATTGTTCTGTAAGGCTTCCATTGTTCTGTAAGGCTTCCATTGTTCTGTAAGGCTTCCATTGTTGGGTGGTCCTCTGGGTGGTCCTCTGTAGCTCAGCTGGTAGAGCACGGCGCTTGTTATGCCAGGGTTGTGGGTTCAATCCCTGAGACCACCCATACACAATGTCGCTTTGGATACTTGTATTCTCGCATCTGTAATTGTTCTGTAAGACTTCCATTGTTCTGTAAGGCTTCCATTGTTTGATCTTTTGAAAGAGGAAGCAAAGTACTTTAAGCATATGGTTTTTTTTTCAGTCTCCTCCATCTTCACTAACCGAAGTTAATTGTATGGATTTTTTTTTCTATTAATAGTGTACAATTAACAGCTATACCGAAAGACTCATGTGAAGGCCAAATTACAGAGGAGGAACTTCTTGATGCAATTAAAGCCTTTAAGTCCGGGCCTAGCCAGTCTCCAGACCTTAATCCCATAGAAAATCTGTGGAGGGAGTAAATAATCTTTGTAAATGATATCATAAATAAGACTGGTGGAGTTATGTCACACATGCAGCTAACAAAAAGATATGGAAATGTCTGCTCTACCCAAAATTACAACCAACTAATTGCAGCATTACCCCAAAAATGGAAGAGGCAAGTGGAAGGAGGAAAAAGTAAGGAACTTGTCTGTCGGCCTTGCATTAACTTGTATTAAAGACCAGAATTGGTTAAAGAAAATTGTGATGAATAAATAAGTATACCAACTTCATTTAAGGACCAAAAAATTGACAGCTGTATAGATTGCAAAATAGTTGGTAAGATATTTTTGATGTACCGATTCCATGGCACATGGTTTATGAACTGATACGCAAAACGACTCCGTATACAAAACTTTAAATTATTATACAAAATTCCTGCAACCAATATAATGTTATATATATATATATATATATATATATATATATATATATATATATACAGTATATACTGTATATACAGTGCTATGAAAAAGTATTTGCCCCCTTTCTAATTTTCTCTACTTTTGCATATTTGTGATACTGAATGTTATCAGATCTACAACCAAAACCTAATATTAGATAAAGGGAACATAAGTGAACAAATAACACAACAATTACATATTTATTTCATTTATTTCATAAACAAAGTTATGCAACACCCAATTCCCCTGTGTGAAAAAGTAATTGCCCCCTTACGCTCAATAACTGGTTGTGCCACCTTTAGCTGCAAAGACTCCAACCAAATGCTTCCTGTAGTTGTTGATCAGTCTCTCACGTCGCTGTGGAGGAATTTTGGCCCACTCTTGTATGCAGAACTGCTTTAACTAAGTGACGTGTGGGTTTTCAAGCATTAACTGCTCGTTTCAAGTCCAGCCACAACATCTCAATTGGGATTAGGTCTGGACTTTGACTACGCCATTCCAAAACTTCCAATTTGTTGCTTTTTAGCAATTCTCATGTAGACTTGATTGTGTGTTTTGGATCATTGTCTTGCTGCATGACTCAGCTGCGCTTCAGCTTCAGCTCACAGACGGATGGTCTGACATTCTCCTGTAGAATTCTCTGATACAGAGCAGAATTCATGGTTCCTTCTATAATGTAAGTCGTCCAGGTCCTGAGGCAGCAAAGCATCCCCAAACCATCACACCACCACCACCATGCTTGACCTTTGGTATGATGTTCTTACTGTGGACTGCAGTGTTTGGTTTTCGCCAGGCATAATGGGACCCATCTCATCCAAAAAGTTGACTCAAGTTTGCCAAAAAGCACCTGGATGATCATCAAGACTCTTGGAATAACGTTCTATGGACAGATGATTCAAAAGTATAAATGTTTGGACGATATGGTTCCAGTAATGCCTGGCGAAAACCAAACTCTGCTTTTCCTTCACTCTGCGGTCCAACTCATCCCAAACCATCTCAATTGGGTTGAGGTCGGGTGATTGTGGAGGCCAGGCCATCTGATGCAGCACTCCATCACTCTCCTTCTTGGTCAAATAGCCCTTAAACAGCCTGGAGGTGTGTTGGGTCATTGTCCTGTTGAAAAACAAATGATAGTCCAACTAAGCACAAACCAGATGGGATGGCGTATCGCTGCAGAATGCGGTGGTAGCCATGCTGGTTAGGTGTGCCTTGAATTCTAAATAAATCACTGAGAGTGTCACCAGCAAGGCACCCCCACAAAATCACACCTCCTCCTCCATGCTTTACGGTGGGAACCACACATGCGGAAATCAACCGTTCCCCTACTCTGCGTCTCACAAAGACACAGCGGTTTGAACCAAAAATCTCACAATTGGACAAAGGACAGATTTCCACCGGTCTAATGTCCATTGCTCGTGTTTTTTGGTCCAAGCAAGCCTCTTCTTATTATTGGAGTCCTTTAGTAGTGGTTTCCTTGCAGCAATTCCACCATGAAGGCCTGATTCATGCATTCTCCTCTGAACATTTGATGTTGAAATGTGTCTGTTACTTGAACTCCGTGAAGCATTTATTTGGGCTGCAATTTCAGAGGCTTGTAACTCTAATGAACTCATCCTCTGCAGCAGAGGTAACTCTGGGTCTTCCTTTCCTGTGGCGGTCCTCGTGAGAGCCAGTTTCATCATAGCGCTTGATGATTTTTGCGACTGCACTTGAAGAAACGTTCAAAGTTCGTGACAAATAGGGCTATCTTCTGTATACCAACCCTACCTTGTCACAACACAACTGATTAGCTCAAACACATTAAGGAAGGAAATAAATTGCACAAATTAACTTCTAACAAGGCACACCTGTTAATTGAAATGCATTCCAGGTGACTACCTCATGAAGCTGGTTGAGAGAATGCCAAGAGTGTGCAAAGCTGTCATCAAGGCAAAGGGTGGATACTTTGAAGAATCTCAAATATAAAATATATTTGGATTTCTTTAACTCTTTTTTGGTTACTACATAATTCCATATGTGTTATTTCATAGTTTTAATGTGTTCACTATTATTCTATAATGTAGAAAACAGTTTAAAAAAAGAAAAACCCTGGAATGAGTAGGTGTGTCCAAACTTTTGACTGGTACTGTATATATACAGTGCATTCGGAAAGTATTCAGACCCCTTCACTTTTCCACAGTTTGTTACGTTACAGCCTTTTTCTAAAATGTATTAAATATATATTTTTCTCAGCAATCTACACACAATACCCCATAATGACGAAGCAAAAACAGTTTTGTTGAAATTTTTGCTAATTGAGATCAGGTTCATCCTGTTTCCATTGATCGTCCTTGAGATGTTTCTACAACTTGATTGGCATCCACCTGTGGTAAATTCATTTGATTGGACATGATTTGGAAAGGCACACACCTGTCTATATAAGGTCTCACTCCACCTGTCTATATCTCTGCAGCACTCCACCAATCAGGCCTTTATGGTAGAGTGGCCAGACGGAAGCCACTCCTCAGTAAAAGGCAGCCTGACAGCCTGCTTGGAGTTTGCCAAAAGTCACCTAAAGGACTCTCAGACCATGAGAAACAAGATTCTCTGGTCTGATGAAACCAAGACTGAACTCTTTGGCCTGAATGCCAAGCGTCACGTCTGGAGGAAACCCGGCACCATCAGTACGGAAAACCTAGCACCGTGCTGTGGGGATGTTTTTCAGCGGCTGGGCGACTCGTCAGGATCGAGGGAAACATGAATGGAGCAAAGTCTCTGAATGTCCGGGACAAGTTTCTGACACTCCAATGGCTTCCAGTTGAAGCTCACATCCACTACAATACCATGGTACTTGCCTACAGAGCAGCAAGAGGAACTGCCCCTCCCTACCTTCAGGCTGGGCTCAAACCCTACACCCCCAACCGGAGCGCTCCGTTCTGCCACCTCCGGTCTCTTGGCCCTCCCAGCCTTACGGGATGCTCACTCCCACTCAGTCCAGTCCACGCTGTTCAATGTCCTGGCACCCAATGGTGGAACCAGCTTCCGCTAAAGCTAGGACAGCAGGGACCCTGCCCATATTCCCGAAAACATCTGAAACCCTACCTCTTCAAAGAGTACAGTGCCTTCAGAAAGTATTCATACCCCTTGACTTATTCCACATGTTGTTGCGATCCAGCCTGAATTCAAAATAGATTAAAATTATATATTTTTTTCACCCATCTACACATAATGCCCCATAATAACAAAGTGAAAACATGTTTTTTAGAGTGACTCCATGCAACTTATTATGTGAATTGTTAAGCAAATGTTTACTCCTGAACTTATTTAGGCTTGCCATAACAAAGGGGTTGATTACTTTTTGACTCAGGACATTTCAGCAGAATTGTATTTTATTAATTTGTAGAAAATTCTAAAAACATAATTCCACTTTGATATTATGGGGTATTGTGTGTAGGCCAGTGACAAAAATAAATCTCAATTTAATCCATTTTAAATTCAGGCTGTAACACAACAAAATGTAGAAAGAATCAAGGGGTGTGAACACTTTCTGAAAGCACTGTATCTTAAAATAATTCCACAGCACACCCCCTCGGACCCTGACCACTCCAACTCTGCCACAATGTATTCACCAGGGCCCGGTTTCCCAAAAGCAGGAGACGCAGGAGCATCATTACATCTCAGAGCTGTTTCCCAAAACCATCATTACTGAAGATGCACTTGAAAATGCTTGTTATTTACAGACTGCCACAGACCATTTGCAGATCATCTAAGTGCGTCATTTTTTTACCTTCCCCTTCACTTTATACACAGATCTCCACTAAAGAATCAAGATGTTTATCTGTCTCTCTGCAACCGTCAATATCTTCCCAACAAAGTTGACTACAAACACAAAGTTGCCAAAGTCTTTGCAGTTGTTACAAACAAATTGAGGACAAAAATAATGCTTCAAATGAAAACCGAGATGACTGCATTAAAAGATAAATAGACTTCATGGGCCTGTATATATTTCAATCATATGGAAATCCAAGTTCATGTTCAATCAGTGAATGCTATTTGGCCAAGCTTGGATTGGGTCAGGATTGGATCATCTTGTACCCGTAATGTTAAAACATGTGTCCCAATTTTTTCCTAGTCTTCTAGTCCTGGAGGTAGGCAGGTAGGTTTCGATGTTGGCTTGGTCAGGTACCATGCTCCACCATTGCATTACCAAATCCCAGGTTTTGGCACCATATAAAATAGCTCTGCTTTAGGTTTGGAGGGATGGGGTGATAACACAATGCGGTGTTGGCAAAAAGACACAGGAGAGAAGGCACAGCCTTTAACCAGGGAAAGAAAGATATCTCAGTAGTTCAATGCTGCCAGTCAGTCAATAAGAAGACGATAAGCCTCCAGCCTCATTTCTTCTCTCAGATAGAGAATCACTGCAGTATAGATGTCAGATAAACAAAATAGTTAGTTGTGCATGCAGAGATTAATTTGGGCAATTCTCCCTTTAAAATAACATTTCAAAGAGATCGTTCATTCAAATATATATCAGTTTTCATGTTTATACAGTGTTTTTTTATATCAGTTGCACTATCAAGAATAGATAAATAGTTTACTCTGCCTCAGTGTGATCCACAGAGGCTCAGCAGAGGCAGTACCAAACCTCTCTGTTGGAGACAGGACTGCCATACAGCATCCCAGTCGTGTCCCAAAACGAGGGTCACACAACATTTGCCCCTGCAAGCGCCATCGCCATGGCTGAATTCTCACAAGCCAAGGGGAGATTAAGACCCCCCCCCACCCCCCCAGGGGCCCCTATGAATGGCATGATAGGAAATGCAGAGCATCTAACTGCATTACGGGGGTCCGTCAACTCCCGTAGAGGCTTTTTCCCATTTTACTCTCAGCACTGCTAATCCATCCGAGGTGGCGCAGAGTGATTCCAACGCTGTATGGCGTACGTTCCTTTTGCCGGGAAGGATTTATTATAACTCCAAACAACCTTATGGGGCAGCAGGCAGGTGGCTTAGTGGTTAAGAACATTGTGCCAGTAACCGAAAGGTCGCTGGTTCTAATCCCCGAGCCGACTAGGTGAAAAAATGTGTCAATGTGCCCTTGAGCAAGGCACTTAACCCTAATTGCTCCTGGAAGTCGCTCTGGATAAGAGCGTCTGCTAAATGACTAAAATGTAAATGTGTCAGGGCACAGGGCATTGACGTGTGCCATTGCTTTTAGCAGGTGAAAGCGTTTAACTGTTCTAAAATCCCACAAACACCTTTTCTATTCAAAATATGAATGAAAATACATCATTGTAACAATGTTGGCAATTAACCACAACTTTAATTTAATTCTAGGAGAAACAAGAGCGAGAGAGTTCTGGGTAAAATGGGATTATGTGGGTTTTGTTCTGAGTTCAGCTGCATTCAGGAAGAAGGGATCAGGTAAGGCGGAGGAGGAGTAGAGGAGGGAAGCACTGCCAGCCAGCTGTGGTACACCTCTTCTTCTGTGGTTGCAGCTGTGGTACACCTCTTCTTCTGCGGTTGCAGCTGTTTGATCTGACTGATCAAGCAAGTCGCTCTGCTTCACAGGCAATCGGGGTATCCTTTACCACTGGGAATATGCAGACACACACACACTTCACACTTCATCTCTGGCCTTAGTGAATATCTACACTAGGTCCAGCAAGCAGGCTTATACTGTACATGTTGGAGTGCATAAGTTATATATCTTATTAAAGGGATAGGACATTCCAACATTAAAAGTGCGTCTAACTTCTTCATACCTGAGTCAGAAGTTGTCTAAATGTGAGCAATTGCTTTAGATTAGGTCATTGATTTTAAGATCCATCGTCAAACAGAGGAAGCTGCACTTCAAAATGTGTTCAAAGTCTTTGCTCAAGGAACATCCTCAACATGGTATGTATTTGTTATGCTCAATATGAACAAGCTTGGAGATCTGAGGTGCTGCAGCGGAGTGGGAATACTGTGTAACCTACTCTGTGGATCTCCCCAACTCTCCCCAGTCCTTGTCATTCACTATGTATTGTTTTCAGTTAGGAGTTGCTTTGTAAAGCTCACTGTAAACATACAATATCAACCGGAGACGTTCCATTTGAGTTGTACATGTTGATGCTCGTTATTAATTTCCAAGACACAGACGGGAACACCAATTTACATGTGGAATACTGATGCTTTTTCTGCGCTCAAAGTTACTAAAACAAGAGTCGTCTTCTGAGCCTTACAGAACTGTAGTTCGGGAGGCTGAATGTTTGTCTCTATACCAAACCGTTTCAAAATGTATGCTGTGATGAACATACCCTCACCAGTTTACTAAGTGGACTTGGGGAGTTTTACGGAATATTTATTTGTTGTAATGAAAACGTACCGTCACCAGTTTATTAAGTGTACTTGGGGAGATTTAGGGAATATATATTTCTAATTTGGAATCTTGTTAAGTTAGAAGTTGCGGTTCAATTGTAATTGTATTTCATTTAAAAGCCTATACATAGGACACCATCTTGGCTTGAATCATTGAAACACTAGTTGACACCCCAAAAATCACTAATCATACATTTGTACAAAATGCAATCTCATGCAAATAGTTTATTATGCATGCTTGTCTGAAGAAAGACTAATTTTAACAGAACCCAGTTCAAAAGAATAAAAGCAAGTGCAAAACCATTCAGATGGCAGCAAAATATATCAGAAACAAATATGACTGGCCTCCTAGTTTAATTGGATATGGATATCTTAGTAAATATCATGAAGTTGCTGCCTATTGATTTTGAAAGATATGATCAGAGGAAAGGTGGCATGTTGTTCCTCAAACAGACTTTTATATGATAAGAACGTAGATTGACGGAACTAGACAATAACCTCTAGACTAAAGGAGCAATCGTTCCTATTATCAAAGTTTTCTACCGGCAGTGAATTGTCAGTTCAGAGACCATGTCAGTAAAAGGAATGAACTACGACTACAATGAGTAAGTGATTCTTTGATGGAGTGTCTTTGTGAACATTAGGAAATGTTTCACCACTGGAGTTAAAGAGGAGTTGAAAGACTTCTGCAGTACAGTGTTGTTGTTTTTATGATTAAACTGTAAAAAAAGAAAAAAAAGAAGTCAAAACAGTTTGTTAGATTAGAAAATGTTATTGTCCATTAAGTTACACAGAATATAAGGTCAAAGGTCAAATTCGACTGGAACATGTTCGGCTGACATGGAAAACTTCACTAACTTCACACATGACACTCTCATAGCAAATCCCGAGTGAGATTCATCAAACTCGGAAATTGTTCTTATACCTGTAGTTTGATAAATCTCAAATATTTATTGGGTGTATTTCTTAGGTGTGTCCTTGTCTTACCTTTTAAGATACATTATACTCTGTCAGATAGAGGGTTGAAAACCATACATCTTAAAACAGAAACGTATTATTAGTAGAAGCCATTCACATGAATGAATTGCAGTCATTCTTCTTTTTTTTTTTTCCTAGATTGGAAACAGTGAATTCATTGCTATTCAACATAAACAAGATGCTGCATTATCATGTATTAGGTCTGCATATCATGGGGATTTTATGATTCTAGCTATAATACTAAAGTTGAATGGTTTATTAATCCAAGTATCCACTCTCTGCATATATCTGCCTATGCAGCTCTGCCTCAATGCATTCTCTCCTCAGCTAGAATCGTCACAAGTCCCAAGAGCTCAGCAAAACTGAAATAAATGTGAATTAACAGGAAAATCTAGAAGAGCTGAATTTGCCGATTTGCGTAGACCACACGCAAAGCATGTGGCACAAAGAAACCGATGGAATGCATTATCAGGGCTTTATTATCAGGGCTCAACATGAGGTTTTACAGAGTTTGCTAATTGGAGAATTCAGGCACAGACATTATGCCTTTAGGTCCATCATGTTGCAAAAAACATTATTGATGTCACATTCTTGGGGCTTTACAGTGACTGAGACTTGAGTAAAATGGTCCTATTTTGCAAAATAGATATGGGCGTGCTAGATGCATTTCTTTAGTGGGGTTTTTTTTTCTCGCAAATCTGCAGGTCTGTTACTAACTAACTCAAGCTGACACTCTGAAACATGATGGTGTTCTTCGTTTTGCTGTAGTACGCCCACAAACCTCACAAGAGTCGTCTGAATGTCCCCGGTACCAGTAAAAATAATTTAAAGTATATAGAGACTATTGCCTAAAATAGGGGGCTAAATACATGTAAAAAAAAAAAATATTACAGTTTCCTGACCTTTCTTAAATCTCTCAGATATAGGAGAGACACTTCAGAACAAATGTCCATTAGAGTTTTTTTACTATCTGTTGTTCCATGTAGTGAATCTGCAATTCAATGCGTTTGTACTGGCTAATAGCAGTAATGCCAAATTCAAGGTTTCATTCCCCCCCCAAAAAAGACATTGAAACCCCTTAAAATTCTAAATCAAAAAGCTAAATCATCCTTGGTATCACCATCTTAAAACGATTCCATATGTTAGCTTAGACACGGCTTGGACTCTAGAGGGCTAATTCAGAACATTAACGCTGAATCGGAATCTGCTCCTTTAACAGAGGCAAAAACAAACACTGCTGGTATATTCTTTTCCGCAGCGCAGGGGACAATGTTGATGTTTGACAAGACCAGGGTCTCCAGCAGTGCAAGCTTGACTGAATGCTGCCTTCATTTAGGCAGCCTCTTTGGGGAGTAAATCAGTTACAGATAGGGTTCAACTAAGTTGTCCAATTAAGTAACCACCAGCCAGCTGTTATGGCGATGCCAATATGGCAAATGCCATTCTCGGCTGCCTTTCTTTCGATATTTGATAAGGCCTCAAGACGTGGCGGGTAGTGCAAGGAAGAATAGTCAACAGCAGACTGTCAACCGTGTTAACTTTTCTTTCCATTTCATTTTTCCCACAGTGTATTCTGTGTAATAATACCCCGTGGATAGACGGCGCCGTCCAAGGCTGCATGTTAAATGATTCATTCATTGTAATATCTTCTGGAAACACTAAGTATAATATCTTGTCAGCTGCATTTGACACACTGGTGGTTTGCTGAGAGTGAGTGTCCATATTTATGAACCCAGTGTCTTATACTGAACGGAAATATAAACGCAATATGTGAAGTGTTGGTCCCATAAAATATTTCTGAAATTTGTTTACATCGATGTTAGTGAGCATTTCTCCTTTACCAAGATAATCCATCCACCTGACAGGTGTGGCATATCAAGAAGATGATTAAACAGCATGATCATTACACAGGTGCACCTTGACAATAAAAGGTTTTGTCACACAACACAATGCCACAGATGTCTCATGTTTTGAGGGAGCGTGCAATTGGCATGCTGACTGCAGGAACGTCCACCGGAGCTGTTGCAAGATAATTAAAAATTAATTTCTCTACCATAAGCCGCCTCCAACATTGTTTTAGAGAATTTGGCAGTATGTCCAACCGGCCTCACAAGCGCAGACCTCGTGTAACCACGGCAGCCCAGGACCTCCACATCTTGCTTCTTCACCTGCGGGATCCTCTGATACCAGCCACCCGGACAGCTGATGAAACTGAGGAGTATTTCTGTCTGTAAAAAGCCCTTTTGTGGGGAAAACTCATTCTGATTGGCTGGGCGTGGCTCCCCAGTGGGTGGGCCTGGCTCCCAAGTGGGTTTGGCCTATGCACTCCTAGGCCCACCCATGGCTGCGCCCCTGCCCAGTCATCTCAAATCCATAGATTAGGGCCTAATTAATCTATTTCAATTGACTGATTTCCTTATATTTGTATTTGTATTTGTATTTATTATTGATCCCCATTAGTTGCTGCCAAGGCAGCACCTACTCTTCCTGGGGTCCAGCGAAATTAAGGCAGTTATACATTTTAAAAACATTACAATACAATCATAACAGATTTCACAACATATTAAGAGTGTGCCCTCAGGCCTCTACTCTACTACCACATATCTATAACACAAAATCCATGTGTACATGTGTGTATAGTGTGTATGTTATCGTGTGTTTGTATGCATGTGTCTATGTTTGTGTTGCTTCACAGTCCCTGCTGTTCCATAACGTGTATTTGTATCTGTTTTTTAAATCTAATTTTACTGCTGGCATGAGTTACTTGATGTGGAATAGAGTTCCATGTAGTCATGGCTCTATGTAGTACTGTGCACCTCCCATAGTCTGTTCTGGACTTGGGGACTGTGAAGAGACCTCTGGTGGCATGTCTTGTGGGGTATGCATGGGTGTCCGAGCTGTGTGCCAGTAGTTCAAACAGACAGATCAGTGCATTCAACATGTCAATACCTCTCACAAATACAAGTAGCCAGGAGAGATTGACATGCATATTATTAATGTTAGCTCTCTGTGTACATCCAAGGGCCAGCCGTGCTGCCCGGTTCTGAGCCAATTGAAATGTCAAATTTCTGCCCTGCTAGACCTGCCCCGGTCAACTGTAAGTGCTGTTATTGTGAAGTGGAAACGTCTAGGAGCAACAACTGCTCAGCCACGAAGTGATAGGCCACACAAGCTCACAGAACAGGACTCCCGAGTGCTGAAGCGCCTAAAAATCGTCTGTCCTCGGTTGCAACACTCACTACCGAGTTCCAAACTGCCTCTGGAAGCAACGTCAGCACAATAACTGTTCGTCAGGAGCTTCATGAAATGGGTTTCCGTGGCCGAGCAGCCGCACACAAGCCTAAGCTCACCATGCGCAATGCCAAGCGTCGGCTGGGGTAGTGTAAAGCTCGCCGCCATTGGACTCTGGAGCAGTGGAAAAGCGTTCTCTAGAGTGATGAATCACGCTTCACCATCTGGCAGTCCAACGGACAAATCTGGTGAAAACTACCCGCCGTAATGCATAGTGTCAATTGAAAAGTTTGGTGGAGGAGGAATAATGGTCTGGGGCTGTTTTTCATGGTTCACGCTAGGCCCTTTAGTTCCAGTAAAGGGAAATCTTATCTCTACATTTACATTTACATTTACGTCATTTAGCAGACGTTCTTATCCAGAGCGACTTACAAATAGGTTCATTCACCTTATAGCCAGTGGGATAACCACTTTACAATGTTTATTATTATTATTATTATTATAATGGTATTTTTTTTGTATTTATTTATTTATTAAAAAAAATGGGGGGTGGGTTGGGGTAAGGGGGGGGTAGAAGGATTACTTTATCCTATCCCAGGTATTCCTTAAAGAGGTGGGGTTTCAAATGTCTCCGGAAGGTGGTGAGTGACTCCGCTGTCCTGGAGTCGTGAGGGAGCTTGTTCCACCATTGGGGTGCCAGAGCAGCGAACAGTTTTGACTGGGCTGAGCGGGAACTATGCTTCCGCAGAGGTAGGGGAGCCAGCAGGCCAGAGGTGGATGAACACAATGCCCTCATTTGGGTGTAGGGACTGATCAGAGCCTGAAGTTACGGAGGTGCCGTTCCCCTCACAGCTCCGTAGGCAAGCACCATGGTCTTGTAGCAGATGCAAGCTTCAACTGGAAGCCAGTGGAGTGTGCGGAGGAGCGGGGTGACGTGAGAGAACTTGGGAAGTTTGAACACCAGACGGGCTGCGGCATTCTGGATGAGTTGTAGGGGTTTAATGGCATAGGCAGGGAGCCCAGCCAACAGCGAGTTGCAGTAATCCAGACGGGAGATGACAAGTGCCTGGATTAGGACCTGTGCCGCTTCCTGTGTAAGGCAGGGTCGTACTCTCCGAATGTTGTAGAGCATGAACCTACAGGATCGGGTCACCGCCTTGATGTTAGCGGAGAACGACAGGGTGTTATCCAGGGTCACGCCAAGGCTCTTCGCACTCTGGGAGGAGGACACAACGGAGTTGTCAACCGTGATGGCGAGATCATGGAACAGGCAGTCCTTCCCCGGGAGGAAGAGCAGCTCCGTCTTGCCAAGGTTCAGCTTGAGGTGGTGATCCGTCATCCATACTGATATGTCTGCCAGACATGCAGAGATGCGATTCACCACCTGGTTATCAGAAGGGGGAAAGGAGAAGATTAGTTGTGTGTCGTCAGCGTAGCAATGATAGGAGAGGCCATGTGAGGATATGACAGAGCCAAGTGACTTGGTGTATAGCGAGAATAGGAGAGGGCCTAGAACTGAGCCCTGGGGGACACCAGTGGTGAGAGCACGTGGTGCGGAGACAGCTTCTCGCCACGCCACTTGGTAGGAGCGACCGGTCAGGTAGGACGCAAATCAAGAGTGAGCCGCGCCGGAGATGCCCAGCTCGGAGAGGGTGGAGAGGAGGATCTGATGGTTCACAGTATCAAAGGCAGCAGACAGGTCTAGAAGGACAAGAGCAGAGGAGAGAGAGTTAGCTTTAATAGTGCGGAGAGCCTCCGTGACACAGAGAAGAGCAGTCTCAGTTGAATGACCAGTCTTGAAACCTGACTGGTTTGGATCAAGAAGGTCATTCTGAAAGAGATAGCAAGACAGTTGGCTAAAGACGGCACGCTCAATAGTTTTGGAGAGAAAAGAAAGAAGGGATACTGGTCTGTAGTTGTTGACATCAGAGGGATCGAGTGTTGGTTTTTTGAGAAGGGGTGCAACTCTCGCTCTCTTGAAGACGGAAGGGACATAGCCAGCGGTCAAGGATGAGTTGATTAGCGAGGTGAGGTAAGGGAGAAGGTCACCGGAGATGGTCTGGAGAAGAGAGGAGGGGATAGGGTCAAGCGGGCAGGTTGTTGGGCGGCCTGCCGTCACAAGTCGCAAGATTTTATCTGGAGAGAGAGGGGAGAAAGAAGTCAAAGCATAGGGTAGGGCAGTGTGAGCAGGACCAGCAGTGTCATTTGACTTAACAAACGAGGATCGGATGTCGTCAACCTTCTTTTCAAAATGGTTGATGAAGTCATCCACAGAGAGGGAGGAGGGGGGGGGGAGGAGGATTCAGCAGGGAGGAGAATGTGGCAAAGAGCTTCCTAGGGTTAGAGGCAGATGCTTGGAATTTAGAGTGGTAGAAAGTGGCCTTAGCAGCAGAAACAGATGAAGAAAATGTAGAGAGGAGGGAGTGAAAAGATGCCAGTTCCGCAGGGAGTCTAGTTTTCTTCCATTTCCGCTCAGCTGCCCGAAGCTCTGTTCTGTGAGCTCGCAATGAGTCATCAAGCCACGGAGCTGGAGGGGAGGACCGAGCCGGCCGGGAGGATAGGGGACATAGAGAGTCAAAGGATGCAGAAAGGGAGGAGAGGAGGGTTGAGGAGGCAGAATCAGGAGATTGGAGGGAGAAGGTTTGAGCAGAGGGAAGAGATGATAGGATGGAAGAGGAGAGAGTAGCGGGAGAGAGAGAGCGAAGGTTGCGACGGCGCATTACCATCTGTGTAGGGGCAGAGTGAGTAGTGTTGGAGGAGAGGGAGAGAGAAAAGGATACAAAGTAGTGGTCGGAGAAATGGAGGAGAGTTGCAGTGAGATTAGTAGAAGAACAGCATCTAGTAAAGATGAGGTCAAGCGTATTGCCTGCCTTGTGAGTAGGGGGGGACGGTGAGAGGGTGAGGTCAAAAGAGGAGAGGAGTGGAAAGAAGGAGGCAGAGAGAAATGAGTCAAATGTAGACGTAGGGAGGTTGAAATCCCCCAGAACTGTGAGGGGTGAGCCATCCTCAGGAAAGGAACTTATCAAGGCGTCAAGCTCATTGATGAACTCTCCAAGGGAACCTGGAGGGCGATAGATGACAAGGATATTAAGCTTAAATGGGCTATTGACTGTGACAGCATTGCATTCAAATGAGGAGATAGACAGATGGGTCAGGGGAAAAATTGAGAATGTCCACTTGGGAGAGATGAGGATTCCTGTGCCACCACCCCGCTGACCAGATGCTCTCGGGGTATGCGAGAACACATGGTCAGACGAGGCGGCAGGTAGCTTAGTGGGTAAGAGCGTTGTGCCAGTAACCGAAAGGTCGCTGGTTCTAATCCCCGAGCCGACTAGGTGAAAAATCTGTCGATGTGCCCTTGAGCAAGGCACTTAACCCTAATTGCTCCTGTAAGTCGCTCTGGATAAGAGCGTCTGCTAAATGACATAATAAATAAATAAAATAAATAAAAACGAGGAGAGAGCAGTAGGAGTAGCAGTGTTTTCAGTGGTAATCCATGTTTCCGTCAGCGCCAAGAAATCGAGGGACTGGAGGGTAGCATAGGCTGAGATGAACTCTGCCTTGTTGGCAGCAGAACGGCAGTTCCAGAGGCTGCCTGAGACCTGGAACTCCACGTGGGTGGTGCGTGCAGGGACCACCAGGTTAGAGAGGCAGCAGCCACGCGGTGTGAGGCGTTTGTGTAGCCTGTGCGAAGAGGAGAGAACAGGGATAGGCAGAGGCATAGTTGACAGGCTGCAGCAGATGGCTACAATAATTACAGAGGAGATCGGAATGAAATGAACTAAATATCTGGGAAAGGAGAGAGCGGGGCCTCCCTCACCACAACTCCCAAATATAACTCTCCCAACTTCCACCTCAGAAACTATAATTGTTGTAAACTACAGCGGTTCAATGTTTTCTAGGAATAGACTAACTTAGTTTATTCAGCTAGCTAACTAGGTGCAGTATTATTCCGTGAAAATCGTCCTGGCACCTAGTCATAAGACGCCACAGCCAGCTAGCATGCCGGACTCCAACAACACGGTTTAGCGCCAATACTCGGCCACAACAAACAACCAGTGTATCAACACGCAAGCAGATCGTTCGTGTCCGTGTCTAACGTTGTGGGTTAGTCCCGACAGCTTGAGTGAGTCCATCGTCAACTTATTCAGCCAGTTAGTTAGCTAGAATACTTAGCAAACTAGCTAGCCATTGCTTTCAGACAAAGAAGAACCCCTCCTTTCACGGCACGAACACACAGAGAGAGCCAAACTATCGTTAACTAGTCACCCATGTCCCGAATTCCTTGAACGACTCGGGCTATCAATATGTAAAAAACAAAACACAAATGTAGGTTATGACTTACCCCTAGCAGCAACTGTTAGCTAGCCAAGTGCAAAGCTAGCCACTGAATTGACTCAGCCAGTTTGCGTCTGTTCGCTCGGTCGTTCCAGCTATTGTTTACTAGTAGCTATCCAGGTAGCAACAAGCTAGCTAAATTTCAAGCACAGTAGCCACTTGCTACCTAACGTTAACGGTTCAGACAATGAGGTTAGAAAACAGCTGAATGGTAGGCAATTATTGTATGTAATTATCGTAGGCAGCCAGCTGGCGTAATTACAGGCATTCTCAGGCGTGAAACAACTATACCGTTGCTAATAGCTACTCGCCAGCTAGTCCAGGTGGTGGGTTAGCTAGCTAGCTTCGTGCTACACCGGGCACAGCCGAATACAATACTAACCTACAATAATTACATACAACAACCCACGATAACTACCTACAATACCTAACTACAATCTAAATACAAAGTTTAAGCCTTACTCGACAAAGCCCAAGCTATGTATAAAGCCAAGCTTACCCGACGCCAAGCTTACCCGACGACCTCCTCCTTCAACGTTCACCTGACAAGAGGTGAACGTTATACAATGACATTCTAGACGATTCTGTGCTTCCAACTTTGTGGCAACAGTTTGGTGAAGGCGCTTTCCTGTTTCAGCGTGACAATGCCCCCGTGCACAAAGCGAGGTCCATACAGAAATGGTTTGTCGAAAACAGTGTGGAAGAACTTGACTGGCCTGCACAGAGCCCTCACCTCAACCCCATCGAACACTTTGAGATTAACTGGAACGCCGACTGCGAATCAGGCCTAATCGCCCAACATCAGCGCCCGACCTCACTCCAACATCTAGTTGAAAGCCTTCCCAGAAGAGTGGAGGCTGTTATAGCAGCAAAGGGGGGACAAACTCCATGATTTTGGAACGCAATGTTCGATGAACAGTTGTCCACATACTCTTGGTCACTACTTTTCAGACACGAAATAGTAGTGCTGAGCTTTTTGAGGTCGATTCAGTTTTGGTTTCATTGTTAAAAATTAATCATGGTTTTTGATTTCGGTTTCAATATCTTTTTTTTTTTTTTACATTAAATGCACTATGCATTGTGGGTTGAATGCTGTAACAACACGGAATACAACTATTAATAAAAATCCCATGGTGGTAGTGACTGCCCAGTACTGCTTATCACTTATTAACCATCATTTATTCATTTGACTTTATTTCAGTTGTTGGGTATATTACATTTGTTTAATTAAATAACTATTATTTAATTCCAAGTCATCATCTCATCTCCATGGGTCGTTATCAATCAAATGTCACTATAAGGTGCAGAGCGTTCGAATTTGGCTGCCGGGGGGGTAAGGAGACCCCCTGCTCCGCAAAACCCTTTTTCCATGACACAGACTGACCAGGTGAATCCAGGTGAAGCTTTGATCTATTATTGATGTCACTTGTTAAATCCACTTCAATCAGTGTAGATGAAGGAGAGGAGACAGGTTAAAGAAGGATTTTTCATCCTTGAGACATGGATTGTGTATGTGTGCCATTGAGGGTGAATGGGCAAGACGAAATATTTAAGTGCCTTTGAACGGGATGCACCAGTTTGAGTGTGTCAAGAACTGCAACGCTGCTGGGTTTTTCATGCTCAACAGTTTCCCCGTGTGTACCAAGAATGGTCCACCACCCAAAGGACATCCAGCCAACTTGACACAACTGTGGGAAGCATTGGAGTCAACATGGGCCAGCATTCCTATGGAATGCTTTCGACACCTTATAGAGTCCATGCCCCGACGAACTGAGGCTGTTCTGAGGGCAAAAGGAGTGCAACTCAATATTAGGAAGGTGTTTCTAATGTGTTGTACACTCAGTGTATTTAGAGTTAGGACGTTGAGGTTTCTGCATTATGATGCAATTACATGGCAGCCATGTTAGCTACCCGTGGGCAATATTGACCAATATCAGTTCACAGAAGCTTGTGAACTTTAAACAACACAATGTACAAGATTCCAAATTGTCTTCATGACAACATCTTAAAGTTTGAGATGTCGTCAACATCTCAAAGTTGGCCCCAACTCTCTAAGTATATGGGGTCAGTACCCTAGCCTGGAATACAAACTGATATGCACCCTAAGGCTCCCAGGCTATCTGTATGCATTGAATTTCAGATGTCAGCAGAAACCAGATGTGCTGCCACACATGACAGTGTGTTGTTATACAGCTGAGAACTCCCATTCTGTTATATGAAAGGAGATATTTGCATAAACTTAGATTTACTAGATTGGCTGAGATGCGGTGGCAGTGGATACAGGTAGATGTTTAAGGTATTTAAAGCTGTCATGGCAGAATGTCTGATATATATAATTTGCATCTCTTCTCACAGATTGTCACGCTTATGAAAATGTTCTGTTAAATATGAGCATCGGGTCCATGATGTCAAAACATTTTTCAATTCGAGAAATTGAGAACATTTATTTGCTCCCATTAAATATGCACTGTATAATGTGTGTACATTATTAAACTACAGTCTGGGATTTTGGAGTCTGTTCAATGGTCATTTCAATTCCCATTGATTATTTAAGAATTGAACTTAAATCCCTGATGAGTTTTTTTATATATATATATAAACAACAACAAAAAGCAGCACAGAAGTACAAGACCAACAGGGAAAGGTAGAGGATAGGACAACAGAAAACTATTTCAACACCAAAAAATACAAACAAAAAACGTGTGCGTGTGCGTGTGCTATCCTTAAATTCGAATGTCAACAGTCAAATTCAATCATAGATTCAATGATTGTCATTTTTACATACAGTGCCTTCAGAAAGCATTCATACCCCTTGACTTATTCCACATTTTGTTATGTTACAGCCTGAATTCAAAATGGATTAAAATTGATTTATTGTCTCACCCATTGTACACACAATACCCCATAATGACAACGTGAAAATGAAATACAGAAGTATCTCATTTACATAAGTATTCACACCCCTGAGTCAATACTTTGTAGAAGCACCTTTGGCGGCGATTACAGCTTTGAGTCGTCTTGGGGGGTATCAGCTTTGCACATCTAGATTTGGGGATTTTCTTCCATTCTTCTTTGCAGATTTTCTCAAGTTCTGTTAAATTGGATGGGGAGTGGCGGTGGACAGCAATCTTCCAAGTCTTTCCACAGATTTTCAATTGGATTCAAGTCTGGCCATTGGCTTGGCCACTCAAGGACTTTCACATTCTGGTTCTGAAGCCAGTCTAGCATTGCTTTGGCTGTATGCTTGGGGTCATTGTCCTGTTAGAACGTAAATCTTCACCCCGGTCTGAGGTTGTTTGCACTCTGAAGCAGGTTCTCATCAAGGATTTGCTTGTATTTGGCTCCATTCATTGTTCCCTCTATCCTTATCAGTCTCCCAGTCCCTGCCGCTGAAAAGCATCCCCATTGCATGATGCTGCCACCACCATGCTTCACGGTAGGGATGGTGTCAGACAGGTGATGAGCTGTGCCTGGTTTTATCCAGACATAACGCTTTGCATTCATAGCGCTGTCTCATCAGACCACATCCTCTTTTGCCTTATGATCTGAGTCTTTCACGTGCCTTTTTGCCAACTCCAGGTGGGCTGTCATGTGCCTTTTTCCTCAGGAGTGGCTTCCCGTCTGGCCACTCTCCCATAAAGCTCAGATTGGTGAAGTGCTGTAGAGGCTGTTGTCCTTCTGGCAGGTTCTCCCATCTCAGCCAAGGAACTCTGTAGATCTGTCAGAGTGGTAATTGGGTTCTTGGTCACCTCCCTGACCAAGGTCCTTCTTGCCCGGTTACTCAGTTAGGTCAGACGGGCAGCTCTAGGCACAGTCTGAGTAGTTCCATTTTATTTTTTTAGAGACCACTATGCTCTTGGTAAGTTTCAACACTCTAGAAATGGTTTCATACCCTTCCCCAGATATATGCCTCATCACAATTTGTCACGATCGTTCATCGACGGGACGGACCAAGGCGCAGCGTGATATGCGTACATGTTTATTTTAATGAATAAACAACCGACAAAACAAGAAATGAAATGAAACGTGAAGTCCAAGGCACCACACCACACCACACACACCACACCACACCACACCACACCACACCACACCACACCACACCACACCACACCACACCACACCACACCACACCACACCTTAACACGGAACAAGATCCCCACAACCCACTAGTGCCAATAGGCTGCCTAAGTATGGTCCCCAATCAGAGACAACGAGCGACAGCTGCCTCTGATTGGGAACCACACCGGCCAACATAGATCTAGACATACTAGATCTAAACATAGAAAATACAACATAGAAAATACCAACAAGGAATATACACACCCTGACTCAACATATAAGCGTCCTCTGAATCAGGGCGTGACACAATTCTATCTTGGTGATCTACAGACAGTTCCTTTCCCATTTTATAGTTTCTGCTCTGACGTGCACTGTCAACTGTGGGACCTTATATAGACAGGTGTGTTTCTGTTAGATTAATTTGGATTTTAAGAATAATGACTAAAGAATTTCACCCCAAACACAGTATAAATGTTAGAATTATCATGTAGTGTCAACCCACTAACAGAGGGGGCGGTACTAACCATTCAAGGGGGAAGGCGGGAACTGTTTTAAGAAAGCCACCTAAAGGTGGGAGGAGCATAATGCCTTTGTTTGTCAAAGGGTATAAAAACAGTATGTTTGTGTTTTTGGTCAGAGCTCTCCATAAATAAATATACCAATAATTACTTGTGGATTGTGGACCTTGAATCATTGATGATTAAAACCAGAGCTTTACAACCTCTGGTAATGATTCAAGCTTAGGTTGAATTAGAGATAGAAATTCACATGACAGATTGGTCCTTCGAGACGGATCTTAATACATCTTTATCGTTCTAAAGACACCGAAATCCGTGCACGGCCGGGTGATTGCATCCGTGGAGAATAGTCCTGGCCTTCGACGTTAAGGTTATAAACAGGCCGGTGATTACTCTTTATGAACGATAAAGACGTTAACGAGTTTGAAGAATTATTTGAATCCAAACTACAAGGAAAAGGTCAGTAATTTTATTCATGGATTTTGGTGAAATGATTTGAACTTGTATAAGAATAGGAATTCTTGTGAAGGGCAGACAGGTTACCAAAATCTCAAAGAAGGTAATAATTATTACGACAGGAAGGGTCCGCAATTGATCCTAGGTAAATAGCTATTACAAAAATAAACTAGTCCGAAATGACATGGAGTGAATTGCAATCACAAATGTAAACTAGTTAATATTGTCATTGTACGAATTGCAGTATGACAGTATAAACAGGGAAATAATTATCATCGTGTGAGAGGGATGTGTCGGGAGTAGCATATACGACTGGGGATTTGCTAGAACTTTGCAAACAAGTTTAGCAAATGATTGTATAATGTCGTATATGTGTGAGACTTAATCCATCGGGAGACGTGATCATTATTTCAGGGGTGGAGAAAAAAATAAGTCGCGTGAGGAAAATTGGGTAACTTACTCTTTTCATGAAACCGGAGTTTTAAATAGAAACTCTGGGTTAGGGGTTAAATAATTTTAAAGGGTTAATTACAAAAGCAAGAGGCGCACTAAGAGATTAGCTCCTACGAAAATAATTTGGGAGTGAATTATTTAAAAAACAAAAAGGGGGGGAGGGATTTCTTATTGTTCCACCATGGGAAAGACATCTTCTAAACAAGTCCGAGAATTAACGGGAGATGAAAGATATATGTTAGGGAGGGATCGAAGAAATATGTTTTATGGATCCATTTGGGAGAAGAGGTATGGATTTATTGGGCATCTCGATGTTGTAAAGTTAGAAAATATGATTACGCAAATGCATATCAACTGTGGAGCAAATGTTAAAAAATAGCGAGCGGAGGGGCTAGAAACAGCGAGGGTATGGTTGTTTTGAGGCGTGAAAAAGAGAGGAAGGACAAAATAAAAAATTATTAGAGATGCAAAGAGTAAAGAGGCCAGTAAAGAAAACAGAAGAGGGGGGAGGGAGGCCTCGCTCTTTCCTGCCCTATGGGAAAGGAAGTAGGTGTTTTAACTGTGACAAAGAAGGACACTTTGCAAGAGAATGTTGTGCCCCGTGTAAATACTGTAACGAGACAGGTCATAACTATCGCGGCTGCGGCAATAAAAGAAGAGGCAAGCAAAATAATCGGGGGGGGGGGAAAGAGAAAGGGCCTACAAACACCCACCACCCAGTTCCGGTAAGGAGGAAGAGGAAGATGAGGCATGACTAGAGCAAGGGGAAGATAGTAAGACAGATAGTGAAGGAGAGGGTTCAGAGGAACCCAGTGATATGGGGTGTGAAGTGTTTGAGTTGGAAACAATTGAATTGGCGCTGCAGCAAGAACAGAAACCATACCTCACCTTAACAATATTGGGGAAAAATATTAAATTCTTGTGTGACACAGGGGCATGTCGAACAGCGATCTGTGTAGCCGACATACCCAAAGGAATTAGAATTAATGGGGAAAAAATCATGGTACGCTCGGCCTCGGGCCATCAATTTATAGAGCGATTATCGGCCCCTGTGACTTTAAAACATGAAGATTCAGGGGGAGAGGTATGCATACCTGTACTTGTATCAAGCCTGTGTCCAGTCAATTTGCTAGGAAGGGATGCCATGACTCAGTTGAACGTAGCTGTAAAGCCGACGCTAAGGGGTATGAAGGCATATGTCGTAAGGGATAATATGGTATTGAGCGGGGAGGGAAAACCATGCTATTGGTATAGCCAGGATCTGCTAAGAGGGGGACTTACAGACATACCGAAATCACTAATAGACCTAAGTAATGAGTTAGTTATTGGATCAACCAAGATGACAGTAGACGACTTACACTGTTCATTATGGTGTAATGAGCACCCAGGCCCTAACCCAGATTATGAGGAAGATTTGGCTAAAAACACCACAAAGCGATTATTTGAAAGGTACCTATAAGGTCCAACGATGTGATTGTTCTGAACTTTCGCACTCAAACGTAGACGTACGTAATGGGTGAGAAGGTAGAGAATAATTACATTTGCATTTTTGGTCATTTGGCAGACGCTCTGGTCCGGAGCGACTTGAAGAGCCAATAGAGGTTTGCATGGAACTATTCTGTTGTGTTGG
Organism: Coregonus clupeaformis; assembly: GCF_020615455.1. Lineage (NCBI taxonomy): Eukaryota > Metazoa > Chordata > Actinopteri > Salmoniformes > Salmonidae > Coregonus > Coregonus clupeaformis. Next base: position 7,547,550 of record NC_059205.1, on the reverse strand, counting down.
GCATTTGAATGGCATAAGGTGAAATATGTGTGTATGAGGGAATTCAACGGCGGGTATAAATGATAACCGGATACTACTTAGTATTTGGTTGGTTAAATGCTGAATAAAAGATTTGAGGCGTGGTTATGGGGTAACTAGGAAGACGCACTTATTCAATAGAGAATGGGTGGAGAGAGAGAGTTTTTTTAACGTGTATTAAAAGTTGCATGAGATAGGTCTATGAAAATATGTTACAAGTACGAATGACATTATTTCCTAAAAAGGAAGATTGTAGGGAAGTTTCCCGCGCCTCCCCCATAATGTAGGAAGGAGCAGGAGAGGGGGAGGAGGTGAGACAGGACATAGTTCAAATGGTAGGAATGTCATTAAGTGTATGCTGATGAACAATATCAAGCATTTGTTTTATTGATTGGGGCCGAATCAGAGAAAACTGTTAAAGATATTGAATAGCGAACTGAAATGGGTTAGCGGGAAAATACAAATAGTTGGAAAATTTTAAAACGATAATTTATTTTCGTTACAGGGAAGCAAGTGGCATTGGCTGTTGTGCTGGGGGAATAGCGCCAGCCTGTGGTGGGTTCTGGATTCGTTATAAATAACTTTATATTTTAAACTAAAGTGATGGAATAGACTACAATTAGAACATCAGAAAAAGGACAATATAATTCGTAATAGTTATTATAATTATTATTGATAGTTATTGCAGTTATTATTATCCTGAGTGGCGCAGTGGTCTAAGGCACTGCATCGCAGGGCTAACTGTGCCACTAGAGATCCTGGTTCGGATCCAGGCTCAGTCGCAGCCGGCAGCGACCGGGAGACTCATGGCGGCGCACAATTGGCCCAGCGTCGTCCAGGGTAGGGGGGAAAATGGCCGGCAGGGATGGAGCTCAGTTGATAGAGCATGGTGTTTGCAACGCCAGGGTTATGGGTTCGATTCCCACGGGGGGAGGCCAGTAAAAAAAAATAAAGATACAAATAATAAAAATGTATTCACTAGGTTGCTCTGGATAGGAGCGTCTGCTGGGTGACTAGAATGTAAATGTATTATCATTGATTCAGTAATGATAGGAAGGAAGTAGCGATAGAGCTGTGAGGGTTGAGTTGAGGACAAGGAGAATGATTTGTGGCTCTGGTTGGCGGGAAAAAGGAGAGGCAGAGACAGACTTAGAGAGACAAAGGAAGTGGGAGGAGCAATAAAGAAGCAAAAGACAATCTAAAAAATGAAAGGCATGGCAATTGGTTGATAAATAACCTAAGGGAATGTTTAGGAAGGTGGAAAAAATTGACACATAAGCAGAACTATGTGTCAAGAGGGGGGAAGAGGCTAATTGTATTAAATAATATACGAAGAAGAGGACAAAATACTTTAAAAACAAAACATTTTTTTAGATACAGTCTAAAAAGAGAATGCAGTCAGAAATTGTTAGATTAATCTGAACATGTGTGAAGATAGTTTATTAACCACACCCGTATGTCAGAGGTTTTGTGCCCCACAGGTGAACTAAAGGAGAAGGTGACCCACTATCTAACCAGGTGACTGGTGAGCATCCAGTCACTAGAAGGAAAACTGGAAGCAGGCCTGTTGGGAAGGGCCCTATCAGGTTATGTTGGTCACCACCTTGGCCATTAGAATAGCAGAGAGAGGAACCTGGGTCCATGTTACCCACTGCAAGAAGGTAAGACCACATACAAGCACCGCTTAGCACAAGCAGAGTTGACGAGCGGAACTGAGCCACAGGGTCCAGGGGTCACCTCTGTCAACGAAGATCTCCTACCCAGACCTATCATCACTGTAGTGTGTTCCTAGGGTGTGAGTATGGGGTGGTACCGAGCAGAAGGACTCAAGACAGGAGAGGGTTGGCGGTTTTTGGGAATATGGGTGACCCTGAGCTGCATCATAGTCTCGGCAATAGTCGTGGTATGTCAAGATCCACCACCACCTCGCACCAATTACGCTATGGCCTTACCATTATTAAGAAATAAAAGGGAAGCGACCCGACATACTGACCGTCAAGGGCGAGTGATCTACAAAATAGGAGTCAGAGAGGGGTGGGGAGTAAGATTCAAAATTAGGATTAGGGATCTTATCAGAGCGGATAAACAAGCAGCATGGGATTATAAGATCCCGTTGTATTTATGTTCAGCTCCCTCGGCAGATTGTTCCTGGGCTCAGGTAATTAGACATACTGGGGGACGGAGATATGAGACGGGGGGGCTGGACGTCCAGATGGAGGATAAGAAGGTATAACGACATCCCCACGGAAATGGTAGTAACAATAGTAAAAGTCACTAAAGAGGACATGAAAAGAACTTACTGGGCTTGCGCGGACGTATACGGACGGGATACTTGTCTAAGATTATATTTGATGGAGTCAAAAGATATAGAGGGAGCAGGTACTGTCATTAATCCACTAACAGCAATAGACCGAGTAAATCAGTCAAGGGATGACAGAGTCAATTCAACTAACCCGTCCACTATGAAAGATTTTCTCCTCCAAGAATGGAACAATGGGGAAGTGGAGGGGGTCCCTGATGAGAATCTCTGGTTAAAGTGGATGAAATACACCGCTAGGGCCTTGGGGGAGACCAATTGTTATGCATGCTCCATTGGGCGACCAACAATGTTGACCGCCCCAATGCCAAAGGCAATGTTTCCCTGTGTATTAGACCTGGGGTCCAATCAAAAAGAGCCAAATTGCACAGGGATTGGGCTGGCAAAATTGACATACTGGGCCAGCCCACCTAGATTCACTTTAACTCCTGGCGAATAACAGTGTTACAGACATAGAAATGGCACCCGTAACTTGGGTGATTTTGATGGCTGTAAGGAGATAATTAATGTGACTGATTTAGATAAGGAAGGGAGGGAAAAAAAATTAGGAGCCTAACCATCCCTCTGACTGATGTGTGGTGGGCATGCACTAACAAAGGGAGCATTCGACAGACATTACCAGAGGGATGGGTGGGTACTTGTGCACCAGTATTGTTGGTCCAACCTGTAAGAATTGGTCATCAAAGACCAGTGACAGGAAGAATAATTAGGAGAAAAAGAAATAAGTCAGGAAGGAAATAGCCCAATTTGGATAGATGGTATAGGCATCCCCAGGGGTGTTCCAGACGAATACAAAGCTATAAATCAAATATGGGAGAGTTTTACTACAACATTTTTCTGGTGGGTGACAAACAAAAATATGGATTGGATAAATTATATCTATTACAACCAACAACGATTTATTGACCAGACTAGAGATGCAGTAAAGGGGATCTCTGAGCGATTATCCGCCATCCCGCTCATAACTTAGTAGAGGTTGGTTCTAGATCAGGCAGAAAGGGCCGGTGTCTATAGAAAGATAAGCCATTATTGCATATTTATCCCTAACAACACCACACTGCATGGGACAGTCACCAGAGCTCTTACAGAATTAACTGCACTAAGTGAAGGATGAACTGAACTCAGAAGTTAGTACATTGTGGATAGATGGTTTGATGAAATATTTGGTAAATGGAAAACCTTAGCAGCCACCATCTTAGGAGCGATCAGTGTTTGTATGGGTATTCTTGTATTATGTGGTTGTTGTCTTGTTCCCTGTGTCCGAGGATTGGTGAGTCAGGCGTTGGTGAAATGCAGTATCTAAACAATGATGAGAGATGGACTGACTCCGGACTCTGACCAGGGGAATGTGAAAAACGATCCTCCAGGCTTGGTGGATGACGAGGATTTGGACCCTGAAAGACCGCAATTGGATGAAATGTTTATTAGTTCTGATGTGATCTCTGAGATTAATCATGCTTGTAAAATACATTTATCCTGAATGTGGGAATATTTAGTCAAAGGGGTGGATTGTTAGATTAATTTGGATTTTAAGAATAATGACTAAAGAATTTCACCCCAAACACAGTATAAATGTTAGAATTATCATGTAGTGTCAACCCACTAACAGAGGGGGCGGTACTAACCATTCAAGGGGGAAGGCAGGAACTGTTTTAAGAAAGCCACCTAAAGGTGGGAGGAGCATAATGCCTTTGTTTGTCAAGGGGTATAAAAACAGTATGTTTGTGTTTTTGGTCAGAGCTCTCCATGAATAAATATACCGATAATTACTTGTGGATTGTGGACCTTGAATCATTGATGATTAAAACCAGAGCTTTACAACCTCTGGTAATGATTCCAGCTTAGGTTGAATTAGAGATAGAAATTCACATGACAGTTTCTTTCTAAATCATGTCCAAACAATTGAATTGTCCACAGGTGGACTCCAATCAAGTTGTAGCAACATCTCAAGGATGATCTTAAGGAATTGTATGCACCTGAGCTCAATTTGGAGTGTCATAGCAAAGGCGTTTGAATACTCACAGTATTTAAATGAGATATTTCCGTTTTCACTTTGTCATTGTGGGTTATTGTGTGTAGATGGGTGAGAAAATATATATATTTAATCAATTTTGAACTTCAGGCTGTAACACAACAAAATGTGGAATAAGTCAAGGGGTATGAATACTTTCTGAAGGCATCCATACATGGCACATTTCTCAGTCGTCACTATTACAGATCATGAGCTTTTAATCCCAACCCTCAGCTTCTCTCAGCCCATCTATCTCCGTAGACAACCCTCTTTTGGTTTCCATGTGCCATATATTATGCTGTGATGCAATTTGAACCTTTCTAATCACATAGTATCCATAGACTGTAAGTTAACCCTTAGCCTACAATTTCCAGGGCACCGCATAAATCTAATTAACATAATACAACATAGATATCAAAATCCATCTTTCTTTTTTTTTTTTTTTGTATGGGCTGTGTCTCAATCCACTGCATCTGCAGATGTCGACCCCTTCCGCATCTGCGGTGAAAGGTGGCAGAGCTACAGCGGTGTTTGTCAGACCATGAGACAAACCTGAAAATTGGTCTTCTCACAACAACAAAAAACGTCTGTGGCGTCCAAACTGTTTGGCCTATGAAAACTAACAAACTAAATACTCTCTTAAAAGATGAGACTCTCACGAACACGATGGTGTTTCTCCGTTTTGCTCCAAGATGCAAACTCTTAACTCAAGATATAGACTCGTCTGAAGGTCTCCGGTACCAGTTAAAAAAATAAATGGAAGTATACAGAGACTATATACTGTATACTATATACACTATACTGTATGTGGAGATAATTTACTGACTAAAATAAGGGGATAAATACATGTAAAAATAAAACAATGTTTCCTGATATAGGAGAGACACTCAGATATAGGAGAGACACTTCAGATTTTGTTTGGGGGGACTATCTATTGTTCCATGTAGTTAATCTGTTATCCAATGCTTTCTATTGGCTAATAGCAGTAATGCCAAATTCAATGTTTCATCCAATAATTTCTTTACATATTGTTTTGAGACCCTATGGGGTGTTAAAATTCTAAATCAAATACCTAAATGATCCTTGGTATGACCATCTTTAAACGATTCCATATGTTAGCTTAGACAGGGCTTAGACTCTAGAGGGCTAATTCAGAAGCTGGTCCTTTAACAAAACAACAGGCTGGTGGCCTCCTGTAGCTCAGTTGGTAGAGCATGGTGCTTGCAATGCCAGGGTTGTGGGTTCGATTCCCACAGGGGGGGCCAGTATGAAAAATGTATGCACTCACTAACTGTAAGTCGCTCTGGATGAGACCGTCTACTAAACTGTCAACGTAATGCTGGTAAAACATTTTTAATAAATTTTTTGCAGCGCAGGGACAATGTTGATGTTTGACAAAACCAGGGTCTCCAGCAGTGCAAGCGTGACTGAATGCTGCCTTCATTTAGGCAGCCTCTTTGGGGAGTAAATCAGTTACAGATAGGGTTCAACTAAGTTGTCCAATTAAGTAACCACCAGCCAGCTGCTATGGCGATGCCAATATGGCAAATGCCATTCTCGGCTGCCTTTCTTTTTGAAATTTGAAGTTGGGTAGTGCAAGGAAGAACAGTCAACAGCAGACTGTCAACCGTGTTAACTTTTCTTTCCATTTCATTTTTCCCACAGTGCATTCTGTGTAATAATACCCCGTGGATAGACGGCGCCATCCAAGGCTGCATGTTAAATGACTCGTTCATTGTAATATCTTCTGGAAACACTCAGTTGCATTTGACATACAGGTGGTTTGCTGAGAGTGAGTGTCCATATTTGTGAACACTGTATCTTATATATACGGCGCATTCAGAAAGTATTCAGATCCCTTTTTCATATTTTGTTACGTTACAGCCTCATTTTCCTCATCAGTCTACACACAATTACACAATACCACATAATGAGAAAGCGAAAAAAATTTTTTTTTAATGTTTGCATATTTAGAAAAAATTAAGAAAAATAGAAAAAATAACTTATTAACATAATTATTCAGACCCTTTCCTATAAGATTCGAAATTGAGCTCAAGTGCATCCTGTTTCCATTGATCATCCTTGAGATGTTTTTACAACTTGATTGGAGTCCACCTGTGGTAAGTTCAATTGATTGGACATGATTGGGAAAGGCACACACCTGTCTATATAAGGTCCCACAGTTGACAGTGCATGTCAGAGCAAAAACCAAGCCATGAGGACGAAGGAATTGTCCGTAGAGCTCCGAGAGGATTGTGTCGATGCACAGATCTGGGTAAGGGTACCAAAAAATGTCTGCAGCATTGAAGGTCCCCAAGAAAACAGTGGCCTCCATCATTCTTAAATGGAAGAAGTTTGGTACCACCAACTCTTCCTAGGACTGGCCGCCCGGTCATACTGAGCAATCGGGGGAGAAGGGCCTTGGTCAGGCTGGTGACCAAGAACCTGATGGTCACTCTGATAGAGCTCCAGAGTTCCTTTGTGGAGATGGGAGAACCTTCCAGAAGGACAACCATCTCTGCAGCACTCCCCCAATCAGGCTTTTATGGTAGAGTGGCCAGACGGAAGCCACACCTTAGTAAAAGGCAGATGACAGCCCGCTTGGAGTTTGCCAAAAGGCACCTAAAGGACTCTCAGACCATGAGAAACAAGATTCTCTGGTCTGATGAAACCAACATTGAACTTTTTGGCCTGAATGCCAACTGTCACGACTGGGGAAAACCTGGGACCATCCCTAAAGTTAAGCATGGTGGTGGCAGCATCATACTGTGGGGATGTTTTTCAGCGGCAGGGACCGGGAGAATAGTCTGGATTGAGGGAAAGATGAACGGAGCAATGTACAGAGAGATCCTTGATGAAAACCTGCTCCAAAACCTTCTCTGGACCTCAGACTGGAGCGAAGGTTCACCTTCCAACGACAACGACTCTAAGCACACAGCCAAGACAATGCAGGAGTGGCTTCAGGACAAGTCTCTGAATGTCCTTGAGTGGCCCAGCCAGAGCCCGGACTTGAATCCGATCTAACATCTCTGGTAAGACCTGAAAATAGCTGTTCAGCGACGCTCCCCATCCAACCTCCCCATCCAATGACACGTACATTGGTAACTCCGCCATGCTGGAGTACCAAGACTAATTGATATTTCAGTTAGAGAAGTGACAATGTCATGGCAGCCAAATTCATGCCCAATAGTTTTGATTTACAGTTGAAGTCGGAAGTTTGCATAAATTTTAACAAAATAAATTTATCTCAGTTTTTCACAATTCCTGACATTTAATCCTGGTAAACATTCCCTGTCTTAGGTCAGTTAGGATCACCACTTTATTTTAAGAATGTGAATATTAGTAGAGAGAATGATTTATTTCAACTTTTATTAGTATTTGGTAGCATTGCCTTTAAATTGTTTAACTTGGGTCAAACGTGTCGGGTAGCCTTCCACAAGCTTCCCACAATAAATTGGGTGAATTCCTCCTGACAGAGCTGGTGTAACTGAGTCAGGTTTCTAGGCCTCCTTGCTCGCACACACTTTTTCAGTTATGCCCACCAATTTTCTATATGATTGAGGTCAGGGCTTTGAGATGGCCACTCCAATACCTTGACTTTGTTGTCCTTAAGCCATTTTGCCACAACTTTGGAAGTATGCTTGGGGTCGTTGTCCATTTGGAAGACCCATTTGCAACCAAGCTTTAACTTCCTGACTGATGTCTTGAGATGTTGCTTCAATATTACCACATAATATTCCTTCCTCATGATGCCATCTATCTGTGGGGGTGGTGAAGTGCACCAGTCCCACAGCATCACGGTTGGGATGGTGTTGTTCGGCTTGCAAGTACCCCCTTTTTCCTCCAAACATAACGATGGTCATTATGGGCAAACAGTTCTATTTTGGTTTCATCAGACCAGAGGACATTTCTCCAAAAAGTACAACCTTTGTCCCCATGTGCAGTTGCAAACCGTAGTCTGGCTTTTTTATGGCGATCTCTTTCCTGTAGTGTAGTCAGTCTGTTAAGCGTCTCTTTCCTGAGCGGTATGACGGCTGCGTGGTCCCATGTTGTTTATACTTGCATACTATTGTTTGTACAGATGAACGTGGTACCTTCAGGCGTTTGGAAATTGCTCCCAAGGATGAACCAGACTTGTGGAGGTCTACAATACTTTTTCTGAGGTCTTGGCTGATTTCTTTTGATTTTCTATGATGTCAAGCAAAGAGGCACTGAGTTTGAAGGTAGGCCTTGACATACATCCACAGGTACACCTCGAATTGACTCAAATTATGTACATTTGCCTATCAGAAGCTTCTAAAGCCATGACAAAATTTTCTGGAATTTTCCAAGCTGTTTAAAGGCACAGTGAACTTAGTGTATGTAAACTTCTAACCCACTGGAATTGTGATACAGTGAATTATAAGTGAAATAATCGGTCTGTAAACAATTGTTGGAAAAATTACTTGTCATGCACAAAGTAGATGTCCTAACCGACTTGTGGTTGAAAAACAAGTTTTAATGACTCCAACCTAAGTGTATGTAAACTTCCGACTTCAACTGTACATTTGGTTGAGTTGCAACTAACGTGAAAGCAACGTGAAATCAACCAAAAAATGTCACCATGTCAATCGATTTAGGTTAAAAGTTTGGTGAAAAAAATACTAAATGCCCTTACGTTCATGACTTTTTGGAAATGAAATCAGTTTTTGGTTGAAATAACGTGGAAGGTGATTATTGTCTTGTTTACATGAATGCTGACTCATCCTGTATGAAAAATATAGCAGAGCTTTGGACAAATAGTTAAATACTTTACTTTTCAGACACTGTATATCCACAAAATAATATTGCTGAGCGATTCGTGCTTTTTGTTGACATTTTGGTTTGATTAAAAAAAAAAAAATCACGTTTTTTGATTTCGGGTTCGATATTTTTTTTTTTTACACTAAATGCACTTTGCATTGTGGGTTGAATGCTGTAACAACACGGAATACAACTATTAATAAAAGTCCCATGATGGTAGTGACTGCCTATTACTGCTTATCACTTATTAACCATCATTTATTCATATGATTTTACTTTATTTCAGTTATTGAATTTAATGGCTATATCTATTATTTCATTCCAAGTCATCATCTCATCTCTATATTTATTCATAAAACAACACAATAAGATGCAGAGCGTTCGATTTAGCTGCTGGGGGGGCAAGGAGACCCCAGCTCCGCTAAAACCGTTGACAACTACATGTCGTTTAAAGGATTGTTAAATAACCATTTGGTTTTAATATAAAGACCTATTGAAGAGCATAGTCAGAACCTCACATTTCTGATTATTCCACATTTAGCTCTATCAGAGTTATATAGCAAAGTAACTGCATGCTATTCATGATCAGTAAACATCAATTGATCATGTATTTTCAGATACGTGAGGGTAGCCTATCCATTTGGCATGTCGCTAGCTAGCTAAGCAAACAACATGTGTCATTTAGCTTCATCAGAGATTAGTCTTTGGAAAGAGCTTGACATCAGCAAGTCCTCATCCTGGTAAAGTTGTCAGTTTGGATTACTGTCATCACCACCATAGATGGCAAGCAAATCAAACATATCACTATCTAGTTTATCCCCTGAAATGTAGCTTGTCAACCTGCTCGATTTGGTCTTACATTTAAAATAGTGCTAATAGCTAATTACAGAAAATTGCTTATGGTTGTGAGTGTGATGAAATAAAAGCAGGGCATTCTACCTGAGAATTTTAGAACTTGACTTTGGTGCAGGTCATGTTGTTCTTCACATTACCGTCTCTGGTAAAAACACACTATATCAAATAAAATCAATGTTTATTTGTCACATGCACAGGATACAGAAGGTGTAAACGGTACAGCGAAATGGTTACTTGCATAGTGGAGTCTTTTGTTTAGACATGTAGCTAACTAGCTAAACAATTAACCATAATCCCAACTCATAACGTTACTATCCTGCATGAATCTACAGGTAGTTGAAGCTAACCAACTAGGTTCAATGTTAGCTAGATAGCTAACATTAGACTATAAATAGCAATGCAAATAGCTCTGAGAAACAAATAACATTACTACATAGATCATAAAAGTAATGTTTGCTAGCGAGCCAGCCAGCAAACGTTGGCGAGCTAGCTAATAGTACGCTTTAACTTGCAATGAAAATGACTTTCTGACAAAATTAGAAATGGATAATATCTGAAAATGTATCTAGTTAGACTCTCTTACCCATATACAGTGCCTTGCAAAAGTATTCATCCCCCTTGGCGTTTTTTCTATTTTGTTGCATTACAACCTGTAATTTAAATGGATTTTTATTTGGATTTCATGTAATGGACATACACAAAATAGTCCAAATTGGTGAAGTGAAATGAAAAAAATAACTTGTTTCAAAAAATTCAAAAAAATGATAAACGGAAAAGTGGTGCATGCATATGTATTCACCCCCTTTGCTATGATGCCCCTAAATAAGATCTGGTGCAACCAATTACCTTCAGAAGTCACATAATTTGTTAAATTAAGTCCACCTGTGTGCAATCTAAGTGTCACATGATCTGTCACATGATATCAGTATATGTATACACCTGTTCTGAAAGGCCGCAGAGTCAGCAACACCACTAAGCAAGGGGCACCACGAAGCAAGTGGCACCATGAAGACCAAGGAGCTCTCCAAACAGGTCAGGGACAAAGTTGTGGAGAAGTACAGATCAGGGTTGGGTTATAAAAAAATATCCGAAACTTTGAACACCCACGGAGCACTATTGAATCCATTATGAAAAAATTTAAAGAATATAACACCCCAACAAACCTGCCAAGAGAGGGCCACCCACCAAAACTCACGGACGAGGCAAGGAGGGCATTAATCAGAGAGGCAACAAAGAGACCAAAGATAACCCTGAAGGAGCTGCAAAGCTCCACAGCGGAGATTGGAGTATCTGTCCATAGGACCACTTTAAGTCGTACACTCCACAGAGCTGGGCTTTACGGAAGAGTGGACAGAAAAAAGCCATTGCTTAGAGAAAAAAATAAGCAAACACGTTTGGTGTTTGCCAAAAGGCATGTGGGAGACTCCCCAAACATATGGAAGAAGGTACTCTGGTCAGATGAGACTAAAATTGAGTTTTTTGGCCATTAAGGAAAACGCTATGTCTGGCGCAATCCCAACACCTCTCATCACCCCGAGAACACCATCCCCACGGTGAAGCATGGTGGTGGCAGCATCATGTTGTGTAAATCAAATTATAAAAACCTCCAAAAAATCCATTTTAATTCCAGGTTTTAAGGCAACAAAATAGGAAAAATGCCAAGGGGGGTGAATACTTCCGCAAGCCACTGTACATGGGTGAACGCTTCTCCCGCTCTGTCACGGATGCCATGGTTGCCCTTACTTTGAAAATGTAATCCGGAGACAGGTGTTTTTTCCAGATCTTCATGATATCTTTCAAAAAAGCTGCGTTAGAAAGGATTACCTACACATACTGAGCAGCTCATGTTAAAGACAGAAGCGTGCTCCATGGCAGACCAATCTGAACTCATCTCTTGGCATGTCCAGCCCATCCATTATCTAAGCCAATCATGGCTAGCGGGAAAGTTCCTGTCTTTTTCCGTGGCTAAACCAACTACGCTCGTAATTTAACAATTGTATCCGTATTTACAGATGGCATACAAGTTTATTATGAAGGCACATGAAAGTTCACATTTTCCAGAATGTATTTCTGCCAAAAAACGCATTTTGATATTTAAAAGATGTTTACGTTCAAATGCCTCTCCTGTGAAGTAGTGACGTGCGACTAGTTTCCTGAAACAAGTCACATATTGACGTGATCTGTTGTTAGCTAGCTAGCGAATTTGACGTGGTCCATCAATCAATGTAGCCTTATCATGTCTGTCAGCAGCAATTGTGATTAAACACTCTTAAAAACAATGATGAAAAGGGAATAATGTTAGCCAACTTCGCTAGTTAGGCAGGTTGGAGAAAAAAAGTACATTAGGTCTACTTACCACTATGTTCAGCCAATTGTACAAAGTTTCACAGTTTAGGCTTGACCGGGTTTATCTCTAGAGAAACTGTGCAATATGCGCATTGAGCAAAACAAAGACAGAAAGAAAAAAAAGAAATGGAATTCAAATATTGAAACAGTGTAATAACCAAAACATAACCGACATTTCAGTCAATCGCTCAGCACTACAAAATAATGAAAGTGTTACCTCCCTCCATCCGAATCCCACTGCTGCACAAATCCAATGCAATGTAGAAAACGTAATTTAATTCCAGTGGTTTTAACATTAGGTCGTTGTATGTCGTACTTCATGACCGGAGCTCAAAAGATAAATGAACTCCTTGATAAATCAACTCCTAGATAAATCAACTCCTAGTTGAAGGTCTCTTCCCTGTGTAAGAACGAGCAGCATAGGGAATTTTGTAACAAGGTTGACTTGCCCAGGACTTGACCCATGGATGCTTTTTGACAGGAGCTTCATCTCACAAATCAAGTGCTAACCGGTGCGTGTGTGTTTGTCGACCGGGTGTATGAGCGCGGGCGTTGTAGACGGTCTCAATGTATTGTAACCGCTCACATGATAGCATAGCGTAGCCCATTTCTCCTCCAAGCATTCAAATCTGTCATTCATTTTCCCTGCGACAGACAACTACCTGCTCTCCCTCTTCCCCTGTGACAGACAACTACCTGCTCTCCCTCTTCCCCTGTGACAGACAACTACCTGCTCTCCCTCTTCCACAGCGACAGACAACTACCTGCTCTCCCTCTTCCCCTGCGACATACAACTACCTGCTCTCCCTCTTCCCCTGCGACAGACAACTACCTGCTCTCCCTCTTCCCAAAGTCAACACTCTGGTTATTTATCCTCCCGTTTTCTGGATTCCATCAAACTCTATGTTGGGTTTTGTAAATGTCTACATAATTGTGTTCACTTTCACTTTTCAACCCTTTGCACCCTGAACGGTTTGAAATGTGTCATTGTCCACTCTAGCCCATATCTACACAAGAAGAGGCCCCAGAAACCCTGTGTCACAAATGGGAGCCCTAGCCAAATGACGGTGTACTATAAAGGGATGAGGGTGTCATTTGGGGTGGAGAGTTTTTGATTACACTACCAAAGGGAGCTGAAGGTTCGAGTTGCCAAACGACATCCTCGAAACCTTAATGACTTGGAGAAGAGCTGCAAAGAGGAGTGGAACAAAATCCCTCCTGAGATGTGTGCAAACCTGGTGGCCAACTACAAGAAACGTCTGACCTCTGTGATTGCCAACAAGCATTTTGCCACCAAGTACTACGTCATGATTTGCAGAGGGGTCAAATACTTATTTCCCTCATTAAAATGCAAATCAATTTATAACATTTTTGACATGCGTTTTTCTGGATTTTTTTGTTGTTATTCTGTCTCTCACTGTTCACATAAACCTACCATTAAAATTATAGACTGATCATTTCTTTGTCAGTGGGCAAATGTACAAAATCAGCAGGGGATTAAATACTTTTTCCCTCACTGTACACACCCTGACTCAACATATACGAGTCCCCTGAGTCAGGGCGTGACAGTACCCCCCCCAAAGGTGCGGGCTCCGACCGCACAACCTTCACATACCAGGGTAGGGGCCTGGGTGGGCATTCCGCCTCGGAGGCGGATCCGGCTCCGGGCGTGACAACCACACCCTCTCCGCCTCCCTGTTGCGCCCCTGGTCTGGTCTGGACCTCGGCGCGCTGCTTCCCATCTCCTTCCTCCCACGATACTCCAGGCCCTGTCTGGACCCTGGTGTGGGAGACCCCGAACCTGGAGAGGGGCTGACGTCATGGTCTGGACTGGAGCCGCTGACCGGAGCTGGACTTGGCACCGGTGGAACGGACTGCTCTGGCTCCGGAGTGGAGCCGCTGACCGGAGCTGGATCGGGCACCGGTGGAGCGGACTGCTCTGGCTCCGGAGTGGAGCCACTGACCGGAGCTATATCAGGCACCGGTGGAGCGGACTGCTCTGGCTCCGGAGTGGAGCCGCTGACCGGAGCTGGATCAGGCACCGGTGGAGCGGACTGCTCTGGCTCCGGAGTGGAACAGCTGACCGGAACTGGATCAGGCACCGGTTGAGTGGACCACTCTGGCTCCGGAGAGGAGCAGCAGACCGGTGCCGGACCAGGCACCGGTGGAACGGGCACGGGCCGTGCCGGACTGGACAAATGCACCACTGGTCTGGTGCGAGGAGCAGGCACGGGCCGGACCGGACTAGGAACGCGCACCACTGGCCTGGTATGAGGGGCAGGAACGGGCCGGGCCGGACTGGCGACGCGCACCACTGGCTTGGTGCGAGGAACAGGAACAGGCCGGGCTGGACTGGCGACGCACACCACTGGCTTGGTGCGAGGAACAGGAACAGGCCGGGCTGGACTGGCGACGCGCACCACTGGCTTGGTGCGAGGAGCAGGAACAGGCCGGGCCGGACTGGCGACGCGCACCACTGGCTTGGTGCGAGGAGCAGGAACAGGCCGGGCCGGACTGGTGACGCGCACCACTGGCTTGGTGCGAGGAGCAGGAACAGGCCGGGCCGGACTGGCGACGCACACCACTGGCTTGGTGCGAGGAGCAGGAACAGGCCGGGAAGACTGGCGACGCGCACCACTGGCTTGGTGTGAGGAGCAGGAACAGTCCGGGCCAGGCTGGCGACGCGCACCACTGGCTTGGTGCGAGGAGCAGGAACAGGCCGGGCCGGACTGGCGACGCGCACCACTGGCTTGGTGCGAGGAGCAGGAACAGGCCGGGCAGACTGGCGACGCGCACCACTGGCTTGGTGCGAGGAGCAGGAACAGTCCGGGCCAGGCTGGCGACGCGCACCACTGGCTTGGTGCGAGGAGTAGGAACAGTCCGGACTGTGGAGGCGGACTGTAGGTCTGGAGCGGAGAGCTGGCACCACCCGTCTTGGCTGAATGCCTACTTCCGCACAGTATGTGTGAGGCATCAGCATAGGACGCACTGGGCAGTGCACGCGCACTGGCGATACAGTTCGTAGAACTGGCGCAGGATATGCGGGACCGAGGAGGCTTACTGGAGACCAGGAGTTTTGAGCTGGCACACCCCATCCTGGCTGGATGCCCATCTTCGCGCGGCACGTGCGTGGTGCAAGCACAGGACGTACAGGACTGTGCCGGCGCACTGGCGACACAGTACGTAGCTCCTTATAACACGGAGCCTGCCCAGTCATACGCTTCCTCACGTGAGTACGGGGAGTTGGCTCTGCTCTGACAGTAGGCTCCGCCAACCACCCCGTGTGCCCCCAAAAATTATTTTCTTGGGGCTGCTTCTCAGGCTTCCTCCCCGACCGGCCTTCTCCATGTTGCCGTTGCACCTCTCCTGCCTGGGCATCTACCTTAGCCCATGGTCCTCTCCCCGCAAATATCTCTTCCCATGAGCACAAATTGCCCACCTGTGACATGGCTATTCGCTCCGCCTGGGCACGCTGCTTGGTCCTGGTTTGGTGGGATCGTCTGTCACGTTCGTTCAATTACGGGTCAGACCAAGGCGCAGTGTGATATACATACATGTTTATTAACTTATAAACACCACGACAAAACAACAAACGAAACGTGAAGTCCAAGGTAGAACACACTCAATAGTGCCAATCGGCTGCCTAAGTATGATCCCCAATCAGAGACAACGAGCGACAGCTGCCTCTGATTGGGAACCACACAGGCCAACATAGATCTACACCTACTAGCATGCCCACATAGAAAATACTACATAACAAAGAATATACACACCCTGACTCAACATATACGAGTCCCCTGAGTCAGGGCGTGACAGTTCTGAATTAACCAGTAGTGTTGTTTTGCCTCTGTGAGAGGACCAGCTTCCGATACAGCGCTAATGTTCTGAATTAACCAGCGGTGTTGTTTTGCCTCTGTTAAAGGACCAGCTTCCGATACAGCGTTAACGTTCTGAATTAACCAGCTGTGTTGTTTTGCCTCTGTTAAAGGACCAGCTTCCGATACAGTGTTAACGTTCTGAATTAACCAGCGGTGTTGTTTTGCCTCTGTTAAAGGACCAGCTTCCGATACAGCGTCAACGTTCTGAATTAACCAGCGGTGTTGTTTTGCCTCTGTGACAGGACCAGCTTCCGATACAGCGTTAACGTTCTGAATTAACCAGCAGTGTTGTTTTGCCTCTGTTAAAGGACCAGCTTCCGATACAGTGTTAACGTTCTGAATTAACCAGCGGTGTTGTTTTGCCTCTGTTAAAGGACCAGATTCCGATTCAGCGCTAATGTTCTGAATTAACCAGCGGTGTTGTTTTGCCTCTGTTAAAGGACCAGCTTCCGATATAGCGCTAATGTTCTGAATTAACCAGCGGTGTTGTTTTGCCTCTGTTAAAGGACCAGCTTCCGATACAGTGTTAACGTTCTGAATTAACCAGCGGTGTTGTTTTGCCTCTGTTAAAGGACCAGCTTCCGATACAGTGTTAACGTTCTGAATTAACCAGCGGTGTTGTTTTGCCTCTGTTAAAGGACCAGATTCCGATACAGTGTTAACGTTCTGAATTAACCAGCAGTGTTGTTTTGCCTCTGTTAAAGGACCAGCTTCCGATATAGCGCTAATGTTCTGAATTAACCAGCAGTGTTGTTTTGCCTCTGTTAAAGCACCAGCTTCTGATACAGCGCTAATGTTCTGAATTAACCAGCGGTGTTGTTTTGCCTCTGTGACAGGACCAGCTTCCGATACAGCGTTAACGTTCTGAATTAACGAGCCTAAGTTGGTCTGTGTTAAAGGTGCTACACATAGGATTTGTTCGAATTTTTGCATTGTCATTTCTGAAAATCGCTGTCAATTATATTTTTTATAACAAAAAATATTGTTTTTACAGCTGTTTAAAGCTGGTGATCCACCTGCTTCAAACAGCGGTTTTGGATCCACCTGCTTCAAACAGCTGCACTCCGACGGGAGAAATCAATAGGCGAACATCACAGCCAATCACAACACTGGCAGGTAAGTAATACTGTGAAACACTGTCATTCCACTATTAGCGGAAGATATATTATGGACATATTCTGAAATTACAATGCAAAAATTCTAACAAATCCGATGTGTAGCACCTTTAATATGTTTTGGTTGTTGGTGGCCACAGGGAACAAAGTAGCTCCAGACTAAACCTATAAACTCAGAAATCCCCAGCTGTTTTTCCCCTTGCTAACAGTCTTCTGGCCATCGATTTCTGGGTTAATGCTGACGCTAAGAGACCAACCAAGTCCTCTAGTGTTGTGGACGTCCTTGTCCAAAGCTGTTATGTCGGAAGGTTTGAGATTTTCCACAAGTTCCCATAGATAACTTGTGAGAGGCCCGGCGAGTCCCCAGGAAACTGCAACCATTCAATACGAGATAATTACAGGCGGGGAACACGGAATCCATCAGTCACACCTCCCGGAGGTTCCTCCCATGGGCTCACCACTGTTGATTTTTCTCCCTTCTCCCCGCACCACTCTGAGGGGGCTGGGACATCGATTCCCTATCGATTCCCCCACAGTGAGTGGGCAGAAGAAAAAAACATGCAGGGGTCACCCAAGACTGACGACTTCCCAAGACACCAGGCGCCTCATTTATCAATATATCTAAATACTACTTACGAACGGAATTTAGAATGTTCGTATACATAGAAAAGGTGTGATTTGTCAAACAATCCTACGAGCGTTATACCCACACCGGTAGGAGATAACCATTGATACATACCAATTGTTCTCAGCCTCAGTACTAGTGCACGACCTTGGCTATTTGCACTTCGAAACGCCCTTAATTAACCATATATGGTAAAAATCATCCCTTTAAAGCCTTTGGGGAATATACAACGCCGTACCATGAAATACAACGGCACAACCAAAAAAAGCTAAGAAAATAAAAACTTTTACGAAACTGAAATTGAGGTGCTAGTGTCAGATTGAGGTAAAAAACAAAACAAAACAAAAACATAGCTACAAAGAGAGGAACATTAGGACAATTCAAGTTGCTTTAGTTGCCCAAATGAGTAGGCAACACTCACCAGTAAGCCATCTATCCTCAACAGCTTCCTTCTGTAGGTGTATAGGTCAACATTGCTGTTCTGCAGAATGTACGAGTCATGTGTTCCACTTGACTACCTTGTCACCACATTCAGCAGCATCTATTGCACATCACATAACATATCACCTGCACATTAAGAGTGGAAGCCTTTTCTGTTCACATAGTTGAACTCGTTTTGGGATGGTGCTGTCTATTGCTCAGTTCGTATTTGGGAACCTATTGATGGCATCATGGCAAAGAAACCCCTCTTGACTTCACCCTGTTGTGCGATTGTGTATGGAAATTGTATATTACTGTTCTTTTTGCTGATGTTTGTATCCAAAGGGTTGGCTCATCGAGGGCTGTGAGATGCCGATCAGTATGCTCCTGAAATTTGCCCGTTGCCAAAGACCTGAGGGTGGATATCACTTGGATGTGCACCGGAATGGCATGTTTTGCCTTTTTAAAGTAGGTCTTAAATCCTCACAAAAAATACTATCAAATTGGTTTGCAGAAACGGTATCTGATTAGCCAATCTGTACTTTCTGAAGAAAAAGTATCTAAAAACATTCTCTCCGTGAAATGCAGCATGTGCCAAATCTTCCAGCAGAGCAAGATCAGCCATCTCTCATTTCATTTCCCATTATCTCAGTCTTTTATAGTATTTACACAATGGTGTCACTTTCACACGTGCCTCTAATTTAACAAATTACTGTAATTTATATGGATTGTTATGGTAAGAAATGCACTGATGTGGTGAAATGATATAGCATGTCAATATATGTTGCATGAATTCACAATGGAAATAGAAAAATAAATCTAAAAATAATTTAAATTGTTACTCTCACTATTTCACACATTTTCAACATATATTTTCCCCACTCTATGCCAGACGAGCAGTTCCCTTATTCTACCACTTGCCACTGTGCGTAGGCATGGTACATTTACGCACACTCTCAAACAAACGTTCATATTGATAAATCACACTTTGCGTGGAAACGATCCCACGCATGGTTCACGCACAGATTTGCGCCCACACATGATTGGTAAATGAGGCCCCAGGGCTGTACTGGTTGGTGAAAGGGAGTGTGAAAAAAAAGTAAAGCTGGGCCAAACATGCTGTGTGGATCTCTACGTATGCTGGTGTCATTTGACAAAGTGGTGTACAGCATTGCCAATACACATTTACATGATGCGTCACAGTTCCTCGCAGTTGGTCCCTGACTCATTGGAAAGTAGTAAAGGTGAAACCTAATTGGTTTGGAGCCACTCGCATCCACACATACTGTAGCTGGGTTATGCTCGTATTGCATGGGATTGGCATTTTTCCAAATTAAATCTCCCTGTAATGATTTTAGTGTAGATATAGTCAGAGCTCCCACGCCGGACCTTGGAATTACTCTCCACCTCGCCTCCTTATCCTTTCCCCTGAGGGAGGGACAGCTTAGTTATAAACCATTGCGGATAATGGGATGGGGAGAGGGAATGGAGGCCTGGTGCAAAGTCAGTCAGGGAGACTAGCTCTATTCCCTCAGAGAATGTACTCTGGTCTCCAGTGCTCCCCCACACTCCTTGCTAAATCCATGGCTCATTTAAAAATGATTTGCCTCATTAGCATTTTTATCTTGTTGTCTCGATTTCGCACCACTCGATAAGGAAGAGAAGGGGGATCCCTTTGTTTTAGTGTGATAAAAAGAAAGAAAAGAAAGAATGTCAAAGTCGTGGTTAAATGACATTTTGGCTGTGTGTGTTGGTTATGCTACCCTAGTGAATATTGTATGATGGTGATGCTTTTGGAAAACTATAGAATTATGGCTTTATTCTTATTCACAGTGATTCATTTTTTTTTTGTTGCATTTTACTTTCATGAAAATGGTTCTTCCCACTTCACATTCTCTTCCGTCATCTTCAGCGCTTGGTTTTGACTCAACATGGCCGTGTTCTAATCATCAGTTTCAGAGCAAATCGAAAGCTGCCATCTTGAAATGGATTAACCAGCAAATGGAGATAGCCAACGGTCAATGAACACCCCAGTAATGTCAAAGAAAATCGATAACATAGGTGTCGATATCATAATAAAGGACAAAAGTTTACAATGAAGGAAGAAAACAATTCTTAAGAACACTCGGATACAACAAATAAACTAAGGACCTGAGAAGCACTCTGGAAAGATAAAGCCCTTCACGACAAATGCCTGAAATCAACCAACAATACAATATTTATGAGCCAACTGCTGTCAGACCTGTTTCACAATTTGAGGAAGATTGTAAACAACAGTGGTGAGAGGATGGGAAATAACAAGCTAGTGGCTTCAAAGCTCATCTGAACCCCACTGACAAGAGGCACAGTACTGGTTCCATTGATGTGTTGCAGTAATCCAAATAACAAATTAAACATGTCAAGGATACGGCTTTGTTAAGGCATTATCTCATCTTGAAGAGCCTGTCGAACTTCGAGCTTTGCAGTCGGAAAGGGAGGTAGTCAAACCAATTTCCCTCACTGGGGTAGCTAGTAATTTTGAAGGGCCATGAGAATGATGTGGAGTTCTATTGAAGTGAAGCTGCTTTACCTTTCACACCTGGATCACATCCTTTCCTTTACTAAGTCTGGACTGAAACCAATCTGGAGATACAGTTGAAGTCGGAAGTTTACATACACTCAGGTTGGAGTCATTAAAAGTAATTTTTCAACCACTCCACAAATGTCTTGTTAACAAACTATAGTTTTGGCAAGTCGGTTGGAACATCTACTTTGTGCATGACACAAGTAATTTTTCCAACAATTGTTTACAGACAGATTATTTCACTTATAATTCACTGTATCACAATTCCAGTGGGTCAGAAGTTTACATACAGTTTAAAATCCAGAAAATCACATTGTATGATTTTTAAGTAATTAATTTGCATTTTATTGCATTACATAAGTATTTGATACATCAGAAAAGCAGAACTTAATATTTGGTACAGAAACCTTTGTTTGCAATTACAGAGATCATACGTTTCCTGTAGGTCTTGAACAGGTTTGCACACACTGCAGCAGGGATTTTGGCCCACTCTTCCATATAGACCTTCTCCAGATCCTTCAGGTTTCGGGGCTGTCGCTGGGCAAAACTGACTTTCAGCTCCCTCCAAAGATGTTCTATTGGGTTCAGGTCTGGAGACTGGCTAGGCCACTCCAGGACCTTGAGATGCTTCTTACGGAGCCACTCCTTAGTTGCCCTGGATGTGTGTTTCGGGTCGTTGTCATGCTGGAAGACCAAGCCACGACCCATCTTCAATGCTCTTACTGAGGGAAGGAGGTTGTTGGCCAAGATCTCGCGATACATGGCCAAATCCATCCTCCCCTTAATACGGTGCAGTCGTCCTGTCCCCTTTGCAGAAAAGCATCCCCAAAGAATGATGTTTCCACCTCCATGCTTCACGGTTGGGATGGTGTTCTTGGGGTTGTACTCATCCTTCTTCTTCCTCCAAACACGGCAAGTGGAGTTTAGACCAAAAAGCTATATTTTTGTCTCATCAGACCACATGACCTTCTCCCATTCCTCCTCTGGATCATCCAGATGGTCATTGGCAAACTTCAGACGGGCCTGGACATACGCTGGCTTGAGCAGGGGGACCTTGCGTGCGCTGCAGGATTTTGATCCATGACGGCGTAGTGTGTTACTAATGGTTTTCTTTGAGACTGTGGTCCCAGCTCTCTTCAGGTTATTGACCAGGTCCTGCCGTGTAGTTCTGGGCTGATCCCTCACCTTCCTCATGACCATTGATGCCCCACGAGGTGAGATCTTGCATGGAGCCCCAGACCGAGGGTGATTGACCGTCATCTTGAACTTCTTCCATTTTCTAATAATTGCACCAACAGTTGTTGCCTTCTCACCAAGCTGCTTGCTTATTGTCCTGTAGCCCATCCCAGCCTTGTGCAGGTCTACAATTTTATCCCTGATGTCCTTACACAGCTCTCTGGTCTTGGCCATTGTGGAGAGGTTGGAGTTTGTTTGATTGAGTGTGTGGACAGGTGTCTTTTATACAGGTAACGAGTTCAAACAGGTGCAGTTAATACAGGTCATGAGTGGAGAACAGGAGGGCTTCTTAAAGAAAAACTAACAGGTCTGTGAGAGCCGGAACTCTTACTGGTTGGTAGGTGATCAAATACTTATGTCATGCAATAAAATGCAAATTAATTACTTAAAAATCATACAATGTGATTTTCTGGATTTTTGTTTTATATTCTGTCTCTCACAGTTGAAGTGTACCTATGATAAATATTACAGACCTCTACATGCTTTGTAAGTAGGAAAACTTGCAAAATCGGCAGTGTATCAAATACTTGTTCTCCCCACTGTATGTGTGTATGTGCCTGTGTGTGTGTGTCTCTTCACAGTCCCCACTGTTCCATAAGGTGTATTTTTATCTGTATTTTTTTTCAATCTGATTCTACTGCTTGCATCAGTTACCTGATGTGGAATAGAGTTCCATGTAGCCATGGCTCTATGTAGTACTGTGCGCCTCCCATAGTCTGTTCTGGTCTTGGGGAATGTGAAGAGACCTCTGGTGGCATGTCTTGTGGGGTATGCATGGGTGTCCGAGCTGTGTGCCAGTATTCCAAACAGACAGCTCGGTACGTTCAGCTCGTCGACACCTCTCACAAAAACAAGCAGTGATGAAGTCAATCTCTCTTCCACTCTGAGCCAGGAGAGACTGATATGCATGTCATCAATGTTGGCTCTCCGTGTACTTTTAAGGGCCAGCCGTGCTGCCCTGTTCTGAGCCAATTGTAATTTTGCTAAGTCCCTCTTTGTGACACCTAACTACACAACTGAACAGTAGTCCAGGTGTGACAAAACTAGGGCCTGTAGGACCTGCCTTGTTGATAGTGATAGTGTTGTTTATTATGGACATACCTTTCCCCATATTAGCTACTGTTCTAGCAACATGTTTTGATAATTACAGTTTACAATCCAAGGTTACTCCAAGCAGTTTAGTCACCTCAACTTGCTCAATTTCCACATTATTTATTACAAGATTTAGTTGAGGTTTACAATGCTTTTAGTTTTTGAAATATTAAGAAACTAACTGCAGCTCTTTTGTTAAGTGTTGCAGTAATTTCACCCGCTGTAGTTGCTGACGTGTATAGTGTTGAGTCATCCGCATACATAGACACACTGGCTTTACTCAAAGATTAAAAAAAGTAAGGGGCCTAAACAGCTGCCCTGGGGAATTCCTGATTCTACCTGGATTATGTTGGAGAGGCTTCCATTAAAGAACACCCTCTGTATTCTGTTAGACAGGTAACTCTTTATCCACAATATAGCAGGGGGTGTAAAGCCATAACACATACGTTTTTCCATCAGCAGACTATGATCGATAATGTCAGAAGTCGCACTGAAGTCTAACAAAACACCCCCCACAATATTTTTATTACATTTTACATTTTAGTCATTTAGCAGACGCTCTTATCCAGAGCGACTTACAAATTGGTGCATCCAACTTAGGATAGCCAGTGGGACAACCACCTGTTTATTTTTTATTTTTTATTTTTTAATGTGTGGTTGAGGAGGGGTGGGGGTAGAAGGACTACTGTTATACTATTTCAGGTATTCCTTAGTCATTTGTGTAAGTGCTGTGCTTGTTGAATGTCCTTCCCTGTAATTGGTTGTTCACTCAATCGTGTATGACACTTTTCATTTGAACAAACTGGTGATTGCTGGTGATTTTGATGTTCATTTCTGCACTCCATAATGTTTGCAGTTCATGTGTTGAGACTCTACTTATTTTCCTCATGTACCGGAAGCAACCGACCCACTGGGAACACACACTGTTTCCTCATCAGTTCAATTAATATATGTTGAACCAACGTAGAATATACGTTGAATTGACGTCTGTGCCAAGTGGGGAGTGCTTCGTTATCCATCTTTACCCCCTTACAACAATGCCGTTAAAATGGAAATTTTTTCACAAAATGATATCTGGAAAAACACCTGCCTTGGTAGAATAGTCACAGGCTCCAGGGAATCCCTCCCCACCAACCCCCCTAACAGGCTCTCCTGTTACGTCCTGTACAGTTGGATGGTTTGTTTGTTTAACATAATACAAATACATCCACCCCGGCATTTGCCCCCCCGCCCCATGACTGCTGACACCGATTATTAACCTTCCTGGTGAACCGTCAGTTAATCCACTGTGAGGTTGCTGCCGAGCGCTGCTGGAGCCGGGGGTTGTTGGGATTTCGACAGCACTGCATCCAAAAGGCCGCTTGCGATATGAGTTGGTTTAAGCCTCATTGATATTCTGAGCGGCGGAGAGAAATAGAGAGGAGCGGGGAGGAAAGAAGGGATGGGGGAACATCATTTGTTACATATGTCATTTCCCCCCCGGGCTGATGTGCTTCATAACCTCATCCCATGGGACTACTACCCCCCCGCTCCACCACACACACAAACACACACACACACCTTGCTCCACCAACACAAAACACCGTACACACACCCTGCTCCCCCTTCATACCCCCGAACCTCGTCCACCTTGGGGTGGTGCACCCCGTCAGTGAAACGAGATTGGAAAAGGGAAGGGAGAAGACATTTAAATGATCAAGTGTCCAAAGCCTGGAATCCCTCCCCCCAGTATTGTAATTGAGGTGAGGAGGTTCAATACATCAAATTAGGGTTGGATGATGATACACTGGGGGGACGATCATCACCATTAATTCACACTGGGAATTCTGACTGGGGAAGTGATATGGTGATGTGACCTTTCAGGTAGTCCCCTATCTGATATACAGTATCAACTCCCCTCAACCACAGATGGCTCAGTGGGTTAGTTAGCTCACGATGACAGTACCACTAAGTTAGTGGGTTAGTTAGCACGTGATGACAGTAACACTAGGTCAGTGGGTTAGTTAGAGACTAGGGTTGTGGGTTAGTTAGACACTAGGGTTGTGGGTTAGTTAGACACTAGGGTTGTGGGTTAGTTAGACACTAAGGTTGTGGGTTAGTTAGACACTAGGGTTGTGGGTTAGTTAGACTACTGTAAGTCAGTGGGTTAGTTAAACACTACTATAGGTCAGTGGGTTAGTTAGACACTATTGTAGGTCAGTGGGTTAGTTAGACACTAGGGTTGTGGGTTAGTTAGACACTAGGGTTGTGGGTTAGTTAGACACTAGGGTTGTGGGTTAGTTAGACTACTGTAAGTCAGTGGGTTAGTTAAACACTAGGGTTGTGGATTTGTTAGACACTACTGTAGGTCAGTGGCTTAGTTAGACACTATTGTAGGTCAGTGGTTTAGTTAGACACTAGGGTTTTGGGTTAGTTAGACACTAGGGTTGTGGGTTAGTTAGACACTAGGGTTGTGGGTTAGTTAGACACTAGGGTTGTGGGTTAGTTAGACACTAGGGTTGTAGGTTAGTTAGACACTAGGGTTGTGGGTTAGTTAGACACTAAGGTTGTGGGTTAGTTAGACACTATTGTAGGTCAGTGGGTTAGTTAGACACTAGGGTTGTGGGTTAGTTAGACACTAGGGTTGTGGGTTAGTTAGACACTAGGGTTGTGGGTTAGTTAGACTACTGTAAGTCAGTGGGTTAGTTAAACACTAGGGTTGTGGATTTGTTAGACACTACTGTAGGTCAGTGGGTTAGTTAGACACTATTGTAGGTCAGTGGTTTAGTTAGACACTAGGGTTTTGGGTTAGTTAGACACTAGGGTTGTGGGTTAGTTAGACACTAGGGTTGTGGGTTAGTTAGACACTAGGGTTGTGGGTTAGTTAGACACTAGGGTTGTAGGTTAGTTAGACACTAGGGTTGTGGGTTAGTTAAACACTAAGGTTGTGGGTTAGTTAGACACTATTGTAGGTCAGTGGGTTAGTTAGACACTAGGGTTGTGGGTTAGTTAGACACTAGGGTTGTGGGTTAGTTAGACACTAGGGTTGTGGGTTAGTTAGACTACTGTAAGTCAGTGGGTTAGTTAAACACTAGGGTTGTGGATTTGTTAGACACTACTGTAGGTCAGTGGGTTAGTTAGACACTATTGTAGGTCAGTGGGTTAGTTAGACACTAGGGTTGTGGGTTAGTTAGACACTGTGGTTGTGGGTTAGTTAGACACTACTGTAGGCCAATGGGTTAGTTAAAAACTAGGGTGTGGGTTAGTTAGACACTAGGGTTGTGGGTTAGTTAGACACTAGGGTTGTGGGTTAGTTAGACTACTGTAAGTCAGTGGGTTAGTTAAACACTAGGGTTGTGGGTTAGTTAGACACTGTGGTTGTGGGTTAGTTAGACACTACTGTAGGCCAATGGGTTAGTTAAAAACTAGGGTGTGGGTTAGTTAGACACTAGGGTTGTGGGTTAGTTAGACACTAGGGTTGTGGGTTAGTTAGACACTAGGGTTGTGGGTTAGTTAGACACTAGGGTTGTGGGTTAGTTCAACACTAGGGTTGTGGGTTAGTTAGACACTACTGTAGGTCAGTAGGTTAGTTAGACACTAGGGTTGTGGGTTATTTAGACACTAGGGTTGTGGGTTAGTTAGACTCTAGGGTTGTGGGTTAGTTAGACACTAGGGTTGTGGGTTAGTTAGACACTAGGGTTGTGGGTTAGTTAGACACTAGGGTTGTGGGTTAGTTAGACACTAGGGTTGTGGGTTAGTTAGACACTACTGTAGGTCAGTAGGTTAGTTAGACACTAGGGTTGTGGGTTAGTTAGACACTAGGGTTGTGGGTTAGTTAGACACTAGGGTTGTGGGTTAGTTAGACACTAGGGTTGTGGGTTAGTTAGACACTAGGGTTGTGGGTTAGTTAGACACTACTGTAGGTCAGTAGGTTAGTTAGACACTAGGGTTGTGGGTTATTTAGACACTAGGGTTGTGGGTTAGTTAGACACTAGGGTTGTGGGTTAGTAAGACACTAGGGTTGTGGGTTAGTTAGACACTAGGGTTGTGGGTTAGTTAGACACTAGGGTTGTGGGTTAGTTAGACTCTAGGGTTGTGGGTTAGTTAGACACTATGGTTATGGGTTAGTTAGACACTAGGGTTGTGTGTTAGTTCAACACTAGGGTTGTGGGTTAGTTAGACACTACTGTAGGTCAGTAGGTTAGTTAGACACTAGGGTTGTGGGTTAGTTAGACACTAGGGTTGTGGGTTAGTTAGACACAACTGTAGGTCAGTGGGTTAGTTAGACACTAACGTTGTAGGTTAGTTAGACACTACTGAAGGTCAGTGGGTTAGTTAGACACTAGGGTTGTGGGTTAGTTAGACACTAGGGTTGTGGGTTAGTTAGACACTAGGGTTGTGGGTTAGTTAGACACTACTGTAGGTCAGTGGGTTAGTTAGACACTACTGTAGTTCAGTGGGTTAGTTAGACACTAGGGATGTGGGTTAGTTAGACACTAGGGTTATGGGTTAGTTAGACACATGGGTTGTTGGTTAGTTAGACACTAGGGTTGTGGGTTAGTTAGACACTAGGGTTGTGGGTTAGTTAGACACTAGGGTTGTGGGTTAGTTAGACACTACTGTAGGTCAGAGGATTAGTTAGACACTAGGGTTGTGGGTTAGTTAGACACTAGGGTTGTGGGTTAGTTAGACACTAGGGTTGTGGGTTATTTAGACTCTAGGGTTGTGGGTTAGTTAGACACTACTGTAGGTCAGTGGGTTAGTTAGACTCTAGGGTTGTGGGTTAGTTAGACACTACTGTAGGTCAGTGGGTTAGTTAGACACTAGGGTTGTGAGTTAGTTAGACACTAGTGTTGTGGGTTAGTTAGACTCTAGGGTTGTGGGTTAGTTAGACACTACTGTAGGTCAGTGGGTTAGTTAGACTCTAGGGTTTTGGGTTAGTTAGACACTAGGGTTGTGGGTTAGTTAGACTCTAGGGTTGTGGGTTAGTTACACACTAGGGTTGTGGGTTAGTTAGACACTAGGGTTGTGGGTTAGTTAGACACTATTGTAGGTCAGTGGGTTAGTTAGACTCTAGGGTTGTGGGTTAGTTAGACACTAGGGTTGTGGGTTAGTTAGACTCTAGGGTTGTGGGTTAGTTAGACTCTAGGGTTGTGGGTTAGTTAGACACTAGGGTTGTGGGTTAGTTAGACACTAGGGTTGTGGGTTAGTTAGACACTAGGGTTGTGGGTTAGTTAGACACTAGGGTTGTGAGTTAGTTAGACACTATGGTTGTGGGTTAGTTAGACACTAGGGTTGTGGGTTAGTTAGACTCTAGGGTTGTGGGTTAGTTAGACACTAGGGTTGTGGGTTAGTTAGACACTAGGGTTGTGGGTTAGTTAGACTCTAGGGTTGTGGGTTAGTTAGACACTAGGGTTGTGGGTTAGTTAGACACTAGGGTTGTGGGTTAGTTAGACACTAGGGTTGTGGGTTAGTTAGACACTAGGGTTGTGGGTTAGTTAGACTCTAGGGTTGTGGGTTAGTTAGACACTAGGGTTGTGGGTTAGTTAGACACTAGGGTTGTGGGTTAGTTAGACACTAGGGTTGAATCCTGCATTGCTCTTTGGGATATGATGGTGTAAGACTGTTGTAATAAACCCATAAGGCATTCATATTATTCTCAAACAACCAATGTGGATATCATTAATTGAAATTACGATTGAAACAGCTTGAAATATTGCAGATTGTACCTTTAATATTACGTCTGTGTTATAAATAGCTAATAGCTTACATATCCCATTTAATGACTGTAACTGACCACAGTCATTTTGTTGTTTTAAAGAGAGTATTCAGTGACATCTTCTTAGTGCAACAAGGTTAAATGCCTTGCCGTCTGCGCTCTCTCGCTCATTCGCCTCCGCCTTCAAAGCTGCTTCTTCTCAGCGTTCACACAAGGTAACAACTAGACGTCTGCCCTCAGATCAATTGCCAGAACTAATCACGACATGGTGGTCTGTGGTGCATGATTCTACTGTTGATTGGGGTAGAATGCCTGGTGTGCGTGTTATTTCAGATGAATGCCTCCTTCAGACAATCACAGCCCACACCATCAGCGGGTAGATAGGAGCTGCACACCTCTAATGACTACACCAACACTATCAAAACAAAACCAACCACCTTGCGATGCACCAAACAAGAACTGGTTGCCTGCTGCGAAGACGATGTGATATTACTTGAAAGCAAAGATTTTAAAGTAAGTAATTAAAGTTTGGTTTAGCTACATTCATGAGGGGTGTTTCGTTTGACTGCCAGCTCTTTTGCGCACAATCCACAATCCTCAGTTTGTTTTTCAGCCAAACAGTACAACCAGCCTTTAGTACCACCAGCCTTTAGTACCACCAGCCTTTAGTACAACCAGCCTTTAGTACCACCAGCCTTTAGTACCACCAGCCTTTAGTACCACCAGCCTTTAGTACCACCAGCCTTTAGTACCACCAGCCTTTAGTACCACCAGCCTTTAGTACCACCAGCCTTTAGTACCACCAGCCTTTAGTACCACCAGCCTTTAGTACCACCAGCCTTTAGTACCACCAGCCTTTAGTACCACCAGCGTTTCCATCCTCCCTATACCCGTCCCTGTGCCACACCCTGCAGCCTACTACACATCAAACAAACCCTTCTTAGCGATACGTGGTCTTGTTATCTCTCTGAGGTGCAGTTAAGTCATCGTCATGTCAGTTCACAGCAGTTAGCATCATTGGCCTACCCATGGTGCCTTGCTCCGCCTGTGGTGTGATGGACACCTCTTAGAGGGCCATGATTGATTGGTTGCTTGCTGTCAACAGCTAATCAAAAGATCACCTGGCAAGAATAATTGGGACCACGTTCTCCAGACCTTCCATTAGAAGATGGGGAAATGAGAGACAATGTGGTCATCTTTAAAGACCTTACCCTCAGCAGTGTTTCTTGGTAACATCCCAGAGGACCTTATCCTCAGCAATGTTTCTTGGTAACATCCCAGAGGACCTTAACCTCAGCAGTGTTTATGGGTAACATCCCAGAGGACCCTTACCCCCAGGAGTGTTTCTTGGTAACATCCCAGAGGACCTTAACCTCAGCAGTGTTTATGGGTAACATCCCAGAGGACCTTACCCTCAGGAGTGTTCTTGGTAACATCCCAGAGGACCTTACCTTCAGGAGTGTTTTTTGGTAACATCCCAGAGGACCTTACCCTCAGCAGTGTTTCTTGGTAACATCCCAGAGGACCCTACCCTCAGGAGTGTTTCTTGGTAACATCCCAGAGGACCTTATCCTCAGAAGAGTTTCTTGGTAACATCCCAGAGGACCTTATCCTCAGCAGTGTTTCTTGGTAACATCCCAGAGGACCTTATCCTCAGGAGAGTTTCTTGGTAACATCCCAGAGGACCTTATCCTCAGCAGTGTTTCTTGGTAACATCCCAGAGGACCTTACCCTCAGGTGTGTTTCTTGGTAACATCCCAGAGGACCTTATCCTCAGCAGTGTTTCTTGGTAACATCCCAGAGGACCTTATCCTCAGCAGAATTTCTTGGTAACATCCCAGAGGACCTTATCCTCAGCAGTGTTTCTTGGTAACATCCCAGAGGACCTTACCCTCAGGTGTGTTTTTTGGTAACATCCTAGAGGACCTTACCCTCAGGAGTGTTTCTTAGTAACATCCCAGAGGACCTTCTCTAGAAAACCCAGCTTCAATTGAGTAACAATTGTAGAAACGATGTTTGATGAAACGGAACGAAAATTGTTAAACTAAGCATTTTGCTGTTCTACAATTCGTGTGGGTCTGGGTCATCGAGAGAAATAAAGTACCATGTTAGCTATTAAGCTTCATGGAAACTCCCTCCTGGTCAAGTGAGCTTTCACTGGAAGTCTTTTTCGACTGGGGTGGGACAACTATAGAAATATAATGACTAGAACGGAAACTCCCATTCAAGTTTCCCTGTTCTAGTCATTATATTTCCTCTAGATAGGATGATGTCTTGTCCCCTTATTAGATAGGATGATGTCCTTGTCCCCTTATTAGATAGGATGATGTCCTTGTCCCCTTATTAGATAGGATGATGTCCTTGTCTCCTTCTTAGATAGGATGATGTCCTTGTCCCCTTATTAGATAGGATGATGTCCTTGTCTCCTTATTAGATAGGATGATGTCCTTGTCCCCTTATTAGATAGCATGATGTCCTTGTCCCCTTATTAGATAGGATGATGTCCTTGTCCCCTTATTAGATAGGATGATGTCTTGTCCCCTTATTAGATAGGATAATGTCTTGTCCCCTTATTAGATAGGATGATGTCCTTGTCCCCTTATTAGATAGGATGATGTCTTGTCCCCTTATTAGATAGGATGATGTCCTTGTCCCCTTATTATATAGGATGATGTCCTTGTCCCCTTATTAGATAGTATGATGTCCTTGTCCCCTTATTAGATAGGATGATGTCCTTTTCTCTTTATTAGATAGGATGGTGTCCTTGTCCCCTTATTAGATAGGATGATGTCCTTGTCCCCTTATTAGATAGGATGATGTCTTGTCCCCTTATTAGATAGGATGATGTCTTGTCCCCTTATTAGATAGGATAATGTCTTGTCCCCTTATTAGATAGGATGATGTCCTTTTCTCTTTATTAGATAGGATGATGTCCTTGTCCCCTTATTAGATAGGATGATGTCCTTGTCCCCTTATTAGATAGGATGATGACCTTGTCCCCTTATTAGATAGGATGATGTCCTTTTCTCTTTATTAGACAGGCGCACACATACAACCAGCATGAGTTACTGTGATTTGAAACAACCTTAATGAATCCAGTGTAGAAGGTAAAAGGCAGTGTGTCCTCTTTTCACGGTGCCGGCTGTGGTAAGATCAAATATCAATAAACAATTTTATATGGGGCCGCTTTCTAAGCTATACATTATACAGAATAATTATTATGTCAACAATTGACAATGTCTTCAGTAAAACAGGAAGTACACATTTTCTGAAGGCTTTTTAAAATACCTCTGGATCTATACAAATGAAAGATGTAAGAAGTAAAATACCATGTCATGTTTCAACATAGGGTGCCATAGATACGGTCACGTTTCAACATAGGGTGCCATAGATACGGTCATGTTTCAACATAGGGTGCCATAGACACGGTCATGTTTCAATGCAGGGTGCCATAGATACGGTCATGTTTCAACATAGGGTGCCATAGATACAGTCATGTTTCAACATAGGGTGCCATAGATATGGTCATGTTTCAACATAGGGTGCCATAGATACGGTCATGTTTCAACATAGGGTGCCATAGATATGGTCATGTTTCAACATAGGGTGCCATAGATATGGTCATGTTTCAATGCAGGGTGTCATAGATAAGGTCATGTTTCAACATAGGGTGCCATAGATACGGTCATGTTTCAACATAGGGTGCCATAGATATGGTCATGTTTCAACATAGGGTGCCATAGATATGGTCATGTTTCAACATAGGGTGCCATAGATATGGTCATGTTTCAACATAGGGTGCCATAGATACGGTCATGTTTCAACATAGGGTGCCATAGATACGGTCATGTTTCAACATAGGGTGCCATAGATACGGTCATGTTTCAACATAGGGTGTCATAGATAAGGTCATGTTTCAACATAGGGTGCCATAGATATGGTCATGTTTCAATGCAGGGTGTCATAGATAAGTTTCAGAATTTTACGTACATTAGCATGTTCCATTAATGACCTAATCTATACCGCAGCGGATTACTGTAAAATCACAATAACAATACAATACAATATAATATAATAATATATCCCATTAATGGAACCCACTGTCCTGGCATTACAAGTGACATGCTCTACGAACTGAGCTACAGAGGACGAGGAACTTATGGGCGTGCAAGGTGTCCTTGAGCTTCCAACCTAGAACATCTTAAACTGAGCTGTTATTTACTGTCTTTTTATGTGTCTTTTCGAAAAGAGAGATTAAAGCTATTCCTCAGATTCCAGGAAATGTCATGGCGTAATGTGGTTCTTGGTACCTCGAACAGGAGAAAAGCTTTGTGATGTAGTTTCTTCCCCATTTACCTAGTCATAGACCTTTGCAGAATTGTTTGAAATGCTTATTTATCAGATGAGCGAACGTTAATGAGATCTACAGTGTACATCACATGATACCCATCACACTGTAATGATATTATATAAGGGTCCTGTTCATTAGAGCAGGCAATTGAGAAAAACGTTTTAAAAAAAGTTTTGAAACAGAAAACCGAAAACGTTTCTTATTGGGCAAGTCCAGGTAGTCACTCCCTGTTTGAGTCAGTTTTCTTCTGTTTGGTTTCTAATGAACACAACCCTGTTGAGCTGCTGGAGCGAGGCCTGGGTAGACCTAAGGAAGGCTTATAAAGAGTTTATAAAGACATTACGCCCATTCGGAGACACTCCTGATCATTTAGCATTACAGACAAACACTATTATGCCACTTTTACATGGTAAGCAACGCTGTGATCAAGATGTGGTTGTCCCACTGGCTATCCTAAGTTGAACGCACCAATTTGTAAGTCGCTCTGGATAAGAGCGTCTGCCAAATGACTTAAATGTAAATGTAAATGTTTCAGTACGAACCGTCAACATTGTGCATTTGATGATTCACATTTAAATCAGGTAAACATGGGTTTTCTGTAGTCATTTTTATGAAGAGGGAAATATTACAACAAATGTAGACATGCTCTTTTAGATTTCCTCCCTTTTTTGCTGGAGGTAAAATTAAATTGTGTTTTCGATACATACACCAACTATAAACTATGACCTTACTCCACAAAAGCTTTGTCTTTACATGTTTACATTCAAAACCTTTGCCACTTTGATTGCAGCGAGATCAAGATGAGATTATTCAGAGCACTATCCCACCTTACTGTGATACATCTGGGTTTTCATATTATATCAAGAGATGACGGGAGACAGACTGACAATCTATAGATTTTGATAAGACTGTTGGGGCACTGTTCTTATTAGAACAGAAAATATACTTTATTGTCCATTTTTTGTGAGATATCGTATTTTGGTTTCTGGCAATCTCAACTCCCAAAATACACACACATTATTATAACACGTTATTCCTGCAATTTAATACAAGCCTCAGTGTAAGTGTGGGAGCCGTTGGCGTCTAGCTGTGAACAAGTTGTGTGATGTCTCAGGCGAGGCAGATTTTATGAACCCCATGAGAGGGAAGGATATCAAGGGCATTGTTTTATGTCACCTTGAGCCGTGTAGTGTCCATCTCCTGTGGGAACATTAAATGTCAGTGTAATGGCTTGTGCCATACATTGCAACCCAGTCATTACTTCTTTAACACATACTGAGAGATGCGCCATTTTTATAGACTCCGCTGCACTCTGCATACAAAACCCTGAGCCAGGATTGAGGTATTTACATCAGATTCAAGAGAAAAGACAGAGGAAAAAGTAAATGAGAAAATGTCAGATCCTTGGACGTGGACGGGGGTAAGGGTAACGTTTCACACTTAGTACTGTAAGAATGTTTTCAGCGTGTTTACATGATTTTGTGAAAGATCGTGAAGGGTTTCGACAATGTAAAAACGCAGAAATGTTAGTCCCGCATTGGACCTTGAGACTCCACACGACTTGTAAACAACAGCAACAAAAAGCCTCTCCAACAAACAACCTCAAGTACATGTGCAGCTTGCCTACGCCCACGCATTCCCACACACACACACACACACACACAATGAACAAGGTTACCTTGTCGTGACAGTGTGAAAATAATCAGTGAAAACAGTGAGGATCCATGAATAATATGAATATAATATAAATGGTGATATATAGGCTCATATTGCTAGCAGACCAAGGTCACAATAGTAACTGTCTTCTTTTAAACACACTAGCCTCGTGCATTGGATCAGTCCCAAAAGAGCAAACCGTGCCTACTAAATTGATTTCAAAGTAAACAAAATAATATTTGAATCAACATCTATTTGCTCGAGCCAAACAAAATGTTTTCACATTGTCTGCGCTTGGAGGTGTTGAACAAGTCCATCCTCATAGGAAGAAAAAAACCTTTTGCATTTCCGTTACACATGCAGTGCTATAACCACCTACAACAAGATGATGTTGTCAAACTCCCATAGCGAGCGATGGCTGTGCCAAATGATGAAATGGATATTGACTATGATCTATGACCTCACACAGCTTTTACTACAAACGTACAGTAACACCCCTGCGGTGTCTAGTGTCTCCAATCCCCAGTCTCTACAGTGTCTCCACTCCCCAGTCTCTACAGTGTCTCCACTCCCCAGTCTCTACAGTGTCTCCACTCCCCAGTCTCTACAGTGTCTCCACTCCCCAGTCTCTAAAGTGTCTCCACTCCCCAGTCTCTACAGTGTCTCCACTCCCCAGTCTCTACAGTGTCTCCACTCCCCAGTCTCTACAGTGTCTCCACTCCCCAGTCTCTACAGTGTCTCCACTCCCCAGTCTCTACAGTGTCTCCACTCCCCAGTCTCTACAGTGTCTCCACTCCCCAGTCTCTACAGTGTCTCCACTCCCCAGTCTCTACAGTGTCTCCACTCCCCAGTCTCTACAGTGTCTCCACTCCCCAGTCTCTACAGAGTCTCCACTCCCCAGTCTCTACAGTGTCTCCACTCCCCAGTCTCTACAGTGTCTCCACTCCCCAGTCTCTACAGTGTCTCCACTCCCCAGTCTCTAAAGTGTCTCCACTCCCCAGTCTCTACAGTGTCTCCACTCCCCAGTCTCTACAGTGTCTCCACTCCCCAGTCTCTAAAGTGTCTCCACTCCCCAGTCTCTACAGTGTCTCCACTCCCCAGTCTCTACAGTGTCTCCACTCCCCAGTCTTTATAGTGTCTCCACTCCCCAGTCTCTACAGTGTCTCCACTCCCCAGTCTCTACAGTGTCTCCACTCCCCAGTCTCTACAGTGTCTCCACTCCCCAGTCTCTAAAGTGTCTCCACTCCCCAGTCTCTACAGTGTCTCCACTCCCCAGTCTCTACAGTGTCTCCACTCCCCAGTCTCTAAAGTGTCTCCACTCCCCAGTCTCTACAGTGTCTCCACTCCCCAGTCTCTACAGTGTCTCCACTCCCCAGTCTTTATAGTGTCTCCACTCCCCAGTCTCTACAGTGTCTCCACTCCCCAGTCTCTACAGTGTCTCCACTCCCCAGTCTCTACAGTGTCTCCACTCCCCAGTCTCTACAGTGTCTCCACTCCCCAGTCTCTACAGTGTCTCCACTCCCCAGTCTTAACAGTGTCTCCACTCCCCAGCCTGTATACCACCAGCGCTGGATACAAATATCTCACCACATCTGTTACTGTGCAAATACACAGCGCATACTGTAGATAATGAAGTGTCTTAAGGGTCAGGGGTCAAATGGGGAGGTTTGTAGGAAGAGACTCTCTCTGTGCAGTGGATAGGAGTGAGAGCGAGAGAGAGAGAGAGAGAGAGAGAGGGCAAGAGGGGGAGAGAGAGGGGGGCAAAAGGGGGAGAGATAGATGGGAGAGAGAGAGAGAGAGAGAGAGAGAGAGAGAGAGAGAGAGAGAGAGAGAGAGAGAGAGAGAGAGAGAGAGAGAGAGAGAGAGAGAGAGAGAGAGAGAGAGAGAGAGAGAGAGAGAGAGAGAGAGAGAGAGAGGAAGAGGGGGAGAAAGAGAGGTTTGTTGTAACATACTGTCTAGGTGTATTGAGAGGAGGCTTCTTTGATCCGGAAGGTCATAATACCACTCCTCATTAATTTGGGTTTTATTTGCCTCTGAGGTTCAAACCTCTCCAGCGACATTAGTATTTGCATGATGGAATCATTTGTACGTGGGTGTGTTTGTTAGAGAGAGAATGAGAGAAAGAGAGAGAGAGAGAATGAGAGAGAGAGAGAGAGAATGAGAGAATGAGAGAGAGAGAGAGAGAGAGAGAATGAGAGAGAGAGAGAGAATGACAAAGAGAGAGAGAGAGAGAGAGAGAGAGAGAGAGAGAGAGAGAGAGAGAGAGAGAGAGAGAGAGAGTGTATGAGTATTCTTTGTCTCATGATGTACAATGGACATTTTCACCTACTTCAGTCCATTTCAGGCAGACAGTCACTCTCCCATGGCAACAAAACTATGGCATAAATAATGAAACGCTGAGAAGCTGCTATTAAGAAGTTCTTCAAAACCAAGGGGTACATTTCATTTGCTGAAATTACCAATGAAGATCATGACATTATGTAAGATTGCACTTATTGTCATCGATCATACTCCCAACTAATATGACACTCTGCTCCAGAACCTAGGCGTTATAGTGTGCAGCTTCAGGCCCCGTTCACTGTATAATACACTATAGATGAGACAAAGCCATATGCCCATTACAGAGACATACTGTACAAACATGGAGGCCTTATTCTCCACTGAGTACTGAGGGCTGGAAAATGACTATTACCAAACAAACAATTTTCCTCTCAAGTTGTTTCTTTGATTTTGCTTGATGGGGAGCCTACATGAAACCGTCCTTTAGGTTGACTGGTGGAACATCTTTTGTTTGACTCTATAATTAACTGCCATTATAGACCACATACTTTTTCTGGTGGGGTTCTTTCTTCCTGGAGGTTCTCCTCAGAGATCCTTGAGCATTGTCTCCAAGACCTTGAAAATACAGTACAAGACCTATAACATACAGTACAAGACCTATAACATACAGTACAAGACCTAGAACATACAGTACAAGACCTAGGACATACAGTACAAGACCTAGGACATACAGTACAAGACCTAGGACATACAGTACAAGTGGATGTGTACTGTACATTCTTCTCAAACATATGGTGATGGCTTTGTTTAAAATATCTAAATGATTGATTAAAGTGTTTTGACAGGCCTGTAACTATACTAGTGTAAGAGGCCAGTAGGAATAGTAATTTTCCACGTGGTGTGTTTGTCTTTGCAGTGCATTTGTGAGTTGGCCCTTTGGGCCCTAGATTTTTTAAAGAAAATAACAAGATTCATTTTAGATTAATGTAAAATGTTACCTTAAATGATCCAAGTGTTGTGCAAGGTCACGCAGGGCTTAATCAGGACTAAGAGTTGAGTCAAGACTCACATGGTCTAACTCTTCATTCAGATGTCCATAATATGATGCACCAGTGCTGCAGGCAAATGATCCAATACATCCGATCCTTATGTAATGCACCAAACAAACACAGGGAAGAGGTCAGGTAACCGAAAGGTCGCTGGTTCTAATCCCCGAGCCGACTAGGTGAAAAATCTGCCGATGTGCCCTTGAGCAAGGCACTTAACCCTAATTGCTCCTGTAAGTCGCTCTGGATAAGAGCGTCTGCTAAATGACTAAAAATAAATAAATAAAATAAGTCATAAAAACATATAACAACATGGGGTAAAATGAATCTTAAACTTCACAATACTTTTGATACACGCAGATTTGAGTGTTCTTGCAGGGAGTAAAGCTATCAAGACTCCCCTGAAGCAAACAACATTCAATTCTGTGCAGAGGGACAGCAGTTGTCCGGTCCGAATACGTTTATATTGCTTTAACACGGAACCTTGGATGACAAAGTAACTAGTTGTGTATTCTAGGAATTAGGTGAACTGGTTCCATCACTATCAACTAGACTCTCTCTCTCTCTCTCTCTCTCTCTCTCTCTCTCTCTCTCTCTCTCTCTCTCTCTCTCTCTAACTCTCAGAGATGCTAGTGTAGTGGGGAGGGGGCTCTTGATGAAAGGGGAAAAGCATTTGCCTTTGGGAATAAAAATGAGGCAAACCCTACACATGATGAACGTAGAAGTAAAATGACCTACTCTACACCAAGGTTCTGTAACTGAATCTAGTTGATGATCCCTGCTCTATGCCAGGGGAATACACCAGGGGGAGGTAAAAAAGTGACAGAGAGAGATACAGCCATACATGGACGCTTTGGGATGTGATGTGCATCTTTCCCTTTCAAGATGATTCAGTGCGT
Organism: Coregonus clupeaformis; assembly: GCF_020615455.1. Classification (NCBI taxonomy): domain Eukaryota; kingdom Metazoa; phylum Chordata; class Actinopteri; order Salmoniformes; family Salmonidae; genus Coregonus; species Coregonus clupeaformis. The sequence goes on along the minus strand of NC_059205.1, from coordinate 7,508,362 downwards.
ATCTACACAATAATATAAACGCAACATGTAAAGTGTTGGTTCCATGTTTCATGAGCTGAAATAAAAGATCCCAGAAATTTTCCATACGCATTAAAAAAGCTTATTTCTCTCAAATGTTGTGAACAAATGTGTTTACATCCCTGTTAGTGAGCATTTCTCCTTTGCCAAGATAATCCATCCACCTGACAGATGTGGCATATCAAGAAGCTGATTAAACAGCATGATCATTACACAGGTGTACCATGTGCAGTTTTGTCACACAACACAATGCCACAGATGTTTGTTTTGAGGGAGCGTGCAATTGGCATGCTGACTGCAGGAATGTCCACCAGAGCTGTTGCCAGATAATTTAATGTTAATTTCTCTACCATAAGCCGCCTCCAACGTCGTTTTAGAGAATTTGGCAGTACGTCCAACCGGCCTCACAACCGCAGACCACATATAACCACGCCAGCCCAGGACCTCCACATTCTTCACCTGCGGGATCGTCTGAGACCAGCGACCCGGAAAAGGTTCCGTTTTAGGACCACTATTGTTTTCACTATATATTCTACCTCTTGGTGATGTCATTTGGAAACACAATGTCAACTTTCACTGCTATGCGGACGACACACAGCTCTACATTTCGATGAAACATGGTGAAGCCTACCCTGGAAGCCTGTGTTTCAGACATAAGGAAGTGGATGGCGGCAAATATTTATCTTTTAAACTTGGACAAAACAGAGATGCTAATTCTAGGTCCCAAGAAACAAAGAGATCTGCTGTTGGATCTGACAATTCATCTTGATGGTTGTACAGTCGTCTCAAATAAAACTGTGAAGGACCTTGGCATTACTCTGGACCCTGATCTCTGTGTTGACGAACATATCCAGAATATTTCAATGCTTTTTTCCATCTTCGTAACATTGCAAAAATCATAAACCTTTAGCGCTAAACACGGGCTGCTAGAATCCTGACTAGAACCAAAACATTTGATCATATTACTCCCAGTGCTAGCTGGCTTCCTGTTAAGGCTAGGGCTGATTTCAAGGTTTTACTGCTAACCTACAAAGCATTACATGGGCTTGCTCCTAACTATCTCTCCGATTTGGTCCTGCCGTACATACCTACACGTACGCTACGGTCACAAGACCCAGGCCTCCTGATTGTCCCTAGAATTTCTAAGCAAACAGCTGGAGGCAGGGCTTTCTCCTATAGAGCTCTATTTTTATGGAATGGTCTGCCTATCCATGTGAGAGACGCAGACTCGGTCTCGACCTTTAAGTCATTACTGAAGACTCATTTCTTCAGTAGGTCCTATGACTGAGTGTAGTCTGGCCCAGGGGTACGAAGGTGAACGGCAAAGGCACTGGAGCGACGAACCTGGCCGGCTCTGCCTGGCCGGCTCCTGTCTCTCCACTGGGATTATCTGCCTCTGATCCTATTACGGGGGCTGAGTCACTGGCTCTTCCATGCCGTCCCTAGGACGGGTGCATCACTTCAGTGTGTTGAGTCACAGACGTGATCTTGCTGTACGGTTTTGCGTACGGTGGAGGAGATCTTCGTGGGCTTTACTCAGCCTTGTCTCAGGGTAGTAAGTTGTTGGTCTGTTGATATCCCTCTAGTGGTGTGGGGGCTGTGATTTGGCAAAGTGGGTGGGGTTATATCCTGCCTGGTTGGCCCTGTCTGGGGGTATCGTCGGACGGTGCCACATTGTCCACCGACCCACCCCTGTCTCAGTCTCCAGTATCTATGCTGCAATAGTCTATGTGCCGGGGGGCTAGGGTCAGTCTGTTATATCTGGTGTAATTCTCCTGTCTTATCTGGTGTCCTGTGTGAATTTAAGTATGCTCCCTCTTATTCTCTCTCTCTCCCTCTCTCCCTCCCCTCCCAGAGGATCTGAGCCCTAGGATCAGGACTACCTGGCCTGATGACTCCTGGCTGTCCCCAGTCCACCTGGTCGTGCTGCTGCTCCAGTTTCAACTGTTCTGCCTGAGGCTAGGGAACCTGACATGTTCACCGGACGTGCTACCTTGTCCCGGACCTGCTGTTTTCGACTCTCTCTCTCTAGCGCACCTGCTGTCTCGACCTCTGAATGCTTGGCTATGAAAAGCCACCAAACATTTACTCCTGAGGTACTGACCTGTTGCACCCTCTACAACCACTGATTATTATTTCACCCTGCTGGTCATCTATGAACGTTTGAACATCTTGAAGAACAATCTGGCCTTAAATGGCCATGCACTCTTATCATCTCCACCCGGCACAGCCAGAAGAGGACTGGCCACACCTCAGAGATTTGTTCCTCTCTAGGTTTCTTCCTAGGTTCCTGCCTTTCTAGGGAGTTTTTCCTAGCCACCGTGCTTCTACATCTGCATTGATTGCTGTTTGGGGTTTTAGGCTGAGTTTCTGTACAGCACTTTGTGACATCTGCTGATGTAAAAAGGGCTTTATAAATACATTTGATTGATTGATTGATGAAGCTGAGGAGTATTTATATCTGTAATAAAGCCCTTTTGTGGGGAAAAACGAATTCTGATTGGGTGGGCCTGACTCCCCAGTGGGTGGGCCCCTGCCCAGTCATGTGAAATCCATAGATTAGGGCCTAATTTATTTATTTCAATTGACTGATTTCCTTAAATGAATTGTAACTCAGTAAAATCATTGACATATTTGCATGTTGTGTTTATATTTTTGTTCAGTATAGGGCTCCGATAGATACAGGATCGATATGTTTTAGTTTGAAACGATTCGGTGCGATTCGGTTTGATTAGAGAACGTAGCCTATATTTTTTGTCCCCCCACTTTGGTTCTGAAATCATTATCACCTACTAATTAACTTGTAAATGTTGCAGATTAAATGTTTGAGATAGTAATGTATCAACATTTATTGTTTACAAATTAGCTATGACATAGCCAATGATTATGTAGCATAACTTTGGATTTCACCCACATCTTAAAATCAAATGGTTTTGACCGTTAAATTTTTTTTTGTGACATTATTTTCTCCCCCTGCTTTTCCTCTTTATGAAATTATCAACTTTACCATGTATATCTAAAAATGACCATACACTGATTGTTTAAAGCAAAACTCCAAAAACGATTAAAGATTTGGTATTTTCAGAAGGTAGAAAGAAACCAAAAAATATGAGTGAATATTGGACGATGCATGCTACGTTTGGATCAGTTTGGGGTCCGTGGACAGATGCAGTTATATCTTAAACATTTGCATTGGGGACCGATGCTTACCGGTGAATCGTTACATCCCTAAACGAAATCTTGCTATTTTAACTATTAGCATCATTTAATAGGGCTGTTTCTTTGGAAGATTGTATATGTTTTTGGAACTACTTTATTTGACTAGTCACTCACAGATGATTTATAGAAATTGAACCATTTACAGACCTTTTCATTCTCTGCCTCCTTTGTCAAGTTTACATACTTCAAGCTCCAAACCCAAATTTCAATTTTCACATGACAAATGTCCACTTATGAAATTGTTTGTTTCTCATAACACCTTGCTCAAGTTAAGGTAAGGTTAAAAATGAGCTTTCACTTAACTGGAGGGCCAATGCAGAGGATTCTAAACAAAATAGGCTATACCACCAGCCATTTTCTACTGTATGCGAGAGACGATCCCATTCTGTTGTGATTTGCAATCTGATCAGCGCATTAAGCCCCCACTCACATCACAGACCCCATAAGTCTTTTAATGCGCTGATCAGATTACAAAAAAACCACACTAAGGCATCATGTAATGACAGACTTCAATACTTCAATACCCAGCCGACTCCTTGAGCTGTTTTGCAAAACTGCCGTGATTGACGCAAGGTCTGTCAAAAGCAAACGAAACGAGCGGCAAGGAGCCCTAAACCGTTTGGTGGTGCGTCTGTCAGCGTCTGAGACACTTTGCCCTCTGATTCATTCCTTCCCGCCGAGCGGATTCGCCCCCCCCACATAATTCAATTTCCCATTCTTTCACGCATCATTAAATAAATATCACTCCCATCGCACCTCAACACCGCAGGAAACAAGGCTTGCGTCCCAAATGACACCCTATCCTCTTCCTGTAGGGCACTACTTTTGACAAGGGCCCATCGGGCTCTGAGTGCCATTTGGGACACACGGGTTCTTGGGGGGGAGCGTTAAGTGACAGCACACCGGGCCTCTCTGGATTTGCGCAGCGCATGCAATATGTGCTGTATCATTTACATTAGATCAGCGGAACTGTTACATTATATACACACTGAGTTGACAAAACATTAAGAACACCTGGTCTATACTTTATATATTTATATATACACTGAACCCTTTCCACAGAGGGTTCTACATGGAACCCAAAAGGGTTCTACCTGGAACCAAAAAGGGTTCTCCTATGGGGACAGCTGAAGAACCCTTTTGGAACCCTTTATTCTAAGAGTGTAGTCTGTCCTGAGTTCATTCTGGATGTAACAAAGGAACTATAAGCGCATTGGATTTGAGGACAGGTGATGTGGAGTTCAGGCACCAGCAACATATTTCTGTTGTACTCACTAAAGAACACTATAGAATGTCTAGCATCGATCACTCAAGCACGGTCTGTGGAAGTTCACACATTTAGACATTCACCAAATACTGAACCCTGAACCTGCTTGTAGGTGTGTTGTATGTTCTTGCCATCCATAAAAAAAATATATCCAGGCCTATGTCACAGTCATATAGAACTGCATAAATGCAGCTATCTCTGTGTACCTTGTAAACTAAAAGCTTTTCTCTCGTAGTGTGTTTGGAGGTCTCAATTATGTTCTTTATATGTTCTGGCCTTGGATATTCTTGACGTTTTTAGATTACCACGAGCACATAGTGCAACCCTTGAATTCAATTCACAGAATGCCCTTTAATAATAAAAAAACCCATTAAACCAACAATCCGTGCTCATACTACGCTGAAATGCACTTGAAATAAAGTGGCTTGCGAAAGTATTCACCCCCCTTGGCATTTTTCCTATTTTGTTGCCTTACAACCTGGAATTAAAATTGATTTTTTGGGGGTTTGTATCATTTCATTTACACAACATGCCTACCACTTTGAAGATGCAAAATAAATAAAAATTGTGAAACAAACAAGAAATAAGACAAACAAACAGAAAACTTGAGCGTGCGCAACTAATCACCCCCCAAAAAGTCAATACTTTGTAGAGCCACCTTTTGCAGCAATTACAGCTGCAAGTCACTTGGTGTATGTCTCTATAAGCTTGGCACATGTAGCCACTGGGATTCTTGCCCATTCTTCAAGGCAAAACTGCTCCAGCTCATTCAAGTTGGATGGGTTCCGCTGGTGTACAGCAATCTTTAAGTCATACCACAGATTCTCAATTGGATTGAGGTCTGGTCTTTGACTAGGCCATTCCAAGACATTTAAATGTTTCCCCTTAAACCACCAAGTGTTCCTTTAGCAGTATGATTAGGGTCATTGTCCGGCTGGTAGGTGAACCTCCATCCCAGTCTCAAAACTCTGGAAGACTGAAACAGGTTTCTCTCATGAATTTCACTGTATTTAGCGCCATCCATCATTCCTTCAATTCTGACCAGTTTCCCAGTCCCTGCCGATGAAAAACATCCCCACAGCATGATACTGCCACCACCATGCTTCACTGTGGGGATGGTGTTCTCAGGGTGATGAGAGGTGTTGGGTTTGCGCCAGACATAGCGTTTTCCTTGATGGCCAAAAAGCTAAATTTTAGTCTCATCTGACCAGAGTACCTTCTTCCATATGTTTGGGGAGTCTCCCACATGGCTTTTGGCGAACACCAAACCTGTTTGCTTATTTTTTTTCTTTAAGCAATGGCTTTTTTCTGGCCACTCTTCCGTAAAGCCCAGCTCTGTGGAGTGTATGGCTTAAAGATACTCCAATCTCCGCTGTGGAGCTTTGCAGCTCCTTCAGGGTTATCTTTGGTCTCTTTGTTGCCTCTCTGATTAATGCCCTCCTTGCCTGGTCCTTGAGTTTTCGTTGGGGCCCTCTCTTGGCAGGTTTGTTGTGGTGCCATGTTCTTTCAATTTTTTAATAATGGATTTAATGGTGCTCCGGGGGATGTTAAAAGTTTCGGATATTTTTTTATAACCCAACCCTGATCTGTACTTCTCCACAACTTTGTCCCTGACCTGTTTGAAGAGCTCCTTGGTCTTCATGGTGCCACTTGCTTGGTGGTGCCCCTTGCTTAGTGGTGTTGCAGACTCTGGGGCCTTTCAGAACAGGTGTATATATACTGAGATCATGTGACAGATCATGTGACACTTAGATTGCACACAGGTGGACTTTATTTAACTAATTATGTGACTTCTGGAGGTAATTGGTTGCACCAGATCTTATTTAGGGGCTTCATAGCAAAGGGGGTGAATACATATGCACGCATCACTTTTCCGTTATTTATTTTTTAGAATTTCTTGAAACAAGTTATTTTTTTTTTTTTCACTTCACCAATTTAGACTATTTTGTGTATGTCCATTACATTGTATATCAGCATAATATTCTAAACGTGGTTTGGCCTTTTGGAATATTCACCAACGCTGGTGTGGCAGAAGCAACACGTTTGAGAACAGCCATAAGGATGACACTACACTGTCATTGTAATGACGCATCTATTAAGATACCTAAATATGAGCTCTTGCGTAGCATGACATGAATGCGCTGTAGACGTGCTATGGATGTGTTGAATTAACCTTTAATAATGCGGTTATAACACGTTCATGTAACGTTTTTAGACGCACCACTTTTCCGCTATTTATTTATTAGCATTTTTTTAAACAAGCCCTTCTTACAGCTGTTTGCTTAGAAATTCTAGGGACAATCAGGAGGCGTCTCGTGACCGTAGCGTACGTGTAGGTATGTACGGCAGGACCAAGTTTTCATTTCACTTCACCAATTTCGACTATTTTGTGTATGTCCATTACTTGAAATCCAAATAAAAATCCATTTAAATGACAGGTTGTAATGCAACAAAATAGGCAAAACGCCAAGGGGGGTGAATACTTTTGCAAGCCACTGTATGCCCTGTGTCACGTTCTTTCATGAACGGGTCAGACCAAGGCGCAGCGGGATATGCCAACATGTTTATTAAACGAATAAACACAACGACAAAACAATAAACCAACGATACGTGACGTCCTAAGGTACACACAACAAACCTCACACGGAACAAGATCCCACAACCCACTAGTGCCAATAGGCTGCCTAAGTATGGTCCCCAATCAGAGACAACAAGCGACAGCTGCCTCTGATTGGGAACCACACCGGCCAACATAGATCTATACATAAGAGAACACCAAACATAGAAATACACAACATAGAACATACACACCCTGACTCAACATATAAGCGTCCTCTGAGTCAGGGCGTGACAGTACCCCCCAAAGGTGCGGACTCCGACCGCACCACATACACATAACAGGGTAGGGGCCGGGTGGGCGGATCCGGCTCAGGGCGTGACGACCTCTCACTCTCCGCCTCCCTGTTGCGCCCCTGGTCTGGTCTGGACCTCGGCGCGTTGCTTCCCCTCTCCTTCCTCCCACTATACTCCAAGCCCTGTCTGGACCCTGGTGTGGGAGACCCCGAACCTGGAGAGGGGCTGACGTCTGGGTCTGGACTGGAGCCGCTGACCGGAGTTGGACCGGGCACCGGTGGAGCGGACTGCTCAGGCTCCGGAGTGGAGCCGCTGACCGGATCTGGACTGGACCCCGGTGGAGCGGACTGCTCTGGCTCCGGAGTGGAGCAGCTGACCAGTGCCGAACCAGGCACCGGTGGAACAGGCACGGGGCCGTGCAGGACTGGACACACGCACCACTGGCTTGGTGCGAGGAGCAGAAACAGGCCGGACCGGGCTGGCGACATGCACCACTGGCTTGGTGCGAGGGGCAGGAACAGGCCGGGCCGGGCTGGCGACGCGCACTACTGGCTTGGTGCGAGGGGCAGGAACAGGCCGGGCCGGGCTTGCGACGCGCACCACTACCTTGGTGCGAGGGGCAGGAACAGGCCGGACCGGGCTGGCGACGCGCACCACTAGCTTGGTGCGAGGGGCAGGAACAGGCCGGGCCGTACTGAGAACACGCACCACTGGCTTTGTGCGGGGAGCAGGAATGGGCCGGAAAGGACTGGCGACACGCACCACTTGCTTGGTGCGAGGAGCAGGACTGGGTTCCTTTATTAACCCCCGTTCCTTCTGCTGCCTAACCAGCTCCTCTCGCCGTGCCTCTACACCTTCCTTCTGCTCCCTCTGAACCAATGGACCCCGTAATCTGGTGGCCTCCTCTCCTAACCAGCAGATCCACCCTGTCGCGGCCTCCTGCTGCCTTGTCGTCCACACCGATTGCCTCTCCACCCTGATCAGGGCCTCCATCTTCCTTGCCAGATCCTCTCTCATCTTCTGCCAAGTCCATCCTCTCTGCTCCTCCTCGGCACACTGCTTGGTCCAGGTCTGGTGGGATCTTCTGTCACGTTCGTTCATGAACGGGTCAGACCAAGGCGCAGCGTGATATGCCAACATATTTATTAAACGAATAAACACAACGACAAAACAATAAGATATAAGAAGATGTGGCTCCAATTATGTTAACATTTTTTGCAGATAGGGATGTATCCACTTTCCATGTGTGTAGAGACAGTATAGAGATAGGTCAGCCTTCGTGTGTAGAGACAGTATAGAGATAGGTCAGCCTTCATGTGTGTAGAGACAGTATAGAGATAGGTCAGCCTTCATGTGCGTAGAGACAGTATAGAGATAGGTCAGCCTTCATGTGCGTAGAGACAGTATAGAGATAGGTCAGCCTTCATGTGTGTAGAGACAGTATAGAGATAGGTCAGCCTTCATGTGTGTAGAGACAGTATAGAGATAGGTCAGCCTTCATGTGTGTAGAGACAGTATAGAGATAGGTCAGCCTTCATGGAGGCCCTTGCTCATATCCAGCTCATTTTCAAACGTTGCTATGGGACGTTGCTATGGGACGTTGCTATGTGCACTTCCAAAGAACGGAAGTGATGGATTCGACTTCTGCTTTACTTCCCTACTGCAGTAGGAAATTATTAGAAATAATCGATTTATGAAGTATAAAAATCAAGTAAACAAATATAAGTGTAATTTTATATTTATTTAATTCAAGTTCTCTAATGTTAGCTATACCTACTAGTAGGCTAGTTCTGTTGTGATAATAACGTTAGTTGTGCTATGGTAGAGATAATTAAGGCCCAGGCCATCCACCAAGGCAATAACTATAATGATAAACTATACTGTAGGCTACATAACTATTACATGTTGGTGAGCATCCACACTAGAGGAAGGTTTATTTTTATTGTTCTACAGTCCTACACCTGTCAATCAACTGAGCAACACATCCGACCTGCCTATAAATAAGGTGGTAACACAAGACCATTCATGAGGTCTCTAACCCACAAATACTGGTTCAGACCATTCATGAGGTCTCTAACCCACAGATACTGGTTCAGACCATTCATGCGGTCTCTAACCCACAGATACTGGTTCAGACCATTCATGAGGTCTCTAACCCACAGATACTGGTTCAGACCATTAATGAGGTCTCTAACCCACAGATACTGGTTCAGACCATTCATGAGGTCTCTAACCCACAGATACTGGTTCAGACCATTCATGCGGTCTCTAACCCACAGATACTGGTTCAGACCATTCATGCGGTCTCTAACCCACAGATACTGGTTCAGACCATTCATGAGGTCTCTAACCCACAAATACTGGTTCAGACCATTCATGAGGTCTCTAAAACACAGATACTGGTTCAGACCATTCATGAGGTCTCTAACCCACAGATACTGGTTCAGACCATTCATGAGGTCTCTAACCCACAGACACTGGTTCAGACCATGAGGTCTCTAACATACAGATACTGGTTCAGACCATGAGTTCTGTAACCCACAGATACTGGTTCAGACCATTCATGCGGTCTCTAACCCACAGATACTGGTTCAGACCATTCATGAGGTCTCTAAAACACAGATACTGGTTCAGACCATTCATGAGGTCTCTAACCCACAGATACTGGTTCAGACCATGAGGTCTCTAACCCACAGATACTGGTTCAGACCATTCATGAGGTCTCTAAAACACAGATCCTGGTTCAGACCATTCATGAGGTCTCTAACCCACAGATACTGGTTCAGACCATTCATGAGGTCTCTAACCCACAGATACTGGTTCAGACCATTCATGAGGTCTCTAACACACAGATACTGGTTCAGACCATTCATGAGGTCTCTAACCCACAGATACTGGTTCAGACCATTCATGATGTCTCTAACCCACAGACACTGGTTCAGACCATTCATGAGGTCTCTAACCCACAGACACTGGTTCAGACCATGAGTTCTGTAACCCACAGATACTGGTTCAGACCATTCATGAGGTCTCTAACCCACAGATACTGGTTCAGACCATTCATGAGGTCTCTAACCCACAGACACTGGTTCAGACCATGAGTTCTGTAACCCACAGATACTGGTTCAGACCATTCATGAGGTCTCTAACCCACAGATACTGGTTCAGACCATGAGTTCTGTAACCCACAGATACTGGTTCAGACCATGAGGTCTCTAACCCACAGACACTGGTTCAGACCATGAGTTCTGTAACCCACAGATACTGGTTCAGACCATTCATGAGGTCTCTAACTCACAGATACTGGTTCAGACCATTCATGAGGTCTCTAACACACAGATACTGGTTCAGACCATTCATGAGGTCTCTAACCCACAGATACTGGTTCAGACCATTCATGAGGTCTCTAACCCACAGATACTGGTTCAGACCATTCATGAGGTCTCTAACCCACAGATACTGGTTCAGACCATTCATGAGGTCTCTAACCCACAGATACTGGTTCAGACCATGAGGTCTCTAACATACAGAAACTGGTTCAGACCATTAATGAGGTATCTAACCCACAGATACTGGTTCAGACCATTAATGAGGTCTCTAACCCACAGATACTGGTTCAGACCATTCATGAGGTATCTAACCCACAGATACTGGTTCAGACCATTCAGTGCTTTCAGGGTGTGTTCATTGTCATAGTGACAACTGCCAATAATGCTTCAATGTACATGTAGACCTAATTAAAACTAATATAGTAACTCGTATTTAAATGTAGCAATTCAACAACAAACACTGTGTATCCTGCGCATCTTTTACATCATGTCATTTTCTCGTTGCTCAACTGGTTTGCAAGGGATTTCCATTTTTCTAATGGTTGTCAATTCTTCTTATTCACTGTGCTCATCTCTCTGTCTGTCCTGTACAACTATTTGCAATGCTTCAGTGCAACAATGTTATCATAACAGGCCAAAAATGATCACACCAATACACTTTCTCTCCTCAACTTCTTATTCTTCTTCTTCGATGGGGTTTCACGACGGTTGGCAGCCAATATTAATGGTGCATTACTGCCACCAGCTGGATGGGGTATTGAACGAGAAAATCTAAATCCATTGCAGGAAAGGGGGAAAAACAACATGATACAAAATACAAAAATAGACAAACAAAACCTATCCCACTTCTTCAGTCACAGTCCATTCCAAAACCCATCCCATTTCTTCAGTCACAGTCCATTCCAAAACCCATCCCACTTCTTCAGTCACAGTCCATTCCAAAACCCATCCCACTCCTTCAGTCACAGTCCTTTCCAAAACCCATCCTACTCCTTAAATCTCAGTCCATTCCAAATCCCATCCCACTCCTTCAATCACAGTCCATTCCAAAATACATCCCACTCCATTCCAAAACCCATCCCATTTCTTCAGTCACAGTCCATTCCAAAACCCATCCCACTGCTTCAATCACAGTCCATTCTAAAAACCCATCCCACTGCTTCAATCACAGTCCATTCCAAAACCCATCCCACTCCCTCAATTACAGTACATTGCAAAACCCATTCCACTCCTTCAATCACAGTCCATTCCAAATCCCATTCCACTCCTTCAATCACAGTCCATTCCAAAACCCATCCCACTCCATTCCAAAACCCATCCCACTCCCTCAATTACAGTACATTGCAAAACCCATTCCACTCCTTCAATCACAGTCCATTCCAAATCCCATTCCACTCCTTCAATCACAGTCCATTCCAAAACCCATCCCACTCCATTCCAAAACCCATCCCACTGCTTCAATCACAGTCCATTCCAAAACCCATCCCACTTCTTCAGTCACAGTCCATTCCAAAACCCATCCCACTGCTTCAATCACAGTCCATTCTAAAAACCCATCCCACTGCTTCAATCACAGTCCATTCCAAAACCCATCCCACTCCTTCAATCACAGTCCATTCCAAAATACATCCCTACACAGGCTAAGGGGCCTGTGAGGGCAGAATATTCACCAACAGGATTTCTTGCAAGGTCTCAGCTGTAAAATCACGAAGACCCAAGAAACGTTCAGCTGCATTCACAATGATTCCAATTTCCTCTGACTTCTCCGCTTGTGCTGTACAGTTTATGACCATTGCAATAAATAATCCAAAGTCATTTTTTTTTGTATTGTGTTTTATTAGGATCCCCATTAGCTGTTGCAAAAGCAGCAGCTACTCTTCCCGGGGTCCACACAAAACACGAAACATGACATAATACAGAACATTAATAGACAAGAACAGCTCAAGGATAGAAGTACATCAAAAAAATTGTTTTAAAGGCACACGTAGCCTACATAGCAATACATACACACAAACTATTTAGGTCAAACTACCTGGGTTGATGAGGAACCGTGACTGGTCGTGGGTGGCTCTACTACCATTGTTTCTTCCACCGCCACTCATTCTTTCCCCTCTTCTCAAATGCCTAAAGATAGGAGACATGCTGAACACCCCTTGCTCTCCTGCACCCTGACAGGGGCACTCCAGGAGTTTGTTCGCCTTCACATTTGCAGCATTTCACTTCATCTGGCATAGGATACTCTTCCCTTCTGAACACACTTGACACATGACCAAATATTTGTTGTTGTTGTTGCTTTCATGACACTGAAGGGGCTTGTGCACAAAAGCTCTTACAGGGGTATCTGATGAATCCTAAATTTATATGAGAAGGGAGAGACTCTACATCAAAGAACTGTAGCATGGGATGAAGTGAATATATTTTCTCCATCCCACCATAAGTGTCAGTCAACGTGCACTGACCACTCCATCGACATCTTCAGTTATATCATCCATTTACATTATTTTTTACATTTACGTCAATTAGCAGACGCTCTTATCCAGAGCGACTTACAGGAGTAATTAGGGTTAAGTGCCTTGCTTAAGGGCACATCGACAGATTTTTCACCTAGTCGGCTCGGGGATTAGAACCAGCGACCTTTCGGTTACTGGCACAACGCTCTTACCCACTAAGCTACCTGCCGCCCCGACTTACTTATTGCGCAGAAATAACCCCCTTGACAGGCGCCCCTGCTACGAAAATCCATACAGGAAACATTCCATTACGATATATTTTCTAGGCTAAAAACAGGCTTCTTCTGCCCTGCTCCACAGACACAATAAAACATCTAAATAAGACCACTTCATGTGAGACTCTCACCAACTCAGGTAGCGTTGGTCCAACACCCTCACTCCAACTAAAAACGAGTCTAGGGGTTTCCTAGTTCCCACCACAACTTGACTTCTCTTGTTGCCCTTCTTCCTTTGCCCCCTGTTACGTGTTACGAGATAGATGGGAGGTGTTGAATGGAGCTGAAGGATGGGACTAATAACAACTAACAACAACTAATAACAACAAGATATAAGTATATAGGTTATAGGTTGAGAGCTTTTGTGAAAGAGCACAGTTAGAAAGATATGGCATATAGAAGCAAACCGGATGGACATCATGTAAAATGATCAGAGAGGTTGAGGGTAGAGGAAGTTAAGGAGTAAAAACAAACCAAATAGAATTATTGTAAAATTGACTGTGTCCATAAAATGTATATAGTATGTATAAACTGGAAGTAGAGGCATAATCATTGTTGTTCACTAGTTTACTCCAATTAGGGAAGGGGTGGTGCGGTTGGAAAGTAATAAAGGGAAATATATTTTTTTAAAGGATATGTATATGTATTTATATATATATATATGTATATATATATATATATATATATATATATATATATATATATATATGTGTGTATATATATATATATATATATATATATATATATATATATATATATATATATATATATATATATATATATATATACATATATACAGTGGGGAAAAAAGTATTTAGTCAGCCACCAATTGTGCAAGTTCTCCCACTTAAAAAAGATGAGAGAGGTCTGTAACTTTCATCATAGGTACAAGTCAACTAGGACAGACAAATTGAGAAAAAAAATCCAGAAAATCACATTGTAGGATTTTTTATGAATTTATTTGCAAATTATGGTGGAAAATAAGTATTTGGTCACATACAAACAAGCAAGATTTCTGGCTCTCACAGACCTGTAACTTCTTCTTTAAGAGGCTCCTCTGTCCTCCACTCGTTACCTGTATTAATGGCACCTGTTTGAACTTGTTATCAGTATAAAAGACACCTGTCCACAACCTCAAACAGTCACACTCCAAACTCCACTATGGCCAAGACCAAAGAGCTGTCAAAGGACACCAGAAACAAAATGGTAGACCTGCACCAGGCTGGGAAGACTGAATCTGCAATAGGTAAGCAGCTTGGTTTGAAGAAATCAACTGTGGGAGCAATTATTAGGAAATGGAAGACATACAAGACCACTGATAATCTCCCTCGATCTGGGGCTCCACGCAAGATCTCACCCCGTGGGGTCAAAATGATCACAAGAACGGTGAGCAAAAATCCCAGAACCACACGGGGGGACCTAGTGAATGACCTGCAGAGAGCTGGGACCAAAGTAACAAAGCCTACCATCAGTAACACACTACGCTGCCAGGGACGCAAATCCTGCAGTGCCAGATGTGTCCCCCTGCTTAAGCCAATACATGTCCAGGCCCGTCTGAAGTTTGCTAGAGTGCATTTGGATGATCCAGAAGAGGATTGGGAGAATGTCATATGGTCAGATGAAACCAAAATATAACTTTTTGGTAAAAACTCAACTCGTTGTGTTTGGAGGACAAAGAATGCTGAGTTGCATCCAAAGAACACCATACCTACCGTGAAGCATGGGGGTGGAAACATCATGCTTTGGGGCTGTTTTTCTGCAAAGGGACCAGGACGACTGATCCGTGTAAAGGAAATAATGAATAGGGCCATGTATCGTGAGATTTTGAGTGAAAACCTCCTTCCACCAGCAAGGGCATTGAAGATGAAACGTGGCTGGGTCTTTCAGCATGACAATGATCCCAAACACACCGCCCGGGCAACGAAGGAGTGGCTTTGTAAGAAGCATTTCAAGGTCCTGGAGTGGCCTAGCCAGTCTCCATATCTCAACCCCATAGAAAATCTTTGGAGGGAGTTGAAAGTCCGTGTTGCCCAGCGACAGCCCCAAAACATCACTGCTCTAGAGGAGATCTGCATGGAGGAATGGGCCAAAATACCAGCAACAGTGTGTGAAAACCTTGTGAAGACTTACAGAAAATGTTTGACCTGTGTCATTGCCAACAAACGGTATATAGCAAAGTATTGAGAAACTTTTGTTATTGACCAAATACTTATTTTCCACCATAATTTGCAAATAAATTCATTAAAAATCCTACAATGTGATTTTCTGGAGAAAAAAAATCTCATTTTGTCTGTCATAGTTGACGTGTACCTATGATGAACATGACAGGCCTCTCTCATCTTTTTAAGTGGGAGAACTTGCACAATTGGTGGCTGACTAAATACTTTTTTGCCCCACTGTATATATATTTGCGAGAAGAAAATAAACATATGGGGGATTGGAAGTGATGCAGACAATTACATTGATGGAAGTTACAATCTATCTGCAATATTAAAGCTGATCTACCCCCCCACCCAAAAATAAAAAAATAGAAAAAAAATAAAAAAGTTATAATAACACATAAAAGTATATATATATATATTTGCGAGATAAATATATATATATATATATATATATATATTTGCAAGATATATACACATTCTCACACTCTGTTCACACTCTCTCCTCAACTTTCCCCGACATGCATTTTCTATGCTCTAAGCCTGTTTTACGTTCAGCAATTAGCAAGAGCAAGCCTGCTTCTTTCCCCGAATAGGCTATTAAGCCTAGCATAAACAAATATACAAATTAATGTCAATATAAAACATGATCAAAATAAATGTCCTATAGCTTTTGTAGCCTATGGATTTTCCTGGGATTTCACGAGAAGAGGAATGGCCTGTTTCGGAGAGGATTGCGTAACCTGTTGCGCACGGAAACAGGTGGAAGAGAGGGGATGGTGATGTGTAGCCGAAGTAAGAAGCTAAATATTAGCTAGATATTAGGCCATTCATTAGCTAAATATTAGGGCGATAGGCTAAATATTGACCTGTCAAAGTGCAAGAAAAAGAAGTTAGCAAATTATAAAATGGCAGATCTGCAGTGCGTTCCTCCAGGCTGTGTTCTTCCGGCACCCAAACTCCACTATTGATTAGGCCTAGGCCTACGTAAAAATTTTTGACAATACAATTAGTATACCTGGCTACAACAACACAGTGCAATGACAAATTTATTATTGTTGTCAAGTGAATACGCAATTATTGTCCATAGGCTGTAAACTGCAGCGATGTTGGATAATTATGGTTTTGTTTCATGCTGAAATAACTGCATTGGCCTACAGCCTAGGCCTGGTTATGCAACCATTTGGATCAGTTTGGGTCTATCCTCAACCATTAAAAGGTCCAGAAAGGTACATTAGCAGGACACTCATATGGTCTATTTTTTCACGATGTATGTAGCCCGATGTTAAGATTGGCCTACTATTAAAAAAATATATAAAACATATGGGCTTCTCCTTTCCAACTCCCTGCCTGTTCTCAATGTTGTAGCCTATTTTACATTCAGCAAGCAAGAGCAAGCATGCATCTCTCGTCCAATAGGCTGTTAGCAGGCTAAAGAAATAAGTCGAAATATGTGTCCAACAAGCATTTGTAATCTAGCTTTTCCTGGGACTCCACAAGATTTACGAGGAAAGAGCAAAGAGGCCAGGTGTGTAATTGTGCAACAGAACCAAGACAGACAGGCTCCATATGTAGCCTATAGCCTATAGCCTATGCATATTAGAACACAATTCTTTTTTATTATCAATGTAATTGTCTGCATCACTTCCAATCCCCCATATGTTTTTTTCTCTCGCAAATATATATGTATATATATATAAATATATATATATACACACAGTTGAAGTCGGAAGTTTACATATACCTTAGCCAAATACATTTAAACTCCGTTTTTCACAATTCCTGACATTTAATCCTAGTAACAATGTCCTGTCTTAGGTCAGTTAGGATCACCACTTTATTTTAAGAATGTGAAATTTCAGAATAATAGTTGAGAGCATTATTTATTTAAGCTTTTATTTCTTTTATCACATTCCCAGTGGGTCAGAAGTTTACATACACTCAATTAGTATTTGGTAGCATTGTCTTTCAGTTGTTTAACTTGGGTTACGGGTAGCCTTCCACAAGCTTCCCACAATAAGTTGGGTGAATTTTGGCCCATTCCTCTTGACAGAGCTGGTGTAACGGAGTCAGGTTTGTAGGACTCCTTGCTCGCACACGCTTTTTAAGTTCTGCCCACAAATGTTCTATAGGATTGAGGTCATGGCTTTGTGATGGCCACTCCAATACCTTGACTTTGTTGTCCTTAAGCCATTTTGCCACAACTTTGGTAGTATGCTTGGGGTCATTGTCCATTTGGAAGACCCATTTGCGATCAAGCTTTAACTTCTTGACTGATGACTTGAGATGTTGCTTCAATATATCCACATAATTTTCCTTCCTCATGATGCCATCTATTTTGTGAAGTGCACCAGTCCCTCCTGCAGCAAAGCACCCCCACAGCATGATGCTGCCACCTCCGTGCTTCACGGTTGGGATGGTGTTCTTCGGCTTGCAAGCAACCCCCTTCTTCCTCCAAACATAACGATGGTCATTAAGGCCAAACAGTTATATTTTTGTTTCATCAGACCAGAGGACATTTCTCCAAAAAGTATAATCTTTGTCCCCATGTGCAGTTGCAAATCGTAATCTGGCTTTTTTTGTGGCTTCTTCCTTGCTGAGCGACCTTTCAGGTTCTGTTGATATAGGACTCGTTTTACTGTGGATATAGATACTTTTGTACCTGTTTCCTCCAGCATCTTCACAAGGTCCTTTGCTGTTGTTCTGGGATTGATTTGCACTTTTCGCACCAAAGTAAGTTCATCTCTAGGAGACAGAACGCGACTCCTTCCTGAGCGGTATGACGCTATGCTTTACATTAGTTATCTTTTTGTTATTAGTTGTTGTTAGTCCCATCCTTCAGCTCCATTCAACACCTCCCATCTATCTCTTAACACCATCCATATTGGATTTCTATTTGCCATATATTTTTCAACTGTACTGTGATGTTTCACTAAAGTTCTGAACCCTTCTGTTCTCATTGTTTCTACAGATTGTAAATTGAAAATAAATATTTTTGCTAAAAGTATTATTATATTATTGATCGATTGACTATGACTTTTTAGATCACCCAGTAGTGCTATCTGCAGGGTTAGCTCCAGGTAAATATTGCAATCCTTCAGCCATTCCTGGACCTGTGACCAAAAACAAGCTACAAATGGACAGAACCAAAACAAATTATCTAATGATTCTGTCTCTTCGCAGCAAAATCTGCAGAGCTGGGAAGATTGTATCCCCCATATAAATAACATTCTATTTGTAGCAAGAATTTTGTATAATAATTTAAATTGAAAAATTCTAAGTTTTGAATCCGACGTCGTTTTGCGTATCAGTTCATAAACACTATGCCATGGAATCGGTACGTCAAAAATCTCTTCCCAACTATTTTGCAATCTATATGGGACGGCTATCAATCCTTTGGTCCTTAAATGAAACTGGTATACTTTTTTATTTATCACAATTATCTTTAACCAATTATGTTATTTCATGCAGGGCCGACAGACAAGTTCCTTACTTTTTCCCCCTCCACTTTCCTCTTCCATTTTTGCTGTAATGCAGACATTTCATTATGTTTTTGTTAGCTGCATGTGCGACATAACTCCACCAGTCCTACCGATGATATCATTTACGAAGATTATACCCTTTAAAAAGGGGTTTTATCAATTAGTATATTTGAGTTTAACCACAATATTTGTTGCATTATTTGTTCTGTCGTTTCAGGAGGATTAAATTGAAATTGCAACCAACTTTCTATGGCTTGTTTTAGAAATAGTGATATTTGGGAGATTATTTCCTTATCAAATAACTTAAAGTGAGAGGTTGTAATCTGAATAAAGGGAAAAAGGCCATTCTTGAACATGGGGTGAGACAATCTTACTCATTTGCTAGAGAACCAGTTCGGATTGAAGTATAACTTTTGTATGACTGAAGCTTTTAGTGATAGGTCTAATGCTTTAATATTTAATCATTTCTGCCCTCCGAATTCATATTCATTATATAAATAGGCCCGTTTAATTTTGTCTGGCTTGCCGTTTCAAATAAAATGGATTATTTTTTTCTCATATAATTAAAAAAAAACTATTTGCTAGGCGTAGGCAAGACCATAAGCAAATAGGTAAATTGGGATAATACTAAAGAGTTAATCAGGGTGATTTTTCCACAAATAGACAGGTATTTACCTTTCCATGGTAGCAAGATCTTATCGATTTTTGCTAACTTTCTATTCAAATTTATTGGAGTGAGAACATTTATTTCATTTGGGATATGTATTCCGAGTATATCCACATCACCATCAGACCATTTTATTGGTAAACTACACGGTTATGTAAAAATTGTATTTTTTAGTGATCCAATACGTAATATAGTACATTTATCATAATTTGGTTGTAATCCAGAGAGGTTAGAAAATGTATCTAGATCCTCTATGAGGCTGTGGAGGGATTCAAGTTGTGGATTTAAAAGAAAACATGAAACATCAACGTACAATGACACCTTTGTTTTTAAGCCCTGGATTTGTAATCCCTTGATATAATTGATGGATCTGATTTTAATAGCTAACATTTTGATGGCCATAATAAATAGATATGCCGATAGTGGACAACCTTATTTTCTGAGAAATAGCCATTATTTGCATTTTAATGAGGGATACTAGGGTTACTATACATGATGTTAACCCATTTTATAAGAGATTCTCCAAAATTGAGATGCTCCAGGCATTTATATATAAACTCCAGTCGTACTTTATCAAATGTCTTTTCAAAGTCTGCTATGAATAGCAGGCCTGGTTTCCCAGATTTTTCATAGTGTTCTATTGTTTCCAGTTCTTGCCTTATATTATCTCCAATGTATCGTCCATGTAAAAAACCTGTCTGATTGGAATTAATCATGTCCGACAATACCTTTTTAATTCTATGCGCTATACATTTTGCTAGAATTTTAGCATCACAACACTGAAGTGTATGGGGCCTCCAATTATTTATGGGGTGGATCTTTAGATTTCCCACTTGTATCCTGTTTCAGTAATAATGAAATCAGACCTTCTTCTTGAGTGTCTGATAATCTACCATTTACATAGGAGTGGTTAAAACATGCTAATAACGGTCCTCTGAGTATATCAAAAAAGGTTTGGTATACCTCGACTGGTATGCCATCCAACCCTGGAATTTTCCCAGACTTAAAGTATTTAATTGCATCCAGAAGTTCCTCCTCTGTAATTTCACCTTCACATGAGTCTTTCTGTATGGCTGTTAATTGTACATTATCAATAGAAAAATAATACCTACAATTAGCTTCAGTTAGAGGAGATGGAGGCGACTGAAATGAAAGTACTTTGCTTCCTCCTTCAAAAAATAATTTGGTGAATCATGGGTGACTCCGTCATTTGTAACCAGTTTCAGTAAATTTATTTTGGTAGCATTTCTATGTTGAAGATAAAAAAATTATTTGGTGCATTTTCCCCCATATTCCATCCAGTTTGCTTTATTTTTTGAATATATTACACTTGATCTTTCTTGAATAAGTTTCTCCATTTCTTTTTGTTCTTCCTCTAATTTATTCTGAGCCTCTATGTTACAGTTTTTATTGCTATCTATCTTTTCTGTTAGACCTTCTATTTCCTTTGTTAGTATGGACTCGTTTGACCTAAATTGCTTTTGTTTTCGAGATGAGTACTGAATTGCATGGCCTCTAAAGGCACATTTAGAAGTGTCCCATACAATAAGGGGATTTGATGTACCTATGTTATGTTGAAAAAAATCAGTTATAAATTCCTTTGTCCTAGTTAAAAACAAGTTATCATCCAATAGGCTTTGATTAAATTTCCAATATCCTCACCCACGTGGAAATTCAGTAAGAGTAATGTATATGCCAATTATATGATGGTCCGACCGCATTCTGTCCCCATCAACACTTTTTAAACTTTTGGTGCCAATGAGTATGACATAAGAAAGAAGTCAAGACGACTAGCTTGATTGAGTCTCCGCCATGTACAGTGAGGGAAAAAAGTATTTGATCCCCTGCTGATTTTGTATGTTTGCGCACTGACAAAGAAATGATCAGTCTATCATTTTAACGTTAGGTTTATTTGAACAGTGAGAGACAGAATAACAACAACAAAATCCAAAACGCATGTAAAAAATGTTATAAATTGATTTGCATTTTAATGAGGGAAATAAGTATTTGACCACCTCTCAATCAGAAAGATTTCTGGCTCCCAGGTGTCTTTTATACAGGTAACGAGCTGAGATTAGGAGCACACTCTTAAAGGGAGTGCTCCTAATCTCAGCTTGTTACCTGTATAAAAGACACCTGTCCACAGAAGCAATCAATCAGATTCCAAACTCTCCACCATGGCCAACACCAAAGAGCTCTCCAAGGATGTCAGGGACAAGATTGTAGACCTACACAAGGCTGGAATGGGCTACAAGACCATCGCCAAGCAGCTTGGTGAGAAGGTGACAACAGTTGGTGCTATTATTCGCAAATGGAAGAAACACTAAATAACTGTCAATCTCCCTCAGCCTGGGGCTCCATGCAAGGTCTCACCTCGTGGAGTTGCAATGATCATGAGAATGGTGAGGAATCAGCCCCAAAACTACACGGGAGGATCTTGTCAATGATCTCAAGGCAGCTGGGACCATAGTCACCAAGAAAACAATTGGTAACACACTATGCCGTGAAGGACTGAAATCCTGCAGCGCCCGCAAGGTCCCCTTGCTCAAGAAAGCACATATAAAGAGCCGTCTGAAGTTTGCCAATGAACATCTGAATGATTCAGAGGAGAACTGGGTGAAAGTGTTGTGGTTAGATGAAACCAAAATTGAGCTCTTTGGCATCAACTCAACTCGCCGTGTTTGGAGGAGGAGGAATGCTGCCTATGACCCCAAGAACACCATTCCCACCGTCAAACATGGAGGTGGAAACATTATGCTTTGGGGGTGTTTTTCTGCTAAGGGGACAGGACAACTTCACAGCATCAAAGGGACGATGGACGCGGCCTACCGTCAAATCTTGGGTGAGAACCTCCTTCCCTCAGCCAGGGCATTGAAAATGGGTATTCCATCATGATAATGACCCAAAACACACGGCCAAGGCAACAAAGGAGTGGCTCAAGAAGAAGCACATTAAGGTCCTGGAGTGGTCTAGCCAGTCTCCAGACCTTAATCCCATAGAAAATCTGTGGAGGGAGCTTAAGGTTAGAGTTGCCAAACGTCAGCCTCGAAACCTTAATGACTTGGAGAAGATCTGCAAAGCGGAGTGGGACAAAATCCCTCCTGAAATGTTTGCTAACCTGGTGGCCAACTACAAGAAACATCTGACCTCTGTGATTGCCAACAAGGGTTTTGCCACCAAGTACTAAGTCATGTTTTGCAGAGGGGTCAAATACTTATTTCCTTCATTAAAATGCAAATCAATTCATAACATTTTTGACATGCGTTTTTCTGATTTTTTGTTTGTTATTCTGTCTCTCACTGTTCAAATAAACCTACCATTAAAATTATAGACTGATCATGTCGTTGTCAGTGGGCAAACGTACAAAATCAGCAGGGGATCAAATACTTTTTTCCCTCACTGTATATCTCACTAGGTCTTGACATTTAAACCTCCATATATCTACTAGTTGTAATGTATCCATGACATTCATGATTTCCTTAAGAGCATGAGGGTGATAGTTTGTAGTGTGATTTCCTTTACGGTCCATTGAGCTATTTAAAACATTATTATAATCTCCCACCATAATAATAGAGTATTCTATTGCTCGCAGGGTTGATAATTTATTATATACAGTATATATTGTCAAAGAAGTGTGGATCATATCTGTTCATGGTCCAATAACATATTTAAAATTATCCATCTACCTTGTGGATCTGTTTGGACAATTTGCACATTCGGATGGAAGTTACTGTTAATTAATATCATCACCCCTTTTGAGTTTCTTTGCCCATGGGAGAAATATATTTCGCACCCCCAGTGCTTTTTCCACACTTCATCTAGACTTGTTGAACGAGTTTCCTGTAAACAATAGATATTATATTCCTTCTCTTTGAGCCATGTAAATACTGTTATTCTTTTGTTATTATCTGCTAAGCCATTGCAATTATAACTGGCTATACTTATTTCACCACTTACCATAATGAGATACAAGTTTCAAATCTATTTATCATAATATATGTTTGTAAATTTACCAATAAAACATACCATAGTGATTGAGTGTCCATATAGCTGTACCATGATATTTGCATTGCTGCTAAGTAACCCTCCAATTGTTCTCCACTATTCCCCCCAATAAAGCCCCTCCCCATCCGAAGTCGGGTTGTCATCCCAGTGATCTGCTAGCATGCTAGTTAGCTATGGCGTCATAGGATACGGTGCCCTGGGCGGTTTTCAAGGAAGAATACTGTACCAAGTTATCTAGCTGAATAAATTAAGTTAGAGTCTATTCCTAGAAAACATTGAATTATAATTTCTAAAGTGGAAGTTGGGAGAGTTATATTTGAGTGTTTCAGTGAAAGGTAAGTGAGGGAGGCCTCGCTCTCTCGCTTCCCCAGATGTTTAGTTAATTTCATTCTGATCTCTTTTGCATTATTGTAGCCTTTTTCTGTAGCCTGTCAACTATGTGTCTGTCTATCCCTGTTCTCTCCTCTCCGCACAGGCCATACAAACGCTTCACACCGAGTGGCTGCTGCCACTCTAACCTGGTGGTCCCTGCGCGCACGACCCACGTGGAGTTCCAGGTCTCCGGCAGCCTCTGGAACTGCCGTTCTGCGGCCAACAAGGCAGAGTTCATCTCAGCCTATGCTACCCTCCAGTCCCTCGACTTCTTGGCGCTGACGGAAACATGGATTACCACAGAAAACACTGCTACTCCTACTGCTCTTTCCTCGTCTGATCATGTGTTCTCGCATACCCCGAGAGCATCTGGTCAGCGCGGCGGTAGCACAGGAATCCTCATCTCTCCCAAGTGGTCATTCTCTCTTTTCCCCCTCACCCATCTGTCTATCTCCTCATTTGAATTCCATGCTGTCACAGTCACTAGCCCATTCAAGCTTAATATCCTTATCATTTATCGCCCCCCAGGTTCCCTTGGAGAGATCATCAATGAGCTTGACGCCTTGATAAGTTCCTTTCCCGAGGATGGCTCACCCCTCACAGTTCTGGGTGACTTTAACCTCCCTACGTATGCCTTTGACTCATTTCTCTCTGCCTCCTTCTTTCCACTCCTTTCCTCTTTTGACCTCACCCTCTCACCGTCCCCCCCTACTCACAAGGCAGGCAATACGCTTGACCTCATCTTTACTAGATGCTGTTCTTCTACTAATCTCACTGCAACTCCCCTCCAAGTCTCCGACCACTACTTTGTATTCTTTTCTCTCTCGCTCTCCTCCAACACTACTCACTCTGCCCCTACTCAGATGGTAATGTGCCGTCGCAACCTTCATTGTCACTCTCTCCTCTTCCATCCTATCATCTCTTCCCTCTGCTAAATCCTTCTCCCGCCGATTTCCTGATTCTGCCTCCTCAACCCTCCTCTTCTCCCTTTCTGCATCTTTTGACTCTCTATGTCCCCTATCCTACTGGCCGGCTCGGTCCTCCCCTCCTGCTCCGTGGCTTGACGACTCATTGCGAGCTCACAGAACAGGGCTCCGGGCAGCCGTGCAGAAATGGAGGAAAACTAGACTCCCTGCGGACCTGTCATCTTTTCACTCCCTCCTCTCTACATTTTCTTCCTCTGTTTCTGCTGCTAAAGCCACTTTCTACCACTCGAAATTTCAAGCCTCTGCCTCTAACCCTAGGAAGCTCTTTGCCACCTTCTCCTCTCTGCTGAATCCTCCTCCTCCTCCCCCGCCCTCCTCCATCTCTGTGGATGACTTCGTCAACCATTTTGAAAAGAAGGTGGACGACATCCGATCCTCATTTATTAAGTCAAAGGACACCACTGTTCCTGCTCACACTGCCCTACCCTATGCTTTGACTTCTTTCTCCCCTCTCTCTCCAGATGAAATCTTGCGACTTGTGACGGCCAGCCGCCCAACAACCTGCCTGCTTGACCCTATCCCCTCCTCTCTTCTCCAGACCATTTCCGGACACCTTCTCCCTTACCTCACCTCGCTCATCAACTCATCCTTGACCGCTGGCTATGTCCCTTCCGTCTTCAAGAGAGCGAGAGTTGCACCCCTCCTCAAAAAAAAAACCTACACTCGATCCCTCCGATGTCAACAACTACAGACCAGTATCCCTTCTTTCTTTTCTCTCCAAAACTATTGAGCGTGCCGTCTTTAGCCAACTCTCTTGCTATCTCTCTCAGAATGACCTTCTTGATCCAAACCAGTCAGGTTTCAAGACTGGTCATTCAACTGAGACTGTGGTTCATCCTATATTCTCCCTAACATCCTTACCCCCCTTGCAACAGATGTGGGATGAACACACACACACACACACAAACTCACACACGCACACACTCTTACACACTCAACCCCTTTCCTCCACAATCAACCATGAGCTCAGATGCTCAACGGTTGTTACATCCCAGAGCCCAACTCAAGAAAGGACCTGATTTACGAATGCATATACAGTTACAGCTGTTTGAGAACGCAAGCAAATGCTCAGTATTAGGTTTAATACTGCAGTGAATATATACAGTCAATTTACACGGCGAAAAAAAAAAGTTGATCACATAACCAAATCATAGGTAACCTATACTATGTGCTCTCCCGAGGCTGCGCTGAGTGCGCTCTCTCCCAGTCCCCGGGTAACAGCTCGAAAAAGCTACCCTATTGTTTCAGTTTTTAGGGACAATAAATGTATTCTACCTAGGCTACAACAACATAATGTAATGAATAATGTTATTATTGTTTTCAAGTCAATACAAAACTCTAGTCTGTAAAAAGCAGTGAATAACCTGTTGCCATTTGAATAACCGCTGAAAAGCCTGGAGTTTTGAAAGCATATTCATTTAGAAATAACTGCATCTAGCCTGCCTGATTGGGCAACCATTTGGATAAGTTATGGGGTTTTTCTCGGCAGTTTAGCCTGCGGGGTCCAGGCATATTAGCAAGCCAGTAATACGGTGTATTTATTTCAGGGTGTATCGGCTAAGAGAAACATGCTAATGCACGAATCTCTAGTGGCACGTATATGAATTATGAAAAGACACGAGCGCGGAGAAAGTTGTATTCATAGTTTCTGCGTTTGGCTTCCATGTTTTAAAAGCGTTCGAAAATTAGGTGGATAGAACCCATGTTTGTTTGGCTTCTTCACAAACTAATCCTTCCATGTTCCTTTTCATCATGGCCTGTTCTACACACTCTTCCTCTCACTCCTTGGGGATTTTCATGCATTAATTAGGTGGGTCACCGTAATCTCTGTAACAGCCTTCAATCCCCTGCTCAGGTCACTTATGAGCCTTCACAACATTGTCTCCCCCTAACACATTTGGTTCCCTGATCTTTTGGTATTTGGTTCCCCTCTAACAAGACCCAGGTGTTTATATATGGACTGTGTAAAATGTAATCCCGTGCTGCTTCTTGTGGGTGGAGGATGTGTCCCCTGTCTAAACATCTCCCCTCTTTTTTCCCATCTTTCTCAAAATGAAGGATATCGGATCACATTCCTTCTTTTCTTTCGTTCTTCCTTTTGGTCCCCCAGTTCATCTTCGTTGGACACAGCTATCCATATGCAGACATCTGAGGTGGAGGTGGGAAAATGGAGGAGGAAAGGATGGGGAGAAAGAGGGGAAGAAAAGAGGTGGGAGGTGGGGGGGTTCGTTAATATGGGGTTTGTTCATAGCTGGGAGAGCATGATGACCACACCGGCGGCCATCCTCATCTAACCACCGTGTGAACGAGCGGTGACAGCGGGGGCCTTCGCCCTCATTCAGTGGGCTCGCCGAAGCGTGAGCACACATCCCCGCAGGAGATGAAACCGCAGTGATTTAAAAGCGACCCAGTCTCCCTCTTCCAAAATCCTCTATTCTCTCTCTCACTCTCTCTCGCTCTCTGAGAGGAGAGAGAGTGAGGACGGGATGAGGGATGGAAGGAAGCGGGGGTCAAAGGCTACAGGCTTGACTGCTAAAGCGTCATTGACAACAGCCACCTATCAACAAGGGCCTTGATTGATTGAGGCCCACAGTCACTCCTTCCCAAAGAAGGGAGAAAGATAAAAGAAAACAGAGGAGAGAGAGTGGGGCCTAAAGGAGGGGGGAAATGAGCAATGAGAGCACCTCCATCCCACCCTCAGCCTCCAACCCTCTCTCAGCCTCCAGCCCTCTCTCAGCCTCCATCCCACCCTCAACCTCCAGCCCTCTCTCAGCCTCTAGCCATCTCTCAGATTCCAACCCGCTCTCAGCCTCTAGTCCTCTCTCAGCCTCCAGCACTCTCTCAGCCTCCAGCCCTCTCCTGCCTCCAACCCTCTCTCAGCCTCCAACCCTCTCTCAGACTCCATCCCTCTTAAAGCCTCCAGCCCTCTCTCAGCCTCCAGAACTCTCTCATCCTCCAACCTTCTCCCATCCTCCAGCCCTCTCTGAGCCTCCAACCCTCTCTCAGTCTCCAGCCCTCTCTCAGCCTACAGCACTCTCTCAGCCTCCAACCCACGCTCAGCCTCCAACCCTCGCTCAGCCTCCAAAATTCTCTCTGCCTCCAACTCTCTCTCAGCCTCCAGCCCACTCTCAGCCTCAGGCGCTCTCTCAGCCGCCAACTCTCTCTCAGCATCCAGCCCCCTCTCAGCCTCCAGCACTCTCTCATTTTCCAACCATCTCTCAGCCTCCAGCCCTCTCTCAGACTCCAGCCCTCTCTCAGACTCCAGCCCTCGCTCAACCTCAGCCCCCTCTCAGCCTCCAGCGCTCTCTCAGCCGCCAACTCTCTCTCAGCATCCAGCCCCCTCTTAGCCTCCAGCACTCAATCAGGCTCCAACCGTCTCTCAGCCTCCAGCCCTCTCTCAGACTCAAGCCTTCTCTAACCTCCAACCATCCCTCAACCTCCAACCCTCTCTCAGTCTGCAACGCTCTCTCAGCCTCCAACCCACGCTCAGCCTCCAAACCTCTCTCTGCCTCCAACCCTCTCTCAGCCTCCAGCACTCTCTCAGACTTCAGCCCTCTCTCAACCTCCAGCCCCCTCTCAGCCTCCAGTGCTCTCTCAGCCTCCAACTTTGTCTTAGCCTCCAGCCCTATCTCAGCCTCCAGCCATCTCTCAGACTCCAGCCCTCTCTCAGCCTCCAACCTTCTCTCAGCCTCCAGTCCTCTCTCAGCCTCCAACCCTAACATAGTCGCCAACCCTCTCTCAGCCGCCAACCCTATCTCAGCCTCCAACCCTCTATCAGCCTCCAGCCCTCTCTCAGACTCCAACCCGTTCTCAGTCTCCAGCCCTCTCTCAGCCTCCAGCACTCCCTCAGCCTGCAGCCTCTCTCAGCCTTGAAAACTCTCTCATCCTCCAACCTTCTCCCAGCCTCCAGCCCTCTCTCAGCTTCCAGAACTCTCGCAGCCTACAGCACCCTCTCAGCCTCCAGCCCTCGCTCTGTCTCAAGCCCTCTCTAAATCGTTAACCCTCTCTCAGCATCCAGCCCTCTCTAAGCATCCAGTGCTCAATCAGCCTCCAACTTTCTATCAGCCTCCAGCCCTCCCTCAGCCTCCAACCCTCTCTCAGCCTCCAACCGTCTCTCAGCCTCCAGACCTCTCTGACTCCACCCCTCTCTCGCCTCCAACAATCCCTCAACCTCCAACCCTCTCTCAGTCTCCAACACTCTCTCAGCCTCCAACCCACGCTCAGCCTCAATCCACGCTCAGCCTCCAACCCAGGCTCAGCCTCCAGCTCTCGCTCAGCCTCCAAAAATCTCTCTGCCTCCAACCTTCTCTCATTCTCCAGTCCTCTCTCAGCCTCCAACCCACTCTCACCCTCCAACAATCTCTCAGACTCCAGCCCTCTCTCGTCTCCAACCATCCTTCAAACTCCAACCCTCTCTCAGCCTCCAACCCTCTCTCAGACTCCATCCCTCTTAAAGCCTCCAACCTTCTCCAAGCCTCCAGCCCTCTCTGAGCCTCCAACCCTCTCTCAGTCTCCAACCCTCTCTCAGTCTCCAACCCTCTCTCAGCCTCCAGTCCTTTCTCAGCCTACAACACTTGCTCAGCCTCCAGCTCTCGCTCAAAATCCAGCCCTCTCTAAGCCGCCAACCCTCTCTCAGCCTCCAGCCCTCTCTCAGCCTTCAGAACTCTCTCATCCTCCAACCTTCTCCTAGCCTCCAACCCCTCTAAGCCTCCAGCCCTCTCTCAGCCTACAGCACTCGCTCAGCCTCCAGCCCTCGCTCAGACTCCAGCCCTCTCTCAGCCGCCAACCCTCTCTCAGCATCCAGCCCTGTCTCACCCTCCAGCGCTCAATCAGCCTCCAACTTGCTCTCAGCCTCCAGCCCTCCCTCAGCCTCCAACCCGCTCTCAGGCTCCAACTGTCTTTCAGCCTCCAGCCCTCTCTCAGACTCCAGCCCTCTCTAACCTCCAACCATCTATCAACCTCCAACCCTCTCTCAGTCTCCAACGCTCTCTCAGCCTCCAACCAACGGCCAGCCTCCAACCCACTCTCAGCCTCCAGCCCTCGCTCAGCCTCCAAACCTCTCTCAGCCTTCAGAACTCTCTCATCCTCCAACCTTCTCCTAGCCTCCAACCCCTCTAAGCCTCCAGCCCTCTCTCAGCCTACAGCACTCGCTCAGCCTCCAGCCCTCGCTCAGACTCCAGCCCTCTCTCAGCCGCCAACCCTCTCTCAGCATCCAGCCCTGTCTCACCCTCCAGCGCTCAATCAGCCTCCAACTTGCTCTCAGCCTCCAGCCCTCCCTCAGCCTCCAACCCGCTCTCAGGCTCCAACTGTCTTTCAGCCTCCAGCCCTCTCTCAGACTCCAGCCCTCTCTAACCTCCAACCATCTATCAACCTCCAACCCTCTCTCAGTCTCCAACGCTCTCTCAGCCTCCAACCAACGGCCAGCCTCCAACCCACTCTCAGCCGCCAACCCTCTCTCAGCCTCCAGCCCTCTCTCAGCCTTCAGAACTCTCTCATCCTCCAACCTTCTCCTAGCCTCCAACCCCTCTAAGCCTCCAGCCCTCTCTCAGCCTACAGCACTCGCTCAGCCTCCAACCATCTATCAACCTCCAACCCTCTCTCAGTCTCCAACGCTCTCTCAGCCTCCAACCAATGGCCAGCCTCCAACCCACTCTCTGCATCCAACCCTCGCTCAGCCTCCAGCCCTCTCTCAACCTCCAGCCCCCTCTCAGCCTCCAGTGCTCTCTTAGCCTCCAACTTTGTCCTAGCCTCCAGCCCTATCTCAGCCTCCAGCCATCTCTCAGACTCAAGCCCTCTCTCAGATCCAACCTTCTCTCAGTCTCCAGCCCTCTCTCAGCCTCCAACCCACTCTCAGCCTCCAACCTTCTCTCAGCCTCCAGCCCTCTCTCAGCCTCCAGAACTCTCTTACCCTCCAACCTTCTCTCAGCCTTCAGCCCTCTCTCAGTCTCCAACCCTAACATAGTCTCCAAC
The DNA here is from genome assembly GCF_020615455.1 of Coregonus clupeaformis. Lineage (NCBI taxonomy): Eukaryota > Metazoa > Chordata > Actinopteri > Salmoniformes > Salmonidae > Coregonus > Coregonus clupeaformis. The sequence continues at coordinate 7,477,310 of NC_059205.1, read as the reverse complement.
CCTCTCTCAGCCTCCAGCCCTCTTTCAGACTCCAAGCCGTTCTCAGCCTCCAGCCCTCTCTCAGCCTCTAGCACTCCCTCAGCCTCCAACCTTCTCTCTGCCTCAAGCCCTCTCTCAGCCTCCAACCCTCTCTCAGGCTCCAGCCCTCTCTCAGCCTCCAGCTCTCTCTCAGCCTACAGCACCCTCTCAGCATCCAGCCCTCGCTCAGACTCAAGCCCTCTCTAAACCGTCAACCCTCTCTCAGCAGCCAGCCCTCTCTACGCATCCAGTGCTCAATCAGCCTCCAACTTTCTCTCAGCCTCCAGATCTCCCTCAGCCTCCAACCCTCTCTCAGCCTCCAATCGTCTCTCAGCCTCCAGATCTCTCTCAGACTCCATCCCTCTCTCGCCTCCAACAATCCCTCAACCTCCAACCCTCTCTCAGTCTCCAACGCTCTCTCAGCCTCCAACCAACGCCCAGCCTCCAACCCACTCTCAGCCTCCAGCCCTCGCTCAGCCTCCAAACCTCTCTGCCTCCAACCCTCTCTCAGCCTCCAGCCCTCTCTCAACCTCCAGCCCCCTCTCAGCCTCCAGTGCTCTCTTAGCCTCCAACTTTGTCCTAGCCTCCAGCCCTATCTCAGCCTCCAGCCATCTCTCAGACTCAAGCCCTCTCTCAGATCCAACCTTCTCTCAGTCTCCAGCCCTCTCTCAGCCTCCAACCCACTCTCAGCCTCCAACCTTCTCTCAGCCTCCAGCCCTCTCTCAGCCTCCAGAACTCTCTTACCCTCCAACCTTCTCTCAGCCTTCAGCCCTCTCTCAGTCTCCAACCCTAACATAGTCTCCAACCCTCTCTCAGCCGCCAACCCTATCTCAGCCTCCAACCCTCTATCAGCCTCCAGCCCTCTTTCAGACTCCAAGCCGTTCTCAGCCTCCAGCCCTCTCTCAGCCTCTAGCACTCCCTCAGCCTCCAACCTTCTCTCTGCCTCAAGCCCTCTCTCAGCCTCCAGCTCTCTCTCAGCCTACAGCACCCTCTCAGCATCCAGCCCTCGCTCAGACTCAAGCCCTCTCTAAACCGTCAACCCTCTCTCAGCAGCCAGCCCTCTCTAAGCATCCAGTGCTCAATCAGCCTCCAACTTTCTCTCAGCCTCCAGATCTCCCTCAGCCTCCAACCCTCTCTCAGCCTCCAATCGTCTCTCAGCCTCCAGATCTCTCTCAGACTCCATCCCTCTCTCGCCTCCAACAATCCCTCAACCTCCAACCCTCTCTCAGTCTCCAACGCTCTCTCAGCCTCCAACCCACGCTCAGCCTCCAACCCAGGCTCAGGCTCCAACCTACTGTCAGCCTCCAGCCCTCGCTCAGCCTCCAAAAATCTCTCTGCCTCCAACACTCTCTCAGTCTCCAGCCCTCCCTCAGACTCCAGCCCTCGCTCAACCTCAGCCCCCTCTCAGCCTCCAGCGCTCTCTCAGCCGCCAACTCTCTCTCAGCATCCAGCCCCCTCTCAGCCTCCAGCCCTCCCTCAGACTCCAGCCTCGCTCAACCTCAGCCCCCTCTCAGCCTCCAGCGCTCTCTCAGCAGCCAACTCTCTCTCAGCATCCAGCCCCCTCTCAGCCTCCAGCGCTCTCTCAGCCGCCAACTCTCTCTCAGCATCCAGCCCCCTCTCAGCCTCCAGCACTCTCTCAGACTCCAGCCCTCTCTCAGACTCCAGCCCTCGCTCAACCTCAGCCCCCTCTCAGCCTCCAGCGCACTCTCAGCCGCCAACTCTCTCTCAGCATCCAGCCCCCTCTCAGCCTCCAGCGCTCTCTCAGCCGCCAACCCTCTCTCAGCATCCAGCCCTGTCTCAGCCTCCAGCCCTCCCTCAGCCTCCAACCCGCTCTCAGGCTCCAACCGTCTCTCAGCCTCCAGCCCTCTCTCAGACTCCAGCCCTCTCGAATCTCCAACCATCCCTCAACCTCCAACCCTCTCTCAGTCTCCAACGCTCTCTCAGCCTCCAACCCACGCCCAGCCTCCAACCCACTCTCAGCCTCCAGCCCTCGCTCAGCCTCCAAACCTCTCTCGGCCTCCAACCCTCTCTCAGCCTCCAGCCCTCTCTCAGACTTCAGCCCTCTCTCAACCTCCAGCCACCTCTCAGCCTCCAGCGCTCTCTCAGACTTCAGCCCTCTCTCAGCCTCCAGCCATCTCTCAGACTCCAGCCCTCTCTCAGCATCCAACCTTCTCTCAGCCTCCAGTCCTCTCTCAGCCTCCAACCCACTCTCACCCTCCAACCTTCTCTCAGCCTCCAACTTTGTCTTAGCCTCCAGCCCTATCTCAGCCTCCAGCCATCTCTCAGCCTCCAGCACTACTCAGTTGCCAACCCTCTCTCAGCATCCATCCCTGTCTCAGCCTCCAGCGCTCAATCAGCCTCCAACTTGTCTCAGCCTCCAGCCCTCCCTCAGCCTCCAACCCGCTCTCAGGCTCCAACCGTCTCTCAGTCTCCAACGCTCTCTTAGACTCCATCCCTCTCTCGCCTCCAACAATCCCTCAACCTCCAACCCTCTCTCAGTCTCCAACGCTCGCTCAGCCTCTAACCCACGCTCAGCCTCCAACCCAGGCTCAGCCTCCAACCCAGGCTCAGCCTCCAACCCACTCTCAGCCTCCAGCCCTCACTCAGCCTCCAGCCCTCGCTCAGACTCCAGCCCTCTCTCTATTCCGTCAACCCTCTCTCAGCATCCAGCCCTGTCTCAGCCTCCAGCGCTCAATCAGCCTCCAACTTGCTCTCAGCTTCCAGCCCTCCCTCAGCCTCCAACCCGCTCTCAGGCTCCAACTGTCTCTCAGCCTCGAGCCCTCTCTCAGACTCCAGCACTCTATCAGCCTCCAGTCCTCTGTCAGTCTCCAGCTCTCTCTTTGCCACCAACCCTTTCTCAGCCTGCAACCCACTCTCAGCATCCAATTTTCGCTTAGCCTCCATCCCTCTCTTAGTCTCCAGCCCTCACTCAGCCTCCAATCCTCTCTTAGCCTCCAGTTCTCTCTCAGCCTCCAGCAATTTCTCAACCTCCAGCCCTCTCTCAGCCTCCAACCATCTCTAAACCTCCAGCCCTCTCTCATTCTTCCAACTCGCTCTCAGCCTCCAACCCTCTCTCAGCCTCCAACCCACTCTCAGCATCAAAACTTCTGTCAGCCACCAGCCCTCTCTCAGCCTCCATTATCTCAGCCTCCAGCCCTCTCTCAGTCTCCATTATCTCAGCCTCCAACCCTCTCTCTGCCTCCTAACATCTCTCAGCCTAAAAACCTCTCTCAGCCTCCAACCCTCCATCAGACTCCAACCCTCTCACAGCCTCCTGCACTTTCTCAGCCTCCGGCAGGCTCTCAGCTTCCAGCCCTCTCTCAGTCTCCAGCCATATCTCAGCTTCCAGCACTCTCACAGCCTCCAACCCTCTCCCAGCTTTCAGATCTCTCTCGGCGTCCAACCCTATCTCAACCTCCAACCCTCTCACAGCCTCCTGCCCTTTCTCAGCCTCCGGCAGGCTCTCAGCTTCCAGCCCTCTCTCAGTCTCCAGCCCTCTCTTAGCCTCCAGCACTCCAACAGCCTCCAACCCTCTCCCAGCTTTCAAAACTCTCTCAGCCTCCAACCCATCTCAGCCTCCATTCTTCAATCAGACTCCAGCCCTCTCTCAGCCTCCACCCCTCTCTCAGCCTCCAACCCTCTATCAGCCTCCAACCCTCTCTCAGCCTCCAACACTCTCTCAGCCTCCAGCACTCTCTCAGCCTCCAACCCTATCTCAGCCTCCAACACCTCTCTGTCTCCAGCCCTCTCTCAGCCTTGAGAACTCTCTCATCCTCCAACCTTCTCCCAGCCTCCAGCCCTCTCTGAGCCTCTAACCCTCTCTCAGGCCCCAGCCCTCTCTCAGCCTCCAGCCCTCTCGCAGCCTACAGCACCCTCTCAGCCTCCAGCCCTCGCTCAATCTCAAGCCCTCTCTAAATCGTCAACCCTCTCTCAGCATCCAGCCCTCTCTAAGCATCCAGTGCTCAATCAGCCTCCAACTTTCTATCAGCCTCCAGCCCTCCCTCAGCCTCCATCCCTCTCTCACCTCCAACAATCCCTCAACCTCCAACCCTCTCTCAGTCTCCAACGCTCTCTCAGCCTCCAACCCAGGCTCAGCCTACAACCCAGGCTCAGCCTCCAACCCACTCTCAGCCTCCAGCCCTCGCTCAGCCTCCAAAAATCTCTCTGCCTCCAACCCTCTCTCAGTCTCCAGCCCTCCCTCAGACTCCAGCCCTCGCTCAACCTCAGCCCCCTCTCAGCCTCCAGCGCTATCTCAGCCTCCAACCGTCTCTCAGCCTCCAGCCCTCTCTCAGACTCCAGCCCTCTCTCGTCTCCAACCCTCTCTCAGTCTCCAACCCTCTCTCAGTCTCCAACCCTCTCTCAGTCTCCAACCCTCTCTCAGCCTCCAGCCCTGTCTTAGCCTCCAGCACCCTCACAGCCTCCAACCCTCTCCCAGCTTTCAGATCTCTTTCGGCCTCTAACACTCACTCAGCCTCCAACCGTCTCTCAGCCTCCAACTCTCTTTCAGGCTACAGCACTTTATCAGCATCCAACCCTCTGTCAGCCTCCAACCCTATCTCAGCCTCCTTCCCTTTCTCAGTCTCCAGCAGGCTCTCAGCCTCCAGCCCTCTCTCAGTCTCCAGCCACCTCTCAGCTTCCAACCTTCTCTCATCCTCCAACCCTCCCTCAGACTCCAACCCTCTCTCACCCTCCTTCACTCTCTCAGCCTCCATTAGTATCTCAGCCTCCAGCCCTCTCTCAGTCTGCAGCCATATCTCAGCTTCCAACTCTCTCTCAGCCTCCAGCCCTCTCTTAGCCTCCAGCACTCTCACAGCCTCCAACCCTCTCACAGCTTTCAGATCTCTCTCAGCCTCCAACACTCACTCAGCCTCCAACCGTCTCTGAGCCTCCAAACCTCTCTCATTCTACAGCACCTTATCAGCCTCCTACCCTCTCTCAGCCTCCTACCCTTTCTTAGCCTCCAGCAGGCTCTCAGCCTCCAGCCCTCTCTCAGTCTCCAGCCCTCTCTCAGCTTCCAACCTTCTCTCAACCTAAAAACCCTCCCTCAGCCTCCAACCCTATCTTACCCTCTTGCACTCTCTCAGCCTCCATTAGTATCTCAGGCTCTAGCCCTCTCTCAGTCTCCAGCCATATTTCAGCTTCCAACACTCGCTCAGCCTCCAGCCCTATCTTAGCCTCCAGCACTCTCACAGCCTCCAACCCTCTCCCAGCTTTCAGATCTCTCTCGGCCTCCAACACTCTCTCAGCCTCCAACCCTCTCTCATCCTCCAACCCTCTCTCAGCCTCCAGCTCTCTAGCCTCCAGCACTCCCACAGCATCCAACCCTCTCCCAGCTTTCAGATCTCTCTCAGCCTCAAACTGTCTCTCAGCCTCCAACCCTCTCTTAGCCTCCAACCCTCTCTCAGCCTAATGCCCTCTCTCAGCCTCAAGCCCTCTATCATACTCCATCTATCTCTCAGTTTCCAACCTTCTCTCAACCTCCAACCCTCCCTCAGACATATCTCAGCTTCAACCCTTCCTCAGCCTCCAGCCCTCTCTTAGCCTCCAGCACTCTCACAGCCTCCAACCCTCTCACAACTTTCAGATCTCTCTCGGCCTCCAACACTCTCAGCCTCCAAACCTCTCTCAGGTTCCAACCCTCTCTCAGCCTACAGCACTTTATCAGCCTCCAACCCTCTCTCAGCACTCTTTCAGTCTCCAGCCCTCTCTGACTCCAGCCCTCTCTCAGCCTCCAATACTCTCTTAATCTCCAACCCTCTCTCAGCCTCCAGCCCTCTCTCAGTCTACAGCACTCTCTCAGCCTCCAGAATTCTCTCAGCCTCCAACCCTCTCTCTGTCTCCAAACCTCTCTCAGCCTCCATTCTTCAATCAGCCTCCAGCCCTCTCTCAGCCTCCAGCCCTCTCTCAGCCTCCAACCCTCTCTCAGCCTCCAACCCTATCTCAGCCTCCAACCGTCTCTCAGCCTCCAGCCCTCTCTCAGACTCCAGCCCTCTCTCGTCTCCAACCATCCCTCAAACTCCAACCCTCTCTCTGCCTCCAAACCCTCTCAGCCTAAAAACCTCTCTCAGCCTCCAACCCTCCCTCAGTATCCAACCCTCTCTCACCCTCCTGCCCTCTCTCAGCCTTCATTAGTCTCTCCGCTTCCAGCCCTCTCTGTCTCCAGCCAAATCTCAGCTTCCAACCCTCTCTCAGCCTCCAGCCCTGTCTTAGCCTCCAGCACCCTCACAGCCTCCAACCCTCTCCCAGCTTTCAGATCTCTCTCGGCCTCTAACACTCACTCAGCCTCCAACCATCTCTCAGCCTCCAACCCTCTTTCAGGCTACAGCACTTTATCAGCATCCAACCCTCTCTCAGCCTCCAACCCTATCTCAGCCTCTTTCCCTTTCTCAGTCTCCAGCAGGCTCTCAGCCTCCAGCCCTCTCTCAGTCTCCAGCCACCTCTCAGCTTCCAACCTTCTCTCATCCTCCAACCCTCCCTCAGCCTCCAACCCTCTCTCACCCTCCTTCACTCTCTCAGCCTCCATTAGTATCTCAGCCTCCAGCCCTCTCTCAGCCTCCAGCCCTCTCTCAGCCTTCAGAACTCTCATCCTCCAACCTTCTCCTAGCCTCCAACCCTCTCTCAGTCTCCAACCCTCTCTCAGACTCCATCCATCTCTAAGCCTCCAGCCCTCTCTCAGGCTACAGCACTCGCTCAGCCTCCAGCCCTCGCTCAGCATCCAGCCCTGTCTCACCCTCCAGCGCTCAATCAGCCTCCAACTTGCTCTCAGCCTCCAGCCCTCCCTCAGCCTCCAACCCGCTCTCAGGCTCCAACTGTCTTTCAGCCTCCAGCCCTCTCTCAGACTCCAGCCCTCTCTAACCTCCAACCATCTATCAACCTCCAACCCTCTCTCAGTCTCCAACGCTCTCTCAGCCTCCAACCAACGCCCAGCCTCCAACCCACTCTCAGCCTCCAGCCCTCTCTCAACCTCCAGCCCCTTCTCAGCCTCCAGTGCTCTCTTAGCCTCCAACTTTGTCCTAGCCTCCAGCCCTATCTCAGCCTCCAGCCATCTCTCAGACTCAAGCCCTCTCTCAGATCCAACCTTCTCTCAGTCTCCAGCCCTCTCTCAGCCTCCAACCCACTCTCAGCCTCCAACCTTCTCTCAGCCTCCAGCCCTCTCTCAGCCTCCAGAACTCTCTTACCCTCCAACCTTCTCTCAGCCTTCAGCCCTCTCTCAGTCTCCAACCCTAACATAGTCTCCAACCCTCTCTCAGCCTCCAGCCCTCTTTCAGACTCCAAGCCGTTCTCAGCCTCCAGCCCTCTCTCAGCCTCTAGCACTCCCTCAGCCTCCAACCTTCTCTCTGCCTCAAGCCCTCTCTCAGCCTCCAACCCTCTCTCAGACTCCAGCCCTCTCTCAGCCTCGAGAACTCTCTCATCCTCCAACATTCTCCCAGCCTCCAGCCCTCTCTGAGCCTCCAACCCTCTCTCAGGCTCCAGCCCTCTCTCAGCCTCCAGCTCTCTCTCAGCCTACAGCACCCTCTCAGCATCCAGCCCTCGCTCAGACTCAAGCCCTCTCTAAACCGTCAACCCTCTCTCAGCAGCCAGCCCTCTCTAAGCATCCAGTGCTCAATCAGCCTCCAACTTTCTCTCAGCCTCCAGATCTCCCTCAGCCTCCAACCCTCTCTCAGCCTCCAATCGTCTCTCAGACTCCATATCTCTCTCAGACTCCATCCCTCTCTCGCCTCCAACAATCCCTCAACCTCCAACCCTCTCTCAGTCTCCAATGCTCTCTCAGCCTCCAACCCACGCTCAGCCTCCAACCCAGGCTCAGGCTCCAACCTACTGTCAGCCTCCAGCCCTCGCTCAGCCTCCAAAATCTCTCTGCCTCAACACTCTCTCAGTCTCCAGCCCTCCCTCAGACTCCAGCCCTCGCTCAACCTCAGCCCCCTCTCAGCCTCCAGCGCTCTCTCAGCCGCCAACTCTCTCTCAGCATCCAGCCCCCTCTCAGCCTCCAGCCCTCCCTCAGACTCCAGCCTCGCTCAACCTCAGCCCCCTCTCAGCCTCCAGCGCTCTCTCAGCAGCCAACTCTCTCTCAGCATCCAGCCCCCTCTCAGCCTCCAGCGCTCTCTCAGCCGCCAACTCTCTCTCAGCATCCAGCCCCCTCTCAGCCTCCAGCACTCTCTCAGCCTCCAACCGTCTCTCAGCCTCCAGCCCTCTCTCAGACTCCAGCCCTCTCTCAGACTCCAGCCCTCGCTCTACCTCAACCCACTCTCAGCCTCCAGCCCTCGCTCAGCCTCCAAACCTCTCTCGGCCTCCAACCCTCTCTCAGCCTCCAGCCCTCTCTCAGACTTCAGCCCTCTCTCAACCTCCAGCCCCCTCTCAGCCTCCAGCGCTCTCTCAGCCTCCAACTTTGTCCTAGCCTCCAGCCCTATCTCAGCCTCCAGCCATCTCTTAGACTCCAGCCCTCTCTCAGCATCCAACCTTCTCTCAGCCTCCAGTCCTCTCTCAGCCTCCAACCCACTCTCACCCTCCAACCTTCTCTCAGCCTCCAACTTTGTCTTAGCCTCCAGCCCTATCTCAGCCTCCAGCCATCTCTCAGCCTCCAGCCCTACTCAGTTGCCAACCCTCTCTCAGCATCCAGCCCTGTCTCAGCCTCCAGCGCTCAATCAGCCTCCAACTTGTCTCAGCCTCCAGCCCTCCCTCAGCCTCCAACCCGCTCTCAGGCTCCAACCGTCTCTCAGTCTCCAACGCTCTCTTAGACTCCATCCCTCTCTCGCCTCCAACAATCCCTCAACCTCCAACCCTCTGTCAGTCTCCAACGCTCGCTCAGCCTCCAACCCACGCTCAGCCTCCAACTCAGGCTCAGCCTCCAACCCAGGCTCAGCCTCCAACCCACTCTCAGCCTCCAGCCCTCGCTCAGCCTCCAGCCCTCGCTCAGACTCCAGCCCTCTCTCTATTCCGCCAACCCTCTCTCAGCATCCAGCCCTGTCTCAGCCTCCAGTGCTCAATCAGCCTCCAACTTGCTCTCAGCTTCCAGCCCTCCCTCAGCCTCCAACCCGCTCTCAGGCTCCAACTGTCTATCAGCCTCCAGTCCTCTGTCAGTCTCCAGCTCTCTCTTTGCCACCAACCCTTTCTCAGCCTGCAACCCACTCTCAGCATCCAATTTTCGCTTAGCCTCCATCCCTCTCTTAGTCTCCAGCCCTCACTCAGCCTCCAGTCCTCTCTTAGCCTCCAGTTCTCTCTCAGCCTCCAGCAATTTCTCAACCTCCAGCCCTCTCTCAGCCTCCAACCCTCTCTAAACCTCCAGCCCTCTCTCATTCTTCCAACTCGCTCTTAGCCTCCAACCCTCTCTCAGCCTCCAACCCACTCTCAGCATCAAAACTTCTGTCAGCCACCAGCCCTCTCTCAGCCTCCAACCCTCTCTCTGCCTTCAAAAATATCTCAGCCTAAAAACCTCTCTCAGCCTCCAACCCTCCATCAGACTCCAACCCTCTCACAGCCTCCTGCCCTTTCTCAGCCTCCGGCAGGCTCTCAGCTTCCAGCCCTCTCTCAGTCTCCAGCCATATCTCAGCTTCCAGCACTCTCAAAGCCTCCAACCCTCTCCCAGCTTTCAGATCTCTCTCGGCGTCCAACACTCTCTCAACCTCCAACCGTCTCTCATCCTCCAACCCTCTCTCAGCCTCCAGCCCTCTCTTAGCCTCCAGCACTCCAACAGCCTCCAACCCTCTCCCAGCTTTCAAAACTCTCCCAGCCTCCAACCCATCTCAGCCTCCATTCTTCAATCAGACTCCAGCCCTCTCTCAGCCTCCACCCCTCTCTCAGCCTCCAACCCTCTCTCAGCCTCCAACCCTCTCTCAGCCTCCAACACTCTCTCAGCCTCCAGCACTCTCTCAGCCTCCAACCCTATCTCAGCCTCCAACACCTCTCCGTCTCCAGCCCTCTCTTCGCCTTGAGAACTCTCTCATCCTCCAACCTTCTCCCAGCCTCCAGCCCTCTCTGAGCCTCTAACCCTCTCTCAGGCCCCAGCCCTCTCTCAGCCTCCAGCCCTCTCGCAGCCTACAGCACCCTCTCACCCTCCAGCCCTCGCTCAGACTCAAGCCCTCTCTAAATCGTCAACCCTCTCTCAGCATCCAGCCCTCTCTAAGCATCCAGTGCTCAATCAGCCTCCAACTTTCTATCAGCCTCCAGCCCTCCCTCAGCCTCCATCCCTCTCTCACCTTCAACAATCCCTCAACCTCCAACCCTCTCTCAGTCTCCAACGCTCTCTCAGCCTCCAACCCAGGATCAGCCTACAACCCAGGCTCAGCCTCCAACCCACTCTCAGCCTCCAGCCCTCGCTCAGCCTCCAAAAATATCTCTGCCTCCAACCCTCTCTCAGTCTCCAGCCCTCCCTCAGACTCCAGCCCTCGCTCAACCTCAGCCCCCTCTCAGCCTCCAGCGCTATCTCAGCCTCCAACCGTCTCTCAGCCTCCAGCCCTCTCTCAGACTCCAGCCCTCTCTCGTCTAAAACCATCCCTCAAACTCCAACCCTCTCTCAGCCTCCAACCCTCTCTCAGACTCCATCCCTCTTAAAGCCTCCAGCCCTAACTCAGCCTCCAGAACTCTCTCATCCTCCAACCTTCTCCCAGCCTCCAGCCCTCTCTCAGTCTCCAACCCTCTCTCAGTCTCCAACCCTCTCTCAGTCTCCAACCCTCTCTCAGTCTCCAACCCTCTCTCAGTCTCCAACCCTCTCTCAGCCTCCAGCCCTCTCTCAGCCTACAGCGCTCAATCAGCCTCCAACTTGCTCTCAGCCTCCAGCCCTCCCTCAGCCTCCAACCCGCTCTCAGGCTCCAACTGTCTCTCAGCCTCCAGCCCTCTCTCAGACTCCAGCGCTCTCTAACCTCCAACCATCCCTCAACCTCCAACCCTCTCTCACTCTCCAACGCTCTCTCAGCCTCCAACCAACGCCCATAATTATCTCAGCTTACAAACCTCTCTCTGCCTCCAAACCTCTCTCAGCCTAAAAACCTCTCTCAGCCTCCAACCCTCCCTCAGTATCCAACCCTCTCTCACCCTCCTGCCCTCTCTCAGCCTTCATTAGTCTCTCAGCCTCCAGCCCTCTCTGTCGCCAGCCAAATCTCAGCTTCCAACCCTCTCTCAGCCTCCAGCCCTGTCTTAGCCTCCAGCACCCTCACAGCCTCCAACCCTCTCCCAGCTTTCAGATCTCTCTCGGCCTCTAACACTCACTCAGCCTCCAACCGTCTCTCAGCCTCCAACCCTCTTTCAGGCTACAGCACTTTATCAGCATCCAACCCTCTGTCAGCCTCCAACCCTATCTCAGCCTCCTTACCTTTCTCAGTCTCCAGCAGGCTCTCAGCCTCCAGCCCTCTCTCAGTCTCCAGCCACCTCTCAGCTTCCAACCTTCTCTCATCCTCCAACCCTCCCTCAGCCTCCAACCCTCTCTCACCCTCCTTCACTCTCTCAGCCTCCATTAGTATCTCAGCCTCCAGCCCTCTCTCAGTCTCCAGCCATATCTCAGCTTCAAACTCTCTCTCAGCCTCTAGCCCTCTCTTAGCCTCCAGCACTCTCACAGCCTCCAACCCTCTCACAGCTTTCAGATCTCTCTCGGCCTCCAACACTCACTCAGCCTCCAACCGTCTCTCAGTCTCCAAACCTCTCTCATTCTACAGCACCTTATCAGCCTCCTACCCTCTCTCAGCCTCCTGCCCTTTCTTAGCCTCCAGCAGGCTCTCAGCCTCCAGCCCTCTCTCAGTCTCCAGCCCTCTCTCAGCTTCCAACCTTCTCTCAACCTAAAAACCCTCCCTCAGCCTCCAACCCTATCTTAGCCTTTTGCACTCTCTCAGCCTCCATTAGTATCTCAGCCTCCAGCCCTCTCTCAGTCTCCAGCCATATTTCAGCTTCCAACACTCACTCAGCCTCCAGCCCTATCCTAGCCTCCAGCACTCTCACAGTCTCCAACCCTCTCCCAGCTTTCAGATCTCTCTCGGCCTCCAACACTCTCTCAGCCTCCAACCCTCTCTCATCCTCCAACCCTCTCTCAGCCTCCAGCTCTCTAGCCTCCAGCACTCCCACAGCATCCAACCCTCTCCCAGCTTTCAGATCTCTCTCAGCCTCCAACTGTCTCTCAGCCTCCAACCCTCTCTTAGCCTCCAACCCTCTCTCAGCCTAATGCCCTCGCTCAGCCTCCAGTAGTCTCTCAGCCTCAAGCCCTCTATCATACTCCATCCATCTCTCAGTTTCCAACCTTCTCTCAACCTCCAACCCTCCCTCAGACATATCTCAGCTTCCAACCCTTCCTCAGCCTCCAGCCCTCTCTTAGCCTCTAGCACTCTCACAGCCTCCAACCCTCTCACAACTTTCAGATTTCTCTCGTCCTCCAACACTCTCAGCCTCCAAACCTCTCTCAGGTTCCAACCCTCTCTCAGCCTACAGCACTTTATCAGCCTCCAACCCTCTCTCAGCACTCTTTCAGTCTCCAGCCCTCTCTGACTCCAGCCCTCTCTCAGCCTCCAATACTCTCTCAATCTCCAACCCTCTCTCAGCCTCCAGCACTCTCTCAGTCTACAGCACTCTCTAAGCCTCCAGAATTCTCTCAGCCTCCAACCCTCTGTCTCCAAACCTCTCTCAGCCTCTATTCTTCAATCAGCCTCCAGCCCTCTCTCAGCCTCCAGCCCTCTCTCAGCCTCCAACCCTCTCTCAGCCTCCAACCCTATCTCAGCCTCCAGCCCTCTCTCAGCCTCCAGCCCTCTCTCAGCCTCCAACCCTCTCTCTGCCTCCAAACCTCTCTCAGCCTAAAAACCTCTCTCAGCCTCCAACCCTCCCTCAGTATCCAACCCTCTCTCACCCTCCTGCCCTCTATCAGCCTTCATTAGTCTCTCCGCCTCCAGCCCTCTCTGTCTCCAGCCAAATCTCAGCTTCCAACCCTCTCTCAGCCTCCAGCCCTGTCTTAGCCTCCAGCACCCTCACAGCCTCCAACCCTCTCCCAGCTTTCAGATCTCTCTCGGCCTCTAACACTCACTCAGCCTCCAAACGTCTCTCAGCCTCCAACCCTCTTTCAAGCTACAGCACTTTATCAGCATCCAACCCTCTGTCAGCCTCCAACCCTATCTCAGCCTCCTTCCCTTTCTCAGTCTCCAGCATGCTCTCAGCCTCCAGCCCTCTCTCAGCCTCCAACCCTCTCTCACCCTCCTTCACCCTCTCAGCCTCCTTTAGTATCTCAGCCTCCAGCCCTCTCTCAGTCTCCAGCCATATCTCAGCTTCCAACTCTCTCTCAGCCTCCAGCCCTCTCTTAACCTCCTTTAGTATCTCAGCCTCCAGCCCTCTCTCAGTCTCCAGCCATATCTCAGCTTCCAACTCTCTCTCAGCCTCCAGCCCTCTCTTAGCCTCCAGCACTCTAACAGCCTCCAACCCTTCTCAGCCTCCATTCTTCAATCAGACTCCAGCCCTCTCTCAGCCTCCAGCCCTCTCTCAGCCTCCAACCCTCTCTCAGCCTCCATCCCTTTCTCAGCCTCCAACCCCCTCTCAGCCTCATCCCACTCTCAGCCTCCATCCCTCTCTCTTAGCATCCAGATTTTCTCAGCCTCCAGCACTTTCTCAGCCTCCAGCACTCTCTCAGCCTCCAAGCCTCTCCAAGCCTCCAGCTCTCTCTCAGCCTCCAACCCTCTCTAAGCCTCCAACCCTCTCTCAGCCTCCAACTCTCTCTCAGCCTCCAGCCCTCTCTCAGCCTCCAGCACTCTCTCAGCCTCCAACCCTCTCTCAGCCTCCAGCCCTCTCTCAGCCTCCAATCCTCTCTCACCCTTCAACCCCTCTCAGTCTCCAGCCCTCGCTCAGCCTCCAACCCTATCTCAGCCTCCATCCCCTCTCAGTCTCCAGCCCCCTCTCAGTCTCCAGCCATCTCTCAGCCTCCATCCCTCTCTCAGACTCCAGCCCTCTCTCAGACTCCAGCCCTCGCTCAACCTCAACCCTCTCTCAGCCTCCAGCGCTCTCTCAGCCGCCAACTCTCTCTCAGCATCCAGCCCCCTCTCAGCTTCCAGCGCTCTCTCAGCCGCCAACCCTCTCTCAGCATCCAGCCCTGTCTCAGCCTCCAGCGCTCAATCAGCCTCCAACTTGTCTCAGCCTCCAGCCCTCCCTCAGTCTCCAACCCGCTCTCAGGCTCCAACCGTCTCTCAGCCTCCAGCCCTATCTCAGACTCCAGCCCCCTCGAATCTCCAACCATCCCTCAACCTCCAACCCTCTCTCAGTCTCCAACGCTCTCTCAGCCTCCAACCCACGCCCAGCCTCCAACCCACTCTCAGCCTCCAGCCCTCGCTCAGCCTCCAAACCTCTCTCGGCCTCCAACCCTCTCTCAGCCTCCAGCCCTCTCTCAGCCTCCAGCCCTCTCTCAGACTTCAGCCCTCTCCTAACCTCCAGCCAACTCTCAGCCTCCAGCGCTCTCTCAGCCTCCAACTTTGTCTTAGCCTCCAGCCCTATCTCAGCCTCCAGCCATCTCTCAGACTCCAGCCCTCTCTCAGCATCCAACCTTCTCTCAGCCTCCAGTCCTCTCTCAGCCTCCAACCCACTCTCACCCTCCAACCTTCTCTCAGCCTCCAACTTTGTCTTAGCCTCCAGCCCTATCTCAGCCTCCAGCCATCTCTCAGCCTCCAGCCCTACTCAGCCTCCAACCCGCTCTCAGGCTCCAACCGTCGCTAGGCCTCCAGCCCAATCTCAGACTCCAGCCCTCTCTAACCTCCAACCATCCCTCAACCTCCAACACTCTCTGTCTCCAACGCTCTCCCAGCCTCCAACCCACGCTCAGCCTCCAGCCCTCGCTCAGCCTCCAGCTCTCTCTCAACCTCCAGCCCCCTCTCAGCCTCCAGCGCTCTCTCAGCCTCCAACTTTGTCTTAGCCTCCAGCCCTATCTCAGCCTCCAGCCATCTCTCAGACTCCAGCCCTCTCTCAGCCTCCAATCTTCTCTCAGCCTCCAGCCCTCTCTCAGCCTCCAACCCTATCTCAGCCTCCAACCTTCTCTCAGCCTCCAGCCCTCTCTCAGCCTCCAGAACTCTCTCACCCTCCAACCTTCTCTCAGCCTCCAGCCCTCTCTCAGTCTCCAACCCTAACATAGTCTCCAACCCTCTCTCAGCCGCCAACCTTTTCTCAGCCTCCAACCCTCTATCAGCCTCCAGCCCTCTCTCAGACTCCAACCCGTTCTCAGCCTCCAGCCCTCTCTTAGCCTCCAGCACTCCCTCAGCCTCCAACCTTCTCTCTGCCTCAAGCCCTCTCTCAGCCTCCAACCCTCTCTCAGCCTCCAGCCCTCTCTCAGCCTCGAGAACTCTCTCATCCTCCAACCTTCTCCCAGCCTCCAGCCCTCTCTCAGACTCCATCCCTCTTAAAGCCTCCAGTCCTCTCTCAGCCTCCAACCCACTCTCACCCTCCAACCTTCTCTCAGCCTCCAACTTTGTCTTAGCCTCCAGCCCTATCTCAGCCTCCAGCCATCTCTCAGCCTCCAGCCCTACTCAGCCTCCAACCCGCTCTCAGGCTCCAACCGTCGCTAGGCCTCCAGCCCAATCTCAGACTCCAGCCCTCTCTAACCTCCAACCATCCCTCAACCTCCAACACTCTCTGTCTCCAACGCTCTCCCAGCCTCCAACCCACGCTCAGCCTCCAGCCCTCGCTCAGCCTCCAGCTCTCTCTCAACCTCCAGCCCCCTCTCAGCCTCCAGCGCTCTCTCAGCCTCCAACTTTGTCTTAGCCTCCAGCCCTATCTCAGCCTCCAGCCATCTCTCAGACTCCAGCCCTCTCTCAGCCTCCAATCTTCTCTCAGCCTCCAGCCCTCTCTCAGCCTCAACCCTATCTCAGCCTCCAACCTTCTCTCAGCCTCCAGCCCTCTCTCAGCCTCCAGAACTCTCTCACCCTCCAACCTTCTCTCAGCCTCCAGCCCTCTCTCAGTCTCCAACCCCTAACATAGTCTCCAACCCTCTCTCAGCCGCCAACCTTTTCTCAGCCTCCAACCCTCTATCAGCCTCCAGCCCTCTCTCAGACTCCAACCCGTTCTCAGCCTCCAGCCCTCTCTTAGCCTCCAGCACTCCCTCAGCCTCCAACCTTCTCTCTGCCTCAAGCCCTCTCTCAGCCTCCAACCCTCTCTCAGCCTCCAGCCCTCTCTCAGCCTCGAGAACTCTCTCATCCTCCAACCTTCTCCCAGCCTCCAGCCCTCTCTCAGACTCCATCCCTCTTAAAGCCTCCAGCCCTCTCTCAGCCTCCAACCCTATCTCAGCCTCCAACCCCTCTCAGCCTCCAACCATCTCAGCCTCCAGCCCTCTCAGCCTCCAGCTCTCTCTCAGCTGCCAACCCCTCTCTCAGCCTCCAGCTCCCTCTCAGCCTCCAATCCTCTCTCAGCCTCCAACCCCTCTCAGTCTCCAGCCCTCTCTCAGCCTCCAACCCTATCTCAGCCTCTAACCCCTCTCAGCCTCCAACCCTCTCAGCCTCCAGCCCTCTCTCAGCCTCCAGCTCTCTCTCAGCCGCCAACCCCTCTGAGCCTCCAGCCCTCTCTCAGCCTCCAGCACTCTCTCAGCCTCCAGCACTCTCTCAGCCTCCAGCACTCTCTCAGCCTCCAACCCTCTCTCAGCCTCCAGCCCTCTCTCAGTCTCCAGCCCTCGCTCAGCCTCCAACCCTATCACAGCCTCCATCCCTTCTCAGTCTCCAGCCCCCTCTCAGTCTCCAGCCATCTCTCAGCCTCCATCCCTCTCTCAGCCTCCAACCCTCTCTCAGCCTCCAACCCTCTCTCAGCCTCCAACCCTCTCTCTGCCTCCAGCTCTCTCTCAGCCTTCAACCCTCTCTCAGCCTCCAACCCCTCTCAGGCTCCAGCGCTCTTTTAGCCTCCAACCCTTTCTCAGCCTCCAACCCCTCTCAGCCTCCAACCCTCTCTCAGCCTCCAACCTGCTCCTAGCCTCTAGCTCGCACTCAGACTCCAATCCTCTGTCAGCCTCCAACCCTCTCTCAGACTCCAGCCCTCTCTCAGACTCCAACCCTAGTCTAGCCTCCTGTCACTCCAAACTCCTCTCAGAGGCTTGTGACAAACAGCATCCTCCTACACTCACTCACACACACACACACACACACACACACACACAACCCCCCCTCCCTCCAGCTCTCTCTCAGCCTCCAACCCTCTCTCAGCCTCCAACTCTCTCTCAGCCTCCAACCCTCTCTCTGCCTCCAGCTCTCTCTCAGCCTCCAACCCTCTCTCAGCCTCCAACCCCTCTCAGGCTCAAGCGCTCTTTCAGCCTCCAACCCTTTCTCAGCCTCCAACCCCTCTCAGCCTCCAACCCTCTCTCAGCCTCCAACCTGCTCCTAGCCTCTAGCTCGCACTCAGACTCCAATCCTCTGTCAGCCTCCAACCCTCTCTCAGCCTCCAGCCCTCTCTCAGACTCCAACCCTAGTCTAGCCTCCTGTCACTCCAAACTCCTCTCAGAGGCTTGTGACAAACAGCATCCTCCTACACTCACTCACACACACACACACACACACACACCCCTCAGCCAGAGGAAATGGAGGAGAAAGAAATCTTCATCTAATTACAAAGTTTAATAAACTCACTCCAAGGGGAATGCTTATTTTTCGTGTCCTTTGGGCAGATATTGTTTCCACATGGCAGGCTCCCATGACTCACTGGCACAAATAAACACATCTCTTAAATATTTTCACACGTATTACTTTCTGTCACCTTGGGTGTTCGGGCGCTTTCTTCTCACGGTGGAGAGCCTCTTTACCTCCACTAGGTTATTTGCCTAAAGTTTTATTGAACGCTTTGCCACATATTTTGCGTCTCAAGAAAGTTGAGACAAAACTAAAACAGATAAATACAGACAAATAAAAACAAACATTAGACATTTAAATGTTTATTAGTGTCAGTGATTGTTCAGTTCAAGTCAAATCAAAAATCAAATCAAATTTGATTGGTCACATACACATGTTTAGAAGATGTTATTGCGGGTGTTTAGCGAAATGCTTGTGTTCCCAGCTCCAACAGTGCCGTAGTATCTAACAATTCACAACAATACACACAAATCTAAAAGTAAAAGAATGGAGTTAAGAAATATATAAATTGTGTATGGAATACAAGTGTATGGAATACAAGCTGGGAGTGTATGCTCTGTCTTGTTAATCATTGAAAGACATTTTCAGGAATTGCCACATTTTCAAATAGTTTTAAGTCAAAATTCTAACTCGGTCACTCAGGAACATTCACTGTCTTCTTGGTAACCAACTCCAGTGTAGATTTGGCCTTGTGTTTTAGGTTATTGTCCTGCTGAAAGGTGAATTTATCTCCCAGTGTCTGGAGGAAAGCAGACTGAACCAGGTATTCCTCTAGGATTTTGCCTGTGCTTAGCTCCATTACGTTTCTTTTTTATCCTGAAAAACTCCCCAGTCCTTAACGATTACAAGCATACCCATAACATGATGCAGCCAACACTATGCTTGGAAATATGGAGAGTGTTAACAAGTAATTTGTTGTATTGGATTTGCCCCAAACATAATACTTTGTATTCAGCACATTTTTGGCAGTATTACACTGAACAAAAATATAAACGCAACATGTAAAGTGTTGGTCCCGTGTTTCATGAGTTGAAATAAAAGATCCCCGAAATTTTCCATATGCGCAAAAAGCTTATTTCTCTCAGATGTTGGGTACACATTTGTTTACATCGCTGTTAGTGAGCATTTCTCATTTGCCAAGATAAACCTTCCACCTGACAGGTGTTGCATATCAAGAAGCTGATTTAACAGTATGATCATTACACAGGTGCACCTTGTGCTAGGGACAATAAAAGGCCACTCTAAAATGTGCAGTTTTGTCACACAACACAATGGCACAGACAGTGGGGAAAAAATTATTTAGTCAGCCACCAATTGTGGAAGTTCTCCCACTTAAAAAGATGAGAGAGACCTGTATTTTTCATCATAGGTACACGTCAACTATGACAGACAAAATGAGAAGAAAAAAAATCCAGAAAATCACATTGTAGGATTTTTAATGTATTTATTTGCAAATTATGGTGGAAAATAAGTATTTGGTCAATAACAAAAGTTTCTCAATACTTTGTTATATACCCTTTGTTGGCAATGACACAGGTCAAACGTTTTCTGTAAGTCTTCACAAGGTTTTCACACACTGTTGCTGGTATTTTTGCCCATTCCTCCATGCAGATCTCCTCTAGAGCAGTGATGTTTTGGGGCTGTCGCTGGGCAACACGGACTTTCAACTCCCTCCAAAGATTTTCTATGGGGTTGAGATCTGGAGACTGGCTAGGCCACTCCAGGACCTTGAAATGCTTCTTACGAAGCCACTCCTTCGTTGCCCGGGCGGTGTGTTTGGGATCATTGTCATGCTGAAAGACCCAGCCACGTTTCATCTTCAATGCCCTTGCTGATGGAAGGAATTTTTCACTCAAAATCTCACGATACATGGCCCCATTCATTCTTTCCTTTACACGGATCAGTCGTCCCAAAGCATGATGTTTCCATCCCCATGCTTCACAGTAGGTATGGTGTTCTTTGGATGCAACTCAGCATTCTTTGTCCTCCAAACACGACGAGTTGAGTTTTTACCAAAAAGTTCTATTTTGGTTTCATCTGACCATATGACATTCTCCCAATCCTCTTCTGGATCATCCAAATGCACTCTAGCAATCTTCAGACGGGCCTGGACATGTACTGGCTTAAGCAGGGGGACACATCTGGCACTGCAGGATTTGAGTCCCTGGCTGCGTAGTGTGTTACTGATGGTAGGCTTTGTTACTTTGGTCCCAGCTCTCTGCAGGTCATTCACTAGGTCCCCCCGTGTGGTTCGGGGATTTTTGCTCACCATTCTTGTGATCATTTTGACCCCACGGGGTGAGATCTTGCGTGGAGCCCCAGATCGAGGGAGATTATCAGTGGTCTTGTATGTCTTCCATTTCCTAATAATTGCTCCCACAGTTGATTTCTTCAAACCAAGCTGCTTACCTATTGCAGATTCAGTCTTCCCAGCCTGGTGCAGGTCTACAATTTTGTTTCTGGTGTCCTTTGACAGCTCTTTGGTCTTGGCCATAGTGGAGTTTGAAGTGTGACTGTTTGAGGTTGTGGACAGGTGTCTTTTATACTGATAACAAGTTCAAACAGGTGCCATTAATACAGGTAATGAGTGGAGGACAGAGAAGCCTCTTAAAGAAGAAGTTACAGGTCTGTGAGAGCCAGAAATCTTGCTTGTTTGTAGTTGACCAAATACTTATTTTCCACCATAATTTGCAAATAAATTCATTAAAAATCCTCCAATGTGATTTTCTGGATTTTTTTCTCTCAATTTGTCTGTCATAGTTGACATGTACCTATGATGAAAATTACAGGCGTCTCTCATCTTTTTAAGTGGGAGAACTTGCACAATTGGTTGCTGACTAAATACTTTTTTTCCCCACTGGATGTCTCAAGTTTTGAGGAATCGTGCGATTGGCGTGCTGACTGCTGGAATGTCCACCAGAGCTGTTGCCAGAGAATGTAACATTCATTTCTCTACCATAAGCCGACTCCAACGTCATTTTAGAGAATTTACGCAGTACGTCCAACCAGCCTCACAACTGCAGACGACGGTGTATGGCGTCGGGTGGGTGAGTGGTTTGCTGATGTCAACGTTGTGATCAGAGTGCCACATGTGGTGGTGGGGTTATGGCATAAGCTACGGAAAACGAACACAATTGCATTTTATCGATGGCAATTTCAATGCACAGAAATACCGTGATGAAATCCTGAGACCCATTGTGAGGCCAATTTTTTTTAAAGGTATCTGAATTTGTATATTTGTATTTATTATGGATCCCCATTAGTTGCTGCCAAGGCAGGAGCTACTCTTCCTTGGGTTCAAACATATTAAAGCACTTACATGACATATAAAACAAAAGATAAAACAGTACATCATATAACATTTTTACACCACTACATATCTAAAATACAAAATGTATAATACCACCATACAACAATATCACAATGCGTGTTTGTACGTGTGTGTCTCTTCACAATCCCGCTGTTCCATAAGGTGTATTTTTATTTGTTTTTTTAAATCTGATTCTACTGCTTGCACCAGTTACCTGATATGGAATAGAGTCCCATGTAGTCATGGCTCTATGTAGTACTGTGCACGTCCCTTAGTCTGTTCTTGACTTGGAGACTGTGAAGAGTTCTCTGGGGGCATGTCTTGTGGGGTATGCATGGGTGTCCGAGCTGTGCGCTAGTATTTTAAACAGACAGCTCGGTACATTCA